>NC_047136.2:6713250-7398250 GCF_009829125.3 Periophthalmus magnuspinnatus | reverse complement strand
TATGCAGTACATTTGTGGGGTTATAATGTTGACATTGCCAGTATAGTGGGCATGTGAGGAGACCAGACCCATTGTCAGAACTGTAGCCTTCTGAACAGAGGGGGAGGGGCTTGTAGACTCCTTATTATGACATATGCCTTTTCTCTATTTCCCCCCCCAATTTTCCATCTGTCTGCTTTACCAATCACGTCTCATCTGTAATATATTTGCCTGTGAGTAGTAGTCTTATTTAAGATAAGTAACATTTTTGCCACCAAAGTCAAGACAGGCCTGAACGTGCTTACAGTTGATTACCTTTTCATTATGCCTTTGTACTTAGGTTTAAGCTGGGTTAGACTTGAATATCTTATTCCTTATCTTGTGTGATTTATTTACAGGTGAACTAATGTGTTTCTTTATTTCTGTACATGTGTGCATCACCATACTGTGAGCCAGATGTTTTCAACACATTAGGCTAATCAAATATAAGCAGCAGCTTTCTGTTGTACCATGCCAGAGAGGAAGGCGCTGTTAGCTGTAATATGCTGAGTCAGCTCCAGAGATGAATGTCTGGACCAAGAGGTGTTGATGCATTGATGGATGAAGGGGAATGCAGCACAAGAATACAATTAAAGAAACAGACTTGGGATATTTTTTTCCCGATAAACATAATGCCACACATAAATAAGCAAATTCTTTTCTTCCTGGGAAATATGATATCATGCACTCAGTCTCATTACACATTACTTTGAGTTTTGTAATTCTCAAAAATACATCTTGTAGTCAGTTGTAGGCAGTATGAACAGTCTACAACATTTAAAATGAACCATGCACCATTTGTGTATAGTGATGATTCTTTCACTCAAAGCATTTAGTGTCTTTATGGACATAATGAATATTACATGGAGCTTTTAAGGACTGATGAGTCAGATCATTGGACAGGAGAACCTGGTCTCAAGATAAAGGGCATACACTGTTGTGAGAGGATTTGACTTAATAGGCTTCACTTAAATTCATGAACAGTAAGAACATCGACAAAAGGCAAATGGGTGTTTTATTGCACATTTAAAATATTATGGTGTTAATGTGGGAGGCGTCCGTGCTGACTGGAAAACCTCTCGAGACTGTGTGTGCACTGTGCGAAACAAAGGAATGATGTTGCCTCCATATGCAACCTAATTTAACATCAAATCCAAACTGATGCCTGAATCCAGCTTTCCATCACTAGAATAACATGCTTTGTACTTGTACACAGAATGTAATATTGAACAGATACTGTATTGTAACAGCTGCTCTTTTCAGCTTCCCGTCTAGCTGGAAAGTACCACCCTCAAAAAGAGGATCTGGAGACATAAAAACTAACACACACAGAAAAAACAAAATATACAATTCACATAACAAATAAGCAAGTAAATAAATGGAGACAAACAATGTTATTACATGGAGTCCAAAGGGGTCCGAGCATGACATGACAGATTCAATATAACAGGGTCATGGCAGAAATGGAGTGAAATATAGCAGCGTTGTATGAAAGACGCCTTTGCTCTGTGTCCTCCAGTGGCTCACTGTACACATGAGGGGAGGTTGATTTGAAGGACATGAACTTTCAATTTAAGTCCTATAAGAGGCATTATTCTGGCTCAGAAAAATGCTTATATTTGTCATGAGGAAACAAGATAACATGGACAAAGGTTCAGAATGAGTTGTTTTACATGTAAATAGCCATTCTTCTAGATGAAAAACAAAATATATTTTTATGTGAGAAAATTGTGCCACTGGGAGCCTTTTATGTTGTTGATGTTTTTATGTAACATGCTGTGGGCCTGTCTTAATTCCAGAGTAAACCTTGTACGTGGCATGAGGCCTATTAGCAAACTAAGCCACTTTAAGTAGTAACTTCACAATGGACTATTCATTCTGAACTAAATGTTCGCTTACTTTCAACCCAACACAACCACCATGTTTTCATCAAGGCCATGTCCACAGAACTGTACTTTTCAATGACTATATATTTACTGTGTGTGTAAACGTCATACTTTCTCTATTCTTTTATGCAATCCATTTCCTGTCACAATAACGCATTTTGAATTAGAGTATAATGCTACAGAGAAATACTGCAATAAACGATAATATTGAAACTACTTTATTTCTCTGTCACAATAAAATTGAAGCAGGATTTAAAGACATGATCTCCAACAAATAACTAACAGAATGAAGCATCAATTAGCCTTAAAATGTACTTATTCATCTCTCTACAGCTCAAATCTTATCGAATTACAACAAAAATAATTAAAATCTTATCACTATTGCAGAGAAACTGTAGACACAATAAATGTATTGTTCCAGTTTCATACATTGAAGTTGCTATAGTTGTGATATTATTGTGACAGCCCTATCCAATACTTATTTTCTTCAAAGTGCACCCCTATACCTGTTTCTGATGATGGCATATGGTTGAAGGCCCTAGCTTGTTAGGGTGCTTGGTACTGGAGGGGGAGGGGAGTCCCGTTTCCCTGGTTTCCTCTTTCTCCTGCTGTTTTCCATCTCTACTCCAAAATTAGGTCAAGAAGGAGTCATCTCATTCAACCAGCTTGTGGTGTTTTTCTCCAGGTGATTTTCTGGTGACGTTATTTGGCTTCCATGCCAGCTATTTCTCTCTATTTCCTCAGCCTTTGTATCTGATGTTACCTGCCTGGCTTCCCTTTGTCCAAATAAGGAAAAATGCTAAAAGAGGCATTTCGATATGGGAAAGTAATGTTTGAATGTGGTTTTGAAAGCTGTTATGACCACAGCTTTGCCAAGACAAGCATTCCAGTGGCACAGCACAGTGTGGGATGTGATTCTAATCAGAAACGCAGTGGAAAAGTCAGCTTTACTCTATGGAGAAAAAAAACATGGCTCCCTTCACAGACTTGAGTCACAAGCCAAATAGTATTTACTATGGCAAATCCCAGTGATGACAGGCTAAACGACTGGAAATTACATTAGGCATGCTCTAAACTCTAGTCTATAAAACAATAGGTCAAATTAAATGGCTTTTTCACATCATACTCGCTGTTAACACAACAATAGCACTTTTGTGGTAGCTATACTAAGTGCAGTGATTAGCCCAAAAAGTTGTTGTTGCAATAAATTTAGCTGTTTGATTATGTGGTGACACAGCTACAAGTCTGACTGGTAAATCAATACCACTCCAACAACACTAAGTTGTAACTTTCACGTGTTACTTTCACCTTTGTCTTGACAGAAATATTTTTATTCATGGGTTCTAAACAGAATCACACTGGCTCTGTTATGGCATTCTTTAGCATGAATCTTTATCTGTATTATTATGGATCATTTTGACCTATCATTCTGACCTAACCTTCATAATACTATCTGTTATGTTGTTATGTTCTTTTGTGTCTGGCGTCAAAGCCACTTCGATTAGACCAAACTGGCAAGATTGTTTTGGTGGTATAAATACTCTGTATTATTTACATTTGTCAGCTGAGGGTGAGACGACACCGTTAGGGACACAGCTCTTTGACAATTGTGCACAATTGATTCAATAAATCAGACCTTTGATTCAAGACAACTTCTCTGTTTATTTTTATGCTCTTTGTCAAAATATATGATCTTTTGAATGGAGAATTAACTTTCTTCAAATCAGGAAGGAATTGTTTGCCTAAAATATTAATATAATAATTATCAAAACTTGATGCTGCACTGTATCAAAAACAAAAGTGTTTATTTTTGTGTAATTCCTTTATAACAAATCATTTTATGTTTTAGGTGGCACTTCTGGGGATAGACATCTGTGGAGCATTTGTGGATCGAATAGGAGAACGGTTCAAAGGATACTTAGGCACAGGTGAGAGCAGAACTGTACGATTGCTTTTTAAAGGGTTGATTTCAAACAACATGAAATAACCAAAGCTAAAACACAACTGCAAATTTAAAAGGGCTCTACCAAATTTCTTTCATATAATAAAGTAAAATGTCCCAGTATTATATAATATATATATATATATATATATATATATATATATATATATATATATATATATATATATATATATATATATATATATATATATATATAATTTTATCTTCTGTGAACCCGGAAGTAGCACTCTGGCCTCTGAAAGTTGTGAAATGCACTTATGAACTCATCACAGATAATATTTAGGATACTAGGAATGTGTTAAGAAAGTGAGAAATTACTGGACCGCTGCGAACAATTTTAAATGAAATTGTTCCGTTTGTCATGCTTTCTAAAGTACATGTGCCTTTCAGTCTATTTATATCTATACCTTTATTTCTGAATCTACTTGTACATTGTTCCACTTCCTCTTAAACTACCTAACTGGTGTTTACGACTTCCCCCATGATTCATCTTAGTCCTCATTTTTGTCTATTTTAGGTTGTTTAAATGTCTGCCATATTGCTGTTTAGTTCATTACACCCAAACTACGCCTAAGTCTCATATGATTTCATACACCAGATCCTGTATCAGATTTTCCTTTGTGTTTGTGAGTGGCAGTAGTGCTAGCAGCTGTCTTTGTCAACTAGACTGGCTCCTGACGCCAACAAAGTCCCACTTCTCAGGAGCGCAGCTTTGGAGCAGCTTATCATGATGTGCAGTGCAAAGTCCGCAACCGCACACCCACAAATATATTCAACCTTGGGCTGCTGAGTGCGTGAGCCCACCTCTGTCCTGACTGTGTGTAATGAACTGTTTCAGGTTGACGGTAAAAACATGGATGACATTTGAAATTGTCCTCCCTGTGTCTGACTTTCCCTTCTGTTTTCCTGTGCTCTCAAATTTCCACTTTGCTTCTCTCCTCCTCCTCCTCCACGGCCCTCAGAGGGGAGGAAGATGAGATCATTGAAACTGAGCGATTGTATTGATCCAAAGCCTCTGCTCTTTCCACGCCACTGCACTTGTGTGTCGTATTTGTGTACATGTTGACAGTACGGGCCACAGTACTCCTAGCAGTTTGTGTTATCCCACGAAAATTATAGTCCGCTGGTGATTTGATGACGTGATCTCATAATAAAAGGATAGGTGGTTTTTGTATTGTCCAAAACAATACAGACATTTGATATCTGTAGGTTCATTTTTTTAATCTGTGTTTGATGCAGCCGTTATGACCAGTTTTTCTTTTTCTCTTTTTTTTTATTTGTTCGTTTTAAATTCTGTGTTTCCAGTAAAGTAGGAATCAAAGTCTTGTATCACAGGATGCCATTTTGCTTACTAAATTGCTGAGGTCATTGTGGTTGTGTCCATATAAATAGCCTACCAAAAGCAGTCCAGTATTTAAACACCTGGAATAGCATCTGAAAGGAAACAAAACTCCTCTATACATTTTAAAGGTCCTATATTACACTAAATTGATTTTTGTGCACTTTAAGCCATATTAGATGCTGTTACCACCTCAAAAACATACCTGGAACTGTTTTATGTTTTACTGACATACATTTGAGTAATCCAGCTTTATTAGTCTGTCTACATCTCCAAAGCTCCACCTTATGATATCATGTAGTGGTAGTTTTCAATTTAGCTACCTTTTACCTTCAGTTCAGTAGAGATTGGCAATTCCAGGGTACTGAAATCATCCTGTTGAAGGTGTATGGAATTTAAAAACACAGTGAAGCACTTGAAGCACATGTTTTCTGTTTGAGAGAAGAACAAAGCCTAAATATGCAGGGTTTGTGTTTAAACGTGGGTGAATGCAACAAAACATCTATGTTTTAGATGAGGAAGCAACATTGTAACATAGATAAAAATAGAGCATAATATGGGCCCTTTAAATCTTAAAGTTCCAGAGCCCATGCAGTACAACATACTACAGCATGACGCCGTCTGTGGTGACACAATGGCCCACTGTCATTTCTCTGTTTGAGGGTTTTGTCTTTGTAGTCTAGGCAACCAGCTGTTATGCTAACATAATGCACGCTCATGTAGAGAAAAAGGGCAGATGACATCACTGTGTTACTCCCTCATTGATGCTGCAGAGAAGGAATTTGGGTAGGAGTGTGTTTGTCTACTCTGACTTATTTAAACCCCATGCTCTTAAAATATATTTTTAAAAACATAAATCCTAATAGGACTGAATGATTTTTAAAATATTGTATCGCAAATGTTTAAACAAGTATTCATTCAATTACATTTGAGAGTAGACTAAAAACTGACCTATCAAATTAATACAAAATCCCACACATTTCAGGATATGTAGAGGTCTAAGGATTTGCTAGTTACAATCCTCTATTGTCACTGAATGAAGGCATAAACATTGAAGTTACTTTTGCTAAGTTTTATACACAATAAAACCCAATGGAGATGGCTGGGTAAATCATTTTAATGTTGGCAATTTAATTGCAACTCTTCAAATTGCATTGTTTGGGGCTGAAAGATAAATCATACCAATCTCACATGTTTCTTTGTCTTTCTTTGGCCCATGTTATGATTCACAGTTGTGGTTAATGCAGTTACAGTCACACATTTGTCTAACTGTCTGGATATTGATGGAGCAGTTGTAAGTTTAAATGGGTGTGACATGAGTGCAGTTCATGCTCTTGACATAGTTTTAGTTACGGTCCATTTCTCATTTGTCCTCACTTCATCCTTGTCTGATCACACACTTGGCCAAACACACATTTCAAAGGTCAATTGTTGATCTAAAAACACTACATTTTCTTCCTTGTTGTTATTCACTTCTTATCCAATGTCCATGCTTTGACCCTTTCTCTTTCTGGCATTGTTTGTAGTGTTGCCAGCTCTTGTGGACCGACTGGGAGATGGGAAGGATCAGGTTAGAGAAAACAGCCAAGCTCTCATCCTCCACACTATGGAGCAGACTGCCTCACCCATGGTAAGACTCAAATAAACATGCTTTTGTAAGTCAGAGCATCTTGTCCTTGGTAGATAAAGCTTGTGGATTATATAAATCACAAATCCTCTGTGAATTAAGCGAAATTCACATGATTACTTTTAAGCAAGATATGCAAACCTGTTCTCACAATATCACAGTTTTATATTATATTTATGGTTAGATTTAGAGGCTACTCATGGCTATCGCTGAACCCTGTGCAATTAATAACATTTAAAATCATAATTTCAAATACTCTATTCAGTTACAAAGACGATGTGGCCTTTACTTTCTCTAAAGATTAACTTTTAGAAATAATAGTTCGAAAGCATTTAGATTAGGTGCCAAATAATTGTGATTTTGTCCATACTCAAGCAGCTGTAGTATCAATATTAAGGGAAGTATTCTGTTTTGTTTTGCTAAAGTAAAATGTGTTTTGATCTCCCTCTTCTGGACACTGTTGGAGCTGCACATTCTATGTCAACTCTGCTTTGTCTTTTCACAGACACAGACTTTTGCTCTATAATTTGTTCATTCGACCGCAGTACATTGTGTGCCTGTTTAACTGCCTCTTTTCAAGTATTCTATTCATTCATGTGTTTCTTTGCATGTTTCTGCTCCTCTCAGTATGTTTGGGAAAGGCTGCTCCCTGGTTTCAAACACAAGAACTTCCGCAGTCGAGAAGGAATCTGCCTTTGTCTCAGTGCCACCATCACCACGTGAGTAGCTTCCTTTTTCACTCATGTGTACTTCCTGGCTATATTTAAAACTCAAATTATTTTTAAGTTTTTATTTTAGATGCAACTCAATCATCAAACATGTGGCATTTGTCACATTTATATTCCCTATGTTTTAAGATAGTGTAGTCACGTTTTCTTGAAGGATCTTTGTGCTGTGAACTCCTTTTCAAGAACTCCAGTCTCCAGGATTAATCCTCTTAAGTGTTAGTGTGACTATAAAGAAGGCATAAGTGCAACAAGTACAGCCACCACCAATGTCATGTGACTACATAGCTTTACTTCTATAATAATGTTTAACAAAGGTTTAAAATGTAATCTTGTTCGTATAATGTTATCCCTCTTAAGATGACATAACGTGAGGTCCTCTCAGTTGCACCATTACAGATGTATAGAGATGTATTACTGTTATGTAACCCCCAGACTGTACAGACTGAGTGGTTTAAGTAAATTTAAATGTAGTATCTTTATGTATTTCACTACTCAGGTTTCAGTACTATTTACTGTAGTTTTCATTTACTAATCAAAAGTCACACCTTCAGTGAATGCCATACTTAGCTCTGTATCAGCCCATTATGCATGTTTGTATTGACCAGTATATTATTTCTTTGTAGATATGGGTCTCATACGCTGAGCCTCAGTAAACTTGTCCCTCATCTTTGCTCTTTGACTGGAGACCAAAACCCGCAGGTATGCATAACTCAACTGTGTTTTTATTTTACAACAATAAGCTTAAAATGCCTCCAGTGATATGAGTGATAGCGTCATTACAGCATTCTAACAGTTTATACCCCTTTTTCTGAAGGAAATGTTGTTTCATCTCTTTAAATTCAGTTTTACAGTCATTTGTCTTCTTGCGTTTCTCTCATTATTACTGTCATCAACAGGAAATGGGCTCCAAAAACCCTCTTGCTGCGTTTTATTGCTGAATCATAACCATTGCACGCACCCATCTATTAACCCACACAGCTTGAGCTTCAAATCTGCACCAAAGAAAGAGGGAAAGGCTTGGTTTAACCTCCTGTGGAGTCGCATCCCAAAACCAAAATCTGCTCCTGCCTTCTACCCAATCATTATCTGCCCACACAGCATCTTGGCCAATCAGCACGTCCATTAGTCCCGCCCACTCTTAGCTGCAGAAATCCCTTGAACACTGACTCACCATCCTATCACAACACTGCTCTTCAAGTCCCATTTCTCATCTTTAAAGCTGTACAAGGAAATTAGCATTTTCATTACAAGCCGTTTTTCCTCGGACACTTTTAGACAAATAACCACAGTAGTTATGAGATAGTTTATTTGTAACTGTGGATCTGAATTAATTTTTTGTCTGCACTCCTCCCTTTCATTGGCATTTAATATTTACTAATATTTTGTTGTATACAATGTTTTATTTTTACTTGTTCTTTTAGTTTATTATTTTTTCATTGCAAGTTTCTCTGAATGTGAAAAAAAAAATCCTTAGCAATGTCGTGCTATGTTAATCTAAAGTGAAATTTTAGTCTATATATTTATGTATTTTGTGTTTTGCTTTAAGGTTCGTGAGGCCTCCATAACAACATTAGTGGACGTCTATCGCCACATTGGTGAGAAAGTTAGAGCTGACCTGGCAAAGAGAGGACTGCCTGCTGCGCGGTGAGTCGATGTCACCCCTAAGTTTGATATTCCTCCTTCTGTGTCTGTGCCCTCATCCAAATCTGGGAGGGGTGATGTGTTGAGCCTTGCTGCATTGGCGCTCAGTCTGTCCCAGGCCACACCATGCACCACTGTGCCCTTGATGCACACAGAGGAACATTATCCAGAGCACAATGCTGGAGAGAGAGAAAGAGACAAATGGGGTACAATGGCATTTGGTCTAATCCCCCCACCCCTACCCAAAAATGAAGACAGTGCTGTTTGTCTTTGTAGTTAGGCCTGTCACAATAACAAATATATTGCTATAGAAAATATCACAATAAACGATAATTATTGAAGCTAATCTATACCACTGATAAAATATCTATATCAGTATATGTAAATGTTTAAGCTTAACACATACAACAAATAAAACCGATTGAAACAGTAGTTCATCTGTATAAATCATAGAAGTTACTAATTCAGCCCTGTATAGGACAAAAAGAAATAAAAATGTTCTTCTAGTGCAAAGACAATATACATACATAAAATATTCAGCCCCAAAAATGTTCCAACTGTCATGTATTGTACGATTAGTCCATATAGTAATTTTTGAGACAGGAATAATTTTTACTCATATGAAAAGATCGTTTTGTGTGGTCAGTCGCTGGTCGTTGTGGCTGCGAGCTTGGGTTAGGGGTTATTTTGAGCACACATATCTGCTGTGAGATTCCAGCCGTGATGTATGCTGACTGTTCAAAGTCTGTGAATGCTGCTCAGGCTGTGTCATGCATTGCTCATATTATGTCGATCTCCACTGTAAACATTCTGTCCGTGACTCCGTGTGGGAGAGAAGAGGGGAAGATGGAGGGGGTGTATGTGCATTAAGTAATTATAATGATACTCAATGTTAAATGGTGTTGGGTCAAACTAATTGTACAGTTTAGTGAGATTCCTTATTAAAATATCTCACATCCACAGCTAAGGGAAGATTATGTGGCTCATTTTACGCTTTACAAATTTGATTATTGAGTATAGCTATTTTAAAAACTGCCTCAAAACACTGCAAAACTGGTTGATTAAAGATTTAACTTGTAAAATAGTGCAAAAATATCACTTTATACCCTTGCGGAAAGACTAAAAACACAATACTCTTTCACATTTGTTTGTTACTTGGGACAACAGATGGAAATTGGCCTTTTGCTATAATCTGATATGTTTGCATTCATGTTGTATCATGTCTGTTCATTAGCATGCATTGTCTCAATCAACTAAATAAATAAAAATAAAACCATACGCCTTTAAAGATACATTTTGGCACTTTTTTGTTGGCTTGCCAAAATATTTTTCGTATTATCCTTGACAATATCGTCTACTCCTACTGTATGATGTTGTAATGTACGTGGCTTTCAGTGGTTGCGGTACAATGTACAGTGAAACAAGTGCTCAGTGGAAAGCATGTCAGTGTGGGTTGATATACGATCTGCTGCACTGGATCCTGGCTGGATAACGTATCACTTCTGTTACCAATGTCACGTTTTTTGCCAAAAAATTGCATCAGCACATCCTTATTCAGTTCAATTTATTTAAAAACAACTTCAGCTAAAAAGTAAACAAAAATAAAATAAAACAAATATACAGATATGATACATAGGCAAAGAACAATAGAACACCAAAATATTCTGTCTAGATAGTATTAAATGCCATGGAGAAGAGGCTATTTATAGAGTTTATAACATATTTCTAGTAAAAGTATGTCTATGTAATCCCTGAGTCGTCCAGGTATGATTCACAAGTGGACAAAACTAATAAAAGTAGTTCACTGGATTATATTGTGTTGTTCTGATTACATTGTTTTTTGTCTTTTTAAGCACCAAAACACACTATGCAGACCACTTGACACTAAAAGGATGTGGCTTAAATCTCTTGGCACTTTTCCAAGCGCTCAGAGGAATCACAGTTGCATAGTTATGTTTAGGAACTGACACTGGATTAAACTTGCACAACAGACATTTACTCTATTAGTGGCTCAATGAGGCTTAACTCTGCCTCCAAACCCTGTCACACCTGCATGTTTTCTGAATGAAACTGAAAAACAAAAATTAAACATTTAAAGTTTTCTGTTGCAAAGGTGGTTGTGTAAAGTTGTAACCGAAAATGAAGTTTCTAGACAAACAGGTTAGAGCTGTGCATTTAATCCAGTTTTAATCAAGAGTTATTTCTAAGCCTCAATTATCAGCTTGTTTTTTCCCCGGGAGGTCTACTGCCAATCCTCCAACAGTATTTCATATCAGGTGCAATTCAAAATGTTATTGATACTGTTTGAATATCTGCACTCTATTGGTCCACTTTATTTGAGGGAGATACTGCAGCTCTGTACTCCACCCAGAGCCCTGAGGTCAGCTGACCAGCTCCTGCTGCTGTGCCCAAAGCCAGGCTCAAGACCAGAGGTGACCGGGTCATTTCTGTGGCAGTGCCCTGACTATGGAACAGCATCCCTCTGCCTGTCAGATCCTTTAACGTCTTTAATGCAGTTTACACTGAAAACTCATGTGTTCTCCCTGGTATTTAATACTAGCAGGCAGGATATCTTGGTGTTTTATTGTTCTTTTCCTATGTATTGTGTTCCCTGTATATTTGTTTTTTTGTTGACTTTTATGTGAAGCACTTTGGGCAGCTAAAGTTGTTTTACAGAACAATAAAGGTTTAGAGTGGACTTTCGATAGTAGAGGGAAAAAAGTTTTGGGTTAAATAACAATGATTAAAATGATGTATTGTTTATGGAAATTAATATTGAAAGTAATTTTTATTTGTTTTTAATAAGATAAAATAAATATGTCTATAAAACTGAGATGATCAATATGAAGAAAAAAGAAAAAATTGCATATCACCCAGACCTGAGACAGGTGACAGGCTCAAGATGTGGAGGAAATGTAAAGAGGCAGGGTAGTCCATGCTTTCAGTTTGCTCTCAAGCCCCTCCCCCTCAGTAGTGTCTGTATGGAGCGGAGGTTATGTAAAGGGTAACTCAATCTCCCGTCCCATCACACTAACTGCCCTACTTGTCAGCCTCTCACACGGGGACAAAAAGAGGCATCCTGAGATTTACCTTCTGGTATCGCCCTGTAGTGTTGTTCTCAGGAACTGTGTGTGCTCAGCAAACGCTGCGTGTGTGTCAGGAGGTGGTGGTTGTCGCATGCTCGTAGCCTGCTCAGGTCTCTTCTGTTTGGCTGCCTCTCCCCCCTCCCACGGTGCTCCCTCCCCTTCAGAGTCACTGCACCATGTTGGATACAAAGAGCCCAGAAGAGCCGTGGACCAAGCGCTGTCACTGGCATGCAAGCTAATTCTACACTGCACAGCAACGCACCAGCCTATTAATAAGCCCACTGGGAAATATAGAGACGAATGAGACCGGCCTATTTCTGGATTTACTTATAAAGAAAATGGACGTGTTAAAGATAAACTGGGAATCATGTGAAAACCTGCGCAGCTGAGCAGTCCGCTACAACGCTAAACGCCACTTATCTGGAGCTCCTAAGCAGTCTGTCGTTTGGATTGGCATCGTGACACTTGAGACAGGCACAGACTCAGCGGTGTGTATCACTCCTCATGTTTGCATACAAGGAGACATACAGTATGTTTGGGTGCTGCTGCTCGGGTCATGGTGGTTCTGTTGTTGTTTTTGTTACCTGTTCATAGGGGTGGGCGATATTGAGGAAAAAATGACATGTAGATATTTTTCCTGAGATTCTCCCAGTACCAATAATTTTATGATGTTTGAAAAGTGGTTAAACGTGTCTAGGTCTTGGTTATGGTTCAAGTCTTGCATGCACCTCTTTTGGCTTTTTATTTTCTTAATATGCCTTCTTTGCGCGCCTTAAAATATGTAATGTAAACAATATGAGTCTTTTCTACTCGTGCATGACACAAACTTAAAATACTCTTTATTAATTTTGCTACAATTGTGCAATAGATCCGTGACACTTAACACCAGTGGCTCATTTTCCCAATGCGTCTGAACCAGTTGAATGCTCTGTGGGGGTTTTGTTGTCAGTGTGTGTTGCTGAGCAGAGGTGATGTGTGATAGTGTTGTTGTATTACTGAGCAGGATGCCAAGAGATCTGCTGCCACCAAAGCCTCATGAGTTTGACTGGCACGGTGGACACACCCACTGCCTGAAGGCTTACACACTTAGACAGCTGATAGTCACCACTTTCACTTTAAAGTTTCCGCTGCTCCTCCAGTGGATGCTCTTTCTATGCAGTCATGATCAAGTATAGTTAGTCATTCATTATCCTGTCATTCATTATCCTGCTATGCAACACTGATATGTTCTTGTATTTCTGTTCTTTGCAGGTTGCAGACAATATTTGCCCGGTTTGATGAAGCCCTGAATTCAGGCAACATGGCTCTCAGCCCAAGTCACGGTCAGTACAAACTTAGGTTTAATTAATGTGTATTAGAGAAAGTTTTAGTCTATTCTTCTTTTGGATTGTTTATTTTTTATTGGTATAGATTTTTATGAGACAATGTAACTAAATAAACTGGTTTTATTCCATACCTTATTTTATTACTTTGGATAGAAAGGTTGTGTATGTTGCAATGAAGTTGGCTGTGAGGTGGCAGTGATATAAAAGCAGCCTCTCTGAACTCATACCTCCCTCCCGGGGTTGTGTTGAGTTTTATACACTGGCATGTATCATCAAATGCAGAACTGTTAATTCATTTTTATGCTTTCATTTGCTATTGCTGCTTTACTTAGAACTTTCTCACCTGCTGTGTGAGGGAAAGTTAGATTGCCTTTTAACCTCTATCGGTTTCTTCATTTATCTGGAGGACAATTTGGCCACATGTCCCTTGGCCTCGTACCTGAAGTGTAGTTTCCGCAGATGCTCAGTTAACCTTAGCACAATGAGTGTTGGCCTTTGCTCCCTGTAATGTACTTACTCTCAAGCCCTTCATTTAAATGGGTGTGCATAACATTTATAAGAATAATTGAATAACTGCCTTTTATGAATTGCTTTTTGCAACTTTTCATTTGCTCACTGCCACTTGTGACTCATGTTTTGTGCCAAGCTTCCGTCATACAGATATAGACCTAGTGTGTCCTTGAGCAGTATCATTTTGGACAGTTTAGTTCAGGCAGTAGGAGTGAGGCAGATGTAAAGAGGAGATGTAAAGAGGATTTGAGGAGGACAGAGGATTGTTGGAGGAAGTAGAGTCACAGAGCTGTGCCTGTCACTGCTCTCCCCTGATTCACCATGACTGAGACAGAGAACAAATAACAACAGAAGTGGCAAGGACAAAGGAGCAGTCGGTGATGATGGACAGGAAGTGTCTACTGATAATTCAGCGTAACTATGGCACTAGGAGAGGATGCCCTTGCTAAGTGTGGTTAATCTGGCTGTGGATGTTGGCACTCAGACAAAGGCTTGTAAACATATGGTTCAAAATCAGCTTAAACTTTCACCCCACATGCTCTGGCTCAGACTGTGTGGCACATGTAAAGAGGACAACATGGACTGTCCCAAATTTATCCAGTGCTGTACAGTAAGTTTTAGCCTCTGATTTTGATTTTCATGTGTCTTTAGAAATGATACCACTACAGTTTATTAGTAAGTAGCACAACACATTCCTTATTATTGTATATTTTGGAGCCAATGAGCCTATTTTGATATAGTTTGTGTTTATTCAAAATTAAAAATAAATATTAAAAATGAAATTATACTTGATGGGTCTTAAAGAAAAGCGTACATATGAGATGTACATATTTCTGTTCATTGGCAATGCACAAGCTTCAGCCCTGGCTTTTTGCTGCATGTTGTGTGAACAATCAGACTAAAATAATGTGAATAGACTTTGTTTTGATGCAAACTGGTCATTGGGGGCAGCGTTCCTCATGCCTCTGTGTTGACACACAAATACACGCTCATTGGTGTCCCGCCTCAGACGTGCTGGTTCTGCCTCAGTGCATCTTCAGCTCTGCCAAGGAAACCATGACCTCATTTACAGGCCAGGCTCGTGGCCGTGGCAAAGCAGGAATTTAAATATTATAGGTTATCTGTTCAAATCCAGGAATTGGGATCCAAACAGCTGCGCTTCTCCTTTAAGAAGCTACATTTTCTTAAGTCGAGCTGAAATTGGAGCAGGCCATCTTCAATTTGAGAATCCAGCCCTAAAGCTTGTGTCTCACTCTCTCTGTCCTAGAAATTTGCTTTGAAGCTTCTCAAATATCTGAGAAGCCTGTCTTGTCTTTTTTAGCAAATTCATTGTTGTGGTTGTTATGATTGATATTTGGTGTGGTCATAGCTTGTTTGCTTGATCCAGAAAGATGGCGTGAAACCCCTTTAAGACTTTTTAACTGTCCAATCAGACTCATAATTCTCTTGCATTTGGGAACTGTTTATGTGAGAGAGGATGTGCTGCCATCATGTGGATGTAACTTCCTCCTTGTTGTGGATATTAACACAATTTGTTCACTAAATAAATGCCATTCATCCACTCAGTATATTTTATATAAAGGTTTATTGTGCACAAAACCCGCTCAGCCAGTTTGAGCAATTATATCTAGCAGTCTCTTGCATATTTTGCGGAACTGTTTCACCGACCATGTAGCATAGAGACCGATTTTCCTCCTTGCTCACAGACTGGAATCTTCATCTACGTTTCCATAGCAACACTGTCTCTATGTGTGTTTGAGCATCCCAATTTGAAACAGTGCGTTTTATCAATCCTACATATGCCTCTCACTCAGCTTTGTCCCTTTTCATCTTTTTTCAGTAGTATTTTCTAAATCACACATTCTGCTGTCTATCTTGTGGTTGCTATGAATCATTTGTGTTATTGGTCAACTCCGGTTACCATAGAAACGGCATGTGTGCTCAGCGTCTCTCTCTGGGTGAAGGGCAGAGCTAAGACACCAGAGACTTGTCCCCCTGGGCTGACGAGACAAAAGCTCAATGCTAATGATGCTAACACATATCTGTGCTTTTACTTAAATATAGTAGTTGGTAATCTAAATACATTTGTTTTTTTATTTGAAATTCCTTATAACATGTTGTTGTAGTGTGCTGCTGTTCATGTTATGTTTATGTGCTACTACTATCATCAAAGCTAGCAAAAATATCTAGCTTGAATATTTTCTTTTAGTATTTAGTCCATCTCTAAAGAAACTAAAATATTAAATTTACATATGCATAATCCTTAAGGATGGGCTTCTGTAATTGATTTTAATGATGTTATAAAGATACTACACATCACTAGTAAACATGGCTGATGAGGTAATTTAGGCTTACTTAGATTATATTAAAATTACTTGTTTTTGCTCGTTCCTATGATTTATATTGTGATGTGAATGGCCAAATTGTGATTAACCAAATCTTGACATCCCTAGTTATGTGTAGTAATAGGTTAGGATTGGCAAGTTTAGCTATACAAAGACTCCCTGTTAATATTCTTGGGGTGTCCGTTCATGTTGTGTGTCCCTTTCTCTGCCCCGGCACATTCACATTCATAGAGCTGCTGCCTCCGCACTGGCTGCACACTATGATGTCACCTGCACTCTGATTGGCTGAGAACAGGAGCAGAGATGCTGGCTGAGCGAGGAAGAGAGGGAGAAGAGATGTAGGAGAGAGAGAGAAGGAAAATGCCGGCAGTTGTATGGGTGGAGGGGTATTCAGACGGTAATGTTAGGGTTGCGTGAATACAGAGTCCTGCTGTGAGGATGCAGTGACGTTGGTGTGTGCGTCTTGTTTGGGGGTACACCACCTCGGAAAAGGGGGGTGCCCTGTTGCCACGCCCTCCCAGAAGCATGAGACGCCTTATCTGCCAGCGCATCTGTGACTGTGAGTGTGGGAATGGACTGGTGTGCTGTCGATATCTGTGTTTTTTCAGTGAACATGTGCTATCTCTTATTGTTTAGCTTTCTTCTTGTTATTGTCCAAGTGCTGCTTTGCATTAATGATAAACCTGCTGTGTTTATGTGACACATGCGTAGGCCTGATACTGTTTTTGCTTTGTATGTGAAAAAGTAAATTGATCTGAGTGAAGGTGTAGGGTGTTGGCTTTGGCGCATTTCATCACTGGTTGTCAGGGTGACAGTAGTACATATGCATTCCTATGCTTTAAAATCGTATTGCTAAACTACATTTGTTATAGTTTAGCTTTTATGAAATAACCATTTTCCCCACTTCCTCTAAGACTCTTTCACACTACTTAAACACTACACTACTTCTAGCATCCCATTTAGCGTGTTTGTTTTTAAATGGAGTTTGTTTGCAGAATAAAGGGTTGACTTGTGTAGACTTGTCAGTTACCAGTTGTCTGAGTGGACATAGTAATCATTAAGTTGTAGTTTTTACTCTTTAAAATGCTATGTGGTGTGTGAGTGCGTAATTAGTATTGATTTAGTTGTTCCTGACCTAGCTCTCTGAAGGATACATCCTCTCAGTTATATTGCTTTCTGCAAACCCTTTTCAAAGGGTGAGATTGAAAGAAAATTAATATATACAAGGAATGATGATGAATGAATAATTATTTTCTTAAAATGTAAAATATTTTAAATAAATATGTAACATTCATATCTCTCTTTCAGATCGTAGCTTTGACGAAGATGACAGCGTGGATGGGAGTCGTGCTTCCTCAGCTCAAGCGTTCAAAGTCCCAAAAGTTCCCAAGAAGCCAGCAGAGTCCTCAGCCGCTCGCAGGCCCAGTGCAACCGGTGGCAAGCTAGGTATTTTATTTGAATTTTATTTAAACTTAATATGGCGATAGTATGACGATTATTGCTGTCAATGCTAAACATAGAATATTTCTGAGATGTTATGGGATTTATTGTACAAAATAAAGGTCCCAAGAAAATGGTTATTGGATTATTAGATGTGATCATTTCCATTATATATCTGGTTAATTCTGCTCATTTTTGTTTTTTGCTCTGTTGTCATGCCGATTTAAAGCAATGTTTCTATCCCAGCGCAGTCCGCCTACCTCAGTTTCTCATCTGTCTGTGTCAGCAAAAACATGTACATGCAACACTCTCCCTTGTTACGTCTCGTTACATCTGCTCATACATGTGAGATGCAGGTGCTGCATTTGTAGCACAGAAGCATTTTCAGTTGGAAACAAAAGATGGGGATGTCTCGTGGATCATTACTGTCTTATTGATTGTAGAGATTGTTGTGGAGAAGCAGATGTCAAGGGCATTCTGGCCACTCTTACCAATGGATATTTCAAAGACAATGTAGCCCTTTTCTTATGACTGTTGAGTTGTTTAAGACTAGTTTTCTTGACAGCAGAGATTGGAGGCTTTATTGTTAGCATTTGGATGAACATGACAAGACTCCCACACACCATGGCAACACCAACCAACAGACCGAAGACCAATATTTGAGTTTCTAAGTAACTGTGAGAAAAATCTGCTGTAGCATGTTTCAGGAATTTGTGATATTCACCGTTCTGTAGTTTTTTTTTCCCCTCGGTATACATTTTGTGTATATAAATACTTCTGTACAGTTTTCTATTTCTGAGGAGCTTTGTGTCTAAATCTTTCTGAGAACAGTTTTAATATTGTGATTTATAGAGCATAGAGTTCCCAGAGAGACGTGATTGACGTTCTTGTTACTGTCAGGAAATCCATTAGAGACACAGTCTACCCTGACAGCTGAGGGCTCTGTGTTAATTCAGTGTTTTGAATTAAATCAGAAACAATTCTAACAGAACAGAAATACCATTAAAGTTCACACCACTGTTTCTGATTATTCTGTGATTTTTCCCAGTATCCAAAGAATGTGCTGGTGCTGTTGATGAAGAGAACTTTATCAGAGCCTTTACAGATGTCCCCACTGTGCAGGTAAACAACATGCAGGTGAATAATTACAGCAATAACTGTTAGGTTTTAATTTATTTTGTCTTTATATGTAGATTTATTCAGCAAGGGACCTTGAAGACAACCTTAATAAAATCCGAGAGATCTGCTCTGATGACAAACATGACTGGGACCAAAGAGCACATGCTGTAAGTACACTTTATATTAGTCAACTTTTACGCACAGTATTAACCAGCTTAATCATGTTTATTTACAGCTTAAGAAAATCCGTTCACTGTTGGTTGCTGGTGCAGCCAACTATGACTGTTTTTACCAGCACTTACGGCTCCTGGATGGAGCCTTCAAACTTTCTGCTAAAGATCTGAGATCTCAAGTGGTCAGAGAGGCCTGCATTACTGTGGCGTAAGTTTCAAATCAGCTATCTGAAAAGAAAAAAAAAGTTACTGTGTAACTAACTTATTCTGTGTTTCCTTAGTTACCTTTCATCGGTGCTGGGGAACAAGTTTGATCATGGAGCTGAAGGCATTGTCCCAGTCCTGTTCAACCTCATCCCAAATTGTGCCAAAGTCATGGCCACCTCTGGTGTGTCTGCAATTCGCATCATCATTCAGGTGAGTTTTCCTCAAATATACTTTTATGTGTTTCCTTTGATTAATCATATTTTTACACCCTTCAGCACACCCATGTCCCACGACTCATTCCTTTGATAGCTAGTAATTGCACATCAAAGTCTGTGGCTGTCAGACGGTAACATAAATCTTCCTAATAACATATTTGTTTTTTTGGCAATAATAACAAACTTTAAAATTGATTATTTTCAGGCGCTGTTATGACTTCTTAGATCTTCTTCTACAAGAATGGCAAACGCACTCTCTGGAGCGGTAAGTACTTTTCGCATAAATGCAACAAATAAACCAGTAGTTTTTTCTTCCTACTATTCAGATAGTCTGGCTTTGTTTCTCCCTTAATATAATCATGTTGTCTTGTTCCTCTCAGACACACTGCAGTTCTGGTTGAAAGCATCAAGAAGGGAATTCGAGATGCTGACTCAGAAGCCAGAGTGGAAGCTCGCAAGTAAGTTTCTCAAAATGACATCTGAAATGAAAGTGGTGCCATCAATCACGGGTTTGATGTTTTTAAATTTCACAATTTTTTCTGCTTAGGGCCTACTGGGGTCTCAGGAACCATTTTCCAGGGGAAGCCAATGCTCTGTACAACTCTTTGGAGCCGTCGTACCAGAGAACGCTCCAGTCCTGTTTGAAGAACTCTGGCAGCGTTGCATCTCTGCCTCAGAGTGACCGCTCCTCCTCCTCCTCACAGGAGAGCCTCAAGTAATCACAATTAGATTTGGACTTATTAACAGCATGGTTGGGGATATTTACAAACCTTGGCAAAAAAAAAATTGTTTTGACCTACTTTTCTGTTTTCCCCACAGTCGGCCTTTATCTTCGAAGTGGTCAGCGGCTCCAGGCCGAGGTGAGTCAGAATGCTCAACAATGCTCAAGCAAACCATGATACACATGTTATATTTTTTACTTTGTGAAAAAACACACCAAAATATGTACAAACTCCATTTCCCCTCACCCCCTCTGCCTGTGACCAGTTCTCTCCCCATTTTGCTTTGTTTGTTGTTGTTTATATATTGTGGTGCCTGCATGTCTTGTGCTGTACATTGTATTGTCTATCATCACCTTCCAAACCCCTCCTTTCCCATCAGTCACTGCGGGGTCAAAGGGCAGGTTGTCATCAGCCGCACTCCAGCGTTCCCGTAGCGATGTGGATGTTAACGCGGCTGCAGTGGCTAAGCAACGACAAGTGGGACAGTCTGGAGGGGCGAGCCGTCTGACTGCTGGCTCCTACTCCTCTCTGGGTAAGGGCCTGGTCAGCAGTAGAGATCAGCAGATTGTCAGGGAGCGCTATTTTCTGGATAAACACCAGCAGAAAATCAAAGCAGTTCACTCTTAGACACACTGCCCGGACTGATCACTCCTCCTCCTTTTCTCACCATTTCACAGTATCCCAGTTTTTGTGCATGTTCTATCACTAGTCTGAAATGTCATGCATTGTCTCTGCTGCATGGATCTACGTAGAAAAATTCATGTACTAATAGTCATGCCAATCTTTTCTTCTCTCTTTCTCTGTCTATCTTTCTCTTTATTTTCTGATTTTCCCTTTCTCTTTTAAACTTTTCCTTTTTTTATTGTTTTGTTACACCCTTTCCTTTATCCCTTGTTGCTATTCTTTCATATTCTCTGCTTCTAAAGATGATGCCTCTGATAAAAAGGATGGTAAGATCATCTCTCAGCTACACAGAATAACCCTACAGTTTGTGTTTTCCTAATCTCATTTCCTATTTAACCATGTATAAATTCAGTATGTGGCCACAGCGCCCCCTTCTGTTAAAAAATAAGAATTTCATTAAAGATGTTCTATGCTACTGCAGTACTACTACTAGCATGTTACTAAATTGCAGAATTGAGAACTAATTAACCTATATACACTGAAACTATTGGCATCATACTCATTACTTAGAACTGAGGTTTATGGTAAGTTTATGATGATGAGTTACCCCTTGATTCCTCTTCTGTTCATAGGAACCAGATCAGACATTGGTAAGACTGTAGTCAGGTACAACTATCAGAACATAGGGTGTTTTGGCTGATCCTACAGTAGACTCACGGATGCATAGTTGTTAAGACCCAATATAGGATAAGTTGGACACATAAACTAAACTGCAAATTATAATCACACTAATAAAGTTAGTAATCCTTCAATGCCATCCCTGAGTGCATACTGTATATTAAGGTGCCTTTGTTTAAATCAGGGGTTGGCAACCTTTAACACCAAAATAGCCATTTGGGCCCAGTTTCCACAGAAAAGAAACCACTGGGAACCACAAGTACTTTTTGCCATATAAAATGAAGATAACATTGTACATATTTTTGTTTTACCTTTACGTTTTGTATAATCAACTGTAGTGATTCATTAAAATTAATTAAATACCTGAACTTAAATTATCCATGTAACAAACAAAAAATACCATGAGCCGTCATCCTGTTAGTTAGTTGTCTTTGGGCTTGGCGGATATACTGGCTTCCGCAAGTGTGACGCTTATTTTGAGCAGCAAAAAATAATAAAATATTATTTTATTTTAATGTTTCAAGATCACAATAATCTTCCAATTTGCAACTACAATTTAAAAAAGAACTAACACAAATAAAATACACTTCAATTATATACTTACAATTTATTTTCCCAAGCCACGCGGAGCCGCAGTATAAGGATGAAAGAGCCGTATACGGCTCCCGAGCCGCGGGTTGCCGACCCCTGGTCTAAATGAACAACATTGTGAAGGAAACCAGCTGCTTTTTAGTTGTAATTTCTGGGGCTAAAACATAAAATTTGTTTCAACTACTGGCTGGGTTAGCATGAGTAAGGTTTGAAAAACTTTAAACTGTTTTGTGTCATTAATATTCTTATCTGGACATTTTAGGACGCGTTCGCACCAAGCAGCCCCTGTCCACAGCGGGCAGTATGTCCAGCCAAGTGGACTCGCGAGGACGAAGCCGCTCTAAGATGGTGTCACAGTCCCAACGTAAGTCTTCTGCTGTCTCATCAAATGCATGAAAAACAGGTGTGTGACACATAGGGGGGGGGGTGTGTACTGGCACGTTTGTTGGAGTTTGATCATTTGTTGCCCAGGAGGTGACAATAAGCTCCATGTAAATATTTTTGTGCCTTTAGGTTCGGACGAATCCGATTGCACACCAGGTATTTTGTCTGTGTGTGTATCTCTGTGTTCACAGTGGGATTGGGGGCCCACCTGCTATCGCTGCCATTTTGATTACAGTATTTTTAAACGGGTGTGGGAGTGTGTTGTAACCTTGCATGCTGTGTCACATTACTTAACTGTTTCCCACAGCTTTAGCCTGGCTCTGATTTGAACTTAATCTGAACATTGGATCTGCATCTTAGTTTAGATCTTACAAATGTGACTGAAATAAGATGGTGAGGAGTGTTTTTTTGTTTGTTTTTTTACCTGTAAATATTATTAAAATTGAAGAGCTTGTTACATAGAACAGCTCAGTCAGTCAATTTATTATGTATTTACTTTTATTCTTAAGGACTGCAGATAACAGTTTCTCTTTGCAAAGTAAGATTTTGTTTATTTCATTTTTTTTTTCTATATTCATATGCACAAGCTTCATTTGACTGTGGTAATGTGCTCTTAATAGAAGGATGTTTATTATCACTTTATTTGTTTAAACCGGAAAGCACATGCACATTCTTTGTGTACTGTTCGGACGTCTGTGTGAATAGTAGACCCTCTCCTCAACTGAAAATCAAATTAGTAACTCGTAGTCCTAATACAAACGTGTTCTCTATTAATCAAGTTTATTCTGATTAGTTGCTTTAGCCCCACTCCATACGTTCTGTGACAGGTGTCCGCACATGCACTGCTTTATCATCACAGCTGGTGTAGTTTGTTTGATGTCTCATAATTTTTGCAGCTGAAACTAATGAACATTATGCCCTCATTTGTAGTTTAAGACTCGATCACATTGTTCTGTGCTTCATGGTGCTTTTTGTGCACATAATGGTTTTAATATATTGGTTTAATCTGCTGTTCCTTCCCTGGGCTCTGCTTCCCTCGTTCATCCCATGTGCTTTATGGCTCAGGATCTCAGTCGGCTAACCCTGTTGGTGGTAAGATTAAAATGCTAAGATTTACCCGCTTTTTATGGTGTATACTTTCTCTGCCCTGGTGTTCTCTCCTTTCTAGATGTGCACAAAAAGGTCACTTAATGTAACACTCCTTATTTTTGGTTGGAGCACAGTGGGGCTCTCAGAATGTGGCAGTTTCTGCTCATTGAGTTTTTATTGTTTTTTTTATTTTTTTCGCTTTTCATTGGTACTTAAAATATTTAGATGCAACAAAAATATTCAGAAATATCAAAGAATTGGTACAAATATGTAATTTATTGGCTTATTGCAACACTCTGTTACATTGCTTTAGATGGCTTCTGTGTTGTGTCACTGGTTTGTAGTGTAGGTGCAATCTCTTCATGCTCAATTTTGTAGCTACTACAATAGATCTATTAGTTTATTATTTTCTTTCTCTTTTGTAGTTTGCTTTTGGCTGTTATTATAATTTTTTTTATGAATAAAAAAAATATTTTCCTAAAGACTGTATTTGATAAGACAGATGTAAAGATGAAAAGGGGGGGAAGAGCGGGAAGAGACTAGGTCAATTTTCAGAGCCAGAATTGTTCCCCCGACACAGAGCCTAGCGTATGTGCTGTAGCCTAGACTACTAGACCAGTGAGTCAGTCTAAAATAAGGCTTGACATGTGCCAGATCCAGGTATCCTAAAGACTGTCATGGAGCACAGCTGCCAGTTTACATTTCATGAAAAATTGGATTGAATTTTTTTTTTCTTTGTAGTATCCTCTCTTTTAAACTCTTTGCCTTATAGTTATAGCATTGTTGTCACAACAAAGATTTGTCACCGTGGTTTCAACTCTCCTCAGTTTTTCCAATTGTTTTAATGAACTGTAACTCCATATTTCTAGCCTTTCTTAAAACGTCTTTACTGTCTAACTATAGCGGGCAGTCGGAGTGGCTCTCCTGGCCGTGTCCTGACCACCACGACCCTCAGCACCATGAGCTCTGGGGCGCACAGGGTCCTGGGGGGAAGCACCGCAGATGGACACAGACGCAGCAGGATCCCACGCAGTCAGGGCTGTTCCCGGGACTCCTCACCCACACGTCTTTCTGTTGGTAAGAAAATACTCACAAAACATTCAAGTATTATCCTGACAGAGTGATGGTTTGCTGATGCAATGCAGTCACCACAAACTAAAAATCGACTGCCTATAAAATATTTAACATAAAGGGCTTACTTTACCATATTTTGAGAACCCCTGATATTTGACATACTTAGGATTAGCACAAATGTCTTTATGTTGAAGGTAGGAAGATCTCACCTCTTTCTCCCTTCTCTCCCTGTGTTGTTGTGGTGTATCCTGTTCCTTCCCTGTAGCTCCCTCCAGCCTTAGTAGCTCCATCTACAACGGGGCCAGCAGAGGAGGTAAGACTCCATCCTGAAAATCACAGTCCCACCAATCCATCTAATAACAACTATAATAAAACCTAAATATGTCTTCATAATGTCATTCTAACACCATCCTGACATTTAATCTCACCATAAACTCACTGCCTCATTGAACCAGTCTCTTGTGTTTCCGTGGCTGTTGGCTGCGGACATGGGTGCCAATGATCAGCAGCACTGTCCAACCCTTCTCTATCTCTGTGCAAACCTGTACTCCATGGCCTTTGAATGAAACTGTTAGCGGGAACAGCTAAGCTTCATCTTGGCTGTGGTGGTATGGGGGGGCTGTGTGATTAACACTGATTGGCTAGGAAGATGCTGGCACTGACAAATGGAGCAATGAACAAGCGTTGATTGTGATGTCTCTGTTAAAAATGCCAATCCTTGATCCCTGTCCCTCACTGATTCATGATCTCACGATTTCATGAAGATACTTTCTCCTGTTTTGTCTGGCTCTTGTGCAAAATGTTGATTGCATGAATTTCTATATATGTATGTTAATATGTTTGCCAGGGCTTAGGTGTCCTTCTGGGTGCAGATTAATTATGATCTCTAGAGATACAAATCTTGCCACAGACCCTCTAAATATGAGATTGTTGGTTAGTGAAGCTATTGGCTAGTTATTTTGAGCTTATTATACAAAACGCCTTTTTAAATGAACACTATTCCAAGAAAAAGTATGTATGTATGTTCTAAATTAATTCCATCATCATTAATGCCATTTTCACCCACTTGGACCAGGAGCCCTGTGCTTCACTGTCAGTTTTTCGTCCTTGTTCTTTTGTCTTGTCTTTATTCATTCGTCTGAGTCTCTGCTGTCGTCCGCCGACTTTGTCTCGTTTTGTCTATGTGTGTTCTCTTACTTTCGTTTTTTCCTCCTTTCCTTGCGGCCTCGACTCTGTGTGCCCGCCCCTCTTTTCCTGTGTGGCATTAGCTCGGGGAAGCCGTATCCCACGGCCCAGTATGAGTCAGGGTTGCAGCAGAGATGCCAGCAGGGAGAGCAGTCGGGACACCAGCCCAGTACGCTCCTTCACACCTCTGGGTGAGTAGTTGGAGTGGACACGTCTCAAGCAGGGATCCACATTAAAATCAGGGTCAGAAAGATGTGTTTTTCATTAGGCTGGAGGAAATCACTGAAAATCACTCTAAAGCGCAAACTACCAGCAGCTAAAAAGATTTCTGCACAGAACAGATATCAATCGCAGAGCAGCAATTTGTAGATTTGTAATGTAAATATGTCAAGTAAAATTAAAATAGTGAATTTTTTGGGCTTCAACGCAGTCATTTTCACTTGTTTTTTGTTAAAATGCTTTGATATTTCATTTTATAATTTTTTTTGTCCTATCAATATTTACTTCCTCATTTCTCTCTGATGCCTGCATCTAGAAGCTGGTTTTGTTTTAATTTGGGGTAACAGGCCTCTGTGTTTGAGTTTAAAAAATGTTAAAAACTTTATTAAAATGTTTCTCTCAAGCCTCTGATTTAATCTACAGTTCTTCCTTGTTTTTCTCTTGTGCATGTGTGCAATTGCTAAAACTGCGTGTGTGTGTTTTAATCTTGGTTGCAGCTACACGAAGTTACTCTCGCTCCACTGGGGCTCTCCACACACCTGACGCTTTCGGGGCAGCAGGTGAAGGCTGATTTACCATCCTTCTCCGTACTTTACCCACCCACGTTCTTTTTATTTCTTTTTCGTCTCATGCATCTTTTGTCAACATGTCTCTCCCCATTTGCTTTATGGTTATTTGTTTTTTTTGCTCCAGGACGCCTTCTAGTGGAAATGCATGGTTCCACACATTGAGTTGCAGCCATTCTATCAGTTTTACCATTTTTGCTTTATTCTTTAATATTTAGCTTTGGTTCGTGTCCATGGAGCACCAGTTTCCTACTCCAGTTTTACCTCATTCTATGTCCTCAGTTGCATCTAACAGGTCATCTCATTGACTTGCACCAAAGGCTCATGAGAAATAGTTGAATACGTGTCTGGATTGGGGTGTAATATTTGTTTCTCTTGATATAGGCTCAGGGTTTGGGATCAGCCAGTCCAGCCGCCTCTCGTCTTCAGTCAGCGCTATGCGGGTCTTGAACACTGGCTCCGATGTGGAAGAGGCCCTTGCGGATGCACTGGTATTGACAAGCACGATGTAACAAAATATTTAGTTTAATTTAGTAACCAGAGTGAGTGTGGAGTTGTGTGTTTGAAAATTAACCCTCACTTCTACCTCTGTTTAACGCTGTCAGCTGTTGGGAGACATGCGATCCAAGGTCAGCCTATTCTCCCGCCTCATACCTGTGTGCTTTGTGTCTTCTGTTACTGCATGTCTCTAGTCTTCACCTTTCTATAATAATCTATAGGTTGTGTTCACGACATTGTAGAATTTGATTTCATAATTTCAGATGGAGGGCAGTACCAAATTAGCTAAAATTCACTGTTTTGAAAGAGCAAGCCACTCTGCAGGTATTCTGTTGTCATTTTTGTTTGGGATTAGGTTCACAAACTTTAAACGTGATTTTAGTGGTATCTTTCTGCTAATAGTAATTGTACCTGTGGTTGAAATACTGCCATATAAAACAACAGTATTTCAATGTGGCTAGGCTCAGCGATATTAACCACAAATCAGGCCCTCCACCTTAATTTTAAACCATACTCATAGTCCATCACGTGAACTCAACCTTTTATAACTGTCATATAAACACCTTCATTCTGTTGACCTCCTGCAGAAGAAGCCAGCGAGAAGGCGATATGAGAACTACAGCATGTATTCTGACGATGATGCAAACAGCGACGCGTCAAGTGCCTGCTCTGAGCGCTCGTACAGCTCCAGGAACGGAGGAGCGATCCCCACATATATGAGACAGACTGAGGACGTGGCAGAGGTGAGGGACTTTCAGTGTGCTACTACAGTGAAATATTGTTGACATTCAGATGGGGGCAAGAGACCGTTTTCTCTATTGATTACATTATATTTTGACATGACATATCCTAAAGGTAATTTGAACCTGACCATTTCTGTTATTGACTAGACCCTAGACCCTCCCTGTATTATGACAGAAACCTACATTTTAACAGTATTCATTTTAGCTGTATTAAATATTATTTGCCTATAGAATTTTGTGATGTCATTTGAAACTCAATGATAATGATAGTTTGCCTTGACAGTACACTTAAGCAAAAAATGGTAAAAAAAAATAAATAAATATATATATATATATCACAATTTTTTTCTGATATTGATTGATCTCTTCTCAGTTACATTTTAGTACTTCTAAATAAAATGACTTTCAAAAATGCCTTTTAATATTGATTTAATGAACATACATCGGACAGACTTATATTCAGTGCCATGTAACATAAAAATATTAATATTTTTCCAAACCTCCATGCTTTGAGGGTTGATTTTTTAAAAAACTTATCATTAACAATTTGACATGAATGAATCTCAGCCTCAAATAAAGTTCAATCACCAACCCCTACCTGGTAATAACAGTACATTTAAAACACACAAAATCCAGTCATTGACCCCTTTGTCCAAACCCATGATTCTCATGTTTTTCTCAGGTGCTGAACCGATGTGCTAGCGCTAACTGGTCTGAGAGAAAGGAGGGTCTTTTGGGTTTACAAGCTCTGCTCAAAAACCAGCGCACCCTCAGGTGGGCCACAGACTAACAGACATTTTCTTCCTTTGTTGCTAATCTAACTTGTCTTCATTTAACCCCATATTTATCTTGACAGTCGGGTGGAGTTGAAGAGACTATGTGAAATTTTCACTAGGATGTTTGCTGACCCTCATAGCAAGGTATGGCTGCATGCAACGTACTGTCTGATGCACGCATTTACATTTATTATTCCATAATCTCTTTCCCTTGTGGAGGTCACTTCACATGTTCATTCACTCCTCTTCACTTTACCGGATTCTGCCAAAACAAAAAACACACCACAACCAAGAGGAACACAAAAGGACCTGCTCAGATATGAACCATAATTCAGGCATGCAGACAGTCCTGTTTCTAACGGCATGTCACGCTGAGCGATCTTACCTCTCGCTGATCTCTGGGACTCACCGTCCACTCTTCGACGCTCGCTTCCGTTCAGGCGACACTAGCCTCACAGAGAAATGTACACAAATATACACACACGCACGTTTGGGCTGGCTCCTAACTGAAACTAACAAGCTGCGGTTCGTCTTTTCTAACACTGTTTGAGCACCGTTGCCTCACATCCGTCGTAAGGTGCGTGAGCCTCGTTTTCTTTGTTCGTTTTTTCTTTCTTTGACGATTTGATGACTTTCAGCGAGACTCCGGCAGGGCGTACGGCACGGCAGAATCCGGTATAAGCTCGGCGTCCTTCAAGGTATTTCATCTCATGGTGGACCATCAGTGCATTCCTCCCTATGCCCCGCAGCATTGTGTTCTTGTGATACATAGATTTTATCATTTCAAATGTAGTGTCTACTTTAAGGTTACATCTTACACTTGAACATCAGATTTCAGGACTACAGATTTGACTTTTACAGTGTGAGAAAGCTAACGGTCATGTCTCTCTCTTCTCCATGCAACCCAACTTTGGAACTCTCTCTAGAGAGTAAGTTTGGCCTCAATTTGTTTCATCAAAAACTGTTTAGTAATCAATTAATAACAAGTTACCAATCAGCTGCTTAACACTTACATACTAACCTGATTTCGTGCTTGAATTGACATTATCTTTTAATTAATATTACTGTATGACATTAAAAAGTCAGACATTTTGTTATGCTCTAATTCATTGCAAGTAATCACAGATACATTTTTGGTGACTGGGTTTGACGGTATTGGTTGCTGTTGAAAATGAGTCAATAACCACTAACCGCTTGTTCACTTGATCAGCTGCAGTGCCTGGTGTGTCCGTGTGCCGTGTGTGTTGAGCTGTGGTGAATCTGCGGCCTCTAACACCCAGTGTGTTTTACGTGTTCAGGTTTTCAGTATGTTCCTGGAGACTCTGGTAGATTTCATCCAGGTGCATAAAGATGACCTGCAGGACTGGCTCTTTGTCCTACTCACTCAGCTGCTCAAGAAGATGGGGGCTGACCTCCTCGGCTCTGTACAGGCCAAAGTTCAAAGGGCACTAGATGTCACACGGTTAGTTTGTGATGTGTGATGAAATAACTGCTTCAGAATAGGTTGCCAGTTGTCAATATTTATTTGTATTTTGTTATGTAGATATCTGCTATTGTAGATGTAGGTGGATATTTTCAGATTTGTGTTGATGTGAAATATTATTTTTTCCAGAGAGTGTTTTCCCAATGATCTCCAGTTTACTATACTCATGCGGTTCACTGTGGACCAGACGCAGACTCCAAACCTCAAGGTAAAATCTACTTTTACATTTACAGAAGCAGAGATGGCTGTATTTGGTTACTATGGAAACTGCTCAAACTAACTTGGTGCTGTTGCTGCTGAGCCCCAAAACCCCACTCCCTGACTCCTGGGCTGTGATTGGTTAGACGCTGCTATGACCTCGGGCTGTCCTCTTTAATTCTTTGCTTTCTCTTCATGTCCTCCATCTTTGTCCTGGTCACGTTTGCTAGAATGATCTTCCCTGTCACACCCTTTATTACACCATTTAGCTTCCTCCCTCTTGTCCCATTGAACTTATGTATTAATTTCACTGAGCACAATATGTTTACTGTCCTTGGTTATTTATTAATGGCAATCAACACTTTCTGCACATAAATATTTTGTTATTGTCTTGACAATGTCTTTTTTTCTTTTTTACTGATAAAACAAACTTAAATTTTAAGCCTACATCCCATTTAACCCTTTTAATTCCCTTTAACCTGGCTGCACCTACCCCCTGACAGTTGCATTTGGCCATAGGTCTGTCTATCTTGGCGTTGATTGATTGACACAGTGCTTCTCCTCTCTCTCTCTGAAGCCTGGGCAGAGCTCGTGTTGCGGGCGTGGCAGGGGAGGGGCCAGGGTAAAATTGTTTCCCCCCAGAGCGCGGCGCCACGCCTGCTCTCTAGACGAGCAGGCCGCAGCCTGGAGCCAGTCCTCCCAGGTCAGTGCGCTCCGGGGGGAGCAATTTTGTGCCCCGGTGGCACAATGCATCTCAGTGATTTGGAGAACACTCAGAGGGGTCTTTGTAGTCAAACATCAAAACCGTTAACTGAAGGAAATGTACAGTTCAGGAGTCATCTGTGGAGTTTTGGAGCCTGCTTTGTCCGTGTGCAATCATTGGTTATTTTGCTCTCATTTCTCATGTCTTTTGCTTCTGATCAGTAATTGACTTTTGCTAAGCATGAACTCTGTGCAGTCTTTTATTGTTCCATCCATGTGACAGATGCACATTTGGCTGTGTGGACCAGACATATTTCATGTGTTTGTTTACGGGTCATTATTAGGGCTGTTATAGAGAGCTCACCCTGATGTCCTATTACATGCTTGGTTACAGGTTAAGGTGGCTATTCTGAAGTACATAGAGACGCTGACATTACAGATGGAAGCTCCTGACTTTGTGAACTCCAGTGAGACGAGGCTGGCTGTGTCCAGGCTCATTACCTGGACCACTGACCCCAAGAGCGCAGAAGTCCGAAAGGTAAGTCCAAACCTAGGAGACGTTTTCCTCTTTGATTGAAAACTTAACATAATGTCTCTTGTGTGTTCAGGCCGCTCAGGCAGTGCTGATTGCCCTGTTCCAGCTCAATACCCCTGAGTTCACCAAGCTGCTGGCCGCTCTGCCCAAAACGTTTCAGGACGGAGCCACAAAACTGCTCCATAATCATCTAAAGAACACCGGCAATGCAGCACAGGTAAAAACTATACAAGACAGAGGGGAAGTGTATATCGTGCAATAAAGAGACTGTGGTGTCATAAAGTAATTGACTCTTAATAAGGCATAAGATATCACAGTAATACATTGGTTTGGTTATAGATTTTTTTTTCTTTTTGAAGTCTTCATTAACCCCTTAAAAAATTTGTTTACGGACCAGCTAAATACAAAGGATTTTCAGGTCATGTCTACTCCATGATAAACTACAGCTTTCTCTGAGGGGAAGCTTAACAAAAATGTGTTTTCACCATTAAAACTAGGACAAATGGAGCAGTCAGTAATATCTTGGATTTTCTTTCCTTTCAGGCACAAATTGGCAGCCCCCTGACTCGCCATACACCCAGATCTCCGGCCAGTTGGTCTAGTCCGGTCACATCGCCCACAAACACCTCCCAAAACACCCCTTCACCAAGGTACTTTGCTTTAGGTCCTCACTTAAAGCAGACTATTCTGCAAAATCGACTTTTCAGAGATTTGACCCATGTTACAGTTGTTTTCCCTTCTCTCAAAGTTGTGTTTGGAGTGATGTGTGCATGTTTGAGCAATGTTTAACTGTTTTCACCGCCACTGACATACACTCACTGCCTGTGATACACATAGCATTTGGCAGTGTCACCTAGTCATTTTGGTACAAATGAAAAAAATCTGCTGCTCGCTAGCGTGATGTGCAACTTCACAGCTCTTTGATATGGTGATATTTATGGTGATGTCAGCTCCCTTCTAAGGCAGAAGTCAGCTGACTTATTTTTTTTTACATTACTTTGCTTTAGATGAATATTGTGATTTAAAATGACGAAATTATAACATAATGATCCATGGGTGTCATAGATTATAATGATAGAGCAGGCTCAAGCACAATATGTCTTCTTTAATAAATAACATGAAAAAGAAATGACCAAGGATGTGCTCTTTTTGTGTTTAGTGCATTTGACTATGACACCGAAAATATGAACTCTGAGGACATCTACAGCTCACTGAGAGGGGTTACTGAAGCAATTCAGAACTTTAGTGTTCGCAGCCAAGAAGACATGAATGATCCTGTTCAGCGAGATGAAGTAAGTTTTAAAAAAGCTTTACTTTTCTGAGACTATATGACATAAAATGCAAGTATTTAATTTGGCTCACTAAAGAATGGGACTTGGATTACCCTTTATCCAATTAGTCAACAGACAATCAACATCTGGATGGTATCTGAAATATTCAGTTTTTTAAAACTAGTTCCCCATTTCTTTGCCTTAAGAGTCCAACAGTCCAAATTTATGGTCTTGGGCCTCGTGTCAGGTCCTGTTGCAGTGCCTCCCATCACCCTGAGCCCCTTTTAAGGACATGGTGCACTATAGTACAGAGATGTAACCTTTTGACATTTTCCCCATGAGAAGCATTTGAAATTTAAGCCATCTACATGTCCTCACTCTGTCAGTTGGAGTTCACCTGATGGAGCAAACTAGTACCATATTACTAGTAGTCTCATAAACAGCTGAACAAAATGTGTTCAAAATTTCTCTGTATTAACTGTTTGAGACTGATGGTCACATTGGTCATATTTTTATATAGCGCTTTTCCATCTTCAAAGAGCTTTACATTAAGGAACCACTCAGCATTACTAAATCAGGCATTTTCTTGTAAATTGTAGCTTCAATCATAAGTATGTTCAATTGAAATTATACATACTTTGACTGTTGATATGTAACTGCAGCACCCATTTATCTATTGTAACATCGGGTGATTTTAGGGCAGTGGTGACTGCAGAGCATCTGATGCAGTGGAAGGAGGACGCATGGCCCTGGACAACAAAACGTCTCTCCTTAACACTCCTCTGCTTTCATCGAGCCCAAGAGGGGGACGTGAACACTTCTCTGACTCCCCGATAAAGCACAGCCGCAAACATACCAGCCTGGATGACTCTGAGCTACTCACAGATGGTACACTCCCTGAACTCCTCAAATGCCCCCCACCGTTGTTTACATCTTTAAGAAACTACTAATATAATGTGTCTAAATTACATTATTATTGTTCTTTTTTTACAGAGAGCAGTTTGGATCAGTCTGAACTAGTTGCAGAGCTGTTGAAAGAGCTTTCGAATCACAATGAGCGGATAGAGGAGAGAAAAGCGGCACTATGTGAACTGCTGAAGCTCATTCGTGACAATACACTGCAGGTTTGGGACGAACATTTCAAAACCATCCTGCTGCTTCTGCTTGAGACTATGGGTGATAGAGAGGTAAACGAGTCCCCCCTAACAACAGTGTCTAGGCTGTGATGCCAAATGAAACTATTCACCTTTCCTTCTCTTTCCGCTTCTTGTGTCTCCTTTTAGCATTTGATACGAACACTAGCTCTACGAGTTCTGAGCGAGATTCTCAACAAGCAGCCCTGGAGGTTCAAAAACTATGCAGAGCTCACCATTATGAAAGCCCTGGAGGCACACAAAGACCCACACAAGGAGGTAAAGTTTTAAGATAAGAGGACCTTCATTTGTCCCACACTGGAGAAATTCTAGTGTTGCTAATTTAAAACAGTTTAAATGAAAATTAATCAAACCAATCTAACTAGAATATTAGAAATAATTTGACTAGAGACACAAAAAGGTTTAAAGATGATCAAATTCAACATTGTACAACTAGAGTAAAAGAAGTTGCCGTGGATCCCACTACTACCATCTTTGGGGTTGTATTATTTTGTATCCGTTCTATACTGACTACAAAGCTGCTTTTTCAAGCTTGCAGAGAATCGTGCAGTGTTGACTTGTTGGTGCACATGAACAATGAACATTTTACACAACCAACCTACTTTATATCAGAGTAGCTGCAAAACTTTTCCCAAATTCTCCATAGAATTGAATGGAATTCCCGCTTAACTGGAAGTAGCATCACAAAGAAACCGTGGTTTAGTAGCATTTTCAACAGTAGTGGATGGAACAGAATAAGGTCAATAAATATGTCTTTAAATGACTTTTTAAATGAAGCGCTGTTTGATACTGATACAGATCAATACTGTGTGTGTTTGTAGGTGGTGAAGGCCGCAGAAGAGACAGCAGCGATGTTGGCTCAGTCCATTAGTCCAGACCAATGTATCAAGGTGTTGTGTCCCATAATTCAATCTGCTGACTACCCCATCAATTTAGCTGCCATCAAGATGCAGACCAAGGTAGTCGAAAGGATTCCTAGGGAGGGCCTGATATCAGTGCTGCCAGAGATAGTGCCAGGACTCATACAGGTGACGTGTAATTCTTTTAACTGAGGCCATATATCATGTGTAATTTCTTCATTGTTTAACTGGTTACATCTGATCAAATAGGGTTATGACAACTCTGAGAGCAGCGTAAGGAAAGCATGTGTGTTCTGCTTGGTGGCAATTTATGCAGTGATCGGTGAGGACCTCAAACCTCACCTAAGTCAACTCTCCAGCAGCAAGGTATGGTCCGTTAAGCTGAAGTACTGCAGTTGTTACATGAGCTATTTTCCTTGATGGTCAGTGTAGATATGACTCTTCAGTAATGTTTCTGTTAACTGTTTTCAGCTGAAGTTGTTGAATCTCTACATCAAACGCGCTCAGTCTGGCTCCAGCGGCAGTGAACCCACGTCAGAAGGCCTATAGGTGACACAGCATCCTCCGCAGGGCAATCACAGAACTGCATCTCTGCCCACCAAACATGAATATTATTTCCTCACACAGACTGAGCAAACTGCTTCATCCACCATGCTCTGTAGGTACATCCAGTCCAAATACATTTCCTATCACAGAGTGGGAGCCGAGGATCTCTCCTGATTTCAAAGACTGAAAGTTTTGGAGTAAAAAGCCTTTGTCTTTCCTTTCCTTAAAGAAATGTATGTCTTCTCTGCCTTTCTGATTTTCAAGAGCATCTTCTTCAGCCCGCTACAATGTCAACAGGAAGCGGTGCATGGTTATCTTTCATCTGAAGAGTGGTGGGCTGAAACAACTCAGTGTTGGATTTGTTTGTTTCTTGAACAATGCATATGTGGGGCCAGGTAGACCAGAATGTAAATTCACATTGCATCATAGTTGGATTATTTTAACACTGAGGTTCCACTGCAGCAGTTTTAGAATCTTGTCTCTTAGCATACACTCAAAACAGTTTTTTTTATTTTTCAAAGGTGCTGATGAGCCTAAACGGTACGACCAGTTCTTCATAGCAGTAACACAGTGACATTGGTTCATGCCTGCTCATAGCATTTACAGTACATGGGCGACGGTAGACATTATGTGCTTGGCTATGCATGAGACAAAATCTTTTTTTTTTTTTTTTTTTTTTTATGTATAATGTTGAAAACTATGGCAGGATTAAATTATTGTGAACAGTGCCCTTTTCAGAATAATATGTGGTCCCCCGTTACTCCCAGCTCATCAAGTCTGTCCATTTTTTGGCAAGATTTGAAAAAAAAAATGGGTGCATGCAGCTTATTACATGAAGTTTGTCAAGACATGGCTTATCACAAAACAGATATGTATCTATATATGATATTGAAAAGGAATATCCAATAACAGTGTCACTCATTTTGTCTCTTGGGGAGTGTATGTGCACCTATTCCCATTCTTGCTTTTATTTTTCATTCTGATGCGTGTGCCGTTGTCTCTCGCGCTTTATTTGTAGAAACGTATCATTTACAGCTCTGAAGCTCACTGTCATCGTCATCCTTTCTCTCCTTTCCTTGTAACATTCTAGTTTTTACTGTTGTGTTTCTTCTGTGTATTTACAAAGCAATGCTTACAATAAACTAAGAACTTGTACAGACAACAAGGCAAGATGGATAATTTTTACAATATTTGCATGATCATAGGTATTAAGAGATTTGAAATGCATTCACCCCTTACTCTCCAGAAGTCAGTTGAATTTCCAGGAGGGAAAGTTGAGGGGGGTCAATTTTGTTTTGCTCAAAGCTTTGATAGACTACTTGCTTAATATAGTCTGACCTGCCCTATGGTGTAGACTGCTGAGCGCTCTCAAGTAAACCATGAAATGGGGGATGGACCTGTTGGAAAGGAGGGCAGTTGGGTAAAAAATAACATTTTCACCTTATGCAACAGTTATTTCAGATCCAGGTGCTAAATTTCATGTATGCATCTGTTGACTGGGCTTTAAATTTAGCTGCAGCTGAAGATAGTCCCAGATACACTTTGTACAAGAGACAGCCTGAAGACCCACTGCACTAATATTCCTCTAGGTGGTTGAGTCCCAAAACAATCAGATATGCAGTATTTGATTGCCAATGCTGGCTGCAAATGTAATAAACACACCATGTATCTGTGGAGTCAGTTTGTATGTATTGAAATGTCAAAAGGGGCATGCGGTGGTAATGAAGTCATGAGGCGGGTCTAGTGGGCCAAAATAGCGCGTGTGCGCAAAGAGCTTGGAAAACACGCAGAGAGAGGGAGCAGTTCAGGGTCCGAGAAATGCAAGATAATCATTGACCAGAGTGTAGTGGACACGTCTTGCACAATATACTCCCGTTGTTGAAGTCAAAATGGCAATAATGATGTTTTTAGTGGGTCTGGAGCTTCTTGGCACCGGTTTGGGTCGACTCCACTGGACTGCGGCGTGAGGCACAGCTGTTGTGGGACACAAGATGTTGTTCTGGCAACCTTACACGGAACATTTCCGTCCTTCCGCAGAAAAATATGGAGACAGTAGCTACACTGGGTATGTACGGTTATCAGTTATGTAAAGTTAAGAGTTTCCTTGGACTCGATATCTCATAACTGGCAGTAACACATGTACCAGCGCAGCACCTGTTTATGTAAGGTCTTGACAAATGTTGTAATAGGGACCACCATTACCAGCTTAAGTGAAGTAGAAGTGTTTGTGTTAGTAACTGAGTTTGTTGATAAGATTTTGTGTATTTTCTGGGAGGTAGACTGTTGAACACAATGACGGAAGCTCGAAGGCCGCTGATTGGCTAAAAATGTCGAGCTTGGCATAAGGGGCGCGCTGTGATTGGCCGAGCTCCTGGCGTCCTTCCTGAGGCTTGGTGGTGGTGGCAGCCGCAGGCTTCACAGACCGTCCGTGTGAATTACAGGAGGCCATGTTGATGCTGGTTTTGTGCTATTTGGGCGGATGAAGGATGTCGTCTTTGTGAGCTAAGGCTTTATGGCGGTCGCAGTGTCGCGATGAGAAGAGGAGAGCAGATGGAGATGGTTCACGGAGCGACAGAAGGAAGCTGCACCTAAGCGGACATCACCGCGGATTCAAAGCAAGTGAAGTTGGTGCTAGTTAGCCGCATAGCTACATCGATAGCAACAGTCGTGGACACTGCGTGGATTCACTGTAGATGACAGCTACACATCTAACCACACAATTCCTGTCTGTTGTATTTTGTTGAGCTAACATCGCTCCTCACGGCTCAGTGTGAGAAATGCGGGCGGCTGTGTACTTGCGATAACCTGCATGTTGTCTTTGTATGCTAGCTAGCACTTAGATAACATTAGCATCAGCTCATCTTCAGTCACGACTAACAATTGTTGCTGAGTGAATTCTTACTTATGGTTATTTCCAGACTTTCTACCAGTTGGGGAACCGCGTCTTGAATGTCAGAAGTCCAAAAGTTCCCCTTATTGGAGATATGGCGTTAAGCAAAGTGCACAGTTTCCCCTGTCCAGCCTGTGCAGGAGCAGCTAACGGGTTAGCTGCGTAGCTTTCCTCCCACAGCGTCTCCCTGAAAGCTGCAGAGCCACTTCCTTCTTTGGCGACATCTCATACCTGAGGCAAGCTGGCGGCCCTACAAGTAGAAGCCGACGACAAAGAGCTGGGGCCCATGACCTGGGTGCTGAAGATGGAGGACGCCACCATCGAGTCGGGGCTTGTGCACGACTTTGATGCCAGTCTGTCCGGGATCGGACAGGAGCTGGGAGCTGGAGCCTACAGCATGAGGTTAGAGATGGCCACCCCGACATCGGCGTCTTTTAGTTATCCAGAAAAAAAGCACACACATGTCTGGCATTATTATTACAGCATCGTTTGTGGGTCAGCCTTTGTTTTGCTGTGTGTCCTGGGCAGGGACACAGCTTCTTGAGAAAACATTGATGAAAAATGTGGTTTGAGATAGTATCGCTCCAGTACAGCATTCCCAGATAACACAGAAGAGTGAACAGAAAAGACCTTTGGGTCTGGTGTCAGGGAACAAAAGACTGCATACAGTTCTACGGCTTTTCATGCAACACAATAATGTATGTTTCCCAGTAAATAAGAAACCAACGAGCTAATGCACAAGGATGCCTGTGTAAACAATACAAAAAGCTTGTTTATCTAACGTGATTAAACCCATGAACTTGAGTAGTTGCCAAGTCTATACACATGTATTTGACCTATCTACTATAGGTCTTGTGGTAAAATGTCATGGGTGTCTGTCTTATAAGCAAGAAATGTCCTTTTGTCAGCCCATATCCTGTTGTTCGCCTAGCTAATGTCATACATCCATTCCTTAATTATGTGCGACTGAATACTGTGGTAGTACTTCTTAATCCTATAATTTAAACAAAATGATACAAGGAAACACTGTATTGTTTGTGCTGTAAAGTGGTATGTAGATGTCTAACTCCTCTTCGACTTGCCTTTAACACATTTGTGTTTGTGATGTAAGAAGCATGTACTTTAATGTGAGTACAATTTACTAATACTGGAGTGATGTGTGCGTGGGTGCGTGTGTGCGTGCATGCATGTATTTGTGAAAATGGAGTGTGAGGCTTTAGGGTCACCAGTGTCAGTGCCACACTATCTGGGTGGGTACATGGTTGGATTCAGCAGCTGGTAGGAACAGAATGTCTCAGTTTGTTTGCAACAGCCTCGTCATGTTTCAGGAAGCAGATGATTTCCACGTTCAGATAGATACAAGCAGCCATACCTAGGATGCCATGATATGGGTACACTTGACAGGAAATGATGAAAAATGTAATTTAAAGATATCTACTACGAGTAAGAGATGATTGTCTAATAATTGTCATTGTGGTGTTAGTTTGATTGTGGTTTGAATGGCTGGCAGAAAGTTTATGATAAAAAAAAATGCATTTAATTTAGATGTCATCCAAACAGGATCACACACCTCTTCTAATGTGTACCCAGTGACACTCCTGCACTTGGCAGGGTGAGCTGAGGATGGCCGGTTTGTCTAGTGCGACTGCCAAATGTGAGATAATACGTGATCATTTATCCTGCACTGGCCTCACACATGTATTATACAGCACTCGTTAGTCAGTTGAGATGCTCACTAAAATAGATCACCTTCAACAATGTAATGTTAATTGTGGCTCTCTCACGTTTTGAGACGTAAATAATTTGAACACAACCAACATTATATTAAAACATTTTGTAGATCATTGCCAAAACCAGTCATGATGAAACAGATGCTGATTGAGCATTCATGGAGGTGATGCTCACATTTTTTCCTCCCAACTGTCTGTCTCTCTCTCCTCACTGTTTTGACTGCTCCCCAGTGATGTGCTGGCGCTGCCCATCTTCAAGCAGGAGGACTCCAGCCTTCCTCCTGAAAGTGAGACCAAAAATCCCCCATTCCAATATGTGCTGTGCGCCGCCACCTCTCCAGCTGTCAAGCTGCATGACGAGACACTCACATACTTGAACCAAGGTGAGTGTTGTCTGCAATAGATGGACCCTAAAATACACCTTTGCAACCATTATGTTTAATGTAGGGCTGCTTGATTTTGGAAAAATAAAATTCTGATCAAACACTTTTCCTCACAGGTCAGTCTTATGAGGTGCGTATGTTGGACAACAGAAACCCCGGGGAGTTACCTGAGCTTAACAACAAACTGGTGAAGGTGAGTCTCTAGTGATGGTTTTGCCAGGCGAGGGGATGGTGTGCTAATGGTTTTTCTTTGCAGAGCACTGTACGAGTGGTGTTTCATGATCGGCGGCTGCAGTACACGGAGCACCAGCAGCTGGAGGGCTGGAAGTGGAATCGTCCTGGCGACCGGCTCCTTGACATTGGTAAAGTTTCTTGTTGAAAGATGTTCACACAAACTTAATTGATCAAAACATCAACTTTGTCTGTTTGTATGGTGCAGATATCCCCATGTCGGTGGGCATCGTGGAGCCAAAGACTCACCCCTCTCAGCTCAACGCAGCCGAGTTCCTCTGGGACTTGAACAAAAGGACCTCTGTTTTTGTGCAGGTAGAGGCCCATTTTATCTACAGCTTTTGTCGGTCAGTCTTGCATTACTGGCTCATACTGTAACTGTGCACTTTTGACTCTTGCAGGTACACTGTATCAGCACAGAGTTCACTCCCAGGAAACATGGTGGCGAGAAGGGCGTCCCCTTTCGGATCCAGATCGACACGTTCACACAAGGAGACAGTGGAGAGTACACAGAGCACCTCCACTCAGCCTCCTGCCAAATCAAAGTCTTTAAGGTTCACTTGTTTTAAATGACTACTATTACTGATGTTGCCATTTTTCATTAACTCATATATAAATGTTTTTGGTGGTTTAGCCAAAGGGTGCAGACCGTAAACAAAAAACGGACAGGGAAAAAATGGAGAAACGAACTGCGCAAGAGAAGGAGAAATACCAGCCTTCTTATGATACCACTATCCTTTCAGAGGTAAGTTTTCAGTGGATTTGTGTCTAAAACAATTAATACATCAATCTGGAGACTGGGTTTTGCCCATGCATGTAATTTATTTGCCATCTTCATTTAGTGTTGCTCTGATATGTTACCAGAATGTTGTCTTCAATTGATCTATTAGTGATTGGTTGACTTTTGTTTTTTTTTTGCTGTGTCTGTGTAGACGAGGCTTGAGCCCATCATAGAGGATGCAGGCGATCATGAGCTGAAAAAGTCCAGTAAACGGACACTTCCCGCTGACTGTGGCGACTCCTTGGCCAAAAGAGGCAGTGTAAGCTCTTATTTCTTTTCCTACAGTTATTTAAATCTAATATGATTTTTTTTTTTTAAACCACCTGGTTTTCTCCAAGTGCTTTCAGTTCAAATGATTCTTGTTTTTCCCCATCAAGTAATAGTGCAGAGATTCAGCAATGAATCAATCTTCAACAATGGCATACGTTTTAGTTTGCCAAACAAAAAAAGAATATCAAAATGAGACATTAAAAAAAACAACTTCAAACACATTTTAAGATGTAGTAAAGCTCATTTTCATAGGTCTCTACTAGTTTTTGACATGATCAAACGGCTTCCCTTTTCAGTGTTCCCCGTGGCCAGACAACGCTTATGTCAGCACCAATCAGGCAGCTACTCCCTCCTTTGCCTCCACACCTCTGTCCACTTACACAACATCCTCCATACCTGACAGGTAGCTTGTTTGTATTCACCGTCACCACATTACTGAATATTTACGTTCCCATTATTTAACTTGTTCCCCTTTAGTGAGTCGTCCTCTCCTAATCACCAGGCAGACCCAGGCAGCTACGGCAATTCAGAGGTTTGTGTTAAAATGTCAATGATTTTCTGTACATTCTAACATCTGTAAATAAGTACTATTACTACTATTGGTTCAAATGTGTCACATGTTTTTTGTTTTTTTTTTTGTTCCGGGTCACTGACAGTGTGCTTTCCTGCAGCAGTTGAGCCCCACTGCCTCAATACAGGATGCCCAGAAATGGCTTTTGAAGAACCGTTTCAACTCTTATACCAGACTCTTTTCTCACTTCTCAGGTACAGTTTACACCTCTGCGATAATCTTTTCTTTAAACGAATAAAGTAAACTGAAGCATGTTTATTTTTGTAGGTTCTGATTTGTTGAAGCTAACTCGCGATGACCTAGTCCAGATTTGTGGTCCAGCAGATGGCATCAGACTTTTTAATGCACTTAAATCAAGGTGTGTTTACAACATTTAGTTTGTTTGTGTGATCAAGGGCCAATATTCACTAAACACATGTCTTTTTGCAGATCTGTGCGACCTAGGCTGACAGTGTATGTCTGTCAGGAGTCGCCTCGTGAGAGCCCCCTGCTGGAAAGACATAGTAGTAATGAGAATGGAGAACACAGTGTCCCCTCTAGTTTGCATGGTAATAATTAATGAGGCTTCATGTACATTGGCAACAAACTTAAATATGGCATAAAAGGTCAATGAAAACAACAGATATTTTATTTAATCATATTCTGCGTCTGATCTTTGCAGTGTATCATGCTTTGTACTTAGAGGAGTTGACAGCAGCTGAACTTATCCGCAAGATGGCAGGCGTGTGCAGCCTTCCACTGGAAAGAATTCACCATGTGTACCGACAGGGCCCCACAGGCATACACATCCTGCTCAGTGACCAGGTAATGGCCACTCTCATTAAACCCTATGAAGGACTTGTAGTCTAACAGGAAAATCATTGTTTAATAAAAGACAGTTTTGCTCATCATAACTTATTCATCTTCATCCCTGTCCATTTTAGATGGTTTACAACTTGACAGATGAGAGCTGTTTTTTGATCAGCACTGTCAAAGGTAAGTTTGTATATACTTGGTGTATGTGTGTGTATATATATATATATATATATATATATATATATATATAGATTTGTGATTAATGTTTAGTAATAGACTTGCTTGCTGTCCATTTCAGATGAAACTGGTGAAGGACTCCATCTCATCCTGAAGTAGTGCTTGGGACAAATGGCATCTCTAATACTCCATCCTTTGTCTTGGAGGAGAAGAACCTCTTTGTACCCTTCTGTGCGCCTCTACTCTCCCTTCACACCCCTCCCTCCTCCCTTTTTAACTGGGTGCTTGACTGAAAGCAGGGACTGACTTAAAGCCATGTAAAATGTTAGAATCTGACATGGGAGTGTCCATTGTTTCATATTGAAAACACTATTAACAGAAGGATTTAGTTAAAGAGGAGAGGCTTAGGGTATAGGGGGAAAGATACTGCTTGATGTATTTTATTTTATGTTTTCTTTTTTATATTGTCTTGTGTGAAAAAAGGGAGATGAGAGGCTCCAGGTGAGGGAGGAGAGGGTTGTTATATGTAGAAAGAAAGCAGTTTCCTTATTGCTCGTTGCCCTTCCTGCACAACGCACACAACCAGCACTAGGCCAGTATTTGATATTTGTACAGCAAAACAGCATGCAAAACGGAGCATACTAACTTGCTTTTCTGAGTTATCGTACATCTTAACTCTGCTTGCTAAACATTCTCGAGGGGTTGTCTTAAAACAAACTCTTACAAATCGAAATGTTGGTTACCCCTGACAAATTGACCCTTCAACAAATTTGTTGAAGTTGTCATTTTTGTGTTATATCCTCAACATTTATTTTTCAAATTAACTAATTTCATGTAGATTTCACATAATGAAATATTATGTGATTTTTTTTTTAGTACCCCAGCCTTACCCCACGTGCTACTTTGACAACTATATTTCTTGTAATGGTATGTCTTTTTCAGCTTACGCTTTTACTATTTTAGTTGAGTATTTATGTGTATGTAGCTATTTATGTCGCTTTCATTTCACTTGTTTCTGGTGCCATACTGGCTTTTCCTTCATGTCAGCATTATTTTGTTTATTTAATTCGCACAATCAGAAACCGCCCCCCCACATACATACAGCTGGTACAGGACTCCTATGCCGCCTTTGCTTGACTACCTTAAAGGGTACTAAGCCACAAATGTACAAAAACAAAGAATAACTATACAAGAACCTACTTTTATGTGGACCAAATGGGTTTTCGATTTTAATAGGTATTTATCCAAGAACAGCAATGGCCGATCCTAATGTCTTGCACAACTGTTAGATTGCAGGACAGCTCTGATCTTGGGTGCTTAGCATATTTTTCAATAAACTACTGGAAATACATTGGAAAAGACATGACTTACTTTTGCCTGATTTACTCAAGTTGCTCTACTCCTGTTTTATAAGTTAACAGAGCATGGATATGTTTTTATTGCTATTACATTCATAATTTGACCTCAGATGAGTCATGGAAGTCTTTTATTTAGCCAACCCCCTTTTTCCTTTTTTGGTACAGCGTCTGACAAAGTTGAGTTGCACAGGGTGCGTTTGTGCGTGAACTGCACGTCTCAAGTGTCCGAATGTTTGCTTGCATGTGTATCATTTTATTTTGTTTTGTTTTTTTGCAAAGAAGGCTTGTCTGTAGTTGTCATATTACCTGGTGTATGATAACGTGTTAGCTTGTTTAGAAAAGAGCATGTGGAATATGTTAAAAGAGAGGAAGGGGGTCAATTGTTTCTGGGGTCAGTTGTGAACCCTCTGTATGTTCCAAATGTTAAGAGACCAAGCCTGCACTGAAAACACAGAACTAGCTCGGTGTGTAGTCTGTAGTTTTTACCACCACGCACCTTTGTACCTGCCTCTGGCTCTGAAAACTAAACGAATGTGGAGTTTTGGTCTCATTTCACACGAGCCAGCATTGTAGCTCTGTGGTGTTTACAATGTTAATGTTCACAAAGTCAGTTCAAGTCAATTCAGATAAGAAAATCTATGAAAAACCTCTTGAGCAGCAGCTGTAGTCCCTGACGGCCTGATCATAGTCTGTGTCTGTGTGAGAGTGAGCAAGAGAGTTGACCACTGTTCATGTACAGCCTAATGTCAAAGCTTCTCATGTGCACAGTATCGTATGCTGGACATGTATACAACCATGTGCTGGGAATAAATGACTACATAACTTTCCTCTGAGTCTCCTTTCTATAACGTGTGTATTTTTTTTTTTTTTTTTTTTTGTAAGTAAAAGTTAACAAGTTGCCAGTTATAGGGTAAATTTGTAAAATCTTTGTATGGTGAAATCTATTCAGTTGTAATTTAATTCAAGTATATCTATTGCAATGAAAATGTTAATTAAGCAGCCTTGGTTAAACGTAGTAGAGCTTAAAACAAAAAAATAGTTTGAACGTAGAGCATATCCATTGTTCTGGTTATATAAAAGAATAATACTGTCATTGGCGATCATATGATTTAATCCCTGTGCGTCCAGACTGAGCGCCACGCCGTTCCCATGACGTCATCTGACGGCTCCGGACAGAAACCAGGAAGTGAGATCGCTGTTGTTTGTTTTCTGTGGTCTCTATTCGACACGCTTTTTTCTGTTTTGAGCTGTCGTTTCTGCGGGCCGAAATGGCAACGTTTATTTCTGTCCCGTTGAAGAAATCGTCCGAGGTGGATCTAGTGAAACCGCTGTCGAAATTTGTCACAACTACATATCAAGGATCCGAGGAGCAGGCGGAGTATCACCGCGCAGTGGAAGAGCTCAACAAGCTACGCAAAAGCGCTTTAGGAAGGCCGCTCGACAAACACGACAGCTCACTTGAGATTCTACTTAGGTAATTGCAATGTATTTTTTGTCTTATAATTCTATGATTACTATTGAAAAGACTGGCCGTTACCTTGTTACCTGTCCTGTTCACTTTTCTCTCTGCCGCACCCAGATGAGTTAGCTTACTTGCTAATGCTAAATGCTACCATGAGATTTTTTACTGACTCATATGTTATTCATCGTCGGGTGTCAGGTGGTGACAACTTAATTTTGTATCTTATGGATTTAGCGATAACAATTTGTTTCATATTTACAATTAAAATAAGTAATCACTGTTGTTTTAAGCTCACCACAAATGCAAATTAATTGTCATAAATATCAGAATTAACAGGAAACGTCACATGTCGTAGTCTTACTTCTGTAGGAAACCCGTGGTTTTATGTTTAATAACCACAAAATAGCAGGACCACCTTTAATTGTAAAGTACCTTTCAGGATCATACATTATGTAATGAGAATGTCACACAGGTGTTCATCCACATAATATGACTTCATTCCATAGCTTTTTACATAATGCTTTTAGAGTTTCTTTAATTTGAAATTTGATCCACCCCCATCACACAATCATTCAGACTTTGCTCTCTGTGATATAGTTGCTTTTGTTCTCAGTGACTCATTGGTTATTTTTTGCACTGGGTATGCCCAGGCTACCTGCATAGCCAAGTATGCAGTCACTATGAGAGTGAGGCCCCAGCCCCACCTTTAACTTCATTGAATATGGCAGCTAGGCTATCACATTGTTGGCAGGTGCACAGCAGGATTTTAGAGGATTTCCAGAGCTCCTAGTGCATTTCAATTACTTTGTCACCTCAAAGTTAAAAGTTTCTAAGCCATGTTTATCTTTTGGAGACGTTGTCTCCAGTCTCTGATATACAGGTGGAATGTGAATTTAAAACTCATCCAGTCAAATTTAAGATTTTGACATAAGTTTACTGTCTGAGTAGTTTTCTTTGAAAAGTCCAGGTATTGTTACTGCTCAGGTTTTTACTACTTGTCCGTTGACAAAGCGCCAGACAGCCCTAGTGACCAGCTTTTCTCCCCAATCAGATTCAGTGCCTCAGTGTTGCCATGGCAGTCTCTTTGTTTTCTTACCACACAGCACATGCATCTCAGCTTTCACTGATGCGTGTTAACTGGATATCATTGTTACAGAGTGGGCTAAGTGCAAAAAGATGACTTTATTTACAAAACTATGTGTAGCTCAAATAGAAGGGGATTCCCAATGTCCGTTGTTGCTAATAATAGACACTTGCCACATCAGTGACCTCATGTTTTAAGCTGTACATTGGTGCGTGTTTCTCTGCAATGCAGTCAGCTCTTTCAGTCTTATTTTTCCCTGAGTCATTGTCACATGCCACTTATTTAGCACAGATACCAACCTTCACAAATTAATAATTTGAAATATAGTTTTCTGTTCACAATTATTAAAGTAATTTATTATATTTCTTTACAGATATTATGACCAACTATGTGCTGTTGAGCCAAAGTTCCCCTTCTCTGAAAACCAGGTAATTGCATTATCCCTCAGCAGCGAGCATGACTGTAGATTTGAACAGAATGGCTACAATACAAAGTCTTTCTCTGTCTCAACAGCTTTGCTTAACCTTCACATGGAAGGATGCCTTTGATAAAGGATCTCTATTTGGTGGCTCAGTCAAGCTTGGTAAGTACAGAAGTCACAACTGCTCAATACTTAAAAGCTGTAATAATTGTTAGTGGAGGTTATATTCACAAGAATATCTAATGTACAACATAACTTAAAAAAAACTGTTGTTCAACCACTAAATGAAGTAATTACATTGTAAATTGCACTCCAATATTTAATTTATTAGTGTGTAGCTTTTAATAAGACTGATGGTTTACCTAAAATGTATGTATTTCTTAAAAATAAGGTATGTAGAATATTTGTTTCAAATTTAATAAACTTGACCTGTTCCCAGATTGGGGTAGACACATTCAACTCAAATATTGTTTTTACTTATAAATTGTAATGTTCATTTTCTGAATTACAAAATTAATTAAATTAATTATGAGGGCCAAGTTGTTTTATGTTTGCGCTTTTGTTCTCAAGGCAATTATCCAATCAGAAAGCTGAATGAGTCTCACATGAGTCTGTCATTTGGGTTGACAGTTCCTATGACTAAGGACGTTTTTACACATGTTGGTGGCTCTCTGGACCGACCCCAGTGCACATTAGATTTAGCTCCGTTTACTTTACTTTTGGGTCAGTCTTGTTCACATCCACCACTCATCATTCACCCCAAACACCACATTATAAGCCACGTGAGAGTCCATCAGCTGATCAACCTATTACTTATTTCCTTAATAAACTTATTTCTATGGCAGTGTGCTTCAAGTGGACCGAGCCCATGAATGTGCACATGCTCACTTCTCTGGTGCTTTACATGATGGGCTTTTCTTTCACCTGTGACTAAATATACAGTGAGGACTATGTGTGCTGCTGACAATAGAGAAAACAACAGACAGACAGACCCAGGCTTAGCTCCGCAGACAGAGGTGGGAGGAGACGTGGCACTGATATTAAGTTGATCCAAATTGCCTCATCAGTAGAATGTGTCAAACAGCAGGTCTTCAGCGCCCATTCATACAAATATACGTGACCAGAGTGCTTTTTACCCAGTTTCAAGCACTTCTACCTACACCACGGACTGCATATGCCGGTCCAAGGTCAGCCGCGTTCACAGCACACTCACCCCGCTCCAGAGTGCAGGTGGAGCTGCTTCAAGCCCCCCTGTTTTAAGTGCTCTCAGACTGTTGAATGGCATTTAATGCGATTCAGAATGTGACTGTCTTGTTCACACCAGCCCAAGTGTACCACTCTCAGAGCTAATTCTCTTTTATGTCAAACCAACTAGTGGCAGGGTGAAAACAACCTAAAACCAGTTGGAAATAACCCTAAGAGGACTTTCTCTGATCTGAATCCTCACTATGTAAACCCCAGCACCTGCAGCCTATCATTAATCACTAGCAGCTCAGTAAGTAAATTCTAAAGGTGCTGTCTTTCACGAGAGACCTGGCGATATATAATAGAATGAGAAAAAACTTGTATGTGTCCACTACATACATGTTAGGCACTGGCAACCCATGTTCAGTTGTGATTGTAGTATCTTTTTTTAACCAGTTAGGCAACACATCCTTTAAGAGAAATCCATGACCTTGTATATTAAATAAAGTTAAACACAAGACCTGTGGGGGTCACACCAGAGACTCATTCATACTCACCATCTTAAAAGATCCCAGAAAATCCACCTCTTCCAAAATGCCTTTGAAAAACTCTTTTAATAATCTGCCTGTCTCCTTGTGTAAAGCATCTTGAACAGCACTATACAGGTGTTATGTTTGCTTCAAGGCTTGTTGATTTCCTCCATAGAATAACATTGGGAAATACTAACTAATCTAACAGTGGAAAAGAGTTTAGGCCTCTTCTTGTGTTCATGATGTCACAGTTTTGTAACATAACTTCTATGGTTATTGTTTTAGCTCTAGCCAGTTTGGGCTATGAAAAAACCTGTGTGCTCTTCAACTCTGCTGCTCTGGCCAGTCAGATTGCCGCAGAGCAAAACCTGGACAGTGATGAGGGACTGAAGGCTGCTGCAAAATACTACCAGGTAAGAAGGACTTTATTTGCATAAATTTGCCTGCCACTACCAGCGCAATGTAGTTTCTGTGTGGATTTCAAGTGTATTCAACAGTGGATGTAGAAAACAGGAACCTTTTAAGCACTGACCAGACTGGTTTTAGCACAATAAAGATGACTGTTTAATCAGTTTTTGCCTGGTCATGTTTCTCTTGTAGCTGGCCAGTGGAGCATTTGGCCACATTAAAGACACAGTGTTGTCTGCTCTGAACCGGGAACCCACCATGGACATTTCCCCAGAGACTGTTGGTACCTTGAGTCTTATTATGTTGGCCCAGGCGCAAGAGGTCTTCTTCCTCAAAGCTACTTCAGGTACTCAGGTGTACACCACTCACCCAGGGCTTTCAAGTTAACAACTAAAACTTGCCTTAAATTAGCCAGCCCACGCATATAAGCAGGGCAAAACATTTTTGCATCTTTAATTGGACACCCATGACTATAGTTGCCTCAAGAGTAATTAGTAATGACAAAAGCAGGGTTGATGCATGTTCTCTACACACGGTGTCCTAAATATGTCTCTGAAAGTGCTGACTGGTAGCACAAAAGTTTTGAAGGTTACCTGTTAAGGGATATACCATTTTAGAATTGGACTTTTGTTCTCTGCTGCGCATGGCCTTAATTTGTAAATCTGACATTTTACGTTGTTGTAAAATGGATTAATAGTTTCAAAACATTCTCTTATGTATTGTACTACCTTACTGGTGTGTGCTTCTTTATTAACTAACTTTTATGTTGAATATGCAGATAAAATGAGAGATGGTGTCATTGCAAAACTGGCAAACCAGGCAGCAGACTTCTATGGAGATGCTTTCAAGCAATGTCAGTATAAAGATAATCTCCCCAAGGTATGTAAAAGAAATGCATTGCAGTTGACTTCACAAACTTATAAAGTAACTCATAACAGATTGTTGTGTGTTGTTGTATATCATTATGTATGTGTGTGGAGAACTTAGCTGGACACTGGGCTTCAGCCTGTGGGACTGTAACATCTCTCTGTACTCATTGGGTCACTTCCATCTTATTCTCACTGATTACTCAAGAACTAAATGGTGTTGGATTTCTTTGACTGCTTCCTTGACAACTTTCAGCTAGAGGCAAAGCAAACATACTCTTATAAGGCATAACATTGAGCCTATAGTAGCAGCAATGTGACAGGCAGCTAGCCGCAGGTAATGTGCTAAGAAAAAAACAAACAAATATTTGGGTAAAAATGAGCTGCAAATGCTTGATGACTGGGCCAGAGAATTTTCAAACACTGCATTAATTGGGTAACAGGTACTGTCAAATGACACGTTTTGGTATCATAAGTTTATAGCTGGAGCTAGGGCTGGGCAAATAATCAAATTAATTTGATTAATTCATGTTTTAATAATTGAGATTTTGAAAACAAATCATTAAATCAAGTATAATTATGAAACAAGTTTACTCCTGACTTTTGTACATGAAATGCAGGATTAATTCAGTTGAAATTAAACAACTGACATTGTAAAAAACAATGTCATCCTAATTTAAACTATTAGATCACATATTTATTCAAATGTAATTGACAGCAGTTTACAGTGCAATAAATAATAAGATATTATAAGAATGAAAATGTAAAGAGCTTCCCCTGTTTGAACCACTAGCAGTCCAGTTCTGACTTAAATTAAAATCATCATTGTCCAGTGTGTATAAAAAAAAAATATATATATATATATATATATATATATATTATTTTTTGGCCATATCACCCAGGTCTAGCCTGGACATGCACCAAAAAAAGTATCAGGAAATTCTATTGCTATGCCCGTGTTGTAAAACTGTAAATCAAATTGCAAAGTTGAAAGTTTCTGCATCAGACTTGCTCTGTCAGTACCTCACATACACACAAATAAATCTTGCCATTGACATAATAGTCCAGTGGTCTCATCTTATAATTAACGCTTCATACTGCTGCTCTCATGTAAATGGCACATTAGTTTAGGCCAATGTTGAATTCGCTATAAGCATAAAACTCATGGCCTGTTCTGTTTTCTCTCTTGTCTTCCTATCCTCTTGCATCCCCTTGTGCTGGTGGTCCTGGTTGTGTGCTTGTTTTGTTTGCCCACCACTGCTCATGTTTGGCTTTTGTTTTGTTCTTCATGATGAACTTGGCTGGTGTGCGTCTGCCATTTTGTGGTTTGCCCTGCTGTTGTCTGTGTGCTTGGATTTATTTGTTTGCACGTCTGTGTGTTGCTTTGTGGTTGCCTCTCCCTGGTCAGTATTTTTATTTTCAGGAAGTGCTCCCGGTGCTGGCAGCCAAGCACTGTATCATGCAGGCCAATGCCGAGCTCCACCAGAGCATGGTGGCCAAGCAGAAGAAACACTTTGGGGAGGAAATTGCTCGTCTGCAGGTAAAAAATGTCCAATCATTACTTAGTCTCGTTTACATTATTTTAAAATTTTACTAATCAACTAATTTGATTGATTTTTTCCCTTTCAGCACGCAGCAGAACTTGTAAAAACAGTAGCATCTCGCTATGATGAATATGTGAGTGTCAAAGACTTGAGTGAAAAGATCAACCGAGCTCTCACAGCAGCGAAAAAAGACAATGACTTCATCTACAATGAGCGAGTTCCCGAGGTCAAAGATCTAGAGCACATTGGCAAGGCTGCACTGGCCAAACCCACAGCCATCACTCCCCCAATCAGTCAGAAGTTTTCAGGTAACAGATTATTTCAAAAAATATTTTCTTTTTCTGCGCTGAAAGGCACCCATAACAACACTTAATTTCCTCTTTTTGATAATTATTACAGTAAAAGCTTTTGAACGACTCAGTCGGTGGAACATGCATTTGAATATTCTGTGTGTGTGTGTGTATGTATGTATGTATATATATATATATATAAAGTATTACAGTTGCACCTGTAGATCTCAAATACTATACTATAATGCAGTGAGGTTTTTGATATGCAAGAGGAGTTGGGTGGAGTTTCTGTACTTTTCAGCCTGTTGTTTAACTAGTTGTTTGTGCTTTCCTTCTGCAGATTTGTTTGAGAAGATGGTTCCCATGGCGGTGCAGCAGTCCATGAGCATTTACAACCAGAGGAAGGCTGAGACTGTGAACAGACTGGTGGGAACAATGAGGGAGGCGACCAACCTCTGCAATGGGTACATGTTTGCACCTGCTTCAGATAATGGGCAAAATGAAGGGTACCTCCCATTTGTCTTAATGTACAGATGGGTATTAAATATTCAACACAGGAGATGGTGCAACACATTAAAACGTCAATAAATGTACATTGGGATTTGTTTTAAAGCTAATGTAATGGAGCTAGTGTCAACTACAACTTTTTTTATATGAAATTATTTGGCCCTGTCCTGCAACCTCAACACAGTTTGTTAGCTATTGAGCCATTGTTTCTCAAAATGGCATAGAATCTGTTAGAATTCAGAATACAAACTGTTCCAGATCCACACATAAAATAATTGGTCTTTTTTACCTTCAGTGTTTTGGCGTCACTAAACCTACCTGCTGCTCTGGAGGACCTGTCTGGAGACTCAATCCCACAGTCCATTGTTGAGAAATCTCATGCCATCATACAACAAGGAGGGCTTCAGAGCATTGAACAACTCATCAAAGGCCTGCCTGAACTGCTCACTTGTAACCGGGAAATACTGGATGAGGTTAGTGTGCACTTTAAATCACAAAAGGTTACACTAAAGTTTTGTGAACAGCTTGCTTGTATTTTGGTTTGCTTACTTGATGAGGCATATGAAGGACTTGGATATTGGTTCGTTCTATGATTTGCGTGGTTTTCAAATGGGGGAAAAAAAGTCAGAATTGTCCCCACTGGCAGAGATCCCAGATTAGGATCATTATTGATATCTAATCCACTGATCTCTGGGCCAAGGACTCTCTGTCGCCATCTTGTGCCAATGCTTCTTTAGCCATGATAAACAGACGGGTCTCAAAACATAAAACAACCCAAGTTCCAAGTTTGTTGGCAGTGCTGAAGAGTCCAACACAGATTGTCCCAATTGTGCCTCCAAAAACGAAGTCTTCCTTCTGAAGCACTATGATTAAATGCAAAAGCAACCTAAAATGTATTATTTGCTATTGGGATGTGTGAGCTTCTTTGTGCTTTATCATTTAGTCTCTGAAGATGTTGAATGACGAAGAGACTACAGACAATGAGCTGCGAAGCAAATTTAACCAGCGCTGGAACAGGACCCCATCCAGTGACCTTTACAAACCCCTCCGTGCGGGTATGCTCACAAACAGCCTATCTGTTAAAATACATCCAATTGTACAGCAGTTGACCATGCTCTCTGTCTCGCTTTTTTTCTCCCCCAGAGGGTGCTAACTTCCGCAACATTTTGGACAAAGCAGTGCAGGCAGACCAGGTGGTGCGAGACCGCTACAATACCCACTGTGAGATGATTGCTCTGCTGTGTAAACCAGAAAATGAGTTGAATGCTGCCATCCCCTCTGCAAACCCCACCAAGACCCTGCAAGGAAGTGAGGTCTGTCTCTCTCAGCTTTTGTGAAAACTCATTGTAAGTGTTTTGTAAACCTATAAACAGTGCTACCTGCTGTACTCAAATGCCTGGTGGACACAGTGTGCTTTATGGCCCTGTCCCCACTTCTCACCCCAGCTCCATTTTTCATTTTCTTTGCTGACTGCAGAGTGTTTCACGGGGGAACTTAAATAACTATGCAAGCAGAAAGAGGGAAATAGGTCTGGCTCAACTGAAACACAAAAAAAGGTTTTATTGTCAATTCTAGCCATACAATATCAGAAGGATGTTGGATTAATGGGCAATTATTAACTGAAAGTGATGGAAAAGGTCAAACAGCATGTGTACATCCATCTCCAAAACGAGTCTTTATTGCTCTGCGTTGGCTTCATCCATCTTGTGTTTTTTTGCAGGTAGTGAATGTGCTGCAGTCCCTGCTGGCGCAGCTTGATGAGGTGAAGAGGGAGAGGGAGGCCCTGGAGGGGGAGATCAAGGCCGTCACCTTCGACATGTCTGTCACCTTCCTGACAGCGCTGGCTCAAGATGGCGCCATCAACGAGGAGCAGCTCTCACTGGCTCAGCTCGATCAGCTGTACAGCTCCTACAACCAGAGAGTACAGGCCAGCCTCCGCAAACAGGAGGAGCTGCTGGGACAAGTGCAGGTGCAAGGAACACTGCAGCCTCAGAACATTCTTACCCCTGTTACCCCTTTCACTTTACCAGTATAGCCAGTTAACCAGTGAACGAACAACATGTATTATTAGTGCATTAGTAGTGCAGAAATTGTTCACTTTGGGATGTTTGCTACAAATCCACTAACCAAAGCTGGGTCAGATTAGTACTTGCAGGGTGCCACTGTGGGGAGCTAGTGGCAAAACTGTTGTTGTGTCTTTAGGCAACACTTAACCCACATTGCCTAGTATTCATGTGGTGTGTGCGCGAGTGATTCCTGATTGGCAGTCTACAGTCAGTTTACCACAAGGCAGCTGTGTGATTTTTCGTATTACTCGGAGTGAATGAATTATGCACATAATTGTATACTGACTTAAAATGTCTGGAAAAGCTCTAGAAGACTTATTATGAATCTTAGCATTGTTTACTAAGAAACAATCTCTAAATAATACCTTAATACATAAACATTTTTTATGTAAATAAAAAAGTATATATGCTTTACATGATGTTCATAACCAGATATTGGTGAATTAGAAATTCACTCAAGAATTTATTTGGCTGCTTAAGAATATGTTGGTTATACAGCTCAGAATTCTCTTGTCTAGATAGGATGTTTTGAAACATTCATGAATGAAGCCTAATGTATTTTAGTCAAATTGAGCCAAAGTTACATGTTTTATCTAAGCCCTCCCTGACTAATTATGAAAAAGTGTTTCTCCAAGTTTTTCCATTTTGAAACCCTGCACTCTTCATGCAGACATCACACCAGGAGTTCAGTAACCTGAAGCAGTCAAACTCTGAGGCCAACCAGAGAGAGGAAGTCCTGAAGAAGCTGGCCTCAGCTCACGACAGCTACGTCGAGATCAGCAGTAACCTGCGTGAAGGCACCAAGGTACTCAGTTAGCCCAGGCCCTGCACACTGTGCCATATGAACTGTACCACACCAGAATCAGCCTGTCACAAACTTTCTTCTAAAAGTTGTTACCGCACTGTGTCAAGCCCAGCGGTTTATTTTTGTCCTGTGTTTCTCCTCCACAGTTTTACAACGACTTGACAGAAATTCTACTGAAGTTCCAGAACAAGTGCAGCGACATTGTTTTTGCTCGTAAAACAGAGCGCGATGAACTACTTAAGTACGTCCTTGTGTCTACTGTTCTCTCATATTGTTTGACATGTTTGACCCATTGATGATTCAGGAGTAGACCACATGGCATATTTTTATGCGGTGTAATCTGTACCTAAAGGCATTTGTCTTTTTCTCCAGAGACCTACAGCAAAGCATTGCACGTGAGCCCAGCGCTCCATCCTTTAACGTACCTGCATATCAGAGCACTCCCGCTGCCCCTGCCGCCGGACCCACACCTGCTCCCAGGACTCTGTTTGTAAGCAGAAATCACTGCACAGCAATGACGCACATTCACAGCTGTACATTTAACTCATTTGTGTCCTCTTTTAGCCTGAACAGCCACAGCAACCTCCAGCGAAGGCCGCTCCTCCAGCCAGACCCCCTCCACCCGCTATCACTCCCCAGGCAGCCATAGGACCTCCCGCCAACCCACTGCCTGCTGTCCCACCCACCAACAACCCCCCACCTGTGGCTCCTCCCGCTCAGGCCCAGGGACCTCCATACCCTACCTACCAGGGTTACCCAGGGTGCGTTTTTCACTATACAATTTGAATCTGAATCATCTTAACTCCTGTGTTTAAGTGTCTTAGTGAAATAAGGTTGTTGAATGTTGGTCTTGCTCTGTGTTGGCAGGATTATTTGTCTTTGTAAAGGGTACACTAAAAACATTAAGTCAGAGATTGACACTTAATTTAATGTGGCATTTATCAAAGAACCATTCTTTCAACTGTTGCTAATTATTATAAGAGCAATTCTGTCTCTGCTAAAAGGAAGTACTGATCTTTTGCTGTTAACATTTTCTTAGAAAAAACAATCTTTGTACACAGTGAAACACATTCTGGTTTTCACATATTTAGTTGTGTCAGAAACCTATTACAAATTTGATCTTTTTGCTTATTTCCGTGTTGTTTATGCAGATACTACCAGATGCCGATGGGTTACCCCTACGCTGCCTATGGACAGTACTACATGCCATACCAGGGCGCTCCAGGACAAGGATACCCAGGAGCGCCCCCTTCTGGACAACCATATCCCAGTTACCCCCAACAGCCCCCTCAGCAGCAGCCCTATTATCCACAGCAATAATTTCTTTTTCTCTGTCTGCTCCTCTGGTCATATGTTAACACCAAATAACCCTCCAGCAATAACAGCTTTTCTCTGCTGGCTTCCTCCTCCTCGTCACGCTCACCCGATTATTTTTTCTCTCACTAATAGCACCCATTGGAAACCCAACTGACGGGGACCTCCGTGCTGCTTTGCACTTCTCCCAAAACCCCTTCATTACTTTGCCACTATGGTTTCATCTCATCCTACTTGATTCTAATGCTCCTGTTTTGATTTGACAGCACTTCTCTGTAATCTAACCTCCTTCTATTGTTTATATGGGTATTTGTACTGCTACTTTTCTAACGATTTTTATTCATTTATTCTTTGGGCTGGACTGCTGTACCACATTTTAAGAGGCGCTCAAACGGGGGCACACTTTTCCTGCAATGGAAATGTATTGAGTGGATGGACTTGTCATGCCACATCCTCCTCCCCCATAAATAGTGCTTCTTCACCAACAATATTCCTATTTTTATAATGAACCCTGATGCCTCGCTGATGTATAAACCTATAAAAAGGAATGGCCTGTAGGTTTTGTAATGTAGACTGTTGAGAGTTTGGCTCTTCTGTTTCTCACCCAGGGAATGTTGGTATATTTCTGTCTTACAATCAAGCTGTACAACTGGGGAAATTACACTATATAAATATATGTATAAAACGACTATGTACGTGGTTAACCAGGACACTTTGTGATGCACTCATGCTCTTGTTTGTGTTATTTTTATTCCTCAGCTCTAATGTGATTAAACAGAAATGACCGCAATCACTATTTGTTTGTCTTCAGTTTTAGGTTTAAATTGTGAATATTTGAGAAGTGTCCAGAAGAGGGCAGTCCTGCAGCTCCCTCTAGGACCACCACTCAACCTGCCACTATCACTCGTCTTTGTAGCCAATTGGATGGGAAGTGAGTCGTCCTACTCGACTAATCGGACCCCTCTTGACCTCCCGTGCATCCGGGCCAGATCCCATTTAGATGACATGCAAATTGCGTTTCATTGAGGTCGTGATCTCATCCAATCGTATTTCCCCGCAGGTGATTTTCCTTGCAGACAAGATTTCATCCCCAGATATTTATTCAGTGCTGGGAGACGCTAATGATTCACGTATCTCCTCCTTTTTGCATTGTGCGCCTGTGTGTCCCGTGTGTGCCTGTGTGTGTGTAAGCGTGCGCACGTGTGTGTAGGGGTGTGTATGTGTGTGTACGTGTGTGTACGTGGCAGAGGCTGAAGCAGATGGTAGCGCAGTGTGATGTCTGGAAGGATGCATGGAGATGTTGGCAGAACGCTGCTGGTCCCCTGCCTGCATCCATCACTCTCTCCACCTCTCTGCGTTTTTCCCCTCTTCTTATCATCCCAATGCTTAAAAAAAAAACACACCACCATATTTCTATCACATTCTCCCTTAGCGCTTTGTTTTCTTTTCCATCAACACCCTTCATCGTGTTGTGCTTTCTTTATGCCACCTGTCTCAATTTCTCACCCGCTCTCTCCAGTTGACTATTTCCCCACCACAAATCATGTATAACTTGTCAGCACTGATCACTATCTCATAAACCTCTCAAATCATTACCCCCATAGCACAGTCCCTACTATAGTCTTCAATATTAGGGTGCATTGTCTTGCTGTTAATTATTATACAGACCCCAACCTCCAAAAAGCGCACACACTTTTAATGACTTAAAACAATACAGTATACTGGAAATGACAACATGCACACTCCACCAGTAACATTCACCCCTGGTCTTCTTATCTCTATCCCTGCCAAAGCCAATTGTTGCTGTGGATGTGTTTATCAAAGGTGTCCGTGTGTCTTGGGTACTTAATTTTAACAAGACATTCTGCACCAGGAGGAGTGTCATATTTTAATTGGTCTGAAACCGGATAAAGGCACAAAACAGACCACCGCAGTGACAGGTATTAATTACGTTCTGCCTAATGCGCGCTCCTCCAAACTCAGCATTCAGCCATATTGGTGCCTACACTATTTCTACTCCCACTCTCTGTTACCATCAACACTTCTGAGCTTTATTTTGTATATTCTTCTTAGTCAACCCTGGATCAATACTTATTTATTCTTGTCTTGTCTCGTCATACTTTTAAAACCACACTGTGATGAAAAGTTGAAGAAATGTGATGTGGATGTGATGCGCATTGGTTGTTTGGTTGTTTTACCACCAGATTCCTTGGCTCTGGTACATGTGTTTGTTTCTGTTGTAATTTCTCCACCATATAAAGCAAGATTCCTGAAATAACTTTGATTGACAGGTTTAGACGCAGTTACTATAACAACTACCTCCTGGTACTCACGAGCACTCTCTCACCCCCTTCACCTCTCCTCTTTTCATTTTCTTTTACCCCCATCCCGCGCTCTCCCCCGACTACGCGCGCGTGTGTGGGCGTGGAGAGGAAGAGATTATGAAAAACTCTACTGCAATATTCCTTCACATCACAGCCATGTTTGTGTTGCTAAGATAGAGGCCTGGCATTATAACCTGTGTGGGTGAGGGTATAGGCGAGAGTGGGAAGATGAAACGCACTTATACAACGCAGGCAAATAAGCGTTTTTATTTTTCGTGTTTCCCTTTTTAGTTACTTGTTCCCTCTGTCAGGTTCCGCTTGTATAATCTTGTCCATCCACTGATTTGTGCGTGAGAGAGCTGCGTGGGCATCTTTTTCTTTGCGTGTTTGTGCGTAAAGCGTGCCAAAACGGTGGCCACCCGATATGATGAGTGCGTTTTAACGATAGTATCTTGTGGGAATGACAGGGGAGAGTGGTGAGAGCGAGAATGGTGAGCATGTTTGTGCGTGCCTGTGTTTGTGTGTGTGTATGCGCGCGCGCTCAGACGCTGCTGGGAAGGAGACAGACGTCATTGCTGCCACCTGCTTCACTAGGACAAAGGCCAGGCGCGCGCACAGCCGAAGTAGAGGTCAAAGCAATCTCTTTACATAGCATTAATGATATGATTTACTTAACCTTCTTGAGCTAAAAGTGTCCACGGCCCCACTGTCCCCCTCCTGTCAGTGGACGCCCCTCTCTCCTGCCCCTCGTGCTCGTGGCTCTCCTTTCATCTTCTCGTCTGTGAGTCACCACGCGCGGGTGAGAGGTCTGAGGAAAACAAGCTGCCAGAGTTGGACATGCCATAACAATGCAGCACCTGTCAGCGCGTGTATATTTGTGCGCACACCTATGCGAGTACACGCGCGCACTGCTGTCTGAGCGCGTCTGTCATTGAGGGAAAGTAAGGAATATTTTCAAGTCTTACTGTAAATACAAAGGCACTAGGGCTGTGTGGCTTTCCTGTGAAGTTGCTCGGTCGCGTTATTGAGTGCCTGTCTCGCTCTGTGGCAGGAAATGAGATGTTGGGTCTCTGCACCTGCGTGACCCCAACTCTGAGATCCCCTCTAATGATCGGAGCTGCGGTGCCCCCGTGTATACTACGCGCTTCAACCCGCTCCTCACTTTCCCCCCCAGCCTGATCAATAACGCACCCATCACCAGCCTGCGCCGTGAGTAAAACAGATGCTTCCAGTGCGCGTTTTAGATCAAGTAATGAGCGCACCTGTAGAGGTCTCTGCTCCCTTCTTCTAGGCACTTTAGAGTAGTGAGTTGTGCATCAGGTTACGCGCCTAAGTGCTTTGCTATTGATCTTCTTGATGCCGCAAATTGACCGCTGGACCTGGGATGTGTTCTTCATGTAAACCTGCGTTGATGCTGTCAGCTCAGTGGGAATTTGAGGGCATTTGGGCACCGTTCACCCAGCGATAATTCAGAATTAATTAGGCTGCGATACACAAGGGGGGAAGACGGAGCCCATAATAAGACATTTAAAGCAGAATGGGATCTGGTATCCAAGTGCAGGGTATCCATAGAGACCGTTGCTATGGCGTAGAGAAATCTCACCTCATTAGGAACAAATATAAATAGCCCTGCGACTCCGCTTATGGCCGCGGTGCCCACGGCTGAGCGAAGGGGCTCCGCTGCTTCCAGGTCATTGATACCCGGGTGGGAGTCGGGAAGCGCGCAAAGAGGGCGTGATGAATGGTGGGAATGATTAAGAGAATTAGAAGAGATAGTCTTGCAGCAGTGATTGAGTTCGTGGTGATGTCGGAGGAGGATATGGAGATAGAGAGGCAATATTGATGCAAATTTGGAGAGCAATGCAGAACTTTTATCTGTTTGTAATTGCAAGGGGTTGGACGGCACTAAAAATTTATATAGGCCAGATGTAGTTTAAAGAAAATGGATTTAATTGGTGCATTGGGGAAACGGACTAAAACAGGGTAATGAGCCATTGTGTATGACTCTGGAAATATGTGTCCCTAGCTCCTAAAAAATTCTTTCCACAGTGTTGTACATAATGAGGGAAAAGCGGAGAGGACAGGACAGGAGAGGTGGCAGGATGGTTTTGTGGGAGGAAAGCTCCAAGTGAGGAACTGTGAGAGCGGATGACAGGCAAGTGCAGAGAAGACAGATGAAGAGAAAACTCCACACAGCCTCCACTGATTGCATCAACAGGTCCCAGCCCTCCAGGTATGCTGCAGTGCACCATCACAACACTGTTTAGTCTGACCATCCCAGACCATCCAAGTGTCCTTTATCCGGGCTAACTATTTGATTTCATTAGATGGCAGGGGTATGAGTTTATGGGAGGTCCACTGTTTTTTTTAAATAAATAAAATGTTGAACAAATTATTATCATTTGTTTGAGATTAGTCACTTTAAACCTATGGCTTCAAATCCTTTCAACTCACCACACTTACCTTCTCTTGATTAAAATGATTATAATTTAGGCTGACCAAGGTGGATATAATTTGCCATTCCATAGACAAAAGGCCAATTCTTTTATAGAAAGTAATATTTTCTTGGAAGAACTGGGTATGAGACAGGTTTTGGTCAGGCTGGTAATAGCTTTTGGATCATCACTCAACTCCACCTGTCCATTTTCAGAAAGGAACATATGATTTGTTTTGGTGTGTATTTCAGTTGTATGCAGGGCTTTGTGGTTCAAGTTCAATGTAAATGCACTCTGAACTAATTTAACCAGTAAAATTACACCGCTGCAAAGTTATGTCTAAAGTCTAGTGATACAATTTCAAGATGACTCAGTGGTGTGTAAATATTTTGAACATGCACCAGAGCCAGATCCTTTACTTCTCACATTAGATAAATCATTTTTGTACAGTTAAATCCCAACAGCTGTTTTCTTTTCGCTTGCTTATTGAAATGTATTAAGTTTCAAAACATAAACAACCCCACTAATGTCCTTTTATTAGCGGCCACCATGTAGACTTTACAAATTTTCAGACAAACTGAAAGTTCTTTTATGGGCAAAAGCAGAGCCTCCCTCCTCCAGATGCAAATAAACCTTAAAAGCTCGTTGCGGCGTTCAGTTCTTCAAAGCTAAATGGTTTTCTTTGTCTTTTGTTGTAAGCAGTGTGTTTTCAACTTGCGAGCAAAGGTGTCTGTGACTGAGGAGATGAAAACGCGCGACAGCTGATGAAGATGGTATAGGGTTCAGACATGTGCGAGTGTGGGCTGTTTAATTGAGGAGATTGTTTGATTTCTTTCCCTCTGCAAATCTCTCTCTGAAGACCTGTCAAACTTGCGATAACAGGAAAAAAACAACATGTGTAGAAAAACATGAGAAGGATTGAGAGCTGGGGGAGAGTGGAGATGGCAATGGAAAAGGCAACGTTTAGCTGGAAAAAGGAGTAGTTTATTACACACCCACAGCCTATAGAGACATATGCAGAGACAAGCAGAGGAGGGGAGAGTCAAACATCCGGTATAGACCACAAACCCACACAGGCGACATCTTTTCACTTAACTGTTGCACCTTCTCACCTTCGTCATGCGTTTTCTTATATTTCTTATTCTCTATTTGTGGAGGTAGGCACATCATTTTCACACAATTTCTTCAGGGTCTGGACCTTAGCTGGATCTCTGAATGTGTGCACGTATATTCACAGATGATCCATAGTGACTCACTGCCATTGATCTGAAAATAAACTCTGTAGCGGTCAGGTAGAGCTTTTTTCCTTCATACAAATGCATTCTCCTTCCACAGTTTTAGTTTATAGCCCACCCCACATATTAACTGTTCTATTATTCCTCTCTGCGCTCATAGTTTGGTAATTCTGACTTGCTGACGCACCATATCTAAATCCATCAGCATCTCTCCCCAGGGGGTTGCACCACAGTTTTGTACACTTTCAGGTACCCCTCCAGACAACAGCACAGAGAGCTGGCAAGAGGATATGGATAATAGACTCAGTATCTGCTGCACATAGGAAATCAATCACTCCCTGACAGTTCTAATTAGGATGGTAATTTTGTGTGAAATCATTTATAGTGTCCCAAATCCTCTTTCAGTTCAAGTGACTATACAGATTTGTAAGCAAATTCTCAAACTACAGCGACTTCGAATCCAGCCAATAAGAATAGCCGGATATGATTCTAATGTAAACCCTGTTGTGATGCAGACTTGACTGTGCTCTATTTTGGGGATATCTTACACAATGACCATATAAAACCAATGTGGAAGACACAGCCAGCTATTCCTGCTGTTACAAGACTTTGGTGCGGATTTGTATGGGTCATAATTATACAGCGTCAAGTGCTGCTGTGCTCTTAATTAGGATTTATGCGCCCTAAAAGCAAAGGAGTGCACTGCTGCATGGCCTCTTGAAGAAGCAAATGAGGAGGTCTATTTGTCTGTTTCTTGTCTGTAGCTGTCTAGTCACCAGGCCACATGCTCCATCATAGTTTAAATATTCATAGGCAGCCCACTGAATATTCATGAGGGGGACATTAATATGTATAAGCCTCACTTGTTGAGGTGTCACTGGATCTCGTGTACACACTTGCACAGGCTGACGTTGGCGCTCACTGATCAAAGCAGATAGCTATGTCCACATGAGTAATAAGTGGCTTTGGAGGGGTGATGTAATGGTAAACAAAACCAGATAGTCCCATGTTGGTAATCAAATTAAAACCCTGCTCTTCCAGTCTTATGTGCTGGAGAGCTCTAGATGCACGTCAGCACCAGAGATATTGTTTACAATTTATTGTGGTTAGAATCATTTTGGTTTATGTGATTTGCTAAATCAGATATTTCACTGGGCCATCTTCTGTTTTTTTTTTTTGTTTGTTTTTTTTTTATGAACCCAGTCTACTTTTTTTACTTCTCATATGTTTGTTTAGATTGGCCCAGCACTGGCATATAACCACGGTTTAGCTCTTGGTCAATTTGAATTTAATTTTAACAGTACCTACCCTAATTTTAACCTACAATCATTATTATAATTATTCACATTTTGTACTTCATGTTTATACTGTTTATCTAGATGTTGTCATATAATTATTTCATTGTTTTTTGTATTCAAACTACAGCATTTGTTTTATTTCCTAAAAAGCCTTTGTTTCCTCTCTTACCTTACTAGAGCCAGTATCATAATCTCACTTCCAGTAAGGCCCTTTAAACTGACACCAGTCCACCACGACGAGGAACTGATGTAACAGTATGACACACAAACAGTCAGCTGTGCACTTTCTAATGAGCGGTGTTCATGTAACAAGCCCCATCCACACACACACACACATACGCACGCACACAGACACACACGAACACACACGCTCGCCTCTGTGTCTCTGTCCGCTCTGCCTCGCATGCCAACCATACTGCCAACACGCAGCAGGTGTGCTTGTGGCTACGCGCTCCAGACATTTTTCTCTGCAGTTTATGCTAATATTTTTACATCCACAATAGGTAGCAATGTCATTAAAACACCAGTAACACAGGGATGAACTGCGTACTCTACTGTAAGAAAGAAAGCAGACACGTGCAGAGCAATACTTGGAGACTCTGGGTGACGCACATCCTCCCCTCTTCTCTTTACTTGGTGGTTTCAGTCTGCCAGCAATATGTTCATAGTTTGACATTTACAAGTTTCATTTGGTAAATAGTAATAGGCTTCAGTGATATTACTTTGTTTTTTAATATCAGGTCTGTCTATAATCTTTTTCGCATTAGTGTGTTATAGGACAGGATGGTTAAAGCAGGTTAGAAACAAAAAGAGAACGTGTGAAACTGTGGAGCAGGGCTTTTGTCTCTACTCTCTGCAGACTGCATTTATCATAGAGAGATCTTTTATCTTGTGTAATTCTCTCTTTGAATAATGGAGTTTCTGAATTAATTTGAACTGAAAATATGTCTGGGATTAATGAAAATCTGCTCATTGCTTTACTATAATCTCCTCTAATATCTTCATTTACTGGCTCACCATGTTGGTTGTTACGAAAGGAGGTTTAAGAAATAGGAAGTCAAGATATCATTACTTCAAAATGAAACAGAAAGTGCTGCCAAATTTTCTCACCACTTGAAATGGCGGCAGTCTGAACACAGATTGCAGTGTTCCTGTTGTTCAACTTAATAATGAGTTGTAAGCCAAACCTTGCTTTAAGCTATTGTTCTTTTCATTGTAACTCAGAAGTTATGCTGTGACTTCTGTATCAAACACACGGGCTAATTTGCTGTAGCCTCATTCCAGTTGTTAAATTACTCATTTCTGAATCATTGTATAGCTGTAGAAATATGGCTTTTACAAATTTGAACAAGCATACAGGACAGTTCCTTGGCCCTTCCATGACCTTCATGTCCACTGGCTGCCAGTGTGCCAAATTAGTAGTTAACTTCACGTTGTGGTTGAAAATTGTTGTTGAAAATTTGCCAAGCGGGCTTAGATGGCAGCTGTTTTGGACCCAACTAACTAGTCTAAACATTTATGCTGAGTGTGAGTTGTCCTTGCCCAATAACACAACTGGAAAAGTAAAAATAATTCACCCATCTTTTTGTCCATAGCTCCAGTGAGTTAAGCTGAAACAGACTTAATAGCTATTCTAGATCTATAATGGTGGTATTATAAACTCAATTTATAATTCAATGTATTATTCATTATTGATACTCATTGATGGTAAATTCAGCTTACTACTGCTACAACTGCCTTGAGGTAGACTGACTAAAAAGTGGATGAGAATCTGTGGCTATGGGCCTTGCGGTCACCACCAATCACTCACACAAACGTGCACACTACAGGAATGGTGGGTGAAGTATCTCGCCTAAGCAAAGCAAACAAAACAAACAAACTAGAACAATAGTAGGGCCATTAAAGGTTGAATAGGACCTTTAAAGGCTGAAACTGGAGACGATAGCTGTTTACAGTTTCAGTGTAGTTAACGCCTCCCTTCAGATAGATATAAGGCAGTGTCCACCAGTAATATGACCAGAACTGAAGAAGCAGCAAAACGTCTTCACTTCTACAACGATCTGTCCAGTTGACAGATTTAAACTTTGTCTTTTGCTATCTTGCCTAAGGACACAACACCAGGCACTGGTCAGAGCTGAAACTGTGACACTGTGGGTGGTTTGGCCTGGGTGAACCTCTCCGCCTCACCCTATGTCGGCCTAATTCAATGAGCTCAGCCTCAGCCAAGATAAAATTATATCCATGGAGTTTATGTGGGACTGTTACCATAGCAATAAACAAATCAAAACAGAATATTCTATCATTTGAATGGCCAAAACTCCCTGAAATGGCGCCTATAAGATAAAATAGGCTACTGTAGACCATACTGAGTGACTACTATTCACCTTGGCTTTTCTTATTGTATTATTTCTTCTGCCCTTGTTCTGAAGACTGACCTTGTTCTGAAGTAAAACTAGTTAATTATTGTGAGTAAAATAAAAACAAAAATACTGAAGGAAGGCTAGTGGCAGGTTACTACAGTGAGACAGGAACTGGGCCGGCACAGAGCGGCAGTGGGCTGGACGGGGGCCGGGTTTGGTGTCGGCGCGTGGATCAGGGTTCAGAGCTCCTCCTGCTCAGAGACAGGCAAAAGGCGGAGGAGGAGCACCGGGGCGCACAGTCAACACCAGCCGGCACCGAGTAACACCGCCGATCAGCCGGACACATCACCGACATCAGCCAGCGGCACACGGACACCTCCCCGACATCAGCCCGCGGCGCACGTAAACGCTTCACGGTAAGGACCGGGACACTGGCACTTTCCCTTTCACTGTGTGGTTCCCGCCGCACTGAGAGACTTCAACTCTTTGTCCAGATGCTGCTTCTTGTTCTAAACTTCTATTAACACATCACTGACTTATTGTCAATCAGTGATGTTTCTAGATTTTATTGGATTAACTGATTTACTAACTGTTTAACGAGCTAACGTTAACCGTCCGCACCGTGTCCATGGAGATAACGGCCGCTCAGGTGGAACAGGCAAAAACTTACATTTGTGTGTCATTATTTTGTCATTGAATTGAATAGAATGACACAAATGAATATATTGCTAGGCAAGATGGCTAATTGAAGTGGTTAGTGTAGTTGTGAGCTCCATATTGAGCAGGATGCGCTTGTACTGGGCAATAACAGAAGGTGAGTTTGGTGACAAGTCTGAAAAGAAATGATCGCACATCAGTTTGTCTGTGACAGATAAACACAAGTTTCAGGCCAACTATAGACATTTGGGAGGTATTAGATGTCTCGTCTCAGTGGTACTACTTGATAAGGCTGTTGTGTTTAATGTTTCGTGGAAATTAAAGTCTTGTATATTGCTGCTGCTTCATGGTTTATTGCCGTGGATGCCCGAGAGTGTTATTTACCACTTTAATTGGCTTTTAGTTGTCTTTCCCTCTGTGTTTTTGTCAGTTTGAGCACATTTTGCTGCGGTTGTCTGGTTTTCCCCTCTCCCCTGCTCTTGTAAGCAGCTGACAGCGCAGTGAAGTGCCGGAGCAGGAGGTGCAACTGCCCCATGTAAAAATAGCCGGTGTGTTTCAACTAAGCCCGGGTCAAAGTAATGCGACACACGCGTCTCCCACCAGCAGAGGGACTGCAGAGGGGCGAGCCAGCCCCCAGCCCCGGGCCCGTCCCGTTATCTTTCAATGTGGGGCAATGATGCTGAAGACACCTGTGCAGACCGCAGACGCGTTGTATCTGCTTGTTTGTGGGTTTGGCAGTGTTATGTGTGTGGTTTGTCCCCGTTTGGGTTCATCTGCTGCAGACTTCACAGCATCCCACCCACAAGTCACTTCGGTAAAGTGGCTGCTCTCCCTGCTCAGGTGCCGATGACTCAAAGGACAATGTAACCTAAATGTGCAGCCTACTTTTGCTTTTCTGCTCATCTTTAAAAGAATAATGTAGTGTGCCCTCATATTTAAACTATCCTGCAGAAGGAAGCACACCAGATGTAGTTTGTCTGGAAAGAGAAGGATGCTTACACAGGTGGAGTACATTTATGAGCAAAAACCTGTTAAGAAGAAATGCCCCTATAGAAAGAGAGAAAAGCAGCCAATTACAGGCTTAGGGGCACAGCCTGTGCAGATTATGGATAAACGCAGCGGCTCTGCTGTGTCTGCCTCAAGACTCAATAATCATTTTACACCAAAGAGACCTGCTCTCCAGGTTTAAATCTCACTGAATCATTTCCTAATGAGCTCCAAGCTGAGGGGGGAATAGTGAAATCTTCTCTTTATATCAGATGCAGCCTCACAATTGCACTCAAAGTGGCTATATGCTGTCACATTTTTGGTGCTCTGAACATTTTTTAGAAGATATTTTTCTTGTGTCTTCTATGCAGGAGGGCCTAAAATAAAGCATATTAACAGAGTGATAGTGCTCAGGCTTGCCCTAATTGAAGTGTTTTACTAAGATGTGGATTGGACTTGATTTAAAGACCTAATCTGACTTGGTTTAGCGACAATGGTCAATCATCTGAGTAGTGTTTGGACATTGTCCCAGTGGCCTGGTTGGTCAGTGTGGATGAGCCAGGCAGCTTTGGCTGGAGAAGAAAGGCATCCTGGTGAGCGAGTGTCTCCAAGGCTGGGGCTTAGAGGAGAGCAGCAGATGGATGATGATGTAGCGGGTACTGGCGCTCCCTGCCTCCCGCCACCATCCGTCACGCGCTAATGATCGTGTCACACCTTCTCCCCGGGCGGCCTGCCGCTTCTGCAGCACTCAGCTCAAAAACTGGTAGCTTTACTCAAATCCCCTCTTCACGGCCGTTGGCTGAAAAGCCCAGAGAACTGCAATCCACTCTATCACTAATTCTTCCACTCTTGCATCGTCTTCCTCCACCTCTGTTCACCTTTAAGTCCCCACAGATTCTCTCTCCTCCTGCTCTGCCTAAGACTCCATTCATCTTGTTTCCTCTGTAGTGCACCTGTTCGCTCTCATTCTCTCACCTCTCAGTCTTATTGTGTCATTTTCTCACTGTTATTGCAGAGCAGTCACACTAAAAAACATCACACTTCCTCTTATTTTCTTCTTGGTGCTTCACCCGAAAGCAGACAAGCTGGAGGGGTCAGCCGCAGCCGTAGCTGTGGTGGAGCTGGGTAAAGTACATCACAGCAGGGGTGGAAATACCAACGATGCATGTGGGGAAGTCCTGTGTTATTATGTACTGTAGAGTGTGTGTGTGCAGTCCTGGGACTGCAACAGACCACCACTCTACGACACAAGCACAGACCCCCAGCTGCTTCTGTCAAACAGTGAATGTCAGCTCTGAGGCAGAACCACGGTGCATTAAGAGGGCATAGTCTTTGTTTGGAGGTTTTCTCCAATGCATATTGCACATTTCAAAGTAAGGTCAGATGTTATGACCAGCATTAAAAATTAAAATCTATTCTTTTATCTACTCCAGGCTGCATGAAGACGGGCAAATTACAGAAATATGATCAAGTAAAATTGAGAATTAATGATCATAATTAATTTTAAGTTCATTTTGATGGCCATTGAAAAGATATCACACTTGCTTTATCTTCATCAGACAGAGGCATGTCATTGTCTGACTGCGGAAAGCCATGGACCTTCCTGTAATTAACTGAAGAAGCTGTCACTATATGATTAATCTGCTGCAAAGATTCAAACCAGCATCATTTATTTGCTGTATAATGGACACAGTGATACAACACCCCTGTGGCCTTTACACAACCACATATTACTCTGTAAACAGCAATTAAAGAGCTTAAATACTGTGCTGTTTTCTTTCATAGCCAGATTGTCCCTCTGCCATGCTGAGATGATTCTTGAAATTGCATCTGTTGTGTTTTGTCTTGAAGAAGTCCCTGCGATGCCAGGGCAGACGGGGATGTGTTATTTTTGTAAAAGTGCTGTTATCTCCAGTCAGGTGTTAAATAACAAGCTCGGAGGATGCTTGGTAACATGGTTATCAGTCCCAGGTGTTATGAGAATAAGTGTCCCCAGAGCTCGGTGCTATACAGCGCCCTGTGTCCCTGCTGAGCGCAGTTGGCCCTTTGGACGAGATGCAGGAATGCCACTTCCTCTCATGTGTGCGCGTCTTTGGTCTCCGCAATACTCTCACCGCACAGATCAGAGCCTCAGCTTGGCATTCTGGGAATATATTTGCCGGTGGATCGGATGATACTCCCCGCAGCTGCTGTTTCTAAGAAAAGCTCTTTGACATGCTCAAACACATACACTCAGTGCACATGTGTTGCATTCATGTAAATAGACAAGTACTGCCAATAAGCAGAGGCCCCCCACCCAAAATGCCCAGCTAGCAGTACATGCAGCAGTACACGCTAAGCACCAATTAACTGTAAAGCCAGGAAGCATTTGTGAGGCCTAGACAGACTTGAACACACAAGCGCACAAATTAGCCTCTTTATGTCATTTTAAACGACTGCAGCAGCTGGCTCACATGTTTGCCTTGTGTGCCTCACATTGACCACTAAAGTCTCTACTGGTGATTGGGAAAGAGCAAAGGAATAAAGAGTCAACAGAGGAAGGGACGGCAGAGGCGAGTCGAGAGGATAATTGCGTTTCTGGCTGCCTTGTGGGATCATGGGATATATGACCTCATTATTCACCTTTGAGGCTTGCTAACAAACAGCATCAGTTAGGTACGGAGCACAATCAGGGAATGGATATCAAGAATATGTATGTACTTTGCCTAGTTATTAAAAGTTCTTCAATATTAAATGATAATTACTACTGAATTAATATTAAAATTAATTTAGTTTAATTGAAAATAGCAATTCTCACAGTAACAGCAAAATTAATAATTTGTTGCATCTTTTTGTTCATTTTTATTTGAAGAATGACTGAAGTCCTGGACAATTCAGATGTCTTTGCCATGACGCCATGTGATGTCACCGAGCAGTCCTCCCCGTTGCCAATCCTCGCTAAACGGGACGAAGGGGAATGTTCACGTAAATGCAAGAAGCTCAACTTCAATGTAAGCCAAATTAATAAATCGAACTGCATAACCAAATTATGCAACCTTTTCTCTACACCTCCTGCTAACTTTATAACAAATGATATACTCCGCCACAGAAACACTGTAACCAGGTGCAACCAAAGAAAAAAGTCAAGGTAAGCTAAAGTAATTCTGCATCGCATTATTCATTCTCACTGAGTATCGATTGTACATGTTTATGAATTCATAATACTGCTTACTTCTGTGCAAATTTCAGGCCAAAGGGAAGTTGATGCGGAGTACAGCTGTTTGTGAGGAGTCGCCCCCAGTCGAAGAGGTACCAACACAATAGATGTTACTGCAATTTTTCCATTCATAATTGTTATTACAAAACTTGGATAACTCTTTTTGTACAGATAACTCCAGAGGACAACATCTCCTGCAGCAATGACAATGACAAAAGTTTGGACAAATCACAAGACCAAGATCCAAAGAAAACCTCACTGTCCAAAGGTGTGTGTGTGTAATTGCGATCTCAGAAAGGATAGGCAAGGAGACAAATAAAATGTAATAAGTTTGAATAGCAGCACCACCTTTTAGATTAAGACCTCCAGGGATGTTTAATATTGCAGTTTTATTTTATGACCCTGTAAGACATTTTTGCGTTTCTTCTCAGAGTCTAGTGCAGAGTACACAGACTGCACGGGCATAGACCTACACCAGTTCATTGTTGATACGCTAAACAATAACCCCAGGGAGCGCATGATTCTGCTTGAACTGGAGCAAGACATGATCAACTTCATCACCAGCAATAGGTCTGTATCTGTACATGAAACCCATTGATTTTATGCTAATTCAAATGGGTTTTTCACCCCATACATCACAGTTCTGCACATACAGCTTATTTAGTATGGTACTCAACATATCTGACCAGTTATGCAAGTCTACCTATTAACTGGATTTGAGCCAACATGAGGCCCAAAACACTATATTCTAGACGTTTTGGATTAGTTAGAGCATTTTAACCATGGGGTCTACTCTAGAACAATGAAGGCTGATAAATTAGCTTTGTAGAGAAAGAATAAAAAGTCTTTGCTTCTGATTCCCTTTATAATGTGTTTGTTTTTCCCTCTGAGCATGTACACTTGTTAATAGTAGACATCAATGTAAAGTGCTTTGTATAACGTTCCTCCCTAATGGGTTAGAATTTATAATGAGTTACAGAGAAGTTAAATCTGTTTTTCATATTTATTTCATTGCAACCCTGAGTATTGCCAGGTGTTATTTACTGTAAAAAAAAAAAAAAAAAAGACATTATGCAGGTCCAAAAATGGTCTATTATTTAATTTACTACACCAAAAATAATATTCTATTGTCAGTACAACTATGTATATAAACTACTGTTACTTTCTTATTATTTTTTAATTTCCCTTTAGCCCCTTTAAGAGGTTTCCCCCCATGTCGTCTTTCCACCGCATGCTGGTTCATCGGGTGGCAGCCTACTTTGGCATGGAGCATAATGTCGACCAGACCGGAAAATGTGTCATAATTAACAAGACCAGTAGCACACGCATGTAAGGATTTGTCTTTGCTGTTTTATATTTTTATAGTGTTTTGTGATATGAACTAATTAAGTGGGCATCATTGCTGTATTACAGACCAGAGCACCGCTTTTTGGATGAAGTACAAGAAGACAAGCGGGACGAAACGCACAGATGGAAGGTTATTTTGAAGCGAGACAGCAGCTTAGATGACCAGGTCAGCCTGTCCTTTACTTTCTCAAGCCCTCAGTCTCTGTGGACTTTCTACAATAATTAACATTGATCCAGCCCTATCAGCATGTTGACCTGTTGGTGCTTCACAGATACAGCCCCGGCTTCACCCGTTACGAGAAAGGCAAAGTAAGTCAATGGAGGAGCGAGAAGAGGAGTACCAAAGAGTTCGAGACCGAATTTTCAACCAACTTCCAAATGTCAACTCAGAGGTAAGTCCTAGAGGAGGCAAATATATATGTATTATGTGGTAAAGCCAAGAGAGTTTCTAATATGTCAGCTGTGCTTTTCCAGCCGCAGAGCACCCAGGAGACCGTCCATACAGAAACCAGGTAACCTTGCCTGCAGAGTGTGCTCGTCAGGCACTTTTTCAGCTTATTATATTTAGATGAGAGCATTAATATATGTCTGTGCGCCTGTGCAGGGCTGTGGAGGAGTACAATCCATATGCGGAGACCCAGAGGAGAAGGCGGCTCTTCAGGTAGACTAGTCTGCACCTATGCACAGCCATTTATCATCTTAATCCGGTCAGCCCGTAACAGACTCACAGAGCAGCTGAATGCAGAAAGGACCTAGTTTTGTGTCGTATATTTATTTTCACTGTACTTCACTGTCAACTGCCACAGTGCTAAACCTGCATTTCTGTAACAGTCTTGTGGAATATTCTGTGCCATGTTTATTGTTGCATAGATGTCGGCAGAATAAAAATGATTATGGTAATTTTCCATGTACTCCACAGAGGAAGCCGTGACAATTCGGGCTCCAGCTGGACTGGCAGCAGCGGACAAAGCAGCTTTGACACCGACTGTCGCTATAGCAGCGACCCTCGACCTTGGAGCAGCACCGACTCCGATTCCTCCTACCAGTGGTCAAGCCCCACCACCAAACCTCGGCAAACTGCCAACAGCAGCTGGGACACACATGGTGCATTTTTTGTAAACTTAGATCAGAATATAACTGATAGACTCCTTAACACTCCCTTGTCTCACCTTTAAGGTGCAAATGTAGTCACTGTTCACAAGACTCCTCACTCATTTACGTACCTGCGTGAGAGCGAGCGTATTTTTACACCCCACTTGGGATTATCGCTCTGTATAAATCATGCCTGCTCCTGATTCAGTACCATCTAATTAGTGAAAAGCAGTGGAAGTCTTTTGGTGTGAAAATTGAACTCGATTCATGAATTTTCACACCCTAGCTGTAAATTTTCACACAACACCTCGAAGCCTCATCACATCAGAAAAACAGATATGTTATAGCAAAGACAGGAGGAATTCTGTATAATAACGTAATGATGTTTCCAATGTCCTGCGCAGCGTTAATAAAGATGTATTCTGTCCGTTTTCATTTGAACATTTGTCCCATTTCCTCATCTCCATCCTGTTCTTCCAGGCTCCATCACTCTTGTCAGACTGCCTCCCAGTGGCCAACACCCCTCTCCCCCTCCCATCATGGAGGAACAGGCTCCTAACACAACCTACATCATGGAGAACGGAATACCTCCAGGATGCATCTTGGTCAACCCTCACACTGGTACTCCATCTATACTGACAATTACCTTTCAATGAGCTGTAGATGTTTAATGTTAAAACAAAGTAAATATTGCCCCAATAGGTTATGTTTGTGAGCTTGATCCCACTTGCTAATTGTCATTTATAGATTATGCATGACTTTTATTATTTTTATTGTAACAATCATTTTCATACATTACAGCATCACACTTTTGTTAATCCTCTTTTTTAGTTGTTTTACAAGACGTCTCTAACAGTAGTTTTGTTAATAGCACTGTATAGTATCGTAACAGCTTGTAGGTTTTACATTTTTGCCATCTGCAGTGACCCCCTGTTTGGAAAATAGTGCTTTAGCCTAACTTGTGTTTTTTCCTCAGGACAACCTTTTCTCAACCCAGATGGGACCCGCGCGGTCTACAACCCTCCTGACAGCCAGCAGCCAATCAGGAGCCAGGCACAGCTCCAGGGCTCAGCTCCCCAACAGCAGGTACCACTACACAAACTCATGTTGGATACAAAATGCTGCCAGTGTTGCATATTACTGTGAGGTCTTATCTCTATCTCCATACCTTGTCCAGATGCTACAGTACTCGTCTGTCTCATACACGACTCCACAGATGTTACCTGTCACGCCGTCACAGCCCTACTCCTCCACTGTATGTGTTAAACTGTATTAATTTAAACTGCTTGTCCATGTTGTGCTTGCATGTCTTCTTATTGGCTTCCTACTGTGTGCTGACCTGTTTTATCCACACACAGATTAAAGATCTCTCGTCTAAGTTCGCTCATGTGGCGGTGAGCTGTCAGTCAAACACTGAAGCCCCATCCATGTACCCTCCCACTCAGGGTTATGTCTATGCAGCTCCGCCCCCTCCATCACTCCCCAACCCTCCCAACTACTGCCAGCCTTCACCTCAGGTACACACTCACCCACTTTTTAAATACAGACAGTACAAAAAAGGTCATAGTCACTTTGAAAGCTGAAAGGAGAGTCCTCACAATTTTGTATGTGGGCTGCAAAACTATAGATGTGCGCCATGATTTGTCAAGGATTATAATAAGTCATTTTCTACATTAAAATATAGTCCACCCCAAACTACGGTTAATAAACAGTTGAAAGTCCTCACTTTTTAAATTCTCTATATACGCTTGTAATTTAGAACATATTATGGTAATTAAAAATGTTTTCAACTGGAATTGGCCCAATCAACCAATACCCCCAATTGGAACAAGAGGAAATGTTATTTAAATTCACCTTCAAGACTCTGTTAGTCTGAAGGTATCATACTTAATATGACCAGGTAATGTTACCATTAGAGATTATATTTCAAATTTCAAATGCTTCCCTTCTAGGTGCCTTTTTATTATTACAACCAATACCCCACCTCATCCGAGCACAGTTGCCGCCCAGGCTCCCCTGGCCCCCACGTTGCGAGCCAAACTGCACATCCAACAGGTAAATTTAGTGCCTCTCTGTGTTACATTACATCACTCGCCTCAGAGCACAGCAGTAGAGGAGGGGGCCGTTACACTGTCAGAGATGTGGTCTCAAGGTCTCACAGTGAACCGGTCTCTTTTCCTGCTGCTTCTACTCGTCTTAGTAGAACTCCTCCTGACAAAGACAATTCATACAACATTGTTAAAACTAGACCAATCTTTTGTTCCAAAGTATAGGATAGGTATTACTCTCTTTGTGGATTACACAGCACATATATACAACAACTAAAAATTATCTCTTGTGGGTTTCAGTATCAAATCTATTGAATTTTCAGATGTCTCATTTCATTACTCCATTGTCCTCAAATAAGGCCCAAAATGAATGGAACAAATCAATAGCTGTATCATATTTGCAAAGTACTGAAACAAACATTCAGCTTAGTAAAATAGAAAGTTTATACAGTCTTAAATATAAAACATGCCCTTTGCTCTCTGTGGTTATATCTTGATGACCCCTCAAACCATTCAGTGTATTTAATCTAGAGCTATTCAAATAAATATAAATGACCTATTTTTATTTGCAGCTGGCTATGCTCCCACTGTGGGGGTGCAGCAGACCTCCGCACCCCACGCAGTGATGGGGAGCTACACCTCATTGGCCTCTCATCATTATGCCCTGGTTCAGGTAAAGGTGCTATTCCCTTGTTCTGATCTGAGCTCTGTGTAAAAAAACTGTTGTGAAGGAGCTTGTTAGCACCAATGTCCTGATGTCTCACACGCTCTGTCTCTCTGCAGGGAGGCGTGCCAGTGTCATATCCCCAAAGTAAAGTTATGGGTACAGAGGGGGGGTATTGCTGTGTGCCTCCACCGCCCCACCACGGAACCTGCCACCCCGTCTCCTGCACCAACCTGAACGCCCCGGCCTGGAGTGCGCAGTACTGATGAATAAACTACACACACGAAGGTGCCTTTTTTGACGTTTGCTCTTCTTCTTGAGGTTGCTCAAGAAGAAGAGGTTTACCGCTAACATGTATTAAGCTTGTACCAGAGACAGACCCACGCACATACTGTACCAAAGTTATATATAAGTTATATAAGAGCTGCTGTATTGGATGCATTATTTATACCCACAAATGGAGTTTTATATTGATATTAAATTATATATTGAGTTTTAAGGAAATGCACTGTGTTAATAGAATAAAGTGTTGTGGCTGAACTGACAACCACATTTATATATCATCATGTCTCCTGGTCTTTTTCATTTGTCTCCTCATGTTAAATCATTTTCAAATCATATTATAGTCACGTTTATTTTTAATGTAACGTGACCATGTTCATTTATGAAACTTCAATGACTTTATGTGAATGTGACTATAGCGCCGCCTAATGCTCCAAAGAGGTCAATGCAGACGTCAGAAAAGGTGTTTTAGTTGTCCTAAAATCAGTGTCTGAGGCAGTCTATTTAAAATCACAGAAATAAACTTTAACTAGGTTTGTTTGCTTGTATTTTGATTTGACAAACAGTAAAATACAATCTACTGATAAGATGTGATTTTTGACTTCTAACTTATTTGCTTGGATCATACTAGATGTATCTGGATAATATCTGATAACAATTTGGTGAATTTGCCCACCAAAAGTTTGGCAGTTCAATTCCAGCTTTGACTAGTACATGCTGTTTTTGTGTCCTTACGCAAGACACTTCAGTAACCTTGCCTGTGTATGAATGATGTGTGTAACTGGTGGTCAGATGCATTGATGGTGCAGATGACATCAGTCTTCCTGCAGTATCTTACCCTAAAGATGGGGAGTGAATACATAATGACAACAGTGCAGAGTATTGAGAAGCTTGGTAATTGGCTTGTTATTATTATTCAAACGTCTCTATTCAGACACAGACATAAGTTCTGCAGGTTCCATGATCTTTAATAAAAGGCACATGTACAGCCATAGTGAGATGAGTGAGTCCACTGGCATAGAGACAAAGCATTAAAACACAGAAGTAAAAGAAGAGGTCAGGAGGAGAGAGATCAGTCTGCATTACAGTATCATCTATTTAAGTAACAACTTCTTAATTCTTGTTCAAGTAAATCTAACACTATAATCTTTACCCACCATATCTGCCATACACACAGACATGCACACCAGATCTTCTACAAAAATGCTTTTGACTCCAGAGGGCCACTGCGACGCCCGATGGATACCATGATCACAGTTTTTTTTTTATGTTGTTAGCTCCCTAAACCCAGGGATTGTACTGTTCCAAATGAAAATCTCACAGTTAAAGTCATTTTTTCTCACACAAAACAGTCAGCAAGCCACACATTAAAAACCAAACTAAAAGGAAACACTCTTCACAGGTACTTAAATACATAGGGTTTAGTGAAATAAAATAGCATTAGTGTAGAGATTAAATAAAACCATAACTAAAAAGAAATAATAAAAAAAAAAAAGTATGGAAGCAGCCAGGCTACCTCTCCTCTCGAAAATGAAGTCAAGGGTGAGTAGCAACAGGGCTAGATCTGTTTTGACAAAGTCTGATTTGGAACACTTTGGCAACAACAGAATTAAACATGGTTTTAAAAACAGGGATGTGATTTGAGTGAAAAAGCAAAAGGACACAGACACACAGTACATTCACATGTCCAAAACACAGCTTGATCACTCCAGTTTTTCACCATCGTCTTTGGGACATTTGAACATAAGCAGTGTTTTTTGTTTCAGTGTCACATATAAAAAGCATGTGCACAAGGCAAAAATCCTGCTTTGGTCGGCGAGTGCTACCTTTGGCTGTGGTTTCAAACAGGTGCACATCAACCATCAACAACCCCGACAAAACCCTCATTCTCTTGCCCCAAAGAGCCCCTCACCTGAGCCTTATATTGTTATATTTTGACCCACATCACTCATATCAATGCCCAGTCATCTGTAGCATATCATCATAGCCCCCCCAAAAGCATGGGGTCTCACTACCAAGGAGGTAAGTGTAAATTAGTGGTGTGCATTTGTAGATATGAAAGCATGTGTACAATGCGTGTATTTATGTAGGTGTTAAGAGGTATTAAGTGGTTCAGTGGCATCTTTCTATCCTTTCAACACTTTTCCTTGTTGCCTTAAACAAATCTTCCTCCTCCTACTTCTTTTCTTCAATCACACATTTATTTTTGGACTTGGAAGATGAAGAGGCGCAAGTTTATGTTTTTGGCGGCCAGCAGTTTGTTGCACTCCACTGAGTCGGAGATGGGCAGAAGGACGTATTCTGTCTCATTGGCGTCATTGCTGAAACAGTGGTGATGAATGACAGGTTTGATCCGCACATCATCGTAAGGACCCTTCAGCAACAAGAAAGAGCACTCTAGGGCAGAGTTCACCTACAAAACAACACACACTTTGTCACTTCAATGCCAACAAGAGAAAGAAACTGGACATATGGGCTTGTTTGGGGGATATCTTTAATTAGTTTAGATAATTAGATTAGAGAACAGAAAGCCAATTTGTAATTAAACAATTTTGCCAGAAAGCAAACAATGATTTATACCTGAAACTTTATTTTTTATAGAGGAATAATCTCTCCTTCCAAAATTAGTTAAACCAAAGGAGTGAGAGTGTTTTTCAGCGTACCTTGCTCTTGAGGATGAGCTGGAAAGAGAGTGTGCGCTTGCAGGACAGGTTGGGGTTGCGCTCAGAGTCGTTGACACGGGCCTTCAGTACCCAGGTCTGGTTGAGGACAGTGAAGCGAGGCGTTTCATAATATAGGCGAGTGATGAAGTCATCTGTGCGGTACGGCCTGAACTGTACCTCTGGGAAGACATGTAGCAAAGTTATTTAGGCACAAGGTGGCGTGATCTCAGCTTTTAAATCAGGACCAGGACTCTACCTGTAAACCCAATTTTCTCATAGCACAGCAGGCTGAAGATGCTGTTGTACAGCTGCATGTCTCTGCGGTGGTTCTGGTCCATTTCTCCCAGGATTCCCATGAGCTCTGTTCCAGTCTTAGTGGGGTGGGAGCACTCGCTCTCATGTGCTGGCAACTCATGAAAAGGACCTTGCCAAGGGCAGCCAATCCTCTTGTACTTGCACTGTGTCACCCTGACAACATAATGGCAAGTTTGCGTTAAAGACAGCCCACAGGAAGGAGAAAACATAGCCTCATCTCAACTAGATCCCTCACAGAAGTGTGTTGTAATGAATGCATGATATGTACTTGTAATAAGTACAAGTTTCTAAGAATATCAAAGGTGATAATTATTCAAGGTTGTGAAGCAAGGCTAATTAAGACTGTGCAAATAAAAAGAGTGCAAGAACTAATTCCAAAGAACAAAAGAAGTGAGTCGTAACACTCTAAACTAATGTTTCATAATTCATTCTATCTATAAGTAAATGGGTATATTTGTATATTTCTTTGGCCATACCTAGATAGTAGATATCATAACAGAGCACTTCATCAGCTGGAGTTTTAGGTCAAAAACTGTACTATGCACCTGTCACCATGACAGTTCTCATGGCAACAGTACAGGATCAGCTGTCACTATAGAAACCAACCTACAGCCTCTGCTTGTACAAATACCATTATTGACCATAATGATGTACACTCAAAAGTTTCTGTGATCTGCTTTCTTCACTTTCCCATCATTTCATTGTGAACCTGTGGCCTGTGTTATCAAAGGTAACTAGTAATTTATTAATTTATATATATATAAAAAAAAAGTGTACAAGTTTATTTTGCTTAACAAACCTGCTTCACTTTCATCTGCTAAGAACTTACAGTAATAGTTGTTCTTGTGTGTTTGTGTGGTGTTGGTGGCACATACCTGTCTTGACACTCCTCCTTCTGGTGCCTTTCTAAACTGGAGCGGGGGAATTGTTTGAGGCAGAAGGTGCATTCTGTCGGCAGCTCACTGACAGCCTTCTCCACAGCCAGGTTCCTGCAGCACAGGTTCTTGCTGATCTCACACCTACACCACACAAACACAGCCCTTACCTCACAGCTTTGACATGGGCAGCATCTGTGGCATGCACTTTTCCATCAGTTTTAGACAAAAGGTAACTTCACACCTTCTTCAACAAATGAAAAACTCAAATAACAATACAATGTGGCTTAATGTGTGAAGTAAAATACTGTAAAAACAAAACCTGTAGCTGATGGTAATATGTCAGTCTATTTGTTTCTATGTTGTATTTGTAGTCTGTATTTGTTCTAATATTTGTTCAAATTAAGCAGAGTAATTTACCATGATGTGTCAAACACTATTGTAACACTATTTGTATTTAGTTTGTAAAGAAATGTACCTTTTGCAAAATGTTAACACATGAACATTAGTACAGAGCATTGAGTCCTTCTCTATGAAGATAATCAGGGTAGCTACAAAACTCGACTTGGGAAAATGTGCCTTGTTATTTAATTTGTGATATGAGTATTCGTACCGGCAGTTGGGACAGGTGGCCTGTTCTTCCTTTAGACGAGAATCTGCCAAAAGGTGAATGAAGCAGCCTGCGCACATCAGGTGCCCATTTGTGCACTGTGATGGCAAAAAAGAGAATTAGAAAATGCACAACAATAGATAAGAACAGAGCAGATTTACTGTAGCTGTGTGATTAACTAACAATTCAAACCAAAATGTATAGCCAACCAAAACTGTATTTATGGACTTTAGTGGCATTTTACCTCTTTAGAGAAGGAAGTTGTGTAATGTAACAACTCAATCAATATAAAACATTTACCCAAGTGTGAGGGAATTGCTACATGTTCAATTGCACATGTAACTTTGTAGTTTGAATGAGTTTGACACTCTCAGATTATGTTAATTACCGTTTTACATGTCATGGGATCAGGGTAGGAGGAGAACAGCACTTACTGAAGTCACAATATGGTCACGTGACGTTACAGCTGTATGTAACAAGTTAATGGCCTGAAAGAAACTACTGTGTGGGCTTATCAATATTTTTCCTAAATATTTGTTTTAATAAAAACTAGAAACAGCAGGAAGTATGCCTTTGCTTGGGTTATTTGGGGATAATTCACAGTATAATGTCATTAGCTGACGCAAGCACAGCTGGCCACTTGGCCTGGGTGTGTCAGGTGTCACCCCTGCCTCTGTCTCACTTTGTGGTGAACACTTGGCCCTGTGTGGGATGGTCAAGACTAAAAATAACAAACGCTGGCCAGTTAATGCAACAGGTTGTTTTTATGGATAGAAGGATTGGGCCACATGGGGGACTGAAATATGATGTGAAATGAGTTTTCTGCGGTATGTTCAGGGACTGTGTTAAAAACTGTGATTGACACATTTACCTGGTAAACAGACGCCTTGGGCAAATCTAGGCACACGGTGCAGCATAGCACTGAGTACAGTCTCTCCTCCAGCTTCCCTGCCTCTCCTTCGGGCGCTTTGGCCTTCTTCTTAGGCGGCTCGTCAGGGTCAGGCTCGGGCCCCTCTCTCCTTGATCCGATCTCTTCCTGCATGGCTGCCACCCCGGCTACGGCCTCCACCGCTGCCCCCACGACCCCCAGTCCGGCTGAGGAGGAGCTAGGGGCGGCCACAACACCCACATCTCTCTCCTCCAGCGACGACATGGCGAATACTGTCTAAAAGTCTTTTGACGGACCTGTCGCAACTGGTCCCATAAAACATAAATTAGCAAGTTAGCTCACCAGTAGCCCACAGTCAGCTGACAGCTAACTGTTAGCAGGCTATGCTAACGCTGTCACAGAGGAATGTAGTTAACTTATTATTAATGCTGACCCCCGCCTACCAACACTCAGCCCAACAAGCCGATTATTGAACAACACTGACACCAAGTGCAAACGTAATAACAACGATCCTGCATAATTATGCAATTATAACTAGTTTTAATCACTTACAGTGCGGCTAGCAGACTATGTGGCTAGCTGCGTTGACAAACAGAGCAGTCCTCCCCTTTGCAGAACAAAAACAACTGGGCTTGATGTGCTCTCGACGCCGTTATTCGCACTGACAGCAGATTACACAGACGTGCATCCACGGCCCAGCTCCGCTGCTCACCTACGCCCCTGCTCGGTCCTGGCTGCCCGGGTCCCCGGGACTAACAAGCCCTGGCTGTCGGTGATTAGACGGAGACACTTGTGTTGGGACCCGTCTCTTTGGCTACACAGCCATCTTTGTTTTTTTTCCTATCTGTCTCCCTGACTTCACCCTACACTGCCTTTAGTCCGGGTCAGTGCGTTTTTACTCAGGCACGTTCTCGATCGAAGTGAAGTTTCGTGTTTAAATGTCAATATTTCGTCCCTGTCTATTGACCCCCGTGTACCTGCTACAACGGCCTGTCCGTGGATTGGCAGTCATCTGAATGTTTTGTTGTGGCAGATGACTTGGGGTATTTAAAGAGCCTTAAAATGCGCATGCGCATCAGTCAACTTTGGTCAGCATATGCCTGGACATGAAAGGTGACTAAAACCTGACCTGCAACAGACGGAGGCCAGTACAAAGCTTATTCTTTAGCAGGGCTCAGTGAATGTGATACCCACAAACTCGATGTTTTCAGATGTTTTGGTTGAGCTTGTAATAGTTCCCTTCCCCTGCATCATTTTACTAGTATTCTGTTAAGGGTCCCTGTGCTTAATTCACGTTAATAAGTTAGGTTAATAAGTTAGTATACGTCATCAACAGGCAAATCAATGAGAGTCACGACTTCTCTCGCCTCGGGAACCAAACCAATTAGATAGTTTTTTTTTCCACGTGGCTCTTGTAGGACAGGGTGGGGTGCATTCAGATGTGCAGCGTGGGGGTTATGTGTGTTTGGGTAGGTGGAGCAGGATGTCAGAGTGTCAGCTGCAATCAGAGGGGACACGGCTAAACCACTCCCACTGGACAGACAGATAGGCCTTATTTGGTCTAAGGGGAATGCTATGCAGAATATATTGCTGAGAGGGCCACCATAACTTTCTTAAATTATCCATAGTTTGCAGGCACAGATATTCCTGGTATAGAAAAAATAACAACACATAAAAGCAAAAACATAGCAAGAAATGTTATACTACTTTAACTTGAGCTAAAATGATGTGGTAGCTTATAGATTTGCTTTATGAATATGTAACAAGATAGTGACTGGCTGTAACTAAAAAAACATAGCAAACAAATATGCAGAATGCCATTATGCTAAAAATGAAAGAAAATTACTCTCTACAAGATTCCAGGTATGATCCATAGTAAAAGAAAAATTCAGTTATGTCAACTGGACAAGACTCTACAAGATTATAAAATGCATTTAAATAACACTGAATACTCTGAGTCCCTTTGCGCTTCATTCTTCAGGATTTCAATATTTACAAATCTTGATAATAAAACTGTGGATAGCTTAGTAATTACAGATTTCTTGATTACCTCATGAATATAGTATGAATGGGATAAATAAGCAGTGATTCATGGAGCCTCATCATCAGACATTATTCACAGTCTGGATGAATATCTCATCATCTGTACAAGATTCTCAAATAAGAAATCAGAGCCATTGTGAAGGATGGGGTAGCTATGCAGGGAGGTGCTTAGTTAAGGTCTCAGTTCTGGTCTGGTTTCACGGTCTGGGTGGGTGCAGTAGTAGTAGGCTTATCACATGAGAAGGAGGATGGGTGAAACTGCCTGGTGTCAATTGTGTTTTGATTGATGTAGACTTAAAGATGCTGGTTGGATTGGGTATTGTTGTTGGAAAGTCTCTCAGATGGACCTTGAATACCTTTGTCACTGTCATTCTTGCATGGGTTCAGCTGTAGATGTGAGCTGTTCTTTTGTTGTATTTTTGCTGGAGGTGGTGTCTTTATGGTCTGTCTCCTGTCCGCCTCCATTTTAGGCTGTCCGTCAATGCACAGCTCTGCATTATAAATGGGCACACCCTCTGTGCTGATAAGTTTATTGTCTGGCAGAGTGTCTGCAGCAGGTTTAGGGAGTCTCTCTGACTGTTCCTCTGCCTGTAGTGCTCTGTGTTTCTCATCCGTTAGCACCCCCTCTTGGCAAATTGAAATCATAGCCTTCACCCATGGATGCATCAGGGTTTGTTCAGCAGTCAACCTCAGTAAGGGATCAGGCTGAAGAAGTGTTCGAACAAGATGCTTGGCCTCTGTACATGTGCACAATAGAAAACAGCAAATGATGAAATATAGACGAGTTTAGGATGTAACCACGTTAAAAAATTAAAAATTGAATTTTCACCTTCTGAAATGGGGTCCCAGTATGGTGACAGAAAGTGCAGATGTGCCTGTTTTATTAGCTGGAAAAGCTCTTCCTGGTCTCTTTCACGACTGCGAAATGGAGGGAAACCACACAGAAGAATATAGAGAAGAACTCCAAGTGCCCAGATATCAACCAGGACCCCATAGCCTATGAGTTTAAAGCACATACCAGATGCTTATAGTAAAACAGATTGTACAGTACATTGTACAATAGATGATAGTTTCAGTTCAGTTCTTGCCTGTCTCCAGCAGAATCTCTGGAGCCACATAGGTGGGTGTGCCACAAATAGTGAAGACCGGTTCAGTCACAACCATGGCAAGACCAAAATCCCCCAGTTTCAGTCTGCAGATGCCATCAGTCTGGCGCTCAATCTTAATAAGAAAATACTACTTTGATTAGTAAAAAAAAAAAAAAAAAAAAAAAAAAAAAAATTCTATTTAAAAAGATATGATAATTTTATAGTTTAAAAGCTGAAAATACAGAAACAGCAGTGCTGAGTACAATAATAAGATACATTAACAAAAATATATTAAATGACTCAAAGGGTTATACAGATTTGAAAATTAAACTCGATAGATGTAATTTGGAATCTCTCTGTTTTTATTAGCTTAATGTTCTTGTATATTGCCCCTTCAAATAAAGACTAAATGTATCTAAATGAAACTAAATATTATGGCTGCACGAATACTTTAGGGCTCAGTATATACTCACCAGCAGGTTTTCTGGTTTGAGGTCTCGGTGGACGATGCTCTTACAGTGAATATAACTCAGGGCTTGGCTCACATCTGACACCATCATTCCTGCTTCCACCTCAGAAAACTTGCCCTTTTCACTGATGGCTTCGAATAGGTCTCCTCCACTCACAAACTCCATCACCAGGTATGAATGAGTGTCCGTGTGGTGGTGTGCAAAAAGACGCACTATTCGTGGGTGACATAGGCTTCCCAAAAGACTCAGCTCATTCTGCATCATGTGCTCTCGACCAATCAGCTTTGAGCGCTCTATGATCTTTAGAGCAAGAGTTTGTCCACTGTCACGACAGCGACACTCACGTACAACCGCAAAGTTCCCATCGCCGACCACTCGTCCGATTTCATAACACTGCTCAATATCTGACAGAGTGACGTTGCTCTCATTTAGAGGAGATGCAAAACTCTCTCTTGGTCTGTGTGGCTGTACTGTCTCTGGACTCTTGATATGATGATGTGATTTGACAAATACCTCGTTGTCTTTTAAACTTGGAGAAAGAGTTGCCGGCTGGGCATCAAACTTGGTCCTTTCTTCGGGAAAGGATAAAGATGGAGCCCTTCCTGTTGGTTTCTTCATAACAGGAGGAAGTGGGACCTTCCCAGTGAGAACATTAATCTGTTCCTGAGGTTGGCATTTGGCTTGTCTGGCCAAGCAGTTATCACAGAGTGTTGGTAAAGGTAGATCTAAGTCCCTTACAGCATTTCGGTGTCTAAAAGGCCCTATAACAGAAGGAGGCCTCTGCATTTGACCACCTTTTTCTCTAAGTTTCTGAAGATTATTCGGAACCGGTGGTTTTCTGGTATTTTTATGATTTTTCTGTGGTAATAATCTGTTGATATTTTTTGCCTTCCTAATCTGAGTATTTGGGTGCTTTTGTTGATCTTGAGTTGTTTGTGTCCCACTGCTGTCTGTGCCCTCACTGTATCCACTGTCAGCCTTGGCTGCTTTGTCAGGTGATGGACGCAGCCTCTTCTCCCATGACGTCAATGCACCTGCTTGATAATGAGTGTCATCTGGGAAAAGCTCCTCCAGCGCCTCCCGCACACTGCTCACGTCTGGACGTGCCTTTCCCAGAGCTAGAAACGCCACTTCTCCACAGAAAAAGTCACACACACCCTTAACCTATAACAAAGGAAACACAGTTACTTTCATAATCACTGTCAAGTTTATTTTGGCTGTTCATATTCAGAAAAAAACAATACATTTTAAATTATATTGGATGCAACTAAAAACTATTGGGCTAAAGTAAGTTGTTTATGTAAGCTCATCCTGAACATCACATATGCAACATTTTTGGTGGAGGATCCCCACGATGATTGTCTCCTTGGAGATGCTTGGAAGGTTGCACAGTGTGGCATTAAACAAATATAATTTATCTTGTATCTACATGCATAGAGACCAAGTTACAAGTCAGATTTGCGGCACCACTCTCAGTAAGAATAGATGTTTTTCAAGTTATGCTTTTAGCTAAATAAACACCTGAAATTAAATAAATGCAAACATACAGATTAATATCATAGTGTGTAACATTCCAGGCAAAGCATTTTCATGGAGACAAGCAAGTGGTAGACCCTCCACAAAAGTTGCACAGTGCACCTTCAAGAGCATATGGGTTTGTTGGTATGGAGCAAGATGAGTACAACCTCACCTCACGAGCGTGGACAGTGTAAAGTCGTGTGACTCTGTTTCGGTGCCATCGAGGAAACCCCAAAGCCTCAGACAGATCCAGTAGCAGCTGCTCAAAAGACACTACACCTCTGCGGTTTAGGAGAACTGTCACCTAAAACAACAACCATAACAGTATAAACTTGTTATACACATAATGTTAGACACACAATGTGGCACATTCAGGACATTAATTTATTTCAAATTATTGTATAACGAATGAAATGGTCTATTGTAGCCCTTGTCTTGCTCTGGCAGCCACAATAATAACCTATTTTAACTGTACTTATCTACCTCCTAGCACACAGTGATTAGCATACAAAATTGACAAGGTGTTTTATGCCTTACTTATATCAAACTAAAGCACCTTTCTCATTGTACTTTGATCCCCGGGCCGAATGATGGTCACTAGATGAGGACGCTCTGCGCTCTCCTCCGCATGCCGTGTGTGGAAAAGAGGGAGTTGAGGAGGCAGGTGGTGGGCTTTCTGTGGATGTAAAGGCCAAGGCTGGGGCATTCCTACTGGACGCTTCAGAGAGGGGTCAGGAGGCACTAAAACAGGGGAGGGATGAGGAGGGAGTGGGGAAATACAAAAGGAAGATGTCGTGAACTGTAGCTACATAAAGAAAAGTTATGAGTAACACAACACCAAGTTTATATACTGGCAGTGTGTGTAAACAAATCCGTCTGGTCTGATCAGATTTGAGTGTTTCCATCACACGGAGTGCAGGGGCCATTCGAGATTCTTTTGAGCACCTTGCACCATCAGCTGAATAATTTAGGCTTCCTTAAGTCATGAGGAGCTGCACACACAATCATGAGCAGCTACACAAAAGCCACTTTGACCTGGATAGAGCTTAGCTGAATCTGCATGATTAATGAGTCTCTAAAGACACACACACTGGGCCTTGACGTTTCACTTTCTGGCAGAGTGGAGGGGAGAGATGTTATCTGTGGTAGTCCAGTCTGCGGGGGTTTACTTTGTGGTTTGTTTAGCTTGGAACATAAGACCCATACCTCTACATGACCAACCAGGGCCCCCTTTTTAACAGGACACCTGTGACTCCCTGAGAGGCAAAATGAGTATAGTACACACACAAACACACACATGTACATTGACGGCAGTGTCAAAAACATTTAGCAAAAATTGTCAAATGGATGTCAAACATCTCTGACAAAGTAGGCCTACCTGAAAGTCGTCTGTCACAGATGGGCCATTAAAACACGCAACATAAGAAAGGCCAAAACTTACCAAAATGTTTACTTTTTATTAAGAAATCAAAAACACAGTGTCCTAAAAATATATATTCCACAGGCTTCCACAGCACTTTAATAAATATAGCCGAACACTCTAACCTTGTAAAATCATTCAGACTCACCTGTTGCTTTCCATTTACGAGCTGCTTCATGCCCAAATCGGCCTTTATGAGAGGTCGTCATCTTTGATCTATGAGAAAAAACAAGAGATATTTCTAGTATTTTTTATTTTTTTTCTCTAAGTCACCGCCATCGCGTGTTCCTGGGATGCCCTTTCAGGGAAAGATAACGGGATGCACAGTGAGATACCCGGACCTGGTGTACCGCCGTTACCAAGGAGACACGTCAAGTGAACGTAGTTACACAAACCGGAAGTTATCAAAATAAATTAGTTATTTGTGCAAAGATGCAAAAGCAAAACTTTTAAATTAACATCAAATATCAAGTTCTAAAATATTCCACTATGTCGATGTGTCTTTATATAATATTTCGAAAAAATATAAATTCATCATTTTATCGTGCATTTTATTTAATTTCATTAGCTTTATTTTGAAATTCACGGAAATGACTTTCACCACATGTGAGCCCTGGACGCATTTGGCACAAGATTTAAGACGTTTGGCAAGTATTAAAAAAGAGCTTTAATTGGAGCGCCACAATGGCAAGTTGCTTTTTTATCTTGGCTATATATTCCACGTACTCGAAGTAGGGTGTTTTCTTAGTGTTTAAACGGAGGCTCAGCTTGATAAGGTAGGTAGGCCCTCCTTCAGAAAACAAAAAACTAAACTTTTTACTTCAAACTTTTTGATTTATTTTATTTATTTATTTATTTTTTTGCTACGGCAAGTTTAAACATACGGCTTATGGGACATTTAATTTGTCCCTTCAACTTCTTCATGCTTTTACTTGAATCAATAGCTCCAGAGGAAAGGGATGGCAGGGATATGTAGTGCCCATGTCTGCTCGTCTCTATAGTGTCACTGATGGCATGCAGTGCACAACAGCACAAACACAAGCCCTCTGTGTTTGCACCATCTTTTAATAAATTGCTCCCATGGGCCAGTTTCCATGGATACTGTTAATATTGGCAAAGCTAGTAAAGACCCTACCCGACTCCTAGTGCTGCATTCACTATTGAAAGGCAACCAACTGTGTGCCAGCTTCAAACAAGAATACAAGTTCTTGAAGTTGCTATAGGGTCCCTTGTATTCACAATTGGTGGAAAGAGCGCATGTGACTTCATCACATGCTAGCCTATAATTTTGAAATTCATTTTAAAAAACAGGTAGCCTAATGTTTGAATAATTCCATCCTCTCTAAAATGGGTTCATCTCTAAGTTACATGGTTTACATATTTCTAATGCAGTGCCTATAATGGTCAACAGGGGGGGTAAGTGCACATGCTTTCGAGCAATTTTACCCCTCAGCTACAAGTTCACAAAATGCCCTAGAATTCAAGTATTAACCAATGCATAATCTACACTCCCAATGTGCAATCAGGTCTCAAACTTTCAAACAGTCAACCTTTGACTTTTGTCTGCATTCAGGACAAAGACTTACTTTTATCCCACTAAGTTCAGTAGAATTTATTTGTGTATTTACCGCTTTTTGTATATAATGATATGCCTGATGTGTACTGTATAAGGATGGATTTGAAGAAGATTTACAATCTCAGTCTCTAAAAGTGCAAAAATAGTGTACATGCAATTTACTCATTATCGTGGCAGGGCTACTATAAACATCCAGTTAGCAATAGTATCATAGTTTTTGTTGATTCAGTGAACTGTATGTAGTGCGCATTCTTACAGTTTGAAAAAAGGGATTACAATCACGGCACTGTGTTTGTAATAGTGTTCATTTGCAGTTCATTCTCAGTATATGGACAATAACAGAGGCACTCATTAATGACTGTCTGCAGGTGCTGTGTAAGTAGTAAGGATTCAGATCAGAGAGAGCCTTTTTAGGTTTTAGGTTTTAACCAATTGGATTGAAATGAGAGACTCGTGTGAGGCTTATTCTGCTTTCTAATTGGACAATCATTATGTGCACCAAAACACCAAATTATAACATAGATAACTTGGCCGTTTTGTCTATTGTTTAAATGCAATATTTGAACATGTTTCTCATATTTGTGTAGATAGTTGTCACAGCTGCCACACATGTTTATGGAATTTAAAATCAAAATCTTGTATACAATTAATGTCAATCCTAAAATGTGAGCAAATATCACCTGTACTGATTTAGTTTGTTTTACATGTTGTAGCAGTTTAATAAAGGGTCAGCCAGATAAATACTCCAAACACACAGGATTTCGCAAGCCATAAACCAACATTTTAGGTATTTGTTAAAGATTCTGTATCATGTGCATCCACAATCCAGATGCATTTAAATTTGTGATTTCTGAGTGGTGGTCACTATCAGCCCAGTAGTCACAATGCAATACAATACAACAGCAAAATGTTTGAATAGAACAGGTTAAATAAAGGTGGGGCAAATGTGACACTGAGCTGGAGAGCTGGGAGTGATTTTAAATTGTTCATGTGTACTCATTAGAGTTTTTTGTTTTTTTTGTACATAGTAACAAGGTAGGAGATATATTGCAAAATGGATAACATTATTGCAATTTTGGATACATGCACAATTCTAATATTGAGTAGTACCTATAATATAAAAGTTATTTTACAAAGACTGCAAAACATACAAAAATAAAACTAAAGTATAAAACAAGCTGTGTAAAGTAATCTTTCAAATAAGGGTAGTTTGTGATATTTCTGTAATCGTTAATCCTTCTATTTATTTTCCAGTCTATTAATTTTTGTGCAGTACTTGCCCCTCAACATTTACAGGCAGAAGTAGAGGTCAGATTCACAGCACTGGCTCCTGCCGTACACATGAATGCGGTCAATAACCCTACAACTGTCTAGCCTGAAAGTTTGATTTTTCTCTGAATAAACAGTTGAGTAATGTCAAGATAGATCAGTACAGACATGCATGTATACGTGTACTTCTATTGTTAAATATTATATATTGCTTTCTCAAGCCTTGCATACAATACAATATAAGGTTACTAATGAATGAAAATCATTATGTCTTATTTAATATATATTTTTTCTTAATGATGGTTATGTTTATCTGGGCATTTTTCAGTGCACAACTGTCATCTTTCTCCTCCGACTTGTGTGTCATTTTTATCACCTGATCTCCACAGAATTAGCCTCAGTGCAGTAGTTAGCTGGTAGTTGTGTACGATATGTTGTTGTATCAATATTTACAGCCCAGTAGACTGGTCAGATGCTCCACACAGCCCACATCTGGGAAGATTAGCTGATAAATGTGACACATTATAGTGGTTGGAGGATGCCTCTGAGGAAGGGTACAGCTGTTCGCCTAAACATGCCAAGGTAAACATAAACATCACACGTTGTCTTTAAAAAAAAACAACAAAAAAAACTACAAGGTTACTCAAACATGATGACTAAACACTGTTGTAACATGGTTGAAACCTCATAGAAGGGTATATTAAATAATATGTCTTCTTTAAACTAATAGTTTCATGCATTTTTGGCACATGTGTAAGTCATCAGGAGGGCGTGTGTGGGAAAGCCCAACACATGTGTGAATGAGAATTTCACTCCACTATATCATGCCATTTCGTAACATCAGACACCCTTCTTAAAGAACACTTGTGTGGCGTTTGACAAGCAGAGAACATATCCCTGACCAAACGGGATTACCCCGACCTTTCACCCCCTCTCTCCCCTCACAGGTTTTCCATGGGCCTCTCTCCCACTCTGTCTGACACCTGTTTGAATCGGATGCCAGAGCCACACATGCTGCAGATTTGTTCCAACACATAGCCCAAACATGCGGTAGTCTGACCATTGCTTTAAGGGGAAAAAGTAGGACAGGGTGTGCAGCTTGTCTCTCATCACATAATGTTCTTCTAATCACTTTGAAAACTTTGAATCATTTATTTCAGGTGGTGTAATGTTATGGGCAAAGTATCTCTCTTTTTTGGAATTCATATAAAATAAACATAATAAACACGGCATTATCTTTGCATTTAGCTCATATATAAATCTTCAGTTCCAGTCTATAAATACTATAAACATGCATTAAATAAAAATGCACTTAGAAATGATTATGAAAAATAAATACTACCATCAGAATAGTGTTCAGTGATGGGACATACGCAAAATTATATATGTTTAATGTAGGGCCGGGCGATTAATAGGATTTTAAGTCTGAGATTCAGTTGTTTCAAATCAATGATCAACTTGTGTCTTTTTAATTGAGAACACCACAGCTAATCTGCAGTCAGTAAAAGCAACTGATTTAGAGCAGTTTATATTTTGAAGGAGAAAAAAACGTTCAGCGGAAATGATTAAAGGGCGTTTATTGTTATGTTCAGGAAAATAAAAAAATAATAATGAAAGACATTTTTATTTGGTTTTAATCAGAGTAAATAAAATGAAATAGAAAATTATGATCAACCCATATGAGGGGAAAAAGTGTGATTAATCTTTCTGTCATATCACTCAGCCCTAGTTAGAAAACAGATGTCTTTTGGTGTTTAATAGACGTTTATGCAACACTGAAATAAGCTAACAGAGGAACAGACTGTGTATTGCCACATTCCCAGTGCTCTTACTCATACCACGTGCACAATATATATATAATATAATATATTTATATGTTTAGTAGCTTGTATGCATTCACATTTATCTTTTCTTACAGATAGGGGTTACTAAAGTGCAAACCAGACGGATCAGCAACAGAAAAGCAGTGGATTGCGGTACCCATTCAACCTTCAACCCCACCCTAAAAATTCTGCTCCTTCCCCCACTCTTTCTATTCTCTTTCTCAGCTGGAGCATCTTACACATTTCTCCTGCCCCCTCTTTGCATTTGTTCTCCATTGAGTGTGACTTCTTTTACAGCCTGTTGTTCTTTCTCAACCTTACATTCATCTTGTAAAGTGCATTACCATATCACAAAGGAATGGCCATCTTTACAAAGTGTAGTGATGTCTGGATAGAGCAACAACAACATTTGCTACAAATGACTGCAAACATGTGCTGTAAGAGATAATGAGTATGTTCAGTGACTAAAACCAAACGAAAGTTTGGACACTCTTTTTAAGAGGTTTGTCAAACTATAAGAGCAATTGATACAAGCCAACCAATGCATTTAAGCTTGATTCAACTTTTTTTTAAATAAACATTAAAAATTATCCTAATTTTTTTGCATCCTATTATTTTAAGATTATATAAAGCTGCGTTTTTGCATCCTATTATTTTAAGATTATATAAAGCTGCGTGAGATGCATGTCACTATTTTGATTAAATTTGCATGTGAAACTTTAATTTAAACAGTTTTGTCCCTTGTTGAGATAAGATGAACTTTATTGCTTTCAAAGCCAAAAACATAACTTCTAGCATATTATATTATACAGATTAATTGCACTTTGTCAGAAAACAGTGCACCAAAGAAACAATTTATGGCAAAACATGTGCAATGGATCAAAGAAAGATATATGTAGATCATAATAAAGCATTTGTACTGTGCTTATTTGGTTATAATGTCTGCATAGTCCAAAATATTTTGGATCCTAGGAATATGGGTGGGTGGTGGCAAAAACAGAAACCAATTGTAGTGTTTATAAACGTAGCATAGTTGAGATTCTTGTAAAAACAAGTAAACCATATGGCTCACGCTGTATGTATATCTGTCTTTGTCTGCATCTCTCTGGCCTCCACCCCTCCCCGACTCTCTCTGCTCAGGCTTATGACATCAGAAACAGCCGGTATAAACTCAGCCAGTCAGAACACAGCAGAGCCTCTGAGCTGACTCCTCCAAACTCCTCTGCCTCTGTCCCTCTGCACTCACTGTCGCTCTCCTGCTTCTGTCTCACATTCACTCATCTCCTGTCTGCTGCAGAAATGGCCGAAGCTTTTGTTGGCACGTGGAACCTGAAAACCAGTGAGAACTTTGATGAATATATGAAGGCGCTGGGTGAGTCTTCTGTTTTCGTATATGCATTTGGGGAAAAATTGCTGATTTTTTTTCTATTTTGGGTGGGTGCGCATGCGTGAGTCACCAAAAAGAGAGGATGCAGGGCTGCATATAGTGAGCACATGTAAAAATTGACTTGAGCAAGGCGTTTCCACTGAACCAGGGCATAGGAAACTGATAATCTAAAAGTGTGAAAAGCTGATCTTTCACCTATCAAGATCCTACATAAACAGCAAGAAAGAGAATAAATGAAGAGCAATGGATGAAAACTGTAGGGAGTGGAAAAAAGGAAGAGTGGTTGACCACATGGTCTGGTGGTGAACACGAGGGGAGGGGGTGGGGGCGTTAGTCACTTCTTTCAGAGCATTGAGGAAAGTCTCACAGCCCCACTGGGAGCTGCTGTGATTGGTCAGAGCTCCACATTAACATACACACAAACCCTTGAGCAAATGTGGGTGACCTTAGCTGAAAGCTGTGTATTGTTAAGGACTATGCCTGAAAGCAGCCACTGAGACTAATGGTGCTAAACAGTAATTACAATAGTTAACTTTATTTAACTTTTAGACCACAACTTTACCAAACCATTTCAGAAAATACAAAATACTGCCTCATTAATGTACACTGTAGAACAATTTTCCTACACAACAAAACAAGCATATAACTTTGTAACTTTTGCACTGAGAGATGGGCAGGTGCTTTGATGATTTCAGAGGATATAATGGACATTCCTGCCTACTAACAACAAGGGATATTGGCCATTGACGGTCACCATAGAAACGCTGTGACCTCTCACCTCCATTACGTTTGATCAATGAGCCCATAACACAGTGACAAGTGACTTCTTGTTCCAATGTGGTGGTGCACTTTAAGGCTGAGGAGAGAAGCCTAATGGTTTGTTTTTGTCAGGTCCAGACTTGTAGGCAGGTCAATCAGGCGAGCAGTGTTTGAATATGTTGCTAAAATGGACAGAAGACAAATAGAGATTACAGAGTGTCACATGAGAGCTGGAGGGTACAAATACAGCAACTAGTTTGAAGCTTTTCCAAAACATGACGCACAAAATATGACGCACAAAACACGATGTTTAATAAGCTAATTGAAGTACAAATTATTACTCTGCTGAACTGTAATAGCCACCTTGCAATAATTTTGTTTCTATTTCTTTAGGCGTGGGTTTTGCCACCCGTAAGATTGGCGGTATGACCAAACCCACCACTATCATTTCCATGGAGGGTGAGCAAGTGACAATAAAAACCCAAAGTGCTGTTAAAAACACTGAGCTCAGCTTCAAACTTGGTGAGGAGTTTGACGAGACCACCGCAGATGATAGGAAAGTTAAGGTAACAAGCACAAAGTATCATGAATGATTATCATTGTGGTAAAGTCATTGTGGTTTGGGCAGCTTTTTAGTTGGGATGTCCCGATCCAGTTTCTTTGGCTCCCTATCTAATACCAACTTTTTTTATATGTGCAATTTTCTCATCCCAATACCGATCTTCTTATTTTGAATTATTTTTACACAATTTAGGCTGTGCCTTCATAAATAATTAAGTATTCCATGGTGAGTTGAATAGAATTGTTACCAGATATAAAAAGGCCTATTTAAGAATAGCCTAATAATTATAATATTGTAATATTATATAATATTATAATATAATTATAATATTGAAAAAAATAATGTCTTAAACTTCCCCACAGTACAGCAGCTTCAGAGACATTACATGATGTTTTAGCCTCAGTTTCTAAAGACAATGTTTTTTCACCATATTGTTAATGTTTGAAGCCTATAGAAAGAGAAGCCTGCACGAGCACATGGCTACTTAACATACGTAAACAAATGAGGGAATTTGCCTCTGCTCTTCTCCAATTTGTCTTAAGTTTCATTTTCACTCTTAACGCGCCATGGGAACATTGCAGAGGTAAAACAAATACTGTTTCTGTCATTAATCATGTTTTAGCTGCTTTAGAGTCTCCTCAGTCTGTGTTTAAGCAGTTCTGGGTGTTACCTGCAGCAATAGCTGCGTGTGGAGGATGCTATAAGCTGCATCGGTCGAGCTATTCACCAAATACGATCCAAGACGATACCGTATCTGATCAGGGCATCCCTACATTTTAGCTCATGGACATACACAAAACACCTGACATGCTTTGCTAATGGGGATAATTAAGGAGATAAGCATGACTGATGAAGGCAAATATCCAGAGATCATCCCATTTGAAAGCTATTAGTGTTTTTGTTGGTCTATAAAGGTGGGGTCAGAGAGTTCAAGGGTTAGGGGACAAAGGTCAGTCCAATTTTACAAGTGGAAAAAAAAGACCCAAGGACTCAAGTTTATCAGTGCACCAATAACAAGAGACTGCAGAGCTGGAGCCATTTTAACACTACAACTGTTAAACATTATTTTTCAATAACAATATTGCAATCTCGCACATAAGCCGTTATGATAAAGCAAAATGAGATATAATTCTACACTACGATGTATAGAGATATTTGCTTATTCAAATTATGCAATTCTCCCATTGTATACACTGTAAACTTAATGTCTTTTAAATGTTTTGTCACAGTCCATAATAAACATTGAGGACGGTAAGATGGTGCATGTACAGAAATGGGAGGGCAAAGAGACCAGCTTGGTCAGAGAGGTCAACGGAAACGCCCTCACACTGGTCAGTACCTTTGTAGCCTTTGTATTTTGTGGTTATATCCTGAACTTCTTTCTTTTGCAGACACTGACACTTGGAGATGTTGTTTGCACACGCAATTATGAGAAAGCAGAGTGATGTCAAACTCTGAAAAACCACAAAACACTCAGCCAACTAACCCCCGCTTTCCAGTGACTTCAGGACCACTCAGCTCAAGTCAGGTCCTTGGTACACGTCATACAGTCCCATCGTTACACTGTTTCTTCAGTTATTGCTGCTGTGATTTCTCCCTATATTCCTCTTTTCCCTAAAACGGTTCCTCTTTTACGAAACACTGAATAAATTCCAGTTCTTCTGTTGTGCTTGAATGCTATGTCTGCTTTTGTAAAGGAAATGTGTAAAGCATGGTGCCTGTGTTAAACCTGGAAAAATGTTCGTAATTTGATTATTGTGACATGAAATAATCTGAATAAAAGTGTCCACATGGTTGGATAATGTGTTACAAACACCTTTTAAAATTATTTTAGAAAGATAACTGATATTTAAATAGAAATGTATGCTTAAAGATTTTTAGCCATCACAGTAATTATATAATATAATTAAAGGACAGTGGAGCTCCACTGTCCTTTCTAAAAGATATAATATAATATAAACAATAACTTTTTAGCACTATACAGTTATTAGCTTTAAAACATAGTGACACATAATAATGCATTATTTGCCTCTTTTACCCCATAGTCAAAACTTTGATACTATTCAGAATGTGTGTGGAGCCCTTAACCTTTGTCATGGATCAGTGAAAGGAAAGTGTCGTCACTTCTCTCACTTGTTCCACCCTCGTGCTCTACTTGTACAAGTGTGTAACATTCTATATTAGGCTCAAACCCCCCCACTGTGTGTACAGGTATCATATGTTGCTATCAGGCAGCCAAGTGTAGTGCTCTTAAAACCGAGGGGAGGATTAAAAGAGTAAGTCATGCAAATGAGATCATTCATACACATTTATTAGAAAATGGGGAGAAACAATCAATCTTCTATCAGGTTATATAGTTAGTTTTTTCTAAAGAACATAGCACAGCTCAACTTTAAGCTGCACGGTAAACACCAGACAGAGGTTGGCAACAAGAGGCCAAGAAAACCAACCATCATCACAAGTGCAAGTGGATTTGGCTCAGTACAAGGCCAGTTGTACCATTAACAATATTTTGCATACAAAGGCTATTGACACAATGTGTAACATGTGACAAATGTCTTGAAGCTTATTTCTTGACATAAAAAATTAGATGACCAAAATCAAAAGGTGTCTGTGGAAAAATAAACTAAGACCAATGAGCATAGACTGAGTACATTCAATGTGTTGCATGTTGCTCTAGTGTAGCATTTACAAGACTGACAATAAACTAAAGTCATCCGTGGTATGCCGCAGTCTGCAGCTGGAAACAATCTGTGACATCCCTACACAAAAAAAAAACTAGGTCAAAGCAGTAGCAAAATCAAAATATCAGTAACTCCCATGTTGTTGGTTACATGCTGCATGAAACTGTTAACTGTTTCCTTACTGACCTTCCTAAAATCTGTTGTGTGTATCATCTTCAATGGATGTCCCCTGTGACACTGAAAACAAATGCAATAGGGCCCCAGGGTGGGCCGGTTCCTCCAGGACTGACAATATATATGCTCTTCACCCAACATTACAGAAATAACAGATCAAGGTCCAGGTACGAACAGATCTTAAGGCTTTTTAAATATTACATAGTAAAAGCTTTAATTATTAACATGCAACAAAAATGCAAGAATTGCTCAATAAAGTTCATCAAAAATGAAAGAAGTCTATCATTATCACAAAGAGGTTCCTGTCAAACGTATTCATGTCACAATACATCCTGTAATTGAACTTTACTTCCTGTATGTGGGGGTGTGCACATTTACTACAGTCATTTGCAGAATACTCGATTATGGATTTCATTGAGCATAAGAAATGCGAGAGCTGTAAACCATAGCTGGTCTCCAAATGGCATAGCCACATGCTGCTATATTGCTTACACCTCTCAAATTACAAATGGTGTGTGCAAAGGTTACTTTAGGGCAAGAGGGAGCCACAGCCAGGAATTGTTTATAATGACGATTTTTTTTACCTGATAGTCTTTATGTGCTATAAATATACTAAAAGTATATATACGGTATATATAAATTATATTACGGGATGTTTATTGACCATATTTTTTAATTGATGTGAAGTATTAGTTGTCAGCTGTTAACTATGACTTAACTGTGTATATCAGCTATGTTTGTGAGATTTGTGTTTCTTATGTTTTTTCTTCTTTTTGTCTTCTCTGTCATGACGCTGTCGCTTAGATTTGCATTCACTGCTGCTGTCACTGCCGCTGTCACTCTCTGAGTCCTTTCGTTCCTTCTTTCTCTTCTTTTTAATTTTCTTTTCCTGAAAACAGCATACAAATGATTTTTTTTTTCCCAGAATATGAGAACACACTATTTATGATTGTATCATATTAATAAAATAACAGCTTCTGGTCATTGTCGTGAAGCTTAAATTTGGCCTACAGTAAAAGATACAAGTAGGTTAAATTATAGTTATAAAGTTGAAATTATATATATATATATATATATATATATATATATATATATATATATATATATATATATATATATATATATATGAATTTTATTAACTACCTTCTTTTTCTTCCGTTTGTCAGTGTCTTCCCTATTTGCAGATGTAGATGTCTGCTGTAATGGCTCTTCATCATCCTCTTCAGGCAGAAGTGTGTACTGCAAGCCAGGTGCTGAGAAACAATCTTTTGTAAAGTGTCCTAAAATCAAGAAATTTGTTGAATTCCATGAGTATAAGATACTTGACTTAAACACACATTTTACATAAAATGTTATACCTTTACAACCACACTTTGAACAAGTTGTATTAAGTACGGCCTCCAGCGTGATTTTGTTTCGTGTACCGTCTTTGAACTGCTTGCGTCTTCGGGCATCCTGGCTACAAACACATATTAACTGAATGAAATAAAATCACAATAAACCTGCATTCTAATATTTACTGAAAAAAAAACATACTCAGCCATAACATTGTTGGGATCCAAGTCCCGGCCGGTGCCCTGATTGACAGCTTTCATGGAGAAAGACAACTTCACCTTTTCACCATGAATCTGAGTGAACCAAACAACAGTAAGTTGACTGTAAAGATTTATTAATCACTGAATACAATAATAAAATGTATGAATTAAACATTACCTCTCTCCCAATGACTTTGATCCACACCTGCTCTCCCACATCCACAATCTCAGAAGGATTTTCAACTCGGGACGCTGACATTTCACTCACATGAACCAGTCCTGCACAAAAATAGGAAAGAGTACTTAACATTTTTATTTTATATTTTACGTAAATAGTGTATTATGATCATTATGCTCTGAAGATGCACAGTCTACGTTATATTATAGTTGATTATGAAGCGCTGTTGGACACATACTGCCCTCAAGTGGTAAAGGAAATCACTACTATATTGGATTCTCTTAATCTTGTCTTCCTGATTGTTCTGTTTGTTTGAGAATTGTGGTCATCTTTGCTGAAAACTTGAAGTGCTCACAAGCCTTTGCATAGGAATAATTAACCAACATAATATTTATTGCTCTTTAGTTAACCTTTTACCTTAACCAAGGTAAGTACACAGAGTCCTGGAGTTCACAAATGGAATAGTTTCTAATAAATAGATTTTATATATATCTAAAATATTTTGTTATTTTATTGTTATAACAACGAGAGTCCTAACCATCATGTTAATTCTCACGCAGCATTGAATTCCTCTCTATGCAGACCAGCAGATTCTCCACTTACCCTGATTCTTGTACCCCGGGAGTCGGACAAATGCCCCATACGTTTGGACAGAGACCACCTCTCCTTTGGAAATGCTGAACAGTGGGGGCAGGCCATCAAGTCCAGAAGGCTCCGCTTTTGAGCCAACTCGGTCCGACATTGTAACCCAAATTAAACTGTGAAGAACAGCGAAGTAAAGATGATTATTGCGAATGGGAGAAAAGGTTGTGACACGAAAGGAATTTAGGGGAAATAATCATTCATGAATATTTGGTTTCGATATGTCCACAATTCACGGGCTTGTGTTGAATTTAATGTGATGAATGTAAACAGATAATCGTACAGACACGGTTTACCCATTCGACCCGTTTTAAATTACACAAAGACAGCTAGCTACCGGTCTAGTCTCACTACTGCGATTAACTTCACTTGAGGATCAATCTAAATCCTTAAATAACCATTGACTAAATATGGAAATAACAGACATTTATAACGTTGTTTTTACCTTAGCTAGCCACGGTGCTGCTTCAGAAATACTTCCGGTGCAACATAGTGCGACAACATTAAAATTAACCAATCAGAGCGCGACAAAAAAAATCACTGACCAATCGGGTGCTTCATACTCCCGGAAATAATTACTTTCTATTTTTTTGGCTGTACGGTGCGCTTGCGTTCCTCGTCGTCCCTCAAAGAAACACGTCCATTATTTTACACAAGTACAAGAAGTAAATTTGGTTCGTAGATTTTTCTGTCGGAGTGCCAGTATGATTGATCCGAAGAAGAGAGCGGCCGACATGGCGATTGTCCCGACGGCGGTGAAACGGCCGAGGAACGAGCTTGTGGCAGCGGCTCAGTCTCAGCAGCTCATGGCCATGGTACGGTACTACTGCGCTACAAATACAGTCAATACAAATTAAAGTAGCTTAACTCTCCACATCCTCACAGTAACTTTTCACCGAATATGCTCTTTTTATTATGTCCGTATGGTAATTAACTTAAGTGTACCCTTCAATGATGCACAGCAATAATACAGAATTACAACAATTAGTAAGATTATAGCACCGAATAGAATTTTGTATGCAATATACATTATTATGAACCGAAGCTGTTCCTTGTAACTGCAAAATTAGGCACTAGTTATGCTTAACACACCTGCAGACATCGACTCATGAGAAGTTTCTTGTAGTTAAATCTGATGCATTTAATTTGTTTGTGACTGATAAAATAAATACAACTCATAACAGTCCAGAATTTTAATATCCAGGTTTAGTTTGAGTTCCTTTTATTTTACTAGTTAGGCCATTTTTAATTAAGAATTGTTTCTCTAGGGGCCCCCTCGGACATCCAGTCTGCAGGCTCCCATCATGCTGATGTCTGGGCATGAGGGTGAAGTTTACTGCTGCAAGTTTCATCCAAATGGAGCTACTCTGGCTTCTTCAGGATTTGACAGGCTCATATGTAAGTTATTGTGCCAAGCTTAAAATGGCATTTATAGTTGTTAATAGGGGAACACTGATTTTCCCTTTGAGTAATTAATAACCTTGTTGTTCTCTTGCTGTAGTAATGTGGAATGTTTATGGAGATTGTGAAAATTATGCCACTTTGAAAGGACACAGTGGGGCAGTGATGGAGCTGCACTACAACACAGATGGCAGGTATGACTAAACACATTTCTACTAAGCTAAAGTAGTGAGTAGCTCAGCACTAACTGTAGAGAGTGAATGAATAATTATGACTACAATGAAGAGCTCTGAAAAACTTGAACTGCAATATACAAAAGAGAAATTATTATTTTGTTCTGTTAGCTTGTTTTTACTGGATATAAACCTTTACCTCAACCAATAAAAGCTGATGGAATTCTGTGTTCTCTTGTAGCATGCTGTTTTCCGCCAGCACAGACAAGACTGTGGGTGTGTGGGACAGTGAAACTGGGGAGAGGATCAAACGCTTGAAGGGTCATACCTCTTTTGTAAACACATGCTACCCAGCCCGCCGTGGCCCTCAGCTGGTCTGCACCGGCAGTGATGATGGTACAGTGAAGGTGAGATGGGCATTTCTGCACAGTGCATTTTATCTAGAACAGTGTTTCCCATCCTTTTTTGTCTTGAATACCCCCTATGGTTTGTCTCACAATCCAAGTACCCCCTAGGTCGAGTACCAGGCAAATAAATATGTTTACTAGTAGTATGTTGTAGTTTTTTCCTATTGTCTGTTTTGTTGATATTGATGTCTAGAATCCTCATAATCCTCATTCTTTAAATGTGTAAAATGAACTACAAAGAGCATTTTCTGTTCAAATATGATTGCATTTCACCTTCTTTTAAAATCTGAAACCATTTCAAGTACCCCCTAGTAAATGCGTGCGGACCTCTGGTTGGGAAACACTATATACAAAAGTAATATTAGTAGTAATATTCACTTTTTTTGGTCAACTTAATACAGCTGTGGGATGTCCGTAAAAAAGGAGCGATCCACACTTTCCAGAATACCTACCAAGTCTTGGCTGTCACTTTTAATGATACCAGTGATCAAATCATGTCTGGAGGCATCGACAATGAAATTAAGGTACAGCAGATCCGACTACATTTTACCAAGACACATTTGTCATAATATCCAGCCACAAATGTCAATTCATAAGGTCATCACAATAAAATGTATATTATCTTGACAGGTGTGGGACCTCAGACAGAATAAGCTGATCTACACAATGCATGGCCATGGTGATTCAATAACAGGACTCAGCTTGAGCTCAGAGGGATCTTACCTTCTGTCCAACTCAATGGACAACACAGGTCTTTTACCTGAGTCTTACAGAAATCACCCAAATGCCAATTTTTGTATGCTTAAATCTATTCTTTCATTATAGTTCGTATTTGGGATGTGAGGCCATTTGCGCCCAAGGAGAGATGTGTTAAGATTTTTCAGGGCAACCTTCACAACTTTGAAAAGGTATTTAAATAAAGGCCTTTATTTACTGTGGGAAAACAGAAGTGTTTAATACATAATTCGTGAGTGAGCGACTGAAGAACATTATAACTTGTAACCATATCACTTTCATGTGTGGCATAATTATCTTTTTACCATGAAGGAAATTTTTATTGCAAAGTGGAAAATATATATTTGCCCACAGTTTTTGTTTTGCTTTTGTTATACATTTCAGTGTAATATCTGTACAATCCCTCAGTCATCCATACTCAATTGAAACTTGCATGTTGAGCATATTCAGTCTTATTCCCATCTTTTAAGTTGACATACTTAAACTGTCCCTTTTTTCATGCAAGTCAATCCTCTTTTTGTACTTTGATAGTTTTGTGCTAAAGCAGACAGCTGCTTTGTGTCTGGCAGTATATATGGCTGTTGTCATCTAAGGTAGCATGACATTGCCTTTCACCCTCTCTCGTCTTTTCTGGCTCCCTCTGCTGTTTTTCTAATGGATATAGGCTCATGTTTCATCTCATTAAGGCACATGCAGCACATACAGTGTACTTGTGTCGTGTTGCTAATTCGTTTCCTAACATCTGTTCCTCTCTCAGAATTTGTTGAGATGTTCCTGGTCAAATGATGGCAGTAAGATAGCTGCAGGCTCGGCTGACAGGTAAGCAGAGAATGAGGGTTCCTCCTTATGGTTTTCATATTTTTGCAATATTAACACATTCTCACCACTCTCAGATTTGTGTATATATGGGACACCACATCACGAAGAATCCTTTACAAACTGCCAGGGCATGCTGGTTCTGTTAATGAAGTGGTCTTTCACCCAGAGGAACCTATTGGTGAGTAAAAGTAGGCTCCAGGCTCAGATTACACTAGAAAATAAAAGTGGTGACATTTGAATACTGGACAAACTGGTTGATTTATGAGCACTTTAAGAAACACAATGCAGGGAAGATTATATATGTAGGCAAATCTGCAGAAGAATGTTATGTCATTTTGTTGTATTAGATATTAGTTGATTTGCAGTGTAGTGATCTTCCTGTTTTGTCTTCCCACAGTGCTGTCTGGTGCCAGTGACAAGCGACTGTACATGGGAGAGATCCAGTAAAGTGTGCGCGTTCAAGGTTGTGTGAGTGCGTGTATGTGTGTGCCCTAAAATGAGTGTGTCCTGCCTTGATGTCGACTGGGTGTTGTTCAGCTGCACAGCAAAAGCCTCTGTAATTTGTAAGCCCTATTTTGTCACACAAGAACCTCAGGATATGTGTTTGATGTTTATTTAGCTCTGTCACAACATCCAAATGATCCTTTTTTAAAACTGCTTTTGCTGACTTTTTAATAAAACGATTATACAGTGTGGTGTTTTGTGCTTAGTATTTTATCAACACAATTATTCTAGATGTTTTTTGTTTTTTTTTAATTCTCTAGATACTTTAAACAAACGTATGACTTGTGTAACTTTAAATGGATTCTTTTGATAAGTTATTCCTGGAAATGAATACCTATTTTTTTATTTTTTTTTTACCTCGTTAGGATTAATAACCTTTTCACCTTTTTAAAACTGCAGTTAAAAGCTTTTGCGGTGGTAACCTCTCTTTAAACTCTATTGATTATCTTTGCCTTGGAGAATAGACAGCGGTCATTATTATCTACTTATTTAATCAGAGATAGCTGGTTTGGTGAGCCTGCTCCTCCGTACGGTTGCTCGTAAGACCATTTAAAAGGACAGTTGTGGGCTTGTTAAACTTTGAATAACCTCAGGCTGACTGCTCGCTCCATTTCTGTGATGCCACATTTTGGCTGCGTGCGCCGTTCTCTCTTCCTGAGATCCAAACCCCACTTTCTTTGTGCTCCCTCCCTTGGCCTGGTACAGATCCACAGAGCTCCTCCTCGAGGGGGTCGCGGTGACTGAGAGAGAGCCCCCACCCCCTCGCCTCTCTCTCCCCGCGGCTGCTCGTCTTGCGCCCGCCCCGGCCTCGCTTGTTGACAAAAGACGTTTGGAGACGCATCGAAGAAGCTTGTTCCCGGTACCGGTAAGCCTTTCTGCTCCTTTATTTGACCGCACTTTTCTCCAGTGAGTTGGAGCAGTAGCGGAATGGGACGGCGGCTCTGGTGAGGCAGAGGAGGACTCCTGCGCTCCTGGAAAGACCGTGAGTCACAACGGAGCGCTTTGTGTCCGTAGACTGCGCGTAGCAGAGTGGTGGTAGCACTGCGGGGTCGTCCCCTCCTCCCCACCGCCCCCGTGTGATCTGCTATCATATGATGCTCATTTCTGTCTGCTGCCCGGGGCACATTATGACAGCTTTCCGTCTCTCTTTGTGCCTTTGTGTGTCCCATCTCCGAAAGGTGTGGCCGAGGTGATCCGCTTGGTGCTGGACGCTTTGACCGCAGAAGGCCGGCGTGGACGCCCCCACCTCCTTTTCCCTCTCCTCCTTCCCGAAATCTTCCAGCCCCTGGTATTTACCCTGCCGACAAAAGCACAATCAAGATGGGTCACATGAAGTAACGGCGTGCGCCTGTACGAGGGAAAAGGAGGTGGCGGTCTTGGGCAAGTTTTTTTCAGCCGGGAATGGTGTGATCTGTGCGGCTAGCCATTCTGGATCGGACCGGGGACCCGTCTTTCCCCCGGAGTGTCCGTGGCTCCAAGCCACGTCCAGACTCCTCTAAGATGGGGAAGTGCGACGGAAGATGCACGCTGCTGGTGATCTGCTCACTGCAGCTGGTAAGTGCGCTCAATTACTACGGGGATATAATTAGGCAAACAGCGTGCCCGCACATTGTAAGCAGACATTTTTGTCCACCCCCTCTCCGCATAGTCTGACTGAAAGCTATGAGTTGCAGCTGCTGGGGGTGCGTGCCACATTTCAGGCTAGGGTGTGTGTCTTTGAAGATGAGAAGAGGGGCAGGGGGCGCTTAGAGGTTTGTATAAAAAGTAAACCACGTGAATGTTAAGTAGGCTACAAAAGGACTAGTAAGGTCATGTTTACCAATTGGTCTGATGCTCGAAGTAAAAGATTTGTCACTGTAATGTGTCCCAGAATAGCTGGGATCTAATATGTAATAAGTGTGTAACATGAGAGTATGAAGCTGTGGTTGTGGTGTGCTGATGCAGGCATGGACAGCAGCAGTGTGACCAGGCTATTGTTTGCTGTGCTGATGATGTGTAGTATGGAACAGGGATTTGGCCCATACATTCTCATTAGTTTGGGGGAGCTTTTGGGGGATGCTCCTCTTTTCCCTGGACTAGCTGGTGCTCCAGGCAGTTACCATGGAAACAACTGCGGCAGATCTGTGTATGTGTGTCCCTGTCAATGTCTCTGTGTATTTATAAATTACTCTGTTACTCTGGTACTAAATTTGCATATGAGGTCTCATGTTCTGTGGGTCTACGATTATGTGCATGTGTTTTGAAGTGACCCTGTTTTCCTGTCTTGCAGGTGGCAGCCCTCCAGAGGCAGGTGTTTGATTTTCTGGGTTACCAATGGGCCCCTATCCTGGCTAACTTCCTGCACATCATGGCTGTCATTCTGGGCATGTTCGGCACAGTGCAGTTCCGCTTCAGATACCTCATCTTTGTAAGTTCTTCAATGGGTCACACTCTTTAGTACCGTGTCTTTTGCGGTGACAGATGCAGCACAATCCTGACGTGATCTCTGTTTTTCTCTTTTATTTTGGGAAGTATGCAGTGTGGCTGGTCCTTTGGGTGGGCTGGAACTCTTTCATCATTTGTTTCTACCTGGAAGTTGGAAACCTGTCTCAGGTAATCCATGCGGCAAAATACAAGGTTAAGGATTTTTTTTTGGTCCTTCACCTACTTGTCATGAAATAATGTAAATTCTATTGATTTACCCGTGATGTTCTACACTATGATATTTTAATTTAATTACAGGAATTTTAATTGCCCAAAGTATGTACTGCAGTAAATGTAACTTGTTTTACAATATTTTTATTAGTTTTATAAAAACTTACATTTTTCTATTTGAGAGGTCTAGGTTTTCTTTTTTGGTTCACAGTCTGTAATGACAAGATTCCCCCTTGAAGAATGAATCAAAGTAACTCTAATTCTGACTGATTCAGCTGTAGCTGCTACATTAGAAGTTTAGATGTAAAGATATTGTTATAATATAAAAGATTGTCCTTATCCGTACAATTCTTACTTACAGATATGTGTTGTGAGTAGTAACTCTTTATCTGTTGAGTTCAATGACACTTTTCCCAAAATAGAAAAGAAATTTTGTTTTTTTCTTTACTATTTTGGCAAACGACAAGAATCCGTGACAGAGGCCATATTGCAATCATAAACCTGTGAGTAGTATTCATACGCATGTTTATTACTCTCAGGACAGAGACTTCCTCATGACGTTCAACACATCGCTCCATCGCTCGTGGTGGATGGAGCATGGTCCTGGTTGCCTGGTAACACCGGTGCTAGACTCTCGCATTGCACCTGATGACCACCATGTCATCACTGTCTCTGGCTGTCTGCTGGACTATCAGTACATCGAGGTACTGAGCTCAGCTGTTCAGGTCCTATTGGCTGTAAGTAATCTCACAATTACTATTGTCACAATACACAAATGTGTTTAATACCTTGTAGTTATTTTTGAGTAAAAATAGGTTGTGTTAATATGATATAATAAGTTTATGGGGTTGAGATGAAGGACAGGCGACAGACCAGGGTCTCATTGGGTGACTTCTTTAAAGGTGAACATCATCACTTATGGGATTTGCTAGTTATTTAAGTTTGTGAAAATTCAATTATTAGAAGCTCAAATTCTCTTGTACTCGTACTACCAAAATGTTTCATAAAAAGCAAAATGTAGGTAAGGTACACTATGTGCCATGTCCTTGTAGGTTTTTTGTGCATGGGTTGTATAATAGTCCTTCAACACAGTGAATGAATGTGTGGAGTGAATGAAGGTGAGTTTGGTCTCTTTGACTTAGATGAGAAAACTAGTACAAGATATTTATTATATTTATGATATAATTAGTCCAGATGACTTATTTTTGTCCATCTCTCAACAGCTCTTTGGCTTTGTGTACGCCTGCTATGTGAGTAAAGTCTTCCAGGATGATGAGGACAGCTGTGAGTACCTCTTTTGTGATGAGTGCTTGTTTATAATCTTTTATCACAGTATTTTACCAATTATATGTGTACTTATCTCTCATCATCAAGAGGGCCTTTGTGCAACTAATACTGTCCAGTGAAGCTAACTCATTGTTTTCTCAATCTGTGTCATGCTGAGCAATATACCACAGAGGATTCCCTGTGGGTGATTGTGCGCTCCATCTGTGGGGAGTATTAAAGATGTCTGCCACAATATTCCCACTGTCAAGAGTGTCCGTCTGTGTGCTGACTCGCCCATGACAGATTCTGTGTACCATCTGTACAAAAACTGTCTACCACCCAGTGCTTTGACTCCAAACAGCATTTATAAAAAAAACTTCACCTATGTAGTAATCAATATAAATGACAGAAATTTTGTTACAACATACACCAGAGTTGATTTCTTGGGTCTGTTTTTCTTCTGAGCTCACACAGTGTGCAGTAATTGTGCTGAAAAAAGAAATCAATTGAGATAGAGTTATGTATCAGTGACGGTCGAGCTTTGAAATAGATGGCTGTATCTGTCTGATGTCATTCTGCATGCACACTGATATAGTGCTGTATCAAACACACAATCTGATATTATGATACATTTTTATGTCAAAGTACAGATGAGCTAGAAATGAAATACTGGAGACATAGAGGCAAAGTGTGGTAATATCTCATCTCCTTTGTTTTGAAGTTGATTTCATCGGTGGTTTTGACTCTTATGGATACCAGCCCCCTCAGAAGTCATCTCATCTGCAGCTACAGCCTCTGTATACGTAAGTGTGAAATTTACAAACAATTTCCTCCAAGCATCTTTTATATTTTACTTTAAAATAAAGGGTTATAGTTATAGTATCATATTTTTTGAGGAAAAACTAAAATAATAGTTGCTTATATATTTATCCAAACTCATTCATACCAGTGTTAATAATGCACACCACGCAAATGTAAGTCAGCATGATGACATAAACATGTGTGTCCAGAGTGGTCACATAACAGATGTTAGAGTGATCCAGGTAGAATCCAGACCTGAATCTCACCACAAATTTGTGGATAGGACTGAATACTCAAAATAAGGCAAAGAAGTTTAATGATCTCATACACCAGTCTGGAAATCTTTGCAAAAGAGAGGGCAAAAATCTCATTATGGGTGTTTAAGAATTTAGTGGTTTTCAGAAAAAAAAAATAGTAGAAATGGATATGAATACATTTTGGGAATGGAGCATTTCATCAAAGTGTACAAACTGAATTTATTGTTTTTTTCTAAATAAATGCTACAGTCCTTAGATTACTTTGTTGGCTCCACTGCCAGTCAGAACAGATTTATTTAACTCAGATGTAATCTAAGGTATGAATCATTTCGTGCTTATCTATATATATCATGTATATGTCCTGCTTTCTTCACAGGGCTGGTTAAAGTTTGGTAGCGCCCCCTTAAGGCTAAACCATGACAGTGTCACTGTGGATGGAAAGTTGACCGGATTACACTCACTCTGCGTGTCACAGTTTACCCAAGATACAGACTTATCTCAGCCAGAGGAGACCTGAAGTGATGTGTGTGTACTTGTGTGAAGTACACAGCCCTGATTTGAATGTACAGCGCTCAGGGATGAACCAGCATGACAGTGTTCTGACAGAACAATGCAGGACCGAGGAGAGCCAAGAACTGAGGACACCTCTGTCACTGGAGGCACTCTTCACTAAACTGCCAGCTCTCAACACTCCACATGTGCTTGTAATGTATCTGTTTAACTGTGTTACTACGGACTATAGCAGGGGCATTGTAGTAGCACCTGGTTTATAATGCTCAGCAACACCCTAGTGTGGGCCACCGGTCGCATAATGAAAAGGCACAGCTTGATGTTGTATTAGAATGTGGTGACAAATTAGAGCAGTCTTATGGCCGGGTCCCAAAGCCATAGTCCCAAAAAAATATTTTTAGTATGTTTATAACTGTTCAGTGTGATGACAGATCCAAGGGCACTGTGTGATCTAAGTAAAGAACCTTCATCTAATGGTGTTGATTAGGTATGCAGATGACTTTGGGACCCTACATTAGTGTGTCTATGACTATGGGGGGAGCAGTGGGGATACTGTGCATGTAAATAACCAGCCAATTATGTTTCATTGGTCCTATTTAGAAAAGTGGATGCTGTAGGGATGGGAGACTTTTGTGGTCATACCTGTTTTACTTCCCTCTCTTGAACGCTGCAAACCCATCCACTGGTCTTGCATCAGAGTCACACTTGAGTCTTGGACAATACATACAAATATGTTATTCAGATTGTAATAGACCTGAATAAGGTCTATTATAACCGTATAACCGTTCTTTCAGCTCAACTTCTCATTCACTGCACTAATGCAGCAAGTTCAAATATGTTCCCACCAACTTAGCATGGCAATAACACAACAATGTGTGGGATAAGGAGACCGAAGAGACACAGGTATGAGGTTAAGAGTGTCTTTGGGCAAAGTCCTGTTTGAAATAATAAAACACTTTGTACAAATGTCGCTTGTGTTTTGACTCCTACTCGCTTTTATTTTGACTCCTACTCCTACTTGACTATTACTAAGCTTAATTGGGCCTTTTTCAGTAGACCTAGTTGTTTTGTTGACATTCATATTCAACTTTTTAATGATCTCATCTTCTACAAAATAAAGTCACACAACGCAACTGTAAGTCACCCATACGATGGTTTATATTGTGACAATCGTAACAACGGAACAAAGGAGATGGTTCTCAAATTTTCCAGGCATGTTTTTTTTTTTTTTTTTTTTTTTTTTGCCTGTTCTAGGTAATTTGTTGATGTTTTTGGGGTCAGTCTTCTTATATTCCAAGGATATGAGGGAGCATCCCGGCTCGCGCTGCTTGTGGCGCAGGTGGACCATATGCAGTGTTGCCATGGCTGCCAGACTCCTCGTTACCTAGAGACGCGCGTACGTTGGATTCTCCATCAAAATATATCAACAATAAAAGACGTCTTACACTTTCGAATACTTCATGCTTTATAATTTTATCATTACACTAATTATTTCGACACTGAACGTCCGTCCTGTTGAGCATTTACTGAAGAATTTGAAATAGGCTATAACATCGCAAATATTGTGTATGAGTATTCTATTCTGTAAAACGCACCCACTGTAAAACAACACTACAAACATAACAAAGGGACCAGTCCGGTGTGTGTGACCCATGGAAGTATAATAAGATCCATGGTATGACCTCCCTCCACTCCTGGTTGGCGCAATGAACCGCACGCTCTCTCTCATCCCTTCCCGTCATGCAGCGCTCCTGCCTGCTCCTCCGTCGAGCCGCCATGTTGTCGGAGTGAAAGCCTGGGGTGTCGGAGAGAAACTGGGGCTGATATCCGTGACCATCCACCCTCTCCGCCGGTAAGTTAAGTATATTAGCCGGTCAGGGTTGGGAGAATTAATACCCATCCACACGCCAGGGCTAGTATTTTAGAGATGGCGGGGATAGGACGGGTAAACGAGTGTATTTCGTGAGCCCGGGTAGCAGCAGTAGCCTCCCTTTCTGCTCCCTTCTTCCTCCCGTTGTATCGGTCTTCCGCTCCAGACAGCTCTCGGGCCTTTGTTCGCATCCGCGTCACGGGGGCCTGTGGGGCTGCGGAGACGGCAGACAGGTAGACAACACTGCAGGGGTGCAAATGATTAAAAAAAGACTGTTATGGCGATGACAGGGTGGCAGAAAAGGCCGTTTAGACACTGTGTTTTGGCACCCGGTGTAAGCTTGTGCCGTGGAGGCCGTGTTATTGTTGTAGAGACGGAACAGTGAACCCCCATAACAAATCGACAGTTGCTTGAATACGTACAAATATGTAAATATAGTTAGCCCGATCTTTGTCACGATTATTTTCCACAATGTTCGGTGTATTGTGTGTCGTTTTGATGTGTCATGTCGCGTTGGTGGAGTATGTTTAGTCTGAGCTCTGTGCTGCTAGCTGCAGGTTGGCTGCATGTATTGTCACACCCCTGTCTGTGGCCGGTATGCAGTGGATTGATTCCGGCTATTGGATAATGATTAACCCACTTTTCTTATGGAACACGGTGCATGTTTCCGGGTGCTATGTTAAAACCATACCAAAACAAGCCGTGTGCGCCTCGCTTTGGGGAATGGCTACTCTGAGCTGGAGGATTTCCGGGTGTTACATGGCGTTGTGATTTGTACTTTCTCAAGTCAATGAACCGCTGATTTTGGTTAGGGAATTCATGCACACCGTTGTTGTATATCGTACATCTACACAGAAGAGTATTGTTTATAATGCCTAAGAACTACAGTCTAAGTAGCTTTTTGCATAAGGGGGTGTGTTGTCTAGTTTCAGCATTTTAGGAAAGGGACACGTGTGTTACAATCTAGTGTGTGAGACTCTTTCAAAGGTAATTACTGTATTGCTCTGTGTAAAGAGAACTGCTTGTAATTTCCCCCTGGCCTGTAGGGAAATTGACATGAAACTGGTAATTTTAACAGAAATTAGAGCTTGTTGAATATGGAGTTGTTGTAAATACAAATTATATCTCTTACTGCTTAAAACCACAGAGGTGGCCCATATCAACTATAACCACTAACAGACACAACATACCCTGCACTTTACGTATTTCTGGGCTGTACTTCAGATAACTAGAATAACTGGATAACTGGAAATGTTTCTATTAAAGTGAACAGTGTACTGACTTTTTCACTTCTAGATTGAGTGCAGCACAGTTGAATAAGAGCGGTAACACTTAAAGACCTCTGAAACTCTTTACTCTTTTTTTTTTAGCGCCAAAACCTTGACTTGTTTGTGGGAATGTGATTCTCATTAACTATTTTGTTGCTATGCAACTCAAATAAGTACAAAAGTTCACTTTACAACTAGGCCAATATATAACCAGCATTGATGAACAGTGTACCTTCAGAAAACATCTTGATCTTAAGTTTAAACATAAAAATCACATAAACCAAATACACCAATGTGTCCTTTTTTTCCACAATAGTTTTACAATGGCAATTTTATTTTGAAATACAGGACACAGCAGTGTTGATCATTGAATGAGCTTATACTGTCTTTAGTTTGCACCCTTCATGTCATAGTTGTGCAGCATTTCATAACAATCCATATTTCTGTCAAAAGAACAGCATGAACCTGATTAGGAGGGTAAACTGTGACTAAAACTATACAAATAAAGTACTCGGTACCCATGCATTGTGCACTCAAAGACGTACCTTTGGGGAGTTATTTTTCAGCCAAAAAGAAAAAAAAAAAGGTGATTACCTAAGCAGCCATTTACAGTTGGTTATTATTATTATTATTGTTCAATCAACAGTTTTTTTCAATCAACAGTGTAATTTATATGGGCTTGATTTGCACACTTGGCTTTAATTTGAGGGTATCAACAACTAGTGTTGTCATAATACAAATTGGATACTAAGGAAGGCTCAATACTCGAGTTGATACAGATTTTGCTACCACCATGACAACAGAATGTAATTTTCAACACAAAATGGAAGTAGTTCCTTTAAAATTATCATGTGGTCTTGCTTGGATATAAATCAAAACCAACACTGTTCAGGAAACACCCACTGTGTATTTATTTTTTCTTCATATAAATAATAATATACTAGGGATCCAGAAAAATTAGCTGGATCATATCTCAGCTCCCCGGATTTCGGCTGTACCGAGGAAATCATTGATGTTATACCACTATTTACTAGTTGTAGTTGGCTCAGAGAGTCTCATAATGTTTAACTTGTATTTATACAAAGCATTTCTGTAACTACTTGAAGGATAAATAACTGCTACATGACACATTTTGATTAGTTTTGTCCCATGCTATTTTCATTTTAAGGAAATAAATGATGTTTTCTGTCTCTGCACTGGTATCATTTTTATCTGGTATCGACAGATACTTAAAGCCATAGTTTGAATCGACGTATCCCTATAATATACAGGTTCAAATTATCATCTAACATAGGTATGTGTCAGATCTGCAGTAAAGGCCTGAAATGACACCACTGAGGAGGAAATCCAGGGTTTAGTTGTGTCCATAGGTCCCAGACTTCATGTCGACAAAGTCAACAAAGGACTTGTTTGTTTTTTTACAAAGTATAAACATTTGCATTTTAGAAGTTTTTAAGTCTTTTCTAGACAAAGTGAGTAGAAGTACCACATCCTATTGAGTTGTGTCCCTTATGTGTGACTTCTGTTCTCCCCCATAGGCTGTGGTGGAATGAGCAGTGTGTGTGTGTTGAAGAGGAAAGCAGTGCTCTGGCAGGATTCATTCAGCCCCCACCATAGATCTACATCCCCCAGCATGCCCGTGGTGCTGAGCAGCGGAGGACATGCCCCCCCAGCAGGGCAGACCCCTCAGGCCACACCCCCCAGCCAGCAGGTAAGACCCCCTTTCACAGGTTTATTCATAAATATCCTACTTGAGCTGTACATTTAGACTGTAATATTATGTGCACAGTATGACTCTTTTACCTGGACAGTTCAGAAAAAGCAACATTTATGTTAAATGTGTTTGGTCTCAGCAAGTCATGTCTTTGCCTTAAACCTAAAGCAAACAACTATCTAAACAATTAAAGGAGAGCAAAATTATTTATGGGATTAGTTGGTCTTAAATTACTTTGGATCTTTTTTCATAATTGTGTTGCGTTTTGCACAAGCCATGGTCTTGTTTGTCTCGTTTCAATTTTTTTTTGTCTGCAGGGCAGAATCCATGAATCAACAGAGGATTTAAGAGTGTTGTTGTTGGTAATTTGAGGATATTGTGCTCATGTTGTATATTTTTCTTCAGGGTGTGGCTGGTGCTGGACGTTCCCAAGATGATGCCATGGTAGACTACTTCTTCCAGAGACAGCACGGTGAACAGCCTGGCAAACACCGCTGGCCCACTGGAGACAACATCCATGACAGTCAGGTGTGTGGGCTTTTGTTACTGAACTTGTTACATTATTAGTTACACAGTACCGATGTTCACTTAACATGTTTTTTTTTTTTTTTTTAGGTGCGGTCCATGGATGAGCTTAACCATGACTTTCAGGCGCTGGCTCTGGAGGGACGTGCAATGGGAGAGGTAAACACAGATTTGTAAAGTTTTCTTTAATAGATCTTAAGGCCTGGTTATTGTGGCCCAATACACTAATATTCAGTTTGTTAAAATCACAACATAATAATAATAATAATAATAATAATAATAATAATAATAATAATAATAATAATAATAATGTCCACTTGTATTGAGCCTTATAGGCACAACAAAGCCTCTCAAAGCGCTACACTGTAGTCATCATTATTATTCACTCCATACTATGGTGGTGAGGTACTACTGTAGCCACAGCTGTCCTGAGGCAGAGTGACAGACACAACACAGCCAGTCTGTACCAACAGCCCTTCTGACCTCCACCAGTTACTCCTGCACATGCCATCAAACTAGACAGATGGGTGTCTTGTTAAAGTTGCTGTACGAGCGCAGCCTGAGGTTGCCTGAGCTGATGATGTCACATAGTCATGCCACAAGGAATTTGGGGTTGTGTGTCAAAGTCAACAGGGGACACCAAACCCCAGTCATACCTGGGAAAGGTCTGGTACAAACCATGTGAGTGCTCTTAAATCTGCCACAATGAGCAATATCCCCATCTTAACTTGTGTTTTTGCTACTGCTGATACACATTTCTCAGCTTTAGGGCTGTTTCGATTAAAGACACACCTTTCATAGGAATTAATCAAGTAAAAGGATCTGAGGTGTGGTATTGCTAAAAATGTTCAAAAACTATGATCTGACTATGTTTTTGACCAAAAGTGAGCTCACAGGAGTTGACGCACAGAAACTTATAGAGTAAACCGGAAAGTACTGGAAAGAATAAACACACTCACTCCAGGCCAGTTATTTGTAACTATTAAAAACCTTTTTGCCCTGAGACTTTATCAACCATTTAGTTGATAAAAAACTACAGTGCTAACCAGCATTCTCCTCGTAAAATACATAAGATATTTTATATATTATATATTCCCTTTTGGCCATATTTGGCAGTGCTTAGTGCTTTCCCACACCTCCTGCATGTCTGTGGTTTCACCGTAATTTGCTATAAATTCATTGTGGGGCAACATTTGTCCATGTACTGCTCATCTAAATGTCAGTAAATTTGTGAAATGTATAATTGAATATTTGGTTAAAGATCTTGACTTTAAGGCTAAAAAAAATAATTAAAAAAAATAGATGATGCTTTGTGACTGCACTTAACCAAAAATGGTGAGCGTATGTGCTGTGTATGTAAATGAGCCATGCACACATACAAAAGATTACCACAGAGTCAAACCTGACAAACAGGAAATCCAAGAAAAAGGATTTGGTGAAAAGACTTTGAGCAGAACATAGATCAGACCCAAGGCTTTGTTTTCTGAAATCTGAGATGATCTTTAGTGTGAGCTTTGAATATCAACTGTTACCATTTAGGTACTTGGTTGTTTACACAGGCTTAATTGGTAATATTGCAGCATATTGTGATTTTAATTATGTATATATTTTTATTCAGAAAAGCTATAAATATTAAAGTGCTATACATCAATAAGCCAAAATATTCAGTGATTACTTGTTTTAATAGTAATTTACTGATAAGTCTAAAATATTTTTACAATATCATTTTATGTTAGCTTTTAACTTTTTTTTCCCTTTTCTTTTAATCTCATGCAGCAGTTACTCACTGGGAAGAAGTTTTGGGAATCGGATGACTCTGGGAAGGATGGCCCAAAAGGAATCTTTTTGGATCAGTGGAGGGACAGCGCATGGGGTGCATCTGGTATTTATTTTGCCCATCTTTGCAGTTTTGAGACACTTGGACTCTTGGCAGAGGCCTTTTTACAGATGAACTTATGTGGTTTATATAAGTCATATACTGATAGTAAACACTGGTAAATGTATTGCTGGCCAAGTTTTCATCCAATGCTCTTTTATTTTTCTGTGGCAGATCATTCTGTTTCTCAGCCAATCATGGTGTCCCGTCGGCCAGGTCAGGGTTTTCATGGTGGAGGTGAAGTTGGTGTGGGCTCTGTGATGTCCCCACGGTCAGAGAGTGGAGGTCTGGGAGTAAGCATGGTGGAATACGTTCTCTCCTCCTCACCAGCTGATAAACTGGACCCATGTCTCAGAAAAGGGCCTTATGTAAGATCCTGTGTTAATTATAGGTTCAACATAGAATATAATAGATATTTTTTATAATATATGATTTTTTTTTCTTTTTTACAGGGTCAAAGGGATGGAGAGGGAGAGGAGGAGAAGCGAGAGAAGCCGAAAGCAGCGTTTGAGGGAGAAAAGCTGAAGGAGTTGGCTGAAGGAGAAGCTGATGTGATTAGCGATGTGATTAATCCTAATGGACTACCTGTACAAAATGGCCTCGATGTGGATGTCAAAGAGTTTGGGTACGATTCAGTGTTAATCTTCTCGGTGCTGTAACCTGAACAGCCATTTGACTTTCTCCTTTGTAAACTACAGTCACTCTGGTGCTGCATTGATAGACAAAAGAATCAAGGTGGTGTATAAACCAGGGGAGGGCAAAATCAAAATGTTGATCACAATTGAGATCAAAGTGGACTGTACACAGAGCCATGCCTTTCTAAATCCAGTGGTCTGCTGAGCTTCTAGTGACTTGATTTAAACACAGAACAACCCACTAATATCGTGCAGTCTCTAGTGCACATCTAAAGTGAGTTTTGCCATGAAGCAGCACTTCTGTCTTTAGCCGGTTTCTTTTTAGTACATGTGCAAAAATCAGCTGATTTGTCACTAAAAGTTACTACACGGGGTTTGAGTGTTTATTTACCAATGTGACACTGGCTTGCTTCAGTAAAAATGGTCATGTTTTCCAAAACAAATAACGAACTAGATTTTCAGAAGGTTAACAACAACTGGTTTGCTGTTTTAAACTGAGTGCACTTTGTGATTTTTATCATCGGTGACATCAAAATCCCAACCTTTATCTCAGAAACCCAAGAAACACATGAGTACAGCAATAGTCCTACCTGTTTACTCTGTCTGTCCTTCACAAGTACTTTGTTTATGAGAGACTCCAAAGTCTTACTTTTTTCCTTTTTCTCAGAAGTTAAGACTAACAACAACAAACTAATTTATGTGGTCAGTTTAAGTGGACTTGAGAACTGAAAGGCATAAATCGCAGGAGCCCCATGAGCCATCCTGATTGTTTTTAGTATGAGAACCTAAGCAGTGCACAAACTATACATCAGTGTATATAGACAGCTTTGTCTGGCTTGTCATGCCATTATATCTGTGGAAATAATATTGACAATTTACTGAAGCCCTGATTGCTTAATAATTAACTACAGTTAATTACTTAAGTTAATTATCTTCTCTGGTAAATTTTAGACATGGATGCAGTCATCACAGGCCAGACTTGGTTCATGTGTAGCAAAGCCTTTTCTAGTTTTCCCTAGTTTTGTAATTTTGCTTTAAAGTCTTATCATTTTACTTCCTGGTTGGACGTGATTTGAGGATTCAAAATAAAAGATCTTTACTTGGTAAATTAATGTTTAAATAGTTAGAAAAGCATGTTCCTTGCACATAAATTGTCCCTGCATTTTGGATGGATTTTTTTTTTTTTTAAACTCTGCCACTTTCTATTGAATACTGATAATATCCCACTAAATGCTAAGCAATGATAAGAAAACATGAAAACCTCTCACATGCACTTCAACTGAAGAAATGCTAAACCTACTTTCAGGTGCTAACAGATCTCTGTTCCTTCTGTAGTCGTCCACCGGGAAACATGCAGGCTCCAGGCCCAGAGGGGGACTTGCTCGGAGGCCCCGGAGGTGTGGGAGCTGAGGGCCTTGCTCCTTTGGGGAGTGGTGGGACCAAACCCCCAGAGGACTTTTCGGGTGTGGAGCAGGGTGGTGTTACCATGGACCCCATGGAGTCAGTGATGGAACCACTACAATTCGACTACAATTCTCAGATGCCCATGGACTCTGCGCCCACTGTGGGTTTATTTGATTACACCAACCAGCAGCAGGTGGGTGCAATAGTTATCCAAACAAACTCCTGATGTGGTGTTTATATCTCACATTAACTGTTTGTTCACTCTTTATATTGCAGTTGTTTCAGAGAAATAATGCCCTCGCAGTGCAGCAGCTAACTGCAGCCCAACAACAACAGTATGCCTTAGCAGCAGCTCAGCAGCCTCACATCGGTGAGTGTGGCTCTGTTTCTTTGGATAGTGACAAAGTGAAACTAAACTAACTAACACTCCTTTTGTCCATGCAGGTCTGGCCCCAGCATTTGTGCCCAATCCTTATATCATCAGTACTGCACCTCCTGGGACAGATCCTTATGCTGCTGGCCTAGCGGCAGCAGCTACACTTGGTGAGAATGCTTAAGTATAAGATTTACCTGCTGAGTTTTTGATTATGCAACTAGTACTTAAAAAGTTTTTTCACAAAAGTTGGTATGTCACTGTTATTTAAAGCATGACTAATTTCTTATTATCAGCTTTCAGCAGCTCAAATGATTTCTTAATCCCTCAATGGTATTTTCTTTAACATGATTCAATCCAACTGTTGCCAGCAGAGGGTGTAAACAACTCAATTTTGAACACTTCATTTGCATTCCTCTTTTTACTTTTAATAATTTACTTCTTTTGAACAATTTCAGAATCCTGAGCCTTGTTTTGTGTGCATATAACACTCCACTGTTGGTGGCATAGGGTGGAAAGATTGGCCAACTGCTGCAGCACTGAAAAGTAATTTAAATGAAAAAAAATGACGTATTTGCTGCTTTTAGCAATGAAGGTAAAAGTGAAAGGGAGGCTAAAGGGGAGAGCCAAAAAAGATCACTTCATACACTTCACCAGACTAGAGCTGAACATTATTGAAATGGATAAGGTCTTTCTGGATTACATCCATATGGTTTAGGCAGATGGAATTTAACATTTGGAGCCTAAATAAACCCAAGTTATGTTTTATTAAGACAACTGCATAGAACATGGTTGAAAGTGAAAAAGTATCTTTTTGGTTGCACTTGTGGTCCACTACTTATAAATGCTTTGTTAGAAATCCCAGCACGTAGTATGCATTGTTGTGCTTTATTGGAATTGTAAAACTTTGTTCATTTAATGAAATTTTGCCAAAACGCTTTGAATAATTTTGTGGTGTGTGGTTTATTTTCAAACTAGGTCCAGCAGTGATGCCTCCCCAGTACTATGGCGTTACCCCTTGGGGGGTGTATCCAGCCAACCTTTTTCCGCAGCAAGCGGCTGCAGCCAACAACTCGGCCAACCAGCAGGCAGCAGGCCAGGGGCAGCAGAACCAGCAACAGGTCAGCGAGGCTCAATATATTTTTCGTTATATTGTATAGTATTTCATATTATAGTGCCAGAGGTATGGAATATTGACAATTCCTGCATGTAATAATTTGACTATCTAATTTGTTTTCTTATACCTAGGTAATGCGTGCTGGGGGAAGCCAGCGACCTTTGACCCCTAGTCAAGGTCAGCAAGGTCAGCAGAATGACCAACTGGTTGCTGCTGCAGCGGTGAACTCGGCTCTTGCTTTTGGTCAGGGTCTAGCTGCAGGTGTTCCTGGTGAGTGAGCCTACACAAATTTTGTCATTGCGTGAAATTAACTTTGTCTAATATTATGTGTGTATTTCCAATTCTCAGGTTACCCGGTGCTGGCCCCTGCAGCCTATTATGACCAGACAGGGGCATTAGTAGTGAACACTGGAGCTCGAAGTGGGCCGGTCCGCCTCATGGCCCCTGCGTCTGTCATCATATCGCCTACTGCTGCACAAGCGGGTAAGTGCTCACATAGTCTGAGAAATTCAACAGAAAATGATGTAAAATCTCGACAGCAGAGATTAAATGATTACTATTCATGCATCTGAACCGAAATGCAATTTTTGATTTGACAAATGGATGTTGTTATAAACTCTGTAATAAACAGAGTTTACAATACACAATGTGGCCAGCTGCTGACATTACCTACACATGTACACAAAAGCAGTACTAGCAAAAAACTTTTTTTTTTTTTTTTTTTTTACATCTCTCATAATTGATCATTTAAAAATTCTCATTTACCTCTGCCCCAGTGGCAGCAGCGGCAGCCTCAGCAGGTGGTGCCAATGGTGGACTAGGTGGGGGTGCCAATGGTCCATTCCGTGCCATGACGTCGCAGCAGCCTCAGCAGCAGGGTGGCCCAGGTGGTGGTCTGGGGGGCAGCTCCTTCTATGGCTCCTCCTCCCTCAGCTCATCGTCGCAGAGCTCCTCATTGTTCTCTCAAGGCTCAGCTCAGCCCGGGCCGGGCTCTGCCTCTCTGGGCTTCAGCCAGCCTGCCTCTTCTTCTCTTGGAGCCACTCTAGGAAGCCTGGGAGGCTTTGGGACTGCAGGTACAGTAAGATTACTTAAAGTAAAATATTTCCAAATTATTATTGTGTCATTAAGCAATACATTCTATATATTGTACATGAAAAAATCACAAAGTTCTTTTTTTCTTTTTTTTTTTTTTTGCCTGACTCCCTCTAGTGGCCAACTCTAGTGGTGGAAGTGGGTCGCGAAGGGACTCCCTGACAGGAAACAGTGAGCTGTACAAACGAACACCCTCCAGCCTCACACCAATCGGCCATGGAGGCTTTTATAATGGCACCTTGGGTTTCAGTCCTTCTCCAGGACCTGTAGGAATGCCTTTACCCAACCAGGGTCCCTCCCATTCACTCACCCCTCCACCCTCACTGTCCAATCACAGCTCCTCATCCAACCTTAATCTTGGTAAGTGCTTTAAACATTACTTAAATTTACACACATGCTTGGTTGTTTAATTTGAAGATCGGTTCATACATCATAGCTATGTACAGGTTTGCGCACTCAACTGTTTGTCTGACCTTTCAGGAGGCCTGACCAATGGAAGTGGGCGTTTCATATCGGCAGCACCTGGAGCAGAGGCCAAGTACCGCAGTGCCGCCAGCTCGGGCTCCTCCCTCTTCTCACCCAGCAGCCAGTTGTTCCCGTCATCACGGTTACGCTATGGCATGTCCGACGTGATGCCGTCTGGCAGAAGCCGTTTGCTGGAGGACTTCAGGAACAATCGTTATCCCAACCTGCAACTCCGGGACATTGCTGGCCACATAATGGAGTTCAGCCAAGACCAACATGGAAGCAGGTACTTCAAAGTTAAACTTTTGATTTAACTTTGGATCTGATCTGAACTTGGACTTGAGCCTTTAAAATGTCTGATGATGAATAAGGGTGATGGATATTTTATTGTTTTGCTTTTTAAGGTTTATTCAGTTGAAGCTGGAGAGAGCCAGTTCAGCAGAGCGCCAGCTCGTCTTCACAGAGATCTTACAAGCAGCATACCAACTTATGGTGGACGTCTTTGGCAATTATGTCATTCAGAAGTTTTTTGAGGTGTGATGAGACATGAGATCTGAGACATAAACTATAACAGTTGTTTCTGTGACATTTTTGTAACATTTTGATGCTTATTAATGTTTGTTAGTTTGGAAGTCTGGACCAGAAGCTGGCTTTAGCAGAGAGAATTCGAGGCCACGTTTTGTCTCTGGCGCTGCAGATGTATGGCTGCAGGGTTATTCAGAAAGCTCTGGAGTTCATCCCTTCAGACCAGCAAGTCATTGTAAGTACATTATTTCAACTGTACTTTTAATTAAGTGTGTGATGAAGGAGTCTGGGTTTAGTTCAGCCATTTCCTAAAAGATATTCTTAATTAAACCTTATGTGATCTGTCAGTGTATAATGCCCTTATCCTTTTATTCAGGACATTTGCATTTAGATTTTAAGCTCATTTGCGGATGACAATCATCCACCAAACTGAATAGTCCATTCAGTGGCCGATTTTTATTCTCAAAATATATTCTTTCCTTGTGCACTCGTGTTATTATGCCTACTGCCATCTGTAAAAAATATACATACACATGAAGCGATTTTTCCGACTTTGTGGAGAGGGGTACATCCATCATTCCTAATGGAATATAATACAGGTCGTGGGGCCAGTTGTGTATAAAGCCAGTGTTATTTGTTGGGCTTTGGGCTACAGTAAAAAATGAAAGCTATTGGAAAATGCTTTTAGGCAGTATATGATTTCTCAACATTGACCTGTCGCTCTCTTTGCTCTGTCTGACTGTTTTTCTCTTGTCCCTTCAGAGCGAGATGGTCCGGGAGCTGGATGGACATGTCCTCAAGTGCGTGAAGGACCAGAACGGTAACCATGTGGTGCAGAAGTGTATTGAGTGTGTTCAGCCACACGCGCTGCACTTCATCATAGACGCCTTTAAGGGACAGGTGGGTGTCCCTGTGCGCACCAGTCAATATTTCCTCTTTCTTTGTACACACTGTCACAGCCTTAAGGCAGGCAGCATATTGTCACTGCCAAAATGCATACACACAAACTCTTGCTTTTCCAGGGACAGGGTACGTTGTCATGGCAACAGAAACCAGTCTCACCAGCCATCTTATTTTATCTTGTAGTTAAATGTTGCATTAGCATAAACTGTTTAAGATACACGCTTATTCTGTATAACATTTGTACATTTTATCTACTTTTTTTAAGCTAACCAATTATGTTTTTTTTCCCCTTTTGGCATGTTTGCATTTTGTGTAACTACTGTACTACTCTGATTTGTTTATGTAACTGAAAGCATGGCAAGAATTTGCTTTCACCTGCCGTGCAGCAGAGGTTGGGTTTTAAGTATGAGAGTTGCTTAAATAACAAACTGTAGGAAACAATAGTTTTGCTAGTAAACATGCAGAGGCACACCTGTTTTGAGGCCTGAGCTGTTGTTCTGTGTAGTGCATCACTCACAGACCCTAATTCGCCTTTGCCCCGCAGGTCTTCGCCCTCTCCACCCACCCGTACGGCTGCCGAGTCATCCAGCGCATTCTAGAACACTGCCTTCCGGAGCAGACGCTGCCCATCCTGGAGGAGCTCCATCAGCACACAGAGCAGCTCGTGCAGGTAACACGTCCACAGATCTGGCAGCTCAAGTGTTTCCATTTCAGTGTTTTCAGAATACACAGGCCTTATGTTGATTTTTTTTTTTTTTTTATATGAGCGTCTCCCAGTGCACCCAGATTTTGGCTGCGTTTGTCTTGACGTCAAGCGCACCAGCTGGTCTCCTCACATTTTGGTTAATGTGTTTGTGTGGTTCTTCTTGCTTTCAGGACCAGTATGGCAACTATGTGATCCAGCACGTTTTGGAGCATGGAAGAGCAGAGGATAAGAGCAAGATAGTAGCGGAGATCAGAGGCAATGTACTGGGACTCAGCCAGCACAAGTTTGCAAGGTGAAATGACATTTTAACTTATTCTGATTGTCTAAATGACTCCTCGCCATGTGTTTTACATTGGCAATAAATTCATGTTGTTTATTCTTCCAGTAATGTGGTTGAAAAGTGTGTGACCCATGCATCCCGAACTGAGCGAGCTGTGCTGATTGACGAGGTTTGCAGTCTGACTGAGGGCCCCCACAGTGCCTTATACACCATGATGAAGGACCAGTACGCCAACTACGTAGTGCAGAAGATGATAGATGTGGCCGAGCCCACGCAGCGCAAAATTGTTATGCACAAGGTTAGTTTCAAGTGTATTAACTCAATTTCATGTTTCACAGGCATAAATAAAAGTTGATTTTGCATAATAAATCTCCTTTATGAGCTTTAAACCCTTTATATATTGGTTTTCACTCCTAAGGTGCCAGAGTTGTATTTTCAGTGATTCAAGCATGTTTGAGTAATCTGTATTTGAGGCTCAAGTGCTCAGAAGATTTCTGATTTCATCTGTCTCCTATACCCTCCCACACCCCTGTACTTACTTGTGATTCTTTTGAAAATTTTAGACTCTGGATCAAGTTTTTAACAATTTTATATAACAATTCTTCACAAACACTGATGAAATGCAGCAGTAAAAGAATCAGTTCTGCAGTTTTGAACAGTAAGGCAATGGACCCATCTCTATTATTAAGCAAGTTTAGATCAATATTATGATATACAGTGTAACAAAATGAAAAGTAAAGACTTGTATTCCACAGTTTATTGCTAAATAACAGAAATAAAGCATAACATACCCTCTTTAATGGCCACAATTTCCACATCAAAAAGTTCTATTAAATTCAAGAGGCAGTCAAACATGGGGACACAGTGATCCTGCGCTGCTTATGGTTTCCTATGGGGATATTACCCTAAACGCCATACAGGATTCAAAAGAAAAAAGGCTACAATATAACACTGGCTAAAAAATAATTCTGTCTATTCATGTGGTTGATAAATGATAACTAATTTAACTTGGAACTTGTCTTTGGTCAGATCCGGCCCCACATCTCCACTCTGCGAAAGTACACATATGGCAAACACATCTTGGCCAAACTGGAGAAGTACTACATGAAGAACGGTGTCGACCTGGGTCCTCTCTGTGGTCCTCCAAACGGGATCATGTAAAACCTTCTCCCCCTTTTGTCCCGAAGCTTTTCCCTGTCTGTCAGATGCCTTTTCACTCATGTCCTCCACTCCGTCATGTCTAACAGCCCCAACTCCAATTGACCCTTTGGAGAATGCCGTTCCCCATTTCCCCTTCGTCTCTTACTCGTCGAGGACACGGAGTACCCCTTGATCCCTTGTTTCCATGACAACCTTACAGGAGGAGCCTTCGTTGAGTTGTTTCGTACCCCTCCCCCCCTCTGAGCCCTGGCCTGCTGATCTGGGGCAAGCAGGGAGTGGACAGAGGTGAGATCCTGGCTTTCTCATCCATCCACTCCCGCCTTTTTGTTTGGAATTTTTATTTAGATTTTTGCTTTTCATCAGATAAAAACTGAATCATTTCACTTTTTGCTACTGCTGCGCCACAATCCTACTGTCCCTCCTCCCATCCTTATAGCTTTTTACCACTATGAGATGGAAGAAGTATTTAATTTGTCTGACTTCACTGAATCATAGACAACACACCATCAGCTAACCAGCAGACAGATCATTTAGCATGGGAGATTCGTTTCTGGTCTTGCTTCTATAAATATAACGTGTATACTTGGTGTAGACCTTTGCATATATATATAAATATATATATAAAACTTTGTAGTTTTTCTGGTTTTTGATGTTGAATCTGTATCTATAATGTATCCTAGTAGTGACCACATACTTCTGACTGTATAATTGTACATTTGTAAACCCTTGTAATGTAAAAGTGCTTTACCACCCTTTTTGGTATGAGAAGAAAATGAAAAAAAATCTCACCTTAAAAAATCTTAGAAAAACCTGTGCATTTCAGTGTATATTCTCACCTCCTTGGTTGTGACATATGAGTTGTTGTATATTGTAAATTGTAATATCAAATTTTTGTTTTGAAAAGCCCTTTCTATACAGCGTAGTACTTGTACAAAGATTCGTCACGCTTGGTTTTATCTTGTCACTGCTTAACTTAAGACATTGATCTCCCACTGAACCCCAATTGGACACATTCTGTTATATTTAGTGGTGTCTTCTCATTTGTTTAAGAGTTTTTGTTTTTTCTTTTGACCTTTTTTAAGCTCTTTTTATAGGAACGCTTTACCCCATGAAATGTGTCATGAGTGAGGGTTTGCTGAGTGGGGAATCATTTTTGTCCCAACTCCACAAACCCTTGATGATCATGCCTGCTTTCTGTGGGGGAGGCCTGGATTGTACAGAGGAGATCTTGTGTTTTTTGGCATTTCTCTAGTGCTGTAAGTGCTGTATCATACTGTCTATGTCCTTTTGGGTGAGAGAGGCATCCCGCTGATAGTGCGGTGTACATTTGAAGCAGCCTTGTGTATATTTACTACGAGCACACCTGTAACCATATGTGTATAGTTAACAGAACCTGTGTATGCTTATTGCCTGGGCAACTATTTTTTGTAACTCCTGTTGTAGATTGTCTCTAAACAATTGTGTGATCTTTATTTTGAAAACCAAACTGAACAAAAAAACTTTGAAAAGTTCACAGTCTCATGCGTTTGTGTTTCTTTGCATTTTGCTTTATCACAGTTCAATACCTTATAGGACCTTGTATTAGAGGTGTGGGAGCTGTGTTTTTGTACTCTGGGATCCATAAACATCACTGATTAATGTAGCTGGCATCTTAATGGCACGGCCCTGACTATAACGCACTGTGTCGGGACTTGTTCCAGTGACTGCTCCTAGTAATGGCACACAAGCTATAACATGGCTTTATTATAGCACGTGTTGTTATGCTCTGAATGAAAAAAGAACTTGCCACACTCCAAATGCACAATGCTATACTAAATACATTATATATAGTCACGCTGAAGCTTTTACGTTATATTAAAACATAATGGGTCACTAAGAAGCTGTAACTGTGACAGAAGGAAATTAGAAATAAATACAGCCTCCAAAAGACAGGAAAACCATTACCTCAACTTGTCAAATCAATTATTATAGTGTGTTTACTGGAGCATAGTGTCATCCCCAAAATTCTCATTACAGCATTTCGGCAGATACTAATTGGCTGCTCAAACTATTTTTAGTCTGTAGACTCAGGTGTAAGAGAACAGTGGTTGTTTATCGAGTTAATTAGTTATCTATATCAATAGCCTACACCTGGTAAAATTGATCGTCAAAAACATTTGGCTGGTGGGGGAAACTAATCCGTGGCAGCCCTAAAGACACCGCGGGGCTGTGTGTATTTTAAGTCACTTTGATGCTTGTTGGTGCCTGGGCAAGCTGCAGGGGGCATCCTCGCCCTGACTGCTGAGATACCCCCACCTCTCTCAAACGCAGCCTTCTGAGTCGCACACACGCACATTACCCTCCTCCTGCCAGACTCCGAGGCCAGGCAGCGACGCCATACGGAACATCCTGCCCTCCACGGACGGAGAGGGGGAGGAGAAACAGCGCGCGTACGCACAGACCCACAGAGTATTGGGAATAGACACGGCGAGAGCAGGGTTAGTGAATCCATCAGGTCCGGAGCGCAAGAACAGGAGGACCGAGGGGAGGGCCTGGCACAAGCCTCCTGGTGTAGTGCTGAACTGGAGCAGAAGCAGCGGGCTAACGCCGACACAACTTGGATTAAACGAGCCGTCAGGGAGGACGGCGGCTTGCGCGTTTAAGTTGGAGAGACTATCCCTCACAGTGTGCAGCAGGCAGTGGCAGCAGCGGCAGTAGCACCAGCGTTTGTCCCTCGCACACCTCCCTGAACCTTGAGAAGGCAGCGGCGGGAGGCTCACCATGAAGCTGCCTCGGCTCCTGGCGCTGACGGCTCTGCTCGTTCACGCCGCCACGGTAAGCTCCGGACACATCTCTTTGTTTGCGCATAGGTGTGAGTGCGCGCAAGGTGATAAAACAGCAGTCGACCTAGATATGAGCCTTATTGGCCACCCTTGACTCCCGTTGGAATAAGGGGGGGGGTGCTGGTGCTGGCGGCTACTGTGCAGTGTACCCCCACCCCCCGCTTTCACACGCGCCTTTGTGTCTCTCAGACGGGTTTACTGTGGCAGGAGGTGTGTGTGTGTGTGTGTGTGTGTGTGTGTGTGTGTGTGTGTGAGAGCATGTGAGTGAGTGTGGCGGTAATTAGCGGGTAATCTCTAATTGGACTTGATTATACAGTGCCTCTCTATGTGGAGTCTGTGTCACCCTCTCACATCCTGCCCCTAATTTGGACCAGGCTGCAATCTGCGGAGTTTATTACCGGGGTTCCCTCAGTAAAGCTTGGACCTTTGCGCGTGTGTGCGTCTGTCCGGTGCCTAACCTGTGAAGTGCACATTTCTGGAACAGTGGCAGGGCATTGTCCCGGGGTATCCTCCATACTCCATCACTCTCTCCTTCCCTTATTGCCAGATGAGTACGAGTGTGTGCGCAGAGTGTCGTGGGTGGGGTAACGGGGGGGAAGTTAACGGCGATGCGGTACGAAAGCTGGCATGGCATGATGTCATCGGGAATCGCGAGGAAGGCAAGCTGATTAGGCATTCGAGTCCTCCTCCCTCCTCCTCCTCCCCTCTCCCCGCCACCGTCCCTCTCAACACCTTCTCTCCGGAACCGTCCACGCCATCCAAGTTTTACGCGCAAGATGCCCCCCCCATAGGCTCCGGCAGCACGCCCACACTTTCCGCCGCCGTGGATCTAGATTTATCCCGTGAGGAGGAGGTGAAACTCACTGAATCATTGAAAGAAAATGGAGCATCCAAAAACGGCCACATCTACTTTTAAACCTAATACAACAGAGTCTTTCACAGAACAAACACTCCCATAGAGGCAAAGTGGCAATGCTCAATAATGTATTCAACATCTAACGCCTTGTCATGTTTGATTTGCTCCCTTTTGGAAAATATTAGTTCAACCCCCCATACTTTTATCTTTTTCAGTGATGACACAATCTTCCATATTTGGCCCGACAGGATCAGAAAATCTATGACAAAACCAGATAAGACTTGGATTTGTCTTCAGCCCATGTCTAATGCCTTTATTAGGTTTCTGGGAGATTGGAGTTGCAGCTTTGATCAATACAGATTTTTGTAAAGATAAAGTTCAGTCTACACAACGCACATATGCCCTTCATTCCGATTCTGTCTTTGTGTGTTTTGAGCCGGCGTCTGTCTCGGGCTAAAAAAAAGAAAAAGTGCTTCCTGCAGCTAAAACCTTCCTTGTATCCACTAAATATCATTCCAAGTGTCTGTTTAAGGACCTTTTTGATTCATTTGGACCTTATATTGCTAATGTTGTGAACTGAATCTTGACCCAAATATTCTCTCTAACTTTAGCACCATTTTAAAGTTGCCCTTTTTGTCTAAGGTTTTAGAGAAAATTGTATATGACCAACTGCGGCTTACCTGAAACTTAGCAAAATTGGTGAAAAATTCCAATCTAGTTTGAACTCTCAACACAGTAATGAAACCGCTCTTTTAAACTTTTAATAACCCACTTTTCACTGTTGACTCTGCATAATCTGCAGTTGTTTTGCTTTTAGACTTATCAGCTGCCTTCAACACGGTAGACCACAGCATCCTTCTGTCCTGTTGGTTTCGATTCTATGTGTCAGACAGGACTTTTTCTGTGAACTTTGTACAGTACTCCTCCTCTGTGTTGCCCTTAGAGTACGATGGGCCCCAGGGCTCTACATTAGCACTAGCCCTCTTTGCTCTGTCATGGTTCCCTTGGGTGATGTTTTTAGAAAGCAAAATGTCACATTTCATTGTTTTGCAGATGGCATTTAAATATATCTGCCAGTGACTGCCAATGACAGCCAAACCACAGTTTGCTAGCTCTACAGAACACTCTCAGGGATGTGGCGACTTGGCTGAGCACAAACTTCTTGAACTTAAATCAAAATAAAATTGAGATTCTGTTGTTTGTTCAAACTGCTTGGGCCTAACGTTGCGATTGGTCCTCTGTCCTTTTATTGTCGCCCTGCAGTGAATGTCCAGAGGATTGCAACTCATCTGCTGACAAAAATTAAAAGCCGAGAGCAGATCGGGCCTGTGCTGTGCTCTGGCTCCCTGTTTTATATCAGGTGCAATTCAAAATGTTTTTGTGTTTAAACGTCTGCACTCTGTGGATCTTCTTCGTTTAAAGGAGTTACTGCAGCCCTACACTCCCCCCAGAGCCCCGAGGTCAGCTGACCAGCTCCTGCTCCTGTGCCCAAAGCCCAGGCTCAAGACCAGAGGTGACAGAGCCATTTCTGTGGCACTGCCCTGACTATGGAACAGCCTCTCGCTGCCTGTCAGATCCTCTCAGTCTTTAATGTAGTTAACACTGAAATCTCACCTCTTCTTCCAGAGTTTAATACTAGCTAGGCAGGATATCTTGGTATTTTATAGTTTTTTTTCCTGTGTATCGTGTTCTTTGTATATTTTATGTTGACTTTTGTGTGAAGCACTTTGGGCAGCTGAAGTTCTTTTTAAATGCTACATAAACCTGAATTGAAAAGCATTGTTAATGGATACTGCAGTTACATGGGATAACACTTTTTTTCTTTAACATTTTCTTGTGACAGAGTAGAAGGACAAGAAACAGAGACAGAAACTATATTGAGCAAACAGACACAAGCTGGAACTCGAACTTCCCATGCCCCCCAAGCCGAATTGTTTTTAAAGCATTTTCTTAAGCCTATATAATCCTTATGGGCTCTTCAACAGGGACACACAGGTGAAGAGGCCTCTCCACGTCAGGTGCAGATTCCCCTAACAAAAGCAAAATTTGGCTTTCACTGCTGCATGTTGGTCGTCAGTTATTTATTACCTCATGCCCTAAACTATATCTTCTTCTGTCTGCTTCCTTCAGACAAATGTTTGTGCCTGCAATAGTTTAAATGCTTTAAACTTTCCATTACAGGCTCTGTCAGTTTTCAGACACATTCCTCAACTTTTTCAGTGCTTTACTCCTCCAGCGTGCCCTACAAAAATCCCAAATCTCTTTAAATGAAAATTAAAGATTAGCCACAGTCGCCTTTAAGTGCTGAATTTCCCAGAACTAATTGGTGTTCCTTAAACACATTGTTTTCAAGGGCCTCTTTGGGTCCGGGGCCCTGGGGCATTCACCCAAATTGCTTAGTTAGTAATCCATCCTCGTCCCCATTTCTTGAATGGGATAGAGGATCTCTACAGTGCAATGCTTCAATATGTGTTGGATGTGCTTCCTTTTATGTCACACTATTGGTTTTAGTTGACATGATTAGCAGCACATGTGTATCTGTGGAAGCTTGGATTATTTCTAATTTTTGCTTGATTTTAGTTAGTTTTGCTCATGGTTACATTTTTTTTTTTTTTCGTTTCTTCAGTGCATTTCTTTAGTCTTTTATTTTGCATTTAGTATTTCTGTTAACAGTAAAGGCAGCACCTGATTACAATACTATATGAGACCAATTGAATAACAAGGTGATCTAAATCAGGCCTGACTTATTTGCCCTCTAAATGTATGGACTTGTCTGTCCTCGTGTCATTTGTCCCAATGGAGCACTCCAGTCTGTGGTGCACACAGCAGATCATTAGTGTCAGTGGGTGCAGCCGGAGCCAAAGATCCTCCAGCTGACCTAATCTGTCTTTAAGACTACAGATGGAGACAGGTGTGACACACTTAACTGTATACAGTATGAGCACCGTTGCAGAAAGACTGCTCTATTGCTGCTAATTTAATGCTATTGCAAGCCTGGCAAAGCTGTGAGAATGGATGACAAATGTTATGGTCTACAATGTATCAGAAATGTATCCAGTTCAATGCAAGTCTTGAGACTGTCTGTAATCTTGTAATGGGTGAATCGGTGGCTCTTTACTGGCCCATAGTGAAATAATGAGAGTGTGGTGGTTTATCTGTCTGTAAACTCTGCAGCTAACTAGCCATTGTTTATACCCCGCCACAAAGCAAAGCAGCTGGACTGGTGACAGTTAAAGAATCTTAATTTTGTCCAAAGTCAGTTAAAATGTGGTTAAAGCTGCCAGACTCTTCACCTTTTTATTTTTTGTGTTTTTAATGACTAAACATATTGCATGATTTCTGGTGCATCATTACTGCACACGCTCTTTTAATAGTAGCTGTTCAGACAGGTGCAGGTGCTAAAGGTATTACTGACACATAAGTAAACTGTCTCACTGCGGCTATTCATGGCTTTCAGCTTCCTGTTAAAAAAGTCCTCTAAATGTTGTATATCATTTTGAGTAATTTTCCCTTTCAGAAGATACAATATTTAGTTCTGAATTGTCACAGCCATGATTGTGCATCATTCTCTGGATACCTTCACCTTTAAAGAGCACAGATGAGGAAGACCCCTCCCTGCTCCAGAGCAGTTTCTTCTTGACATCATCGCGGGTATATCTGGTTTTCTGACGTCCGGATGACTTTACATTGGAGACTAATTTTCCCATAGACATCTGCTGCGTCCCTCAGCCTCCATCTGTGTGCGAGCGGCTCAAAAATAGTGACAATATCCTGCCAAAGAGTCGTTCCCTTTTAACTGCGATTCGTGAAAGCGTGGATCATGTTTAACCCGTGAAAATGAATCAGTGTTTTGTTGCCTTCTTCCCATCACAGACAAAGCCCCCCATAGAGAGAGAGAAAGAGGGAGAGAGAGATATGAAGGGGGGATGAGAGGAGGGACAAATGAGGAAAAATAAGATGGTGTGATGGAGAGTGTGGAATGTGAGAGGCAATTTGACACAGGAAGTGGGTTCTTGTGAGTTGAGCTGAAGACAAAGTCCCCACTCATGAACAGCTAAGAGGGCAGGTACATAGTCAGGTCTGTGGAGGTATTTCAGGTGTTTGTGTGAACCCGTGGGTGGAGGAGTTTGTCTCAGCTTCCACAGAAGACAGACATAACAAGAATTGTGCTTCAAATGCCAAATTTATCAGGATAATATTGAATAAAGTGGCCAGATATTGACAATAAAATGAACAATTTGTTTACGATGGCCTGACTGACTGATCTGTTAAGATTATAAGGTAATACTTTATAATAACTACACTCATTAATAGCCTTAATGAAGTGTGAAAAAAAAGACTTGATTCGTAATGAACAAATCATTTTTTAAGAATGAGTCAGGCTTTGTAACTGCATAATTAAGGGGTTAGGGAATTAATGAGATGAGTATTAGTCATTAACTATTTGTTCAGGCATCCTTTTCAGTGTAGTTCGTGTTGCCAGTGATTATAACAAAAATACTTCCATCATACCCTTACCTCTATGTTGGCTTGTAGAAAGATTAAACTGAAATTTTGAGGTGTATTTAATGTGCACAATTGAAGTGAGTTAATAGTTAAATTAATGCCATTAGTTTATATCATGATGTAATGTTGTTCCCATTGTGGAGGTGTAGAAAAGTAAAAAGTAAGTACTATAAATGGGTCGGATTGGTCCTTGTGTGGACTTATGGTTGCAGGGCTCTGGGTCATCCTCCAAAAGACAACGGAAATGAAAGAATTGGCCTTCATATTCTGCCTGCATTCAAGTCTATGAGAAAAATATTCCTCATTCCTCTGTTTATCTTGCCTTTGGGTGTTTTTGTGCAGTGGTTTGGTTAAATTACTTTTCTTTTATCTTTTGTAGGAAAAAAGGTTTGACTGTTTTTGATTTGAATGGGAAAAGTATTGGCTCTTCGTACGCTGTCACAAAACCTATGTATTTGACAGCACTACCTTTTCTGGAGTAATTGGAGCTTAAAATTAGTTAAACCTCCCCTTAGTGAGAGTGCGGATTGACTTTTTCAGTAAGAAAGAGTCCAAGTGAGGACTAATTGCATTATCCATGTAAAGAATTGTATGAATTTAATGCAGCTAGAGTCTGAATTTAGTTTAGGACTTGACAAAAGATACATTTACAACTATAGCCAGCCCTCTTCCTGTTCCTTGTATAAGAACAAACAAGCCACAAATGATAGCTTGTACTTTTCTCTTTTCATTAGTTGGTGCCATGGCTTTTGTTTATCGGACAGTTGCTATTGGCAACAACACAGTTTCCCAAATATGGCCTGGAGGTCAAAAAACCATCTATGGTGAGAAGTTTGAAAGCTGAGTTAGTTTCCAAGTAGGCGTATTGAAATTTTAGGTTTAACTTTTATCATGAGACAGGAAAACCACATGTGATACATTTGCATATAGCATCATGTCCTGCTGACTAGTGTTCCCCTCTTACGGTCCCCCTCTCCCCTTGCATTAATGCTTTATCAAAAGTAGCGAATTATTGTAAAACCTATTTATATATCAGAATGTGTACAGTATCCACACAGTTCACTGTCATTAAATAAGTCTGAAAATGAAAAAACGATCCACCCCTCCCCATTTACTGTAATTTTTCATGCCAAAGAGACAGAACATCGGCGAAAACGTGTCTGGCATTTTAGCTAATGCCAATAAAGCCCAATCATAAGTATCATCCAGAATTTCAGTTTTCTTATTCTCCTCCCTTACTTTATGTAAAATGTGTCACATGTTCACAGTAATGTCCAAACGTGGAGAAAAAAGCGACTTGATATTAGGTCATATTTCTGTCCACCAAAACGCACAGTAAGTTACTAAGCTTTTCGGTTCTACAAATATAATGTTATAGACTTTGAAGAGTGAATATATATAACTTAATATTGTAGGCTTGGGATCCTGAAAAGGAAGGAGGAGGCAGGTTGTTACAAAACTTTAACCACGCTCCGGGTCAGGTAAGTTTATAAGTTTTGATTTAGAAATTTAGGACACAACACCAGAGGGAAATGATGAATGCATCCTAGCTAGGTACAATATCTGAACATGTAAGATGTTTCTGGACAGTCAGTGTGACCAGGGTGTTCTGAGATAAAACATCAAATGCTGGCCAACCTTCGGTTTCTTGGCTTTAAATGTCTGTGTCAATGAACCAGTAAATATACTGAACGAACAGCAGCGCAGGTGCTCACAACTGCGTCCTGCACTAACATCACTCACGTTTTAGCCACTGGGGTTTAACATCTGTACCAACTGCCAAAAGCTCAGTGTATTTTCTTACCGGTAACAGAAGAGTTGAAACACTGCCTCCAGTGAGGGAATTTTACAGTGTCTCAAAGTGTGTGCTTAATATCCACATTCAGTGACGGTCTGTAGCGTCTGCGTAGATAAAAGTGAAACTAAGTGTGTATATGTCCATGTGAGCTTCAGCATTAGTTTTGACTTATAACTAAACAGACATCACATAGTCTACATATTTTTAATAAAGGAATTATAGTGATAAAGTGATTAAAAGCTTGAATAATATTTTTGTTTAATATTTGCTATTAATTTACATAAAAAATTGGATGCTTCTGTAGTGCTTTAAATGGTTATTTTTAACAATAGTTACTTTTATGTTATTGTGAATGTTAAACCAGGATCTATTGCTCAGTTTGTTTTTAGACTAATATCTATATCTTGGTTATGGGGGGGGGCTCCATAATTTTTCTATTAATACGACACACTGGATTTTGTGTTCTGTTAAAGTGTGTTTAAAACATTTACCACTTTGCTATTTGATTTTTTTCTAAATCTAAAGAAAAAAATAATCGAAAGGCTTACATGGAGTTGTTTGAACAACTAAGTGTTGAATTTGTTTTCATAGTTTCATCTTGTTCAACAGTATTTTGTTCAGTTGCACACATAGCTTATGTGTAAATAATCTAAACTGTTTGCTGAATACCTTTCATTGTTCAAATGGGAAATATTCGCTAGTAGACTAATAATAGCCTCATCATAAAAACATAGTTATTGAATTTATGATTAGGTATCATTACGCCCTTCGAAGGATAGTTCTAATTTACATCGATTTATTTTCGACCAAACTGAGAGTTTCACCCCTGCATTTACAGTTACATTTTTTATCTCTACAGATGACAGCCTTATACTTAAAATGCTTAAAAGGAAAAGAATTGGAATTTTGTCGAAAATACCATCAGTCAATGCCAACCAAACACTCATGGATCAATATTGTTTTGCATTATCTAATATAGCAGGACAACAGGTCAATAAGCCTTCAGAAGACAACCCCTCAGATGACCCTAAGGTGTGGCTCTTGTCTTTAAACATCACTGGAAGCAACTGCAGCGGTTGTGACAGCTTTAATTACAGCTGTTTTTGACCACATCGTAATTTTAAGACTTTAAATTGAACTAATCACCCTGGGATGAACATTCCCAGACCTCAGGAAATGGAGGGAAAATGAAGGCAAACTTTCATTTCCGTGCTTTTAAACTTTGTAATAGCTGCAGTCGCCTTTTTAAAGATGACTCCTTTTGATGCAATTGTGGTGGCGCACAGACTGTGGTAAACTGGCATTTTGCAGCCATGATGTGGATTTAAAACGCATGAAAGATGCACTCTGGGAAGAAAATAAGGTCTAAAAGTTTTTAAATCATAGTTACAATTATATGTTGTCCTACACTCCTACATTTAGCCTCTATTGAAACTGCATACTGTGCTTTATTTTTTTCAGAAGTTAAAAAGCTATGGAACTATAGTATAACCATAAAACTGCTTCACTGCATTGTGAAGCCGAGGTGAAACACTTGTGCCAATGCTGAATTTTCATGTGTCCATATAAACTTAAGCCATGAAATGTGAGTTATCAAGACTATGTCCCACAAGATGGTTTAAAAAGCCTGAAAAAGCATAATATAGAACCTTAAATGTGCAATATGTAACTTTACTAGTGGACAGTACTACAAATCCATTGGGGATATTATTGCTTTGTCAAAAATGTTCCATAGTACAGCATTAATCGTACCTACATAGATACAAGTGACACTACCAGGCAGCGTTCTGTGTAGAGACGAACCTGCTCACACCATTAACACCTGTAATTGTATAAAAGCAAAACGTTAAATGCCATCAGGTGGAACATTCCGTAGAAACAACATCTCCAAGGAGACAAACAGATGGCGGATTCCCTTCCAAGAAAAGTAACTCAAGCCAGCTTTTAATTTTTGTGGTGGTATTTCCATTTAGCATCCCATGACTCAAAATATACCCACCCAAAAATACATGAGTAAAAGCATTTTGAAAAGAGGCACTCAGAGACGTCAATCCACCGCTTGACTAACAGTATCCGCTTTCCTCGCACCTTTTGATCCACTTACTATTGAGCAATCTGAGAATTCCCTGCATGGATCTTCAAAGATATTTCTAAAAAATGCCTTGTATTCACTTGTCTGACACCTCCTCGCCCTCTTCCTCTCATCATGACCAGTACGAGACACAAGTGCGGACATGCTAGCTCTCATCTCTACGCACCGCCGCACATTTAACACTAACACGCCGATAATCTTACTCTAAACTACATCCGCTATTCCCCCACACGCGACTCGCTGCTGAATAGCTGTGTTGATTCAGTGACTCGGAGAAGGGGGAGACCGAGAACGCTAGGGGTGTTTTTAGGTAGGTCAAAACAGGCTGCACACCACTGTCTCTTCACTGTGCTGTAATTGGGCGGCTGCACACAGACATACTCGCATAGTTATTCTCAAGAGTCAGTGCATGGATACAAAGGCGAGAACTGGCAGAAGGGCTGGAGAAGGGAAGACTAGTAGCTTTAAGATAATGAGAACGAGGGAAAACGGACAGCTGATGGTGCTACAGGAGTATAAGGGAGGCTTGATTGCAGTGAGATTTTAAGGATGGAACAGCGCTACTTTTCAACCCTATAGATCCGTATTTAGAGATGTGGTCTTTTATATGGTGCTGACCTGAGGGGGAGTTGGCCAAGATGGGGATGACGTGTTGTCCTGTGATTAGAAGCCAGACTAGCGCGATCTCTCTTCATGGCAACCAGATAGCAAGGCCTTCTGTTCTTGACAAGTTCTTATTTTAAGTGTAACGATAATATTTGTTCCAACGCCAGTAATCAATGTCAAATTCCTTTCACTGTTATATGACAATTACGCCTACAGTTGGCTTGCAAACAGACCACCCAACTCACTAGCCAACTCTGGTGAACACAGCCTCCTCAGCAAACGTAATGATCTGTCCATTTCCTATAATGAGAGTTACAGGGCTGACTGGTCTTTAAGCACTCTGTTTTCCTCCATTAAGGCAAAGACAGCAGGCACCCGCTCTAGTGTTTGTGCAATCTTTTATAAAGGTGTCACTATTCGTCTGCTAACAACATAATGCTGCCATTTTCAAACACAAACAGGTTTTTCCAGAATCTGTTAAAGTGTGAAGTCACATGGACCTTGAAATGGAGGAAAAGTTATTAGGCTTTTACTCAGAAAGGATTACTCAGTACAATCTGGTGAGACACACGTGGGCACATTTATTCAATATTGAATTGTTGAATAACGTACTAGACAGCAATTCACACTTACTCTCACTCACGATCACGCAGCCTTGAGATCTGAGTGTTAGGGGGACAAACCTGAGACCACCAACTAAACAAAGCAAAGAACTATAACTGAATGTTCTAATACTCCTCTCTGCATCTTAATTTTTAAGTTGAGGTGAGTGATTCATCAAAAAAAAAGATGATGCAGTGTAATTTCCAAACAATAGTCTTAGGTGTTATTTCTGCAGTTTTACTGTAATGTATTTGAAAATGTCTTCCTGTTTGGTGCAACACATAAACCTCAACCAGAACACTTACAGCCACATTTCAGCATGTTTCTGATGAGATTCATTTTTGTCAAGATCGGCTGTGTTATTGCAGTGTAAATGTTTTGTTCATTGTGAGTGAATGGCATGTCGTTAAATGTGGGCTACTACTTGGAACATTCTTATGTTAGATCAGATGGGACTGATCTTACAGTGGAGAAATGAACTTGTTAAGGGAGCTCGTCAAACGCAGTAAAGCGCAGATGGTGATAATCTAATAATAAAATCAAATCTAATGATAAAGATTGACAATAGGCACTTTATTGACAAGAAGTATTTTTACAAAAAGTGAAACGGGATATGGTGGTGTCTGTTATAATGGGCTTCTTGTCTATCCAAGTTTTAATGTTCACCACTTTCCTCCAATTTCAAGCCAACTAATCCACATAAAACATCTCACCAGTTTGTGTGTCCGTTCAGCTGAAATGCGGTGGGTTTTGTAAATGTGTGTGTGCGCTCTGTAGTGTGGGCTGTGGCCTATAGCATGGTGTAAAATGAGTGCCGGGATGTCGTCCGGAGCAGAGTGGAGCGCGATGGAAAATGCTGGGATGGAGGGATGGAGAGGTGGGGGCAGGGAGGACGGGTGGTTGCTCTTTTCCCAGGAGGCCTTGCTGCTGTACCTGCTCTCTTCACGGCCGTTGCCATGACAACCAGCATGGCTGCCGCTGTCACTGCTTCATCTTTCCCCCCCTCTCTTTTTCCCTCCTTCCTCTTTCCCTCCGATCTCTCCATTCTGCTCCTTCTGTGGCCATTGTTAATTTCATTCACTTTCTTCATATGTCTTTTCGCAAACGCTACTATTGCTTTTCATATCTTCCCCTTTGGTTCAATACTTCAAATATATCCATATGTGTCGGGTTAAAATAGCATTTCCCACTTTGAGCGGCCTGTGTGGCATGGCGCTATAACAAGACTTTAAATTACAGAGCGTAAATGCAAAGGCGCTATCTCCAAATGCCACAAAGCATTCTGGGATGTTCTGTATGTTTCGCTATAAATAAAACCTCCAGAAACAGGGCGCCTCCCTCCTTTCTGCTCTCTCCCGTGTGTGTATGTATGTTTGCGAATGGATCACATAGGCGGCACACCACACCATTATACCACGGTTTGCTTATAGACGTATTATCATATTCATGGTTGTATGGCAGCATCTTTCTTCTGCGTATTGTCCTATCCAATTGCCTGCATATCTCCGAGGTAATTGGGTTAACGAATAGGCCGGATGGGTGGGGTCATGCAGAGCTGAAACCCAATGCGGCCCAATGGGAGTGAGGGTATGTGAAGTTATTGATGAGGGCAGATAAGCAGAAAGCTCAGATAAGACTGGTGGCTTGTAGTTCTTGGGGTTTGAAGTGTGGCCTTTCTCCGACCTCTGAAAACACCTCCAGTATCGTGCTCTCAATCTGTTTATCCTTCCACTTTGGGATTTGCGGGCCACTGTAGGTTTGTCAATTTTGCTCAACTTGCCATTTGATTTCTTCAGTGATTACAGTGGCTAAGCTGAAAAATCAGAACTAGCTAAAATATTTAAAAAAAAAAAACAGACATGTTCTGAAAAGTTTGTAATCTTTGTGGCAGTTAGGTATAGTAATTTCCGTGATCTTTCCAGTGTTATTCCCCCTGGGTGTGTTTTAAAATGTGCACTGTACACTGTAACAACCCCCTTCCACACACACATATTAAATGTTAACATGACTTACTTTAAGACCAAAATCCATTCCCTGTCCACCAAGAGATGAAACAAGGGTTTTATTAGTATTGGACCATTGATCATTGAAATAATGAAGAGATCCACATCAATACAGTTTTTTCCACTAAAGAAATTGACCTGCGCTGCGTTAAACAACCATCGATTTTGTGTTTACCACTTACCGTACCACTACCTCTCAACATAACCCAAAACCAGGTAACAAGGTTGTACGTTTCGGCCCTTTAACGATATCAGATCTCCTCTTCCTGTGCCACGGTCCATTACCTCTGCCCCTGCTTCAGACAGAATAGACTTGCCTTGACTGGAAACGGTTCCTCTGGGAGCCCCATGTTTGAAAATGACCACTGTGTGCGCTCAATGCCCTGTAAGCTTGTTTGGACTTAATAGTAGCATGGACTAAATGAAGATGCAGTGCAAGACGTGACTGCAGTGGAGTGGTGGACTAGAGGGGATTCATAGATCAGGAGCCATAGGAGCAACGTCGATTGGAAAAAGTCCATGTTATAGATCTTGTTTCCGTAGTGATGCAAAAAAAGGTCATGTAAATGTTTGCGAAGTGCCATCACACATTGAGCTTGATGCGTGATGGGTTATATTAATACTCTGACACCCAATTTATCATCATCTCTTTGCTCTCATCTTTGCTCTGCTGGTGATGGATTTCACATGTTTTGTTTTGATTACAAACGTCTGAAAGAGTTTGTCACGTAATCTACAGATCTACACTTTTGTGTTTTGATCAGACTGGTAATTGGGGTGTAATTAGTTTTTATCATCTGGGAAGCTGCTACAAGCCATTTTGCTATTTACCAGTTTTAAAAAATTTGACATGTGCATCTGTCATGTCAAAGCCTGTCAAATGTTTATTGAGACAGATTGTCATCTCTCGTCAATAATCAGCTTGGGTCTTTTTAATTTTTAAGTCTCCAGCCGATCCCCCATGTGATTTGGAGCAGAGTTCAGACTTTGGAGGACAAAATTTTGTTTTATTCCTCAAACTTAATTAGGATTATGTTATCATTAGTCAGAAAGTCTTGGTTGGGGTTAGAAAAACAAAATAATTCAGAAATTAGTTTTATAGCTAGGATTTAAGCAGGAACTAAAAACTATACTGTTCTGGTAAAGGTGTGCACTTTAGTTGGCGTAAAATTGCATCATCTATGAATGCTCTTACTGGCTTTGACATTTGCTATGTATTCTCAGTATCATTCACACAGGCTGCACAAACCTCTGCTCTAGTCTCTGTATTTGGGATAGAGACACATAGGATGCACACAGGAAGTATTTATAGATCCGGCCCCTCTCTCTGGAGCTGGGGGGAGTTTCCTGAGTGCATGTTATGTGACTGTTTACATGACAGTAAGCAAAGCGAGTTTACAAAGAGCCTGCCCTCTTGTGCCAAACCTGGTATAGGCTACAGGGTAACAAAGAGTTATGCGAATATGTACGTCTGTGTTTTGAATAATTTAGCCAATGTCCCGACTGAGGTGTGAACCAGGTCAGGGGCTCATTGCAAGCATCATCTTCCTTCTCTTTCCCATACATCTAACCCTCTCTACGCACACCTCTCTCACTCTGCAGTATCCTGTGCATCTATTCTACCCGTCTTCATAAACAGGAACTAGGTAACAAAAGGCTTTCCCCACATCACATCTCCTCAATTATCCGCGTACCACGAGGAGGAGAGAGAGCATCGATCCAATTAAACGGCAGACATTGAAACCCGCAGCGTGCAAGTGTATGGGAGTTTTTCCTCACAGCGCTGGACCTCCTCACGTAAGCCTTTTGAACCTTGTGCGTAAAGGGGCACATTCAAAGGCGTCTGCAGTTAGCCCCTGAAGCTAATTAGCTTTCTGCGTGGTTGTGAACAGGGAACTCTGTCTGCAATATTGCTTAGTGGTTGCAGCAGTATGTTCCCATAGGGCACAATCTCCCCGTAAAAGAAAACACCTCCACACGGACACGCGGGCTCAGGGCATGCACGCGCGTGGCAGTGGCAGCAGGTGATTCATTCTTAATCTTTCATTCCAACAGTTGTGGATTAGCCCTAATCTTTAGCCAGCAGAGACCCAGGTCTGCAAAGGGCTGAGTGACACCGTGTTTGCAGCGTGTACTTAAGGACGCTGTTTATTTAGCAAGCAGTGTATGTGACGAGATAATTGTTTCCCTTGTTGGTGCCGTAAGACGCTGTGTTTTGACAGGACATGACACAGCTCATATTGACAGATCAGACTTTCACACAGAAGTTATGTATAGACGATGACAGAGAGGCCGATGTGCTTTTGTTTTGCCAGTGATTACTAGAAATAAACTTTGGGGTAAAAATAGACCTTTCTCATTTATTTGGGGGTTACATTTGGATGTGTTTTTGGTTCTCCATTTTCCGTTACATTCTTTAGGTAATACACAAATTGGAACATTTGTAAGAATAATCAATGCTCTGTAGCCTATGTGAGGCCTACTGTTTACAAACCCATTTGGTCAAAGTTCATACCTAGTGTGGCAGACGTGGGTTTATGACCTTGTTAGTCAAACTTTCCAAACTTCACACTGGAACACATTTAAATAAATTGAAAATGGCTTCTGGATGGGGGCTGAAACGTCTTGATCACAAAAACAGTCCAAATGCCCACCAGTGAGACCTTCTCTACTGTTTAAATTCAAAATACATGTAATGTTTTTTAAGACTATTAACAATCAACATATCAGATGGCTAGGTAATGTATTTCCAAAGTTGGATACGGGGGTAATGCTGTACTGATTAATAGGCATGGAACAATATTGATTATCATGGCCAAAACAACTGTGATTAACGATTATATCACGATAATTATTAAAGTTGCTGATAGCTAAAAAATTTTATGGATGTGAATTGTACAAGAAAAATTCAAATCTGCCAACTGGGCAACAAATTTTTCTTTTACTATGGATCATACCTGGACAACTTGGGGATTATGCGGATGTTATGAATGTGAATAATTATAATTTGAATCTCAGGAACAGATTCCATTTAAACAAGTGTTAAAGTATTATAGTTTGTCAGTGGAAACAACAATGATCTAGAAGGATATTATCATGGAGAAATTTTTTTCTGCACATTCTCTGCCATTTGTCTTTTGTTAGCGATTCTCACGATTATAAAAAATGCGTGGATTATTGTCTGCCCTTTTTATCACGTTATTCGATATTATTGTTTATTGTCCCATCCCTACAGATTAGAAGGGAGGGGACAAAAAACTCTTCACTCTTCATTATCAAGAAGAGTGTGAAGAGATGAGATTGATTTCTGAAAGTGGACAAAGTTATCCTAATCATTAATGCAAACATGCACCAAGTAAGAAACTTCGTCGCTCAATACTACTGATGTATTCTATTCAAATTATTATAGGACCACATTTCTCTCATCTTTGGCTCCAACAGGATGCTGATCTGCAGAAATGTTGAAAACCCATTTTGCCCTCTGCCAACTCACGTTATATTACACCATTATGCACACCATTTAGCTAGCCGGACCTGAACTCTCTGATTGAGCCATTGTACCTTGATAAGTAACAGCACTTGGGGGAAAAATATTGGTGGCTGAATAATGTCTAAAAAATGGAACAAAGCAGAGGTGTGGCGACAGATTTAAAAGCGATTAGATGCTGCGGGGAGCTGGAGGCAGTGCAGATTTGAAGGGAATGAAAGGGGAATAAGGTCAGAGGCAATCACAGACAAAAGTGATATGAAAGGGCTGCTGGGAAATGCGGTTCGGAATGGAGCGGGCGGAGGCAGGCAGCGAGATCTAGAGAGCACAAAATAAGAATAAGATTTGTTAATTTGTAAAGGTGCTAAAGGATATGAGCTCTCATCAGCGGCGTGGCCAATGAGCGAGGAGGAATGGCTTTAGGTGGAGTGGGATGATAAAAGAGGAGAGGAGCTGACGAGGGAGAAAAATGGAAATTGAAATGAGAGAATGATGGGGCGGTTGGGTGTCCTGACGGAGGCGAGGGTGGGGTGGGGGGGTGGGGGGAGGGGGATGTGTGTAAAGAGCTTAGGGCCGCTGAGACGGATTGAATGGACCGAACAACCTGGACAGGATTACAACGACAGACCAGAGAAGAGCGAGATCGTATCGTCACACTCACGATGTATGCAAGAGCGTTAAACGTGTGTGAGCCAACAATGTGGTAATGGATGGCGGCTTACAAAGACACGGAGGTAGAGGTAGATTGATTTTACATAAAATGGTGTGAGAGAGTATTCTACGAAAGCTCAGAATTTGTACTTCAGGAGTAAGTTCTCGTTTCATTTGTCCACTAATCGCTCACCCAAACAGTAATCTGAGCCAACACAAAAATTAATCCTCTCTCCTTGGTCTGTGTTTGACCTTTCCTCCAGTTCTTTTTACAAAAACATTTTAAAAACTCTCGTAGCTAACAACACTTTCACACTTCACTGGCACTAGCGCACTGTATTGTTTATTTGCTTGTTGTCCTTGAGCTGAAACAATTTGGCTTATTTTCACTTGACCATTCTGTCCCCTTGTAAACATCACTGCAATTTTAATTAAACCAGGCCTCCGCTATACAGCTAATGCGTAGCCGTTGTTAAAGAAGCTAATCTGAGTGTTAGACAATTATTCACAAGCCATTACTTACTTAAATCCTTTCTAAATAGACAGTGAATAATGTTGCCCACGATGTAACGGTATCTTATATTGCAGAAAGCAGTGAGAGTCTAGCAGACAGCCTTTTACCTGAAACGGCTGTGTGCATTTCTGAGTCAGATAAAAAAGTGAGCGGGGAAGTCCTTTTTAGATGAATATTAAACACAGCGCTGCACATTTCACCCATTAATCCTCATTATCTCCACACAATATGCATTCATTAGGCTCCAGAGCCGACACAAAGCCGCACTTCTAAGTCCTTTGTCATTTTTAGCTCTTCAAAGTAATGTTTGAGTTTTATGAGGAAAGGGATACGAGATGGAGTGATCAGAATGCTTCACAGCTAATCTGCAACACACAGGCACCACTGGACTTGTGAAGCAGTTTTGTTTTTGACTTTAGAGAATAATTTGGAGACGCTTTGAAGTTTATACGTCACTTATAGTTTTATAAGCACAATACCAAATTGTTTTACGACAAGTGATTACTGAGCCGCTGTCACCAGTCTAACCAATTGAAATCTTTTTAATTATGAATACATTTTTGGTTCTCACTTATGATTAACATTCTAAATGAATAAAGCATTAATGAGTAGAGGCACAAATGCTAAATGCTATTGGTAGGTTGGAGTGGTTTTAGGCTGTGTCAGGTGATGCAGTGTGCGGGAGGTTTCCACAGACACAACACATGAGCCATTCATTGAGAATAACAGGGCAGACACAGGGCCTTATTCACTTCAGTAGTTACTCAGGTTTTCTCATGATCTGATGAAGTCTTCTGACTGTCATTCAGCTAACAAGGATCTCATGATAAATGTGTGATTAGGTCAAAAGCTTTTGCTCGTAATAAGGAAGCAGCCGCTCTCCTTATCTACAGCTCAGTGCAGCGACATCTCATAACCTTGGTAATTAATGTTTGATATCACTGTGTTATGATACATAAAGAATCAATCCTCTATCACACTGTTGGCCTGCAGCCTTCTGTTAGATCCTAGACATAGTCAGGGCTGGCGCAGATGAACAAATGGGCGGTGTCCAGACAGTGTGGCAAGGTCAGCTGGTGGAATGCCCCTCAGCGGCAGTTTGTTTACCTGGGCTGCGTCTGGGTGAGGCGTGAGGCACAGAATGATAATAATAGGCATCATGGCCTGTGCACACGCACTCACACGGCAAAGGTGCATCTTTCCATCCCAGATTGAATTACACAGAGTTGATTGGATTTTTCTCTCTCCTGCTTCAAAGACAAAAACACTCCTCTCTCACCCGCTGCCTGAGGTCCCTCTATTCCATCATTCTCCTCAAGTATTCTCATTTGGTATTTTCTTTAACGCGCCACTTTTCTACATCAACATTGCCTGTTCAGTCACCGTTTGCTTTCTCGTGTTGCCGCATGACTATCATTAGCCTGATTACTCCAGCGGTAATTATACTTGTGATTTAGATCACTGTTCATGGCACAAATGTGAGTCTCATCATCACTGGAGTTTGCATTTTCCTGTGTGGTGTGTGACTCAAGCACTTTCGATTAGGACTCCATAAGAGGGCATTGATTAGCGTTTTAGATCTTCCCCGTGCCCCTCTGGCTCACAGCTCTCTGCTACACAAAGGAGGCATGGTCCACAGGGCGCTCTCCCCAACACTGCCACATTTTTTAGCCTCTTTGAAAAGTTTCTTAGAAACAGCAGAAAAGTTGCAGCCACAGGCACCACGCCCTCCCACTGGCCCTCAGAAATAGGCCCATTGAACAGCCTATAATCACGTACATACAAATTTGCATTCACCCTGTGTTCTCTGCTCTCCAGAGCCACAAAAACGCAGCCACTGACACACCAAGAAACCGGCAGCATTCTGCAAGCACCAAAACTCTGCTACGCTGTCTGGTCTGTGGGAGCAGAGGCAGGATCTCGAGGCATTTGGCTCTGGGACAGCGCATAGTGCATACCCACTCTCCTCCTTACATAGAGCTGAATGTTTCATAAGGTCATATATAATGGAGCAGATCCACACAGCTGGCCTTGTGCATGTCATTGTGTTCCAGTGTCAGTGCAGCCTGAGATGTGCTTAATCCTGGAGGATCGTCAGATTAGTGTAACAGCTGGTTCATACATCCACATACATCCCTATAAACCCTCCCCCCAACCTGGGTCAGCGCTGGACAGCACGTCCAAAACCTCGGTGACGACCCTGTTTGAACATATATTTTCAGTTATACTAAAATTATAATTACTTCATATGTCACTTTTTGTCTGGATCAGCGAGTAGCACATACAATCTGAAGTCGCCATCTACATTTTTACTTTCAAACCTACAAATAGGCCCCAGTAAATTGCTTCGCGCCTATTCCGGTTCCCTCCACTTTGTCCCTGCACTTCTGTACAAGCGTCGGTGCGTGACTTCTTCTCAGTTCCAGTCCATTACACCATATAGACAGACTGGTGTGGCATCTCCTGTCGAGTGTCTTCAGCTGCTCACTTACAGGTTAAGTAACTCTTTGCTCTAGACGACAAGTGACCATGTTTACCGCCCCCTCCAAACACATTTCCCATTCAAATATTATGTTACAATTCTTTCAAGAGCATCACAAGAGAAAAGCACATTTGCGGATTCCCCATAGAGCCGGAGAGTAAATAGAGCTTATTCATGCATTTTAATATTGGAACAACTATGAATATTACAAGAGCCACTTTATATAACAGACCACACACACTAGGTACTGCCTTGTAGTGTCTTTAAGAGAGAAGAACATGAAACTGACCAGAGGACGTTCGGCCCTATAGTTTAATCTGCAAATTGACTACAACCTCATAAATAGGATGCATAGTTTGCAATATTAGAAGCCATCTTTTGAAGCTTGACACACAAGCCTCTGCCTCAAGGTTTGAGGTCCAATTCCTAAATGCTTACTGTTGCTGTGTCCTTAGACAAGACAAAAATACTTGTACTTGTATGTACCTGTATGAATGTGCCGTGTGAATGGTTCCTCCTTCTTTTCAGCCACATTTCAAAGTGTGATAGTGCTGAACAAGAATAACTCATCATAAGTTATTCAGTCCTGTATTGCTAAAAGAAAATGCGAAAAAGTTCACTATAGTATTTTTTCTTTAATCTTTTATTTTTAAATGGCATTGAACATAGCTTATCATTTAAAAGTTTCATAGATCATTTCAAAGGCAGTTCTCAGTATAACCGTTCATACATTGGATTTCCTCAGTCGCTGATGATTTGAATGGTTCAATTGAGAAGTATTCAGTAGAATTCCACAACTGTGTAATTATTATGAAATGGTTTGTATGTTTCTGTACTGACCCCTTGAATCAAAAATGGATTCCAATTATGACTTAGAATGTTGGAAATTGTGTTTAGAAAAAGAAAGTGATTTGATCATTCGCCTAAACCTGATTGGATTTGAGAAATTAAAATGTTCTTTCAGCCACGGCCCACCATTCATACATTTCCTTTGTGAACCTGTCTAATTCTATAGGAGCTTGATGTCAGCTCGTTTTACTGCCTGAACCATACACCATATATATGCGACTTTCTATAAGATCCTTCAGCACTCAGCTCATTTCGTACAACAGAATAGAGACGGGCGATATTGGAAAGATAATATTAATGTTTTGGATGCTGAGGTTTGAGGAGGACTTCAGGAGCTTTAAGGCCTGATATGATATATAATAACAAACTAATGTAATGCCATCCTCCCACTGGTTTTGAATGAGGGATTTAATATGGCCTCGGTAGCACTATCAGGAAGCCAATCCGCCAAACGGACTAAATATAGTGGGCCGAAGAGGAAAGACGTTTCTGTGTTTCCTGGCTGTTGTATGTGTTTACAGTTTAGCGGCTTGATGGTCCATTGGTCACGGAGCAGACGAGTGTGAAGGAAACACGAGAGAAGGATCAAGATTATATTTGGCAGTCAGTTCATTTAATGTAGCTAAATCGCGTCTAAAATATTTGGTAGCTTCCAAGAGGCTTCTATATAAGGAGATCTCTCGACAAGTTCACAAGTTTTAATGAGGTGAAATATGCGTTTTATTTTTAGGTAAATTGCTTTGCTATTGCCTGTTGAATTGTATGAAAGTTTAGTAATGAGCGTTTTGAAAGACCAATAGATGCAGAGAAAATGAAACAGCATTTTAAAATGTTTTTTCATAAGTCTGTACTTACTAGAGTTTGTGTAGTGTTCATTGATTTTTGCTTAGGCCTACTGTAAACAACATTCTCTGTGATTACCCAACAGTGTGGCTCTAGAGCATCCAAAAACACTTCATTCCAACAGCTAATCATTATATAAAATCTCTTTAGTTGTGTTTTATTTCAAACATTGTTGCTTTGGGTGAACCCCTGCTGCAGCTGCTACTATAAACAAACCTCACTGCACTTTAAGTTTTTCTGACAGTCGACACAGCTCAGATGATCTCATAAGAGGAAACACTTATCGCAGCTTTAAATGGGTGACAAAAACCCTTGCATTCATTCTTAGAAAATTACTTTTTGTATGAAGACATAACCCTTTCTATACATTTTTCTCTTTTTTTTATATATTTTTTACTCCTTATTCTATATTATACCCTATTCTATTCTATACCCTATTGCCAAAGCTGAACATTTGTAGTTTGAGTCTAAAAATATGGAAAAAACTGCTGTTCCACTTCAATAACAGGTGATACCTTTGTAATGTTTTGAAAATGAAGGTTGTAAGTATTATATTTTATGCTGTTATTTTATTTCATATGTGAGTGTTCTTAAAATAGCCAGAATGCTTGTCTGCCAGTGCATTGTTCTGCTGCTGTTAACATGCAGGTGTGAAAACAGTGAGGTCCTCTCTCGTTCCCCTGACGTCAACGCTACAACATCCTGCCGGGACGTCCTACCGCGTCTCTGCTCGCGTGCTGTTGGGAGTCCATTAGAGTGACTATGCGAAAGCCTATGTGTGCTAATCTCCTGCGAAGGTGCCAGGTGTGTTAACCAGGACATCACCTGCTAACCTACTCAGCGTCTCCAGCATGTCTCACTGTACAGACATGTGCAGTCCAGGGCTGGCCACTGTCCAACGCTCCCAGCTGGCTAAAGGAGGAAGAGCAGGCGGAGAGAGCAGACAGAAGGAGAGGAGGAAAGGGCTAAAGATGGAGAGAGATTATAGACGTCACTGTGGAGAGGTTTGGGGATCCACTCCGGAAATGAATGGGCGTGGGACGGCACAAACAGTAAACACACTACACTATACAGTCTTTTCCTTATTAGGACTTGAAAGGCAGACTGTATCATCATCTCCTCTTGGTTGCTCCCTTAAACAAATCATCTGCTTCCATTTAACCCTTCCTCTGGGCGTGATTCCGGGTATCTTCTTTGTACCAATATGTTCACTGTCCGTTCTTGGTTAGTGGATATTTTGGAATAGTCAGTTGCGCTTTTTCGGCAATCTGCTACTGATTTTTGCCTGGACTTGTGTCATACCCATTATGTGTGATGCGGAAATGGACCAGGCTGAATGTTAAGGGAGTTCTCTTACAGATGGCACATGGTTGTCAATTGCCCACTAGTGTTAGCAGCAGATTTGTATGAAAAAGCAAAAATATAGTCAGTCTAACTCTGAAAGTAGGCCTCGTAGCAATTTACAGTGGGCTGTTAAATTGGATGGGTGACTCAGGCATAACATTCACTTCATTCACTTAAAGACGGGATAATATGCAAAACTTTCTGTCGTATTGTAACATTGTTCCTCATCAAAACCAAGCCTGAAGTGGTTTATATGTCACCCATGTTTGAGCGAGCATGGTGACCTAATTGTTATGTGTTAACAACTAATACCTCATAGAAGAGGCCTGTCATGTTAATTACTATATCAACTTATCGTTCAATACATGAAAGCTGAAACTATAGATTTTTTGGCTCAATATTTATCATGTGTACATTTGTCTACATTTTCTTTGCAATAATGGGTCGATTTTTGTTATTTTTGTCGTATTACCAGAAGATTTGAGCTGTAGAGGATTGAATAAGTCACTTCTATGGCTTATTATTGCTTCATTCTGCTGTCTATTTACAAAATGAGTCACTGGGATTATCCTGTTTTATTGTTATGTTGTGAGTGGTAAAACATTAAAGTAGTTTCAATATTATCGTTTATTATTATTTCTCTGTAGCAAAATGTCGTTCTTCAAAATGTGTTATCGTGACAGGCTACATAGAAGTGTAATACCCTCTCTTTAAAGTAACGCATTCAACTTTAAACATAGTGAAACCAGCATCGGAATAATAACATATAGTTGTTTCTCACAAGGATTTAACTCGCAACATGCTTGCTTAGAGGCAGCTCTAGATGAATTATGAAATATTTCTATTTTAGACTCTCCTATCTTGTATAGGATAAACAGACATGCCCTAGTTTGCAGCAAATCTAAATAAAAAAACATTAAGCCACTGTGTATTCCTGCCCAGTGCATCTCGAGATTGCAGCTTTTACTAACTTGTATCATAATGGGTCAGACTGTTGGGAGTTCAGCAGACCTGTGGCGACTGTGAATCAGCTCCTGCTTTACGAAGCGTGGGCACTGCTCCTACACTGAGTTAACCTGCAGGAGGACCAGGAAAAGTGGACCGTAAAGTTCACCTGAGCTCATTTTCAGCACTGATGTAATTCCTGTCGGCTGACCCCTGCAGTGTATAAGCACCCGCTCACTCAATGTCATCTCACACACTGCGATGGCTTTAACAGGCTTTTGACATTTCGTTCAACCTTAAAGAAGTGAAAGTATGCGCAGAGAACAATCTTGTATGGCTGGTGCAGCTGTTGTGTCAGTGGGAATGTGACCACCCAGTGTTAAAACAAATTATAGACCCTATATTGGTTTATGCGTAACCAGCCTGCAGCAGAGCAATTGCACATTTTCAGCTTTTGTCATATTAAATCCGTATAAAATTCTTGTTGGATTTTATTGTTGTAAATCTAGTTTGTAAATCTAGTTGTGATGATTGTCCAGCTTGTGTCTGTGGTGGTTTAAAGAGATGAACTGGTTGTCATGGGGTCAAAAAGGCTGTAATTGGAAAACTATGTCCTTTCATTTGGTTGTTAGAGCCTTTATTCCAGTAACTACGGGCCTCTGGCACAACAGTCATTTGTCATATTGTCAAAATATACTTAGTCGTGGATGGATGACTTTCAATTTTACACATTTTCTATAAACTACCCCTTCAAATATAGCCATGTAATCAATGAATTGCAGAGGCAGACATTTCAAAACACACACAGCTATGAGAAACAACTATGCAGCGTATTCACTATGCAGTTAAAAGGTGCACTGTGGAACATTTTCAGTGCAGGGTCCAACACCTGCTCTTTGCCATTTCAGTTTCACTTTTCTATCTTGCATTTATTCCATTACACATGTCATAACAAATTTTGAGGTACAAAATATTGGAAGAAAATATAGATGATAAACGATAATATTGAATGCATTTATGCTACTGACACAATCGCCCTAAAGCAGGATTTCCCCTCAAAAAACAATTCTATATGTTCAGTTTTGTTGATGAACATGAGCTCCAATACAAATGAAACCCTCTAGAGCTCAAATCTTCAGAAAAGTCCCCAAAAAATACCAAAAAGTTCCGCACTAGTACAAAGAAAAAGTAGCCACGATAAATATTGACCCCCAAGAATAAATGCCCCATCTGTCACGTATTGAACGATAAGTCGATGTAGTATTTATCTTGACAGGCCTAATTACAGGTGTAAGTATAGAACATATAGAACATTCTCAGCTAATCAATAATGTTTCCATGGAGAGGATGGCAGACCCTCCACCAGAAAAGTTACTTAGTGCAATTTGAAATGTATTTGCCCATAAATGCCCATTCATGTCCGGATGTTTAGGGAATGCTATAGTGTCCAAATGTATTCTTGTGTTTAAATATGAAAAAGTACAATATTGTAACACATTGAATGGCTGAATGCTGGACAGGATTTTGTGAATGCGTTTGCTCCCCTCTCCTCACAGTCGTGCTGCTGACCCTGGTGCCCTGCCTCTCCTTCAGCGCTGTAAATGGACAGATTGCTAAATGCAGGGACAGACACAGAGGAGCGGGAGGACCACAGATGGTGCCACAGAGCGAAGAGGGAGTATTCAAATTACTCTTTCACAGTTAAAGAGCGTCTCCGCAGTCGTTGAGAACATTTGCTTCGATAAAATCACACGTATTAAAAAGAACAATTACTGATTATTTCCCGTAGCAGAGCGCAGAGGTGCAGGTCTCTTGTATCATTGGCTTGTTCAAATAGAGATGTGTGCCAGCCAACCACATCCTATCGGGTTACTGAGGAATGCATTTGAAGTCAATCACAATGTAGCCCTCTATCTGAACTGTTGGCCCAAAGGGAATCTCCTACAAAACTGAACCTCAGCAGCCAGAAAACCAACTACATCAAAAAGCATCATCAGATCACTGCGATATCTGCAGGCTAAGCTTCCACGGGAGCTAGCTCACTACCACACTTCAGCCAAATCAATGCCCCCTCTCCTTGGGCTCTATTGTTATCTCACTTCCTGCATGCGAGTATTGGCTCAGCTGGTCCTGGAGACAAAACACACTGCAGCAGACAGCAGCAGTACAGATGTCTTCTACTCTTTCACATGACCACTCATCACTTAACCTTCAGACTGGTGCAGTGCTGCCAACTTCATGCACTCAAAACTAATGAAAAACATGACACAGGCATGACAATTATCTGTGATTTTTTTTTTCTCTTTAAATCCTTCATATTACTTATTTTTAGTCTGCTTATTTAATAGTGTTGTGTCCTCAATTTGCAATATTTTTACACAGTCTTGAATCACACTGCACTTGCCATTTTACTGGATCTACCATGTAATCAGTAAAAATTCAACCAAGACTGACCAATTTTGATACCACGATGAAAAAACACGCTGCACTGGTTGTATACAGTATAATATGTGTGGTAACAAACCAGCCAGTCAACAGAAATTTGAGGGCCTGAGGAAAGAAGGTTCAAATGGGCCCCCCTCTAATATAAATACATAGCGACCCAGAATGGAATCTCTGCCTAAGACTCTGGGGCCCGGGACAACAGACCCCTTTGTAGGCCTGTCGCGATAATAAATTATGAAGTGCAATACGCTGCAGAAGTAAATATAGATGATAAATGATAATATTGAAACAAATTTATGCCACTGACACCACAATATTGTAGATTAAGAATAGTTTTTTGTGGTTTAAAAGACCATGAGCTGCAATAAATAAACATTTTAGTACTTAGTTTGCATCTGTAATGGGTTATAGAAATGATTAATTAACTCAAATCTTATCATATAGCCAAAAATAACTTGTCCCAGTAGTGCAAAGAAAATGTACACTCCCATCCCCTCATATATTGAATAAGTCAATATAGTAATTATCGTGACAGGCCTACCCCTTCCTCCCCAGATAACAATTCAATATTTAGTTTCAGTATCAGTTTTATTATCTGTGATCTAGGTATATAATGTGATCAAGCCCAGTCTAGTCTTGCTTTAAGCTTGTGTTTTGTGTTTTATTTTCAGTCGTGTTACTTTACTTACTTGATGATAGCGTGTGTTTATCGTGGCTCTTTTTACACTCCCCAAAATTACCCTTTCTTTTAATGTCGTGGTATAGCATCCATGGCCCTCGGTTTAAATCTGTCCTCAGTGGTTGTAAAGTGATCCAGCTGGCATAAATAGAGGGGTGCATAGGATCAGACGTATGTGGAGAGCCTTATGTCATCTCCAGATCACATTTCGACCTGAGTCATTTAACGGTGCAACCGCCCTTTGAGGACACACCTGCTGCCTTTGTCACAACATGAGCCCTACAAGCCCCTTATGTGTGCTACATATTGTACACTGCCCAGTTTCATGGCATCTCTTGTTCCACTATAGAAAATGAGATACTGTTATTGTGGCTTGGGGGTTTGATCAGTTACTGTCAAACAAGTATCTCCTCAGAAAATGTAAGATACACAGTGTAAAAGCAGAACGAACTCCTCAACCAAACAAAGCAAGATGTTATCGCTAAATGAGTGCGCAACTGTCAGACTAAACCAGGAGCAAACAGGTATGTACTGTACTATACAGGTACTGTATGGACAGCTAAATAAATAACTTGTATGACTCATTACAGATACAAAATAACTACTAAAGTGTGTCATTCTGCTACTTATCTATTACAGTTTGTGTTTTATTATATTATACATCTAATAGTTTTTGTGTGGTATAAATCTGCTTTTAGGGTTGTGTCAGTCGCATAAATTAGTCGCGTTAAATTATTGTTTATCGTCAGTGTTTTCTTCAGAAATATAGCCCTTTCAAATGTGTTATCGCGACACGCCTATTTACATACTCAACTAGTTTAGAATTAATTATTATAAGGTGTTAGTTTCTTTTGTTTTCTGAGAACCCAGCAGGTACCATTAATTAAGTGAGCAAACCCTGGGCCAAGAATTGAGTTGGGAGATGTAGGTCTTAACAGGTCTTAGCATAATTTAAAGCAGCTCTAAAGCCAAACTAAACCTATTGAAAAAAAACCAAACACTTATATACTTCTCATAAGTCTAAACTTGAACAATCAGAGGCCAAAAACATGTCTGATCAGAGCAGCTCTTTACAAAATGCCCCAAAACCCAAACCATATTGATATTTGCTCTACAGTTCCAGACGTCGTTTGCAGTTTCCTTTTATAAACCAACTGCAGTAAACGGCTGTTGTGGAGAGAAATTGAGGGCAACTTAAAGATGATTTTGGCCCCAGGTTAGGCACGTGGGGACGGGGAGCGCATAGTCTCGCTACAGTTAGTTAACGATGTGGAGCGTGCTGAAAGTAAAAACTTTTTATATAGCTGCTGAAACAGAGTAAGACAGCGGAGCTGGCCCCAATCGGCTCCCCACTTCTTTTAAATATCACATAAAGACATACCCACACGAATCAGGCTGCAGGGGCATTCTCTACACCGCAAAAAAAAGCCTGTGATTATGCCCAGCGATATCCACGCGCACTATGTAATTATATACAGTGACGCACGACTGGCCGCCATACTGCAACTTCACACTCCATACACAGCCTCATAAATTTAACATGTCGGGACGCATAGCCTGATTGCATGTTCCCGTTTAGGCTAGGACAAACATAGATCTTATACATTTAGCTACACACAACAAACTGCAGGGCTAACAAGCTGAAAATAGTCTGTGTGGGATTGTCTGGCTACAGTGTAGGAGCCGTTGGGGGGAGTAAGAGAGGCCCTAGGGTGGGCTGTGGAAGCTAGTCATCCTGAGGGGATAGGGTGTGTATTTAAGTAGTGGTATTGGGAGTCAAATTAAATGGGGCTAGCCTGGAGATAAGAAAAACTGTGGAGGAGTGAAGCAGAGAGAGTTTGAGATGAAAAGAACTGGGCTGGTGTAGACTGGCAGGGACTGTGGAGATTGGTGATGTGGGAGGGCGGGTGGAGACGGGACAAGGGAGTAGTGGATGGTTTAAAAGGAAGGGGGGGGGGGTCCACAGGCAGCAGCTGTTTTTGATACTGTTTTTGGGGCTGTTTATTTGCCGTTATATAACACCTTGGCGTATAGGCATACTGCTATTCACTGTCGTGTTCGTGCATGTTTGGTAGCCCCCAGTTTTAAGACTAGTAAGGAATTTCTGCGAGAGGCAAAGGTTTCCCATGGCAACGGCCTCCATTGTAAAACGGTGTCTTTTCACACACTCTCCACTCCACTTTGGGGAGACCATATCCTCCTCATGTCCTCAACAACTTCAAGTCAATTTCATTTCAGGAGGTGCATATAGCATTTCAACTCTTCTCCTCACGCCAAGAAGTGATGGACTGAGATGCTTGCGTTTAGATTCCATTATGCTGCTTTTATTGGCTTTTAAAGGCATCAGGTTTCCACTGTCTGGAGCCAGGGAGGAACTCACTGTATGCTCTGTGTGTATGTGTGTATATGTGTGTGTGTGTGAGTACAATTAGCATGACACAAGCTACGGAAGATAGCAAGGCCTCGGGACAGGCTTAAGATTGCTAAGGAGATAAGTTTGTTTGGTCACATTTGCAGCCTGGATGGACTGTTTTCCTAATACCTGGAGCAAATCCCTGCCCTTTGTTTTTGGGGGGTTGTTTTGGCATCGGTGTGCTGTTTAGTCCTGACAGAGATGGATTACAGTAAATACAGGCAGCAGTAAATGTTCTCCCCTAAATTAACAGGGCACTTGTAAAATGTTGCCAATACATACAATTTAGACAAGAAAGATCAATAGATTCTTCCTCTGTAAGTTCGTCAGGTTTTAGCTTGCCAAAGACTGCAACTATAACTCATTACCCAAGTACATAGTTTCAGCCTCATTAACTCTGCATCAACATCAGCTGGATTTAACTTAGCAAACCAATAGTGTTCACTGCAAACATCAATCATGAAATGTGTGCATATTTAGCAGTAGCTTTCCAAAAATGTTGTGGAAATTGTTGTGCCAAAATCTTAAAGGCCATTTTACATGATTTACGCAAATGTATTCCCCAACATAGTGATGTATATGGACTCAGGCTGTGAAATATTACTTTAACTGCTTTAATATTTATTCAGTTTCACTTTTATTTACTGTAATCCATTTTTTCATAGTGTGCATTTACATTTTGTTGTTGTTGTATAGGTTTTTACTCCAGATGCCCTCCCTGAAGCCTATTTACCTTTGCTCAGGATGAACTATGCAGATTTTGCTTGTGACCTCTTGATGGCTTGATTTCTAGATTGCCCATTTTCTTTTCTGTTGATACATTTTTAATAATGCTGTAGCCCATCGTGAATTACAAAACCCAATAGCTTACAAGCATGTTCATTATGCACAAGGCTTTGTAGTACACACATTTAAATGCAGCTAGCCGGCCTTGTGTTAGTGAAACGATGTCGAAATGCTTAGGTTTTCAATAAAAACACTGTATCAAACGCAGATGTAGGTCAAGAGTAAGCGGAGATGAATGAAGTGTGGAGGGATCAGCTTCAAAGTGCCTAAAGCCTGAGGTTCAAACTGGGAACGCTCAACACTAATCTGCCTTACCTGACCCTGGCAGAGGTCACCGGGCCATGGCTGCTCCTTCACGGGCAGACAGGGGCTTACGTGCTACCGGCTGACGATTAGAGCAAAAAAAAAATGATAAGGGGCAAGTTGTAAAGTGACCTGTTTGATAGATATAATGACATTACTAGAACATACCACTGTAAAGCTGAAATGTTCACTAAACGGCTTAAGCAGATTTGCCCATGAGCAATAGAGAAGAAGAGATCAAAATACAGGAGGGTATACGAGCTATACACAGGCTCATTACAGTTTAATTTATGCTGTATTTGAACAAGAAAACATGCTAAAATCCTCAAATGGGAGCAGGTGTTTTTACTTGGACTGACACAGACTTGAAAATATCCATGTTTAGACATTATGATTTGTCCATGAGCAATGCAGGGGAGATGTTCATGTTCAAAGGTTTTCATGGGTTCCTGTGGGCTTTTTCCATTCAGAAGAGACATTTTATTTGACGTTATTAATCGCTATGGCAACAGCCCTCATTTTTCCTAATTCTGAAACTCATGAATACGTACTACACATGGACTTATATTGCAGTTTAATTTATGCTGTATTTGAAAAGGGGAAAAAAAAATACTCAAATGAACCAGGCTTTTTTTATGATCCATTTTGTATTCTATTTTTTCATGCTTACATGGAATGGATCCAACATTGTGACAAGAATCCCTTCCTTCCTCTCTCCTTCCAACCACTACTGTCCCCTCCACCCTCAGGAATCAAGCAGGTGTTTTATACATAAACTGACTCAACGAAGTAAACAAATTAAGGTGTGAAAATGTCAGTATTTCGCCGATAACTACTACTACTACTACTACTACTACTGATGACTATTCTACTGGACAGTCGGATCAAGATCGGACACTTGTGCTTTGTTATCATGCCCTCAGCCGGCTCTGTCCAGGTCCTTAACATTTAAAGGCTTCTTCAAAAATCCTCTTCATTTCCTATGCTGTAAAGTCGACGGAGAGCCCGACAGATGTTCCTGTGTCTGCTTTGGTGCTGCTTCAGACAGCTGTTTTTGTGGGTGCGTGTGTGTGTGTACGCGTGTGTGTAATCTACCAAAGTGGGCTCTCTTTCAAATGAAACGACAATCGCTTCAGTCATCCCCAATCACGTCTCTAATCTGTCGCCTGTACTTCCTGCTTTTCCCACAGGCACAGACTTGGGCTCCCAGCGATGACGAGGGGTCAACAAGAGATGAGTTCTATGACGATGAAGACCTCTACTCCGGCTCCGGCTCTGGCTGTAAGTTGTTTGAACACTAATATCTATAATGTAAATCTATATTCATTTAGCATAAGTCGACATTTTTAGACTGAAACAAGTGGTGATATATATTCAGTTTTATACCCATTTATTCACAACATGTAATGACTTGCTAAACTTCCTAAACTCACTGCTATAATTTAATCTCAAAACAATGATTGCAGTTAGTTGGTTTCTAAGGTAAATGTGTAAAAGACAGTTATTTTTTAATATTACTGAGGGATATCAGTTGGATACTACCATCACATCCCAGTTACGAAACCTGAAATATGGAAACTATGGAAACTCTGCTCAACAAAAACAATCAAATTTTCCATTTCAGTGACTTCAATATCCTCCTTTTTTCTTATTTGCCGTTAATATTTACGAGGAGCACACCACCACATGCTCTTATTCTTCTAAACCTGACAGCTGCTAGGTCTCAATCAGATGACCTCTGACCCCTTGTCCTGGCTGTCCTTGAATTGTGAATACACTATTCATAGATGTGGCTAGCTCAGTCTGTGCACAATACAAACTGCCAGCTGGCTTGACAGACAGGTTTTGATACGGATTTATGGAAACACCTTTAAACACAGACGCGCCCTTGCATACAGCCAACGCTCCGGTCTCCCCCAGATCTTATTTACTTTAATCAGATTATGGTCCACTGCCGATTAGCCTGTCACAAGCACGCCAACAGTTGTGGACGCCTATATTTTTTTGTTTGTCTGCTTGTGTAGGAATTAGTGACTGAGCCAAATGCCTTTGGTTTACTTTAGGTTGATTTTTTTTTCAGTTATGACTGCAGATGAGCTCTTCTCCTTATTTCCTTATTGGGCATGACTCATTGAGGGCTGCCCCGAGTTCAGACAGCACGATGGCTGAAAATAAATTACAATTCAGATCAGGCGAGTGCAGCAGAAGCACCCCCTGTGGATGAACAGCAGCCTGGCAAATGCTTTATCTCACACTGAGATACTGAGCCCCAAATCTGAGAGAGGCTGGTTTTGAACCCACACCAACGTGCTTTTTCCTGATACATCCTGTTTCCATAGCTTGCCATTTTGTGAAGTCTGAGTTGCTTCGACAAAAGATTCTGTTGTTGGACTCCATATTTTTCTACATCCTCGCCAGCTTCTCTGTCAGTCCTCCTCCCTATGTGCCTGTAAATTTAATTTGTTCCTCTTTCAACTCGCAGAGCTTTACCGCTATAACGAAATGAAAGGTGGTATAATAGTATTACAAGATTTAAGAAAAAAAAGAATTACTCAGCAGCATTGGCTTCTCTTCTCACTGATGCTCTGGTTGTGCCTCTTTCCCACTCATCCTTATAACCTTTCCAAGAGACTGCAAATCAGGAAACGCACAGATTTTCCACTTTCAATTTAGTCTCCTTAAAATCCCCCTAAGTGTGACCATTTATGGGGAGAGATCATCTCAGTGTTGTTTAATGAGCCGATTTCAAGTGTAAAACTGCAACATGGTTAATAAGGCCACAAATATTTTTATAGTGTATGCTTATTTACATACCATTAACTTGAACTCTAACTTCCGGACGACATCAGAATTTGCCTGTCATTGCAATTGTGATGAAACATTTTGTCCCATTAGATTACACCATGCTCTGTACATAACATATATATTATTATTATGTCTCCTTAATCTGTCTTATTCAGGGTTATACAGTCTTCCTGTTGTAATGACAGCAAATGTGAGACCAGTGATTATGTTTGTTTCAATAAAAAATGCCTCTCTTGCAGTTCCTGAGATCAGTGTACGGCCGACCTCTGTGAGCGTGTCCTTCACAACAGAAGAGGCCCTCATCCTCTCCACCACGCAGGCCACAAGCCCCGCCCCCTCCGCCTCCCCTGCCGCAGAGCCCAGTCCAAACCCAGACCCCACCATCACCAGCACCACGATGCTGCCCACAACGGAGGCCGACGGGGAGAGCGGTGCATTCTGGGAGCTGGAAAAGGAACGCGAGCTGGAGAAGGAGAGGGAGCGACAGAAAGAGCTGGAACGCCAAGCTGAACGAGAACGTGAGAGGGAACGCGAGCGAGAACGTGTCCGTGAGCTGGAGAGAGAGAGGGAGAGAGAGCGAGAGAGAGAGTTGGAGAGACAGAGGGAGAGAGAAAGAGAGCGAGAGCTGGAGCGCATCCGGGCCGCCGCCGCCGCCCAGACCACAGCCGCGCCCATCGTGACCACCAACCCGGCCACCAGCACCGCTGAGACCCCCTCACCCTCTGCTGGAGCGGAGGACCTGAGCACCACAGAAGAAGAGGATGATGATGTTTACCTGTCCCCCGAGCCCACGTCGCCGTTTGCAGGATTTAACACAGAGTTCACCACAGATGACCTGACCACGACAGCTGCGGCTACACCCGAGCCCACTACTACAGCACCAGCCACCACTGCGCCCACCACCACAATCCGGACCAAGGTGCCCTTCAGACCCAGGGTTCCCATGACAACGGGAACCACCCAGGGTGCACCCACAACCAGAACGCAGCAGCCCACAACAGCACAGGTGAATGTGATAACAAAGCAAGTAACACAACTATATAAAGGTACAGGTATGACAGGCACTTACACAGAAGTACTGTAAATTAATCTACAACAAAAAACAATAATTTGTTCCTTTACTGACCCCTAGTGGCTTAGACAGACATGAGTCAACTGTATGTGTAATACTTGGAAGATCTCAGTCTGATCTCAGTGCAGACAAACATATGTGATTGGTCGGTTCTGATAACACTGTTTGCCACAGTGAAGTGATAAGTAATCCTGAAAAACATCCGGGTAACAGACAACGATACAAAGTGTTGTATAAATAATCACAGATCATTAGAACATGCAGATTTCATTGGTGTATCAAAGCTCAAAAGACAACATTAGTTTTGAGAAATATTTAATCTCATATTATTTTCATACATGCTGAACAAACAACTGACAGCAAAATGCTAAAATTGATCTGGGACTCACATTTTGTGTCACTATTTTTGTGTGTTGGTGTTTTGGGGGCATTTCTTGGCCTTTAGTGACAGGAAACCAGAGGCAGAGTGAAGGGATGACAAGGAGCAAACTAGCCCTGGCTATAATTTGAAAACAGGCCTCACTGGCAGCAGAGAATTGACAATAAACAAGGTAAAAATCCAATGACGTGCCATAGAGGACAGCCGGACCGGGAGCAGAGCCAGGGATGTCGTGCTCCAAAGAGTTCCTGAGAGTTTTCTGGATAAACTGTCATTTTGTGGACAGGGTCTGTGTATATCACTGTAGTTTTTATGACCATTATAAAAGAGGAAACCGAAACCCGGTGGTAGAATCCACATTTTTATATTTTTTATTGGATAGTGTGATACCACAACTCTTCATATGACATGTAACAGACTCACACTCATGTTTTATGTCACTGTTGTACCAAAGCAGCACTGCACATTGTACAGATCTGGATTTAGACAAGACTGTAAATGCTCAGACCACTGGCCTTTTTATTGACTTTACTTTTCCTTGGCCCTGTTTTGCAATAACATGGAATCTTGCTTTGAAAATAATCCCAGAGCTCAACATTGTCATTAAATCACAAAAGTAATGCATTTACCAGTAAAACACTAGCAAATAAATGGATGAAGGCGACTGCTGCTGTTATAGTACTTTGAATGGCAGGATGAGTTCATGAGCGTTTGTGGTGTGTAGTCACCTCAAATAGGACTTCCCTGTGGGACCATTGCCATTTGGTCAAAAGGGTTTTATGTAATTGTTTCACAGTATTAACACAATTCCGTAATGTGGTTAGTGTTGTTCAAATATAACAAGCTGATATGCAGTTCTAGGCATTTTCCTTTTCACTTTAATGATGCGCTTAAGTTTGTTTCCACTTATGTGTGCCATGTTTGTGAAGTTTATGCATGTGTTGGACAATATGCAAGTTTCCCTGAAGCAGCACACAGAACCTCATTGTTTTTAAGGCTCTCTTGGTGAACATATGCCCGGGAAACTCCAGCTTTGGTCAGGATAATTATCAACGTGACCACTCTTTGGAACAAATCTGATTACAACAAATGTAACTTTCCCTGCTATGGGCTTTAATTTTCTCTTTTTCTCTTTTTTTAGGAGAGCAACAACGAGGTGGGTGTAGCTGGTCCAAGTGGAGATTTCGAGATCCGTGAAGACAACCGCAATGGACTGGGACGAGGGCTGCCGATGGAGCCAGATCTGATCGGCAACACTGTGGATGGGGGAAGCTCTGCAGCCCAGTTACCACAGAAAAACATCCTGGAGAGAAAAGAGGTTTTGATAGGCAAGTACCATTTTCCACATTTAGTGTGGCCCTATTTTGTACTGCTAGACCCCTGCTTCTGTAAGTGTTAAGTTTGATTAATGCCCTTTGTCCACTTAACCACCTCCTAGATCAACAGATTATTTCACCCCGTTGCCTCCTGTATTCTTTCCCTTGCTTTACACGTGCTCTGTAGATGAACTTGTATTACCTTGCGTCCACAAAGGGCACATTTATCACCGTAAGCGAATGCGCTGCCTAGAGCTTTTTGACCCACTGAGAACCAGCAATCCTGGCGCTGCATTATCCAACCAGCCCTCCCCTCCGCTTTCTCCTCCTGCTTTTTCTCATCATTCTCCCTCTAGCCTAATCCAATCCCTTTTCAAGTGGCCTGGCTCCTTGTCCCAAAGAGCTGTAGTGGAAAGTGAAGGGGCTGACCTGACTGGCTCTCTGTCTCTGCTTCAGCTATTCTGATTGGAGGACTGCTGGCTGTGGTTTTCGCTGATTTCTTGGTCATCGGTAAAGAGCAGGAGGCAACAGTGTTTAGCCTAGAGTGTGCCTGTGATAGATGTAGATGTTCGTTATTTGTGGTGGGCATAAGCACAGGGCGGTTACTCCCTGATTGCACAGTGAAAGTTCCATTGCCTTGTAACGCAGCCTTGCAAATTAGCCACAATACATGTTCCAGAGCTTGGAAATGTACTCTTCTCTCGTGATTATTTCCCCACTTAAATAAATTTTTCTTGCGGAATATGACTTGCTAATTTTTTATATGCTGTTAACCGACATTACGACCATATGGGTTTTTTTTAGGCGTGATGTGCTAGCCGTTAAGCTGGTGTAAGGCAGTAGGTTGATGTAGTTTGTTTAGTTAGATTTAGAATAATAAAGGCCAAACCACTTTGATTTGATAATTCTGTGTAAATAATAATAATAATAATGATAGTAATCTGCTAACAACTACAGTTTAATATGATATAGCCTTCACTCTTTTTAGCCATGTACCATTTTCTTCAGCCTAGTTATTGTAGTTCTCTGATTAATTGAGTCCATTCACTGTATCAACATTGATTAAAAAGATGAATAATTACCTTGCTCAATAATCAAAATGCAAATTGGTCTGGCTTCAATAGTTGCTTGTAAACAATATAAACAATGCTATGTCTGTCACTTTGAAGATGCATTGAGTCATTAAGTGTATTTTCCCCTTTCCTGCAGCTGTGATCGTTGGCGGCGTGGTGGGAGCACTCTTTGCCGCTTTCCTGGTGATGCTGCTGGTCTACAGGATGAAAAAGAAGGACGAGGGCAGTTACACTCTGGAGGAACCTAAACAGGCCACAGTGACCTACCAGAAACCAGACAAGCAGGAGGAGTTTTATGCATAAGACTCGTTCCCCTAGAGGCCAGAGAGACACCCACACACAGATGGACCCAGAGAGATTTAGAGAAGGAACCTCTGCGCCCTGTCCTACTCCTCCGGCTGCGTCCTGTCATCACCGTCAACACACTTGTGAGCGCCTTTCTCTCTACGGACTTGGGACTTTCTTTTCAATGAAAACACAAAAGAGGACAAAAAAAGAACAAAAAAATAATCAAAATATATTCTGAAAAAATCCCACATACACACCAGATGTTTTTAAAGTAAATGTTGTTATTAATATTCGACAGATACTTGTTCTGTATGTAATGATATGATTATTTTGTACAAAAAGGACAAAACAAAACACAAGCTCTTAACCTGTGTTTCCAGCACAAAAAGTTCCTCTTCTGTTTTTATGGAGCGAATGAACAAATGAAAGGGGTCGAGGGAGCGCAGACACAATGGGTACAAAGAGGTGGCAGTGGTCTCAGCGCAGCCCCTCACCCCAAACACATGGAGCGTCTGGTTGGCCGCACACAACCCGGGGTCAAAGGTTAGAGGAAAGGTCTCTTTGTGCCTTCCGTCTCTGGTGCTCAAACACATGCATACTCGCATCCATACAGCCACATTAAGCAACACGTGCACACGCTCACACGTGCACACGCCCACATACACTCACTTATGTCAGCTCGAAGGTGGCTCCGACCTCTCGCTTTGTGCTTGGCCAACCAGAAAATAGTGCTCAGACGCAGCGTGCTTCTCCATGTCGAGGAGCTGTCGTGGAAACACTGTATGTCACAGAAGGCTGGCGACCCGTCTGCTCCTCTTAGCTGTTTAAAGACTAGTTACAGATAGTAATAATAATCAATAATATATCAGTGTCTGGGCTGGATGGTGAGTAATAAAATGAATAATACCGTGATAATAATAAGTAAACCGGAGGACGTGTATTTAGCAGTTTAAAAAGGTTTATATGTAAATAACAGCATCTCACTAATCATCTGCATGACCATTCAGAGTTTTATTCATCATATTGGCCATCACAGGGCTGTGCTCTCGCCAGCAAAGTTACACACACCACATGCCACACTGCTACACAACAGACATAGAACTGCTCTGCATTCAGACACACACACATCAAACCTTGTTGTGACGTTTTCACTTGTGAAGCGAGAGAGATCAGGTGGTTTTTCCAGTATGTCATTGGTATTGTAGTTAGTTTCTGGTTGGTTTAACGTTTGGTCTGTTTGTGTAAAAAGCACAACTGCACATCTGTCATCACAGCTCTGACTCCTCCCACTCTGCATGCCTCACCTTCATCTTCTGCCATTGGCTCTGTTCAGGAAAGGGAGGGGCCCAATTGAACGTGTGTGGGGCAAAACTCTAAGCTGCAAGTGACTTCCAAGTGCTCTCATCCATGGTCTGCTGTACAGCAATCATATCGTAACTTTTGGCCATAAAGTTATGACAAGTTTAAAGACCTTGAGTTTGAACCTGTGGGGTCTCTTCACCTGCTGTGGGCTCTTATGGGGAGGGAACAGGGAATCTGGGCTTGGTTTTCAAATTTTGGGAGTTGTGCTTTATCTAAGAGATTGTAACAATAACCACACCAGTACGACTGGGCTAGTAGCTTCTATTATACTCAGTACTGTAGATCAAAAATGCATGGGAGTCAAAACTATACTAGTCTGGGTGTGTGTGGATGTCAGTGTGCATTTTGTGAACTCCAAAACAAACCAGGGGTGGGGTCAAAGTTCGAATGTACTGTGGTGGAGAGTGCGGTCACCTTTGTCCAGCAGCCACCGCGTTCCTCCACTGAGCGGTAACACGCCTCTGCCACTGTTGTGTGTGTGCGAGCTTCACCTTGATATTTCACAGCAGACTTTTGTGTACACTGGCCTGTCGTTGACGCGTGTTTGCTCAGTTCACTGCTGAATGTGGGCCGGACGCTCTCACACTGACTGTGTCTTCACTGTCTGTCTCAGTTTGTCAGTCTCCGCAGCGGGACGGACACACAGACGCCACGCCACTTTTTCACGGGGCAGGAATGATCTTAACATGTACTGTCTTTTCTAAAGTCAATGTATGTTTGTACTCATCTTTAAGCCTGCGTAGCCAAATAAGACAGGGGTATGAGTGAGGGAGAATGGACTGTGAGTAGCTATGCATGTGTGAGTTTGTGTGTATGTTTTGTGTCAAGCCTTATTGGCGGCACTACTCTGTTTGCTGTTCCCATTCCTGTTTTTATACATTTGCATTTTTTTAAGGCTGAGTTTCTGTCATTGGCTGAGTGAGCGAAGAGGGCAGATCCTCCAAGCCACCGACATGTCACTAATCTGCCACTCTGTTCAAATAAAAAACCTGAACTGGGTAAATCTTGTCTTTGTGTTCATTCAAAGGTGTCTATAGGTAACCAACACATAGACAAATGTTTCTACATCTTCAGTTTCTCTTCACAATACTTTGAATAAAGTATCAAATTTTTACTGAAGTAAAGGCAAGACATACCTTTATACAAGCCGAACAAAAATGAAAAGATTTACAGTACAATAAGATTTTTAAGGGACACCTGGCTATAGGAGCAGGATGTATACCACCGTTTTATAACAATTTTTATTAAAAATCTGAGGCATGAGAGGACAAGATCAAGTTTATTTGGTTTACCTCAACATTTTTGTTGACTTTGAAACTTGTGATAACAATTTTGTCACTAGAAAGTTTGTCCACTGATCTGAAGGTTGGTCATTTGAATCCCACTCTTAACATAAACATCGTTGGTAAAGCGATCAGATCCACTGACTCACAGGTTGGCAGTGCGATTCCAGCTCCCACAGATGAATACTGCTGTAGTGTCCCAGTGTCTGTGTACACTGGTATGTGATGTGAGTGGTTCCTTAATGCAAAGTTCTTTGAGTGACTTGAAGGTGGAAAAGCGCTATATAAAAATGTAACCTTTTACAAGAAGAGAATAAGCGACATGCAAAATGGTGAATAAAAGCTATGGTATCAAAATTGGTATATAGCACCTCTGTCTGCATGACACTGACACCACTCCTCTTCAATAACAATATTTCTCTTATAAGATTCCAGTTCTTTTCAGAGATCTTCAAAGCTGTCTGCTTCTGAACATGGCCCTAAATGGTGCAGGCCGATGATAAAGTAACCTCTGCTCGTGCTCACAGTGAAAATACACTTTAGAAAGACATTTGAAATACCTCTCAGACTGGCGCAAAGTCTCGCCCTGGCGTTATCACACACCAACATTAGCTTGGCCTACATACCATTACTGACCCACTGACATCAGCCGCAACCCTGTGCACCTCAATACGAAATACACTGACGCAGCTATTGTATATGATCCAGGCTATTTACTCTGAGTGAACTCTGAAGGTCCTAAGAGGAAAGGAGGGAGGAGTTGTTTCTATACTTGCATCAGGAATGATTAGACCAGCTATCCACTGAGATTTGTGAGAACATGAGGAGGAGGGAGAGTGTTTAAAAGGGTCTCCAGTTTACATTTCTGGTATCAAATTGTTACAGAACAAGGTCAGTTGATAAGGAGATGCAAACACTACACATTGTAATGAAAACAACCGCTTCATAGTGCTTAGTGCAAAAGACTACTGATATGATATATGGTATTATATGGCTCACACATGGGGAAAGATTTGTGATTTGTGAGCCTTCTTTCACATTGGAGGGGTAAGACAGTAAAAGCATTATAGCTGAGAGAGAGGTAGACAGATGCTGGGTGAGGGTGCTGTGTGGTCACTCAGTAGTACCCCATCTGCTGGGAGCAACAAGAACAACTGCAACTGTTAGCAAGGACATTGGTCACACCTGGCATTTTCACAACAGACTGGCTATTTGGCACCGGGGAATAGAAGTAGGCCTACATGGTTCAATGCCAATTTAGAATTTATATGATCACCCAGGGCAGTCGCTGTATATAGCCATTAAGTGTGGCCTTGGGACAAATCTAGTTACTTCTCAAGGACTTGTTCTTTCCTTCAGATAAAATGGCTATAAATTATGTGTTGGCTACAAGTCCAAGCATTTGTAGGCCTGTAGTGCTTTTCATAAACAAGATAGTTTCCAAAGTTTCCATAATAGCAATATAGAGCGTAATCGTGTGTCACTTATAAAAGAAATCATACTTTGTTAAACAGCATACCATGTATTTACTAAAAGGTGTAGGTTTTCAGATTACTACAGGTCTAATTACCTATAATGTTAGCAGAGCATATCCTACACACACAGCTCATTAAATATTATGCAAAATTGACTCTTGTCAGCTCCTCAAAATCATACCTGGATTTGTGTTTTGTTTCCTTCACACATTAATCTGTCTACATCCCTTTAGAGCAGGACATGGTATGGTATGGTATGCTTTTATTTGAACAGGGACAGTGCACAACATTACACTGACCTTAGAAAACAGGAAAGATGTTTGGTGCCAGGTTATAGCAAAAATACTAATTTCCACCTGTAGTCCCTGGACAGGCTGATGTTTAGTAAAAATAAGTTTGGTGTAGATGGATGAGAAACCTGTAAATCTATGGTACATATATCAAACACTGAGTTTCAAATATGCAGATACTCTTTCTTTCATTGGCAATTCCAGGGCTGAGATTATCCAAATGATTCTGGTGAAAGTGTATGGAGTTTGAAAGAAGCACACAGCTTAAATATGTAGGGTTTGTGTGCTAAACATGTGCTACTGAAACAAAACACAACTCCAGGTCTATTTGTGATGAGGAAACAATATTATATCATTGATCAGAAAATAGTGTAACATGGGCCCTTTAAACTGCTAACTGTAATTGACAAAGACTGTGTGTGTTTGAAGGCTGCTTCAATAAATTGAAATGAAAACTACACTTTATTTTATATTCTTTCATAAAGTGTCATATCAAAATAGGCCTAAAGATGAATAAATGTCCTCTTAAGTCTAAATATAGTTGAGTTCTCTTGGCCCTGGCTGGACCTGTGGCGCTCTCTGATTGGCTGAAGCCTTCACGCGATAATTCTCGGTCACGCAGTGAGTTAGCTAATCAATCAATCAGGCCTATTAGCCTCGCGCCCAGGAGCGACTAGCCTCGCGACCTGCACCGCTTAATTGATTATTAGTTTAGAGTTTATTGGTTTGACTGAAGCCGAGGCGAAATGGACGAAGACTGTGGTGTATCTGAGGATTTTGGTAAGGGCAAATTAATTGTTTTGTTGCGACATTGCCATAGTGACGTCCTGAGTCATGTTATAAAACTTTGAACAACTTCTTCAAAAGTCTTGCACTAGAGTCACATATTGATCTACAGCAGTCCCCATCACCGAGAAAAAACTTAAATCAACTTTAAAGTTTGTCATTAACATTCTTGACCCAGTGTTTGTAGATAGAAGCAGGTCCCGCTAGTTAATTAACAGTCAGGTGAGGTGCGCCACAGCTGGGACACTAATTAAGAGACTGCGGGGGCTGCTCCTCCAGAGGGTGGCGTTTATCAGGGAAAATCCACCTCCAGGTCTTCCAGTGAAATGTGCCTCAAGCAAATGACATCACTGGCCCATGTCTCGGCCTATAGGCATTTGTTCAAAGTAATTAGTGTTTTGGCAGCTTTCTAAGAGGCAAAGATAAATTAATTATATGCAGCATCATGACCTGTACCAGACACCTAGACTTCCACTTTTGAAGAGGTTCTTAAATGTCCTCACATCAAATAAACCCTTATGACAGCATTTTCCTAATCTTATAAATTATAATGGGCAAACATGGGTCCTGATTATTGTATCAGACCTGTAAGACTTTTCTTGTTGCAGATTGTCCAAGCCTTTTGTGTGAAGAACAGGAAGATTTGGAACCAATGAATGACCAGCCTGTGGACAGGAAAAGGGAGGAGGAGGAGGAGGAGGATAGGGGGGAGCGGCTCTTTAATCAGATAAATAACAGAGAACAAACTGGACACAATGAACAAGCAGGAAATAGTGAAAATAATGAAGAGGAACCAGACCGAACTGAATCGAAGGCTGTGGCGGGAGCAGAGGAGGAGGATGGTTCTGCAGATGGAGCGGACAAAGACATTAATAACAATGAAAAAATGGAGGATAAAGAAACTTGTGAAGACAAAGATGAGCAGAAAAGGGGCAGGAAGAGGCGGAGCAAAAAAAACGAGCGTTCAAGATGTAAAAAAAGTTGTAAAGTTGTTGACGATAAAGAGCTGACCAAAAACCCAGCTCAGGAACTTGAGAAATGTCCAGCGGACCCCTCATTGGAGCCCACTGTTGGGCTGATGAACAGCAGTGAGTTGACTGATCCCATATACCTGGGATGTGGAGCCTCGGGGGTGTACTGCCCCCCTGTCGCCTTGGCTCTTTACTCCTCACAGCCTCCGGTCCAAATCCAGCCTGCGCCTCCTGCACCCCAGGCCACCAAACGGCCCCATAGCCCCTATCTACATAGTGTACCGAAGACTAACCCCCAGCCTCTTGAGGTCAGATTATTTGCATTACATGCTCATAACATTTACCTACTCTTTAAGTTGGTATCATTTGTAAATTAATAAACTCACTACAGATGGCGATAACTCAAGTCTATTCAACAAGACGCTCAATACGATACTGCACGAGGGGCCGCGGGCAATCCCTCAGCTATCCAGTGATGCCAGGATTAGAAAACATTGACAACTGCCTTCTGCCACCTGCCCCAAAGAAGAAAACTCGCACTCTCTATAGTATAGGTAAGAAAAACTATAGGTGGATAAAGTTCTCTAAAACTGTGCATTCAGTTTGGTTCAACATGCACATATGTTTGCATCATCTCAGATCAGTTGGAGCACTTGGAGTCCCTGTTTCAGGAAGACCACTACCCTGATGCAGAGAAGAGGAAAGCCATTGCTGCTTCAGTTGGGGTCACACCACAGAGAATAATGGTGAGAAACATACAGACAACATGTCAGCTTAGTACAGGACCAGAAAATTTCTTAAACATTCACATATGAGGAATTTAGTCAGTTTTGCCTCCTTGGATATTGGACAAAATAGTTTGACATAATGACAAATGCTTTCAATGAGAAAAAATTCAACTTGTGTAAGGACCTCTTTGTGCTTTTAAATAACACTCTACTCATGCAATTTCTTGTATTATACCATTTTTTAACTTCTCCACATTTTTTGTCCAGGTTTGGTTTCAGAACCGCAGAGCAAAGTGGAGAAAAGTGGGGCGTTCAATCAGTGCAAAGGCTGAGCAGAAGGCGAGCCATGCTGGACCTCACAGCAACCTCCCGCAGGCTCAAGTGACCCCTGCTCTGCTCAGTTTGCCCCTCAACAAGTCAGTCCTCTGTGGGATAGTTTTATGATGCTGACCTGATCTCACCCATATTCCTCCCTTTACGCAGACCACCATCTTTTTCTGGTCACTTTGCCACAAAACTGTCTCAGATTGCGCCCACAGCACCGACTTTCACTCCTTTGTACAGCAACCACTCAACCAGTCCAGGTGAAAGAATGCACACACAAAAATGTGCAGCCACTAAGTAATGTGCCACACATTTGAAGAATCTTAAACATTTATAAATCTGATTTAATATTTAAACCTGCCCATTGGTTGGAATATTTTAATTTCTACAGACAATCACAAACATCTGTTGTGTAGAATAGTCATTTATTCAGAATTGCAGTGTGGACTATGTTTTGCCAGTTTGCTTAAAAGAAGGTGTTTTTGGCAGAACCAATGGTTTGCATAATGACACAGTATAAATCCTCTGAGACTGAACCGTCCTTTAATCTTTTATTTGTCTTAATCTGCAGGTCAGTCCAGAGTCCGAGATGGAGAGCAGCTCCAGCTTTCATCTCAGGGGGGGCTTGCGGAGTACCACCCACGCCCAATGCATAGCCCCCCTCCCATACGCCGAGCCAGCCTGCCTCTGTTTACCACAGCCTACAACCCGGCCAACCCAAACCCCTCGCTCCTTAACACGCTGGCCCACACCCCACCTCTGTTTCTGGATGCTCTAGAGGCGGGCTCCTCCCTGCCACACCATGACACGCAGCCTCTGCAGGCTGACACCAGGTCAGGTCCACTCACTGGGGACTGTGACTGGAATACAAGCAGATAATCTAGACAGGGAGAACAAGCACTGACAGGAGAGGGACAGCAGGGAGATGTGCTCACATGAGCTGGGACTCTGTGCAATATTCAAGATGAAGAGCGAGAATCAGTTTTAACATTCAGAGCATGCACAGACATGTGCAGATCAGTAATTACTAAATGCTGAAATATTTTATATGGCCTACTTAGAAACTGAATCTGATGCCTTCTCAAAACACAGTTGGTCATAGATTGTCAGACCTAAACTTGTAAACTTGTAAAACTAGTAATAAATAAATAAATTGAAGTAAATCATAAACACACAAAAATGTGTTATATTATGTGTATTATTAAATCATAAACATTGAACTGTCAGAGTTTAAAGGTGGTAAATCTCTCTTTGCTTCACATGTAGCTCTCTCTTTGATTTTGGGGAGAAGCTGGATTACCTGAGTTCAGCGCAGCAGAACAACCTCCTGTACCAGTTGCAGACATCCTATCCCAGCTCTCAGCCCCAACCCTGTGTTTCCTACCTCACCCCTTCCCCTTACCTCACACCTAATCCTCCAGATTCCAACCCCTCATCCTACCTGACTTTTGGCCCCGGCGGCGGCTCCACTGGTGTGGTGACCTACTCAACTGGAGGCCACACCTTCTTCCAGTCCCAGAGCACAGGACAAGTGCTACTCCAATCCACTGGTCCTCACGGTGAGTTCAGACTAGTGTCATTAGATCAGATTAATGATTGCTATGCTAAATGCTCTGTTATTATACCTTTATTTCTGTTTGAACCTCAGAAGACTAGCCTGCAAGTAATCCTGGATATATGCACATACAGATGACAATAATAACATAGTAACAGCATTGAGGTTGAGGTCCTACATCTCTGCTCTCTCCACAGCTTTGTTAACATTGGTTTGCTTTCACAGGTGGGATCACTGCCTATCAGTCATACCCCTGGGGGAGCATGTACAGCCAGGCCTCTCTGCACCAGCGGCCTCAGTGCCCCCCGTCATACCCCAGCACTCTGAGCGCTCCGCGGGACCTCCAGCTGGCCCCCTCTGGCACCGCCCCTCCCTCCGTGTTCTTCACCATAGACCAGCACTCCTCACACACACAGATCCATTCCAGCAGTACTACTCTGCCACCTGTGTCCACACTCAGACCCCCCAGACTCAGAGCAGAGATCACTCCAACTAAAGCTGCTCCACTGCTGCCTGCTCAGGCCAGCCCTGCCTCTCCACAAAGCCCTCCAGTGCCCCCTTGTGTCAAGATAGAGTACGACAGTCCTCGGGAAATCCATAGCCATTTCCACTGTGACTTTTCACCAATACATTTTTGACTGCATATGTTTAAATTAAAGTTAAATTATACTGTTTGTGTGTGATGAGAATTCATAGGTTATTCATTAGTAGTTCTGTAATATTCTAATTTCTGTCTTTAATGTTTTCCAGTTTGCCAAAAATATTAATGGAAAAAAAAATCATAGCTGGCCTTTAATAAACACGCACTGCTTAGTGGACATCCTTAATTCTATCTTTGTCGTTTGACGTTGGTTGTCATATGCTGTATCTGTCAGTAGAGGGCACTGTAAATGCTTCTAAATTTACCATGTGCAAAGATCTGACACTTTGTTTCCTGGACATCCCTCTATCATGGCCAGAAGGGGGATATGAGCAGGCGCTAATCTGATGAAAACGAATACAGACACTTGTTACAACAGAGGAAGTGTCCTATTTGAGGAAAGACGCTGCCTAAATCCTAATCTTTATTGCCATCTGCTGTGTTCACACACGGTGCACTCTCCGCTCTGTTTGTTCATCACATCACCCTCATGTGCTCAAGGCAGTGTCTATAAATAACATTTTGGTTTGAGCCTCATTCTTAACTTTTGGTGAGAGAGTTCAGAAAGTTTAAAAAAAATGTAGTTAATATTCTTTCTTGGTCCTTTTTCTGTGTTCAGTTTTATGATATGAGAGTGTTGGCCCAGGATATGGAGCAGAGTCGTGATCTGATGTTGCTATGGGACAAGGTGATGGTGGGATGTGGCGGGTGTGGGGAGAGAGAGGTGGGCGGGGGGCAGATGGGATGAAGGAGGAGTGTGTTTGTGGCACCACGAGACCGGCTGGTTATGTAACAGCTCTATTTGGGTTTTTAATGAACCTCTCTCTTCTGCTCATTGGCTACTGAGCTGTTACTGTTGGCAGGACCTATGTAGTGTAAATACATGCACTGAAGCTCATAATATGCAGAAATATTTCAAATTAGTTCTAAAAAATGTTCCCTACCACTGCAAATCCTAGACCGTAACCTATTCAAAATAAGAGCTTGGTTAGGCTGGTTATATGTGGCCTTGTCAAAACTGGTATCAAATATAAAATAATATCTATATGGTGTGAGTGACCAATCACATGGCTGACGAGTGTCCTGTAGGTTTAAGTCTGTAATTATTTTTTCCAGGCCTGTCTTGTGAACAGAGGCACTCAGAGTCTTATGTGCCAGTGCAGGTATAGGATGCACCAGTCCCACTCTCTCAATATTTACCCAGTATTCTTCTAAAAAAGGCAACTTGTTTGAGCTTTCATGGATGTGGTTTTAACGTAGTCCTCCCAAAGCCAATGTTGGTGCATAAAACAGTTGTGCTGCTCCATTGGGGATGGCTGGATACTGTGAATTGAAGGAGTTTGTTGATTTAACAGACTGAAACTAATAGTGTTTGTTTTTGAAGAAGCCCGAATATGGTTTCAAGATCCTCGACATGTTTACGTCAAAACCATTAAGTTGTTGATTTTCAGATGTGTTATTTGGTGAGTTTGTTTAAAAAACATGTGTTACAAATACAGGAATAAGGGGACAGATAATATTTGAGATGCATTGACATGGCTTTTCACAAGTGAAAAAAGCACAGATTGATGACCGGTCATAGTTGTTTGCTCATGGGGTCTGGCACAGCTGTTGTGGAACATGATTCTATATTCAGCCTGAAACACTGAATTTGACTTTACTGGAACTGTTTCTTTTTCAGGCTTTTGGTAAACTATATTTTATATTCATATTTTTATATTTCATGTGGCTGGGTCATTTCACATTCAGTTTGTTGAATTGATGCCTCAGTGTGGAAAAGACTAGATTTGTCTTGGTTATGTTTCGATGAGCCTAAAAATGACAGATTAAATACTACAGCATTTTAGTTTAGTCCAACTGCCTGTATGTGGCTGTGTTGCATTTTTAAATGAAAAGTTTGTTTGTTTCTTGATTAAAATACTGCATTTTCTTTAGTTTATGATTAGGAAATATGCAAAGCATCCTCTTCCACAGTTATGAAACTGAGGTTCACTGGAAGCAGGTATGTTTGTTTTTGTGAGGCTGCTCAGTAGACATGTTACATAAGTTTGTGTGATTTGTGTAGTAGAACTTTGCATATTTACACAAATATGTGTGTGTGTGTGTGTGTTGTCATGTGCCATACACGAAAGGCCCATAGCCCAAATGCAGCGCTGTCCAGGAATAACAGCTGAACCTTTCATGTCCGAGGCCATCACACACGTGCGCTGTTGACTTTGCCACATGTCTTTTTAGTAGAAACTGTGTCTTGTTAGTTACAGTGCGGCCACACTCTAACTGCTCTTTTCCTGCAGACTGCCTCTGAATTGCGGCCTGTTCGCTGCTGTGTGATGGAGGTGTGTGAGGGGTCCAGAGGAATGCGGGCGGGGCTGGGCAGAGGGATGCTGAGGGGAAAAGAGCGGCTCTGTTTTGGACGAACATGGATTCAGAGGATCGTGTGTGTCTGTGTGTGCTTGTGCATGTGATGATGATGATGAGGATGATGATGAGGATGATGAGGATGATGATGATGATAAAAGTGTGTTTGCTCCACTGGGGCCAAAGGCTGACCTAACTTTTTTGAAGAGGCTATGGGGAAATCTGTGTGAGGAATTCAATACATTAGATTCAGTTATTTTTTCTGTTACAACTTTAGTATTCATCACCATCTCAGTATATTTAGCAATGTGTTAGTGAAAGTGAAATGACTTTCGAATGACTATATCATGTAAAATTACTGTTCAAGTTGAGACTGAACTCATTTGAACTAGGAGGTCCAGTCCATAGCAAAGTGCGTGCTTATGCATAATATCCCAGCATGCCGAGTGGTGGAACACTGTGGGCTGTGTTTGGTGACTCTATGTTACTTCCGCACCATAAATGTGTGTTTGCTGTACCAAGGAACAGGGAGAAAAGAGGAATTCATATTGGTGTTTATTTGAGCTTTGGCCAAATCCAACGTGGGGCGACTGCACCACTGCACCAAACCCCAGCTGCTCCTTTACCTCCAGACACACATACTGTATGGGCCGCAGCACACATACCTGCCCATATCAAGGTGTTTGTGTTTCCCTGCCCACTGTAAGGTCCTCCCAAAGCAGGTATTTCCCCTCCATGCCCACACACACACACACACACCTACAGGGTGTACACAGGGGGGCGTTTGAGGGCTGACTGTAAAGAAGCTGCATTGATAACCCTCAGCTCACAGTAGCTCAGTCTCACTCTGTGGCAGTCCCCATCACAGCAGCTGCCTCTGCCCTGACTCCAGAGCTCTTGTCCAGGCATCGCCATCATGACTGTGACCCCGCTCCTCTTGCTGCTGCTGGGCCTTATAGGCACACACGCCACTATCGACCAGCGCACAGCCGCGGCTATGGGTAAGTACTAACCCCAGCCTCTTCATCTTATCCTGTGAAAAGACTCTCATGCTGTGAGTCATAGTAGTCTTCTGTAGTTTTTTGTTTAACAGTAATAATAGAATTAAACTAAAACAGGTTTTGAATTGCAAAAGGTTTAAAGCTATGACAATAAATTCAATATCAGCCTTGTTTTAAAATATCTTGCCAAAACATCAAGTAATGTAGGGGACAAAGTAAGTTGCAAAATATTTTCAAATGCATACACCCATATATGGGTGTATGACTTTAATGTTACTAGTAATTTAAGTGTTATTTAAAAAAATTAACATAGTTTATGTTTTTGTTTGGGGATAATTAATAATCACATAGCCCTGTGTGAATTACTGAAGTAATATGGCATTTTCCCTGGCCACTAAATTTTCATGGCCAGTCACATCCACAAGAAATCATTCATCTCCACAGCAACAACCATCCTAAATATCACCAAGTAACACTGTTTTATTTTGAACATCTGGTTTGATATGTCATGTGGTTGTTTATTATGTAAGAGACAAATATATTGTATTATAAAATATCTCATGTATATTTTAATGAATTTAAAAGCATATATTTTCTTTGGTTGGACTGCAAGTTGTGGTTCAACTCTTGCAGTACCTTTGCACAGGAATACATTTTCTGAATTGTAATTTGATATTCTGTTCATATTTTCTGGCTAATTTTCCTTTACATCTCCAGTGATCCAGACTCCGCCCCTGGTACATTTGTGCATCCTGTTTTTGGCTCTCCTCCTTCTGTAACCTAAACCTCACCGGCCGCTCTTAAGTGCCTCTTTCATGCTACGCTCCTCCCTCCCCTTTTCCTTTACATTTTGTATGTGCTCCTTCTGCACCTCAGACCTGGACTAAAATACTGTCCCATTCATTGAAGTTTTTTTTTTTTCTGACAGCTGCAATACATCCAGCTGCAGTACATCCAGAACGCTGCTGCCTGGGTCCTGTCTAGAACCATGACCTAGCGCCAAAATACATCTCTGACATATTGGTGTACTCTGAGGACCTCAGGGACCAGCCTCCTGCTGGTGCCCAGAGTCAGGACTAAACATGGGGAGTCAGCCTATTAGTTTTATGCAGCTAAAATCTGAAGATGTGAGGCAGGCCTCTACTTTGACAATGTTTCAATCTATGCTCAACATGTTTCTGTTTAGCTGTGCATATGATTGAAAGGTTTTCATTCTGCACTTTTCTTTTTTAATGCTCATTTTATGATGATATTTATGTTTTCATTTGTCTGTATTGTAAATCACTTTGAATTACTTTCTGTACAAATTGTGCTATACTAATAAACACGCCTTGCCTTTTTTGTCAAAATGCAGCTGCAGGCTTGTGCAAAACACGCCCCACAGACCTGATATTCATCATTGACAGCAGTCGGAGTGTTCGTCCATCTGAGTTTGAACAAGTCAAGGTCTTTCTGGCCAAGGTCATTGAGGGTCTGGATGTGGGACCTAATGCTACCAGGGTGGGAGTGGTCAACTATGCCAGCCGCGTGAAGAACGAGGTACAAGAGTGCAATATTCCTAGAGAGAAATGACTAAGTTTGTGTGTGACACAAATGAGAGTGTTGTCTCTTCACAGGTATCCTTGAAGACACACAAGACCAAAGCTGGCCTTGTGAAGGCTGTGACCAAGATTGAGCCTCTGTCCACAGGAACCATGACTGGCCTTGCCATCCAGTTTGCTCTCAATGTGGCCTTTAGTGAAGCTGAGGGAGCTCGTAAGTCCAATGAAATCAGCAAGGTCAGACAAGTCCTCAGATGTTTCCAAAGAGTTTTTCTCTCAGTCTTAACATCTACTCCATGCTTGCTGTAGGTGGCCATCATCGTCACAGATGGGCGCCCTCAGGATAATGTCAAAGACATAGCTCAGCGTGCTCGTGACGCAGGCATCGAGATCTTTGCCATCGGGGTGGGCCGTGTGGACATGAGCACTCTGAAGCAGATGGCCAGTGACCCCCTGGATGACCACGTGGATTACGTGGAGAGTTACAGTGTCATCGAGAAGCTCACCAAGAAGTTCCAGGAGGCCTTCTGTGGTAAGACCGGGTTATTGGAGGAAGACCTGAGGAGGTGCAGGAGTGACTGTAATATGCATAGTAAATAAACATCATGAACTGTGTGTATGGTGGCCTCTCTTTACTCAGAGTAAGGTGTCACAGCCTTCTGTATGCAAGTTATCTCTCCCATTCGTCCTCTGTCTTATACTAAAACTATTTATAAAATCTCCTGAGGACATTTGGGCAGGAGCAACAACCCAAATTGGCTCTTTATTCATTAGTCTCTCCTTAAATCTAAGAGGTGAGAGTGATTTTTCTGTAATTACCAAATCAAAGTGATTTATTAATCCTCTAATTGGATGTGCCCTCTGGCGCTCAGAGGCAGTGGCTCTAACTGCTGCCTGCCACTCACTCTGCAGCAGCTGGGTGTGCTGCAGATGACTGGTCCAAGGGCACACTGCATGTTGGAGGAGTGGGTCTCATGTTCGCAGTAGAAGTACTACCCCAGATATTTTGTTCATACAAGACTTTTCTACTCTTTTTATCAGTTGTTTTAACGATCCACTATTGTACTGCACAATTAAAATGTATTTTCACTATTGACTTATGTATGGCATATTTGACTTATAGCAGATGACAGTGGATCATTAAAATCTTTGTTAGATTTTCAAACTGACATAGTTTTATTCTCTCCCCCTAACCCCAAACATCGCCCCCTGCTGGTTATGTGTGGCACCTCCACATTGGTGTGTGCTCTGCATGCACACATAAGCAGTGTCGGACCAGTGTGCCACTGGGGACCATGACTGTGAGCAGGTATGCATCAGCACTCCAGGATCTTTCAAGTGTGCCTGCAAAGAGGGCTTTACCCTGATGGACGATGGTCGCAGCTGCAGTGGTGAGTGTGCCTGTGCTCCTGTTGTGAATAATGGGTTTTCTCTCAGTATAATTACACATGAGTATCCATAATGTGACATCAATGTGCTCTATATCATGTGTGTCTGCAGCCTGCAGTAACGCAGCCACAGATGTGGTGTTCCTGATCGATGGCTCCAAGAGTGTCCGTCCTGAGAACTTTGAACTGGTGAAGAAATGGATTAACCAGATCATTGACAAACTTGATGTTTCTGACAGCAAGGCTCACGTGGCACTGGTGCAATATTCCAGTGCTGTCAAACAGGTGTGTAAAAGTGACAAAATGATCCCTAATTATTGCGACATTTCCTCATTCAACCGATATCCTCTGCAGGAGTTTCCCCTGGGACGCTACAACAATAAGAAGGACCTGAAAGATGCTGTGAAGAAGATGGCCTACATGGAGCGGGGAACCATGACTGGACAGGCCCTACGCTTCATGACTGATTTCAGCTTTACACAGGGGGCTCGGCCTGGGGTCACCAAGGTGGGCATTGTCTTCACTGATGGACGCAGCCAGGATTACATTGGGGATGCAGCCAAAAAAGCTAAGGAGCTTGGTATGAGACACAATATATTAGCTCTTTGTGTGAAAGAAGTCATATTTGAACAGGTGAACTGTCTGTGTTGCAGGTATCAAGATGTATGCTGTTGGAGTAGGAAATGCAGTGGAGGATGAACTCAAGGAAATTGCCTCTGAGCCAATTGGAGAACATTATTTCTACACAGCCGATTTTAAAACAATGACTCAGATCGGCAAAAAGTTGCAGATCAACATCTGTAAAGGTCTCAGAGACGCATTGAGCATAACCACGTGTTTTCCATGTAAAAATGTGATTTTAATTGATCTGGGTTTTTTGTTCAAACAGAGGAAGATCCTTGTGAATGTGACTCTCTTGTAAAGTTCCAGAAGAAGGTAGAAGATGCTCTACAGGCCCTGACGAAAAAATATATCCTTTACTTCAATACGTCTATAGCTACAATATTGGTATGTGAATGTTTATTCTTGTTGTATTACTTTTTGTCTTTGCTGTGGTCTTCCTTGACTAATGCCTCACTAGAGAGTATGTCAAAGAGGATTGCTCTGCTTGAGAACAAGATCGTCTGAGGTTTCACACCACCCCTCCCTTACTTTTCTCTCTGTAATATATTGAAATGAGCCTGTCTGTACACCCTGACCTCTGCTATAACCCGAGCTCTCCCTCTTGTGTGATACCACCTCCTCCAGCCTCGCTCCTGAGACACACAGAGCCCGGTCGTCATGGGGACCACACCTTAGTGAGAGTGTGTGCGTTCCGAAGGTCACTCTCCTCAGCCAGGCTGTGTAATTGTTAATAAAAGTCTTCCCTCATAGGGAAACGGTGATGGTACACTAAAGAGAGTTGTTGTAGTTGTTACTACTAGTGCTTACAGAGTTGAGATGTTGAGTGAATCAGTGGGTCTCCAGTGCTCTTTAAAAAGGGATCCAAGTAACATTGCTTGAAATTGAATTAAGAAATGGCAAGTCAAAATTCTTCTATAAAATATATATTATAATTAGCCTACTGTTCTATACAATCTTTTATTAATCATAAAACAATTGCAGCCTATGTTTTCTGTGTAAAATATTAGTTTGACTGATGTAAGGCATGGAAACCTATGGGGAAAAAAGCTTTCTGTTCTAAATAATTGTACATCAATAAGTCATTAATATTGTTACAAGAATGTGTTTTACATCAGTATAACAAACTGTTTAGGAGTTTTGCTAACTGATAAACCTAATTATTTTAATTAAACTACATTAAATGTATTGATAGCTTTTAGCCTATTACGTTGGGGCTTGAAGGGCAATACTGCAAGTGTATGTAGAAAACCAAGACTATATTTACCAGTTATTTAATTTTAATTTGATTTTTTTGCCTATATTTACCTGTGTCTTGAAATAAACGCTGGACAGCGTGTGACGTCACGATGACGTTTCTTTCTTAGACAAATGTCCGCGAGCGCAGCTGAATGAAGCCGCAGCCACTACATCTTAGAGTTTTTACTTTATTTTCAAACAAACACGCATTTATTTAGATCTTACAGCAATACTCAGATGTAGAAGTTTGTTTCGTATTTACACGCGTTGATGCCGTTGTCCGTGCGCTGTCAGAACAGTAAAGTACAGATAACTACAGCGAGGCTAACAGGGAGCTAGCGCCGAGCACAGCCATTGCTGACGCCGGGCGAGTGAAGGGAAACCCGGGGAAGCTGAAGACCTCCACCGGCGCTGTTTCATTTTCGGGACGGATGACAGCGCGGGAGGCTGCGATCTGTTCATGTTTATCTGGCTGTACATTAAACCATTCTCTGACTGATAAACTAACTAACCGGGACGGATAAGACTTGAGCTAACAGGCGCTAGCGCAGCGGTGTTTCACTGATAAACAGGAGCTTTTAAAGTCCCATCAGCCCAACATTAGAGGAGCTTTGGACCGGGACTATGGCCAGTGGGACCACAGCAGGCTTCTCTCGTCAATCTAATGGTGAAAGTGTACCGGGACAAGTCTCTTCTGATCGTAAGCTCCGATACCAGTCCGAATCAGAGACTGACATCGTACCGACAGCGAAGAGCTTATCTCGGCTGTGCAGCAGAGACGAAGAGGAGCGGGCTACGGCTCTGGACCAGCTCACTGACAGTGTCTTGATGTGTTTGGGTTTGGACCGGCCCGAATCGAACCGGCTCAGTCAAAAAACACTACTGCATCTGCTCCGATTATCACTGTCCTGCCCCTTACAAGAGGTCCGTGAGAAAACCTCCGAGCTGCTCCGACGCGCGCAGGTAAAGCTCTGGTTCTGCAGCCCCTTCAGAGACAAAAGACTAAACCACTCTTTAAAAGTCAGATATTAGACTCTTTGCTCCAATTTAACCCTTACTATCGCTATTATTTTAACTTATTAGTAGTAGTAGTAGTATTAGTAGTACTGTACTATTATTAGTATTATTATTTCTAAATACCCGGAAGGAGGTTTGCTGCCCTTAATCGTTCTTAATCGCAGTTAATCAAAATCAAGCCCAGTTTTGTACCTGTTACTGCGTATTTCATCAGACATTGAACTGTAGCACTGTAGGTGATGCAAGACCTGATGTGGTGTGCATAAACAAGGCAGACACGCCCCCTCCTAGTGTCCCGACAAAAACCAAAGCCCGGTCGTGCCACTTTCATCAGCTCAAGAAGCTACGAGCCGCTGGTAGCGCTGATCCCCTTTTCTTTGATTAACAATGGGAAAACAGATTTAGGACTTTTTATTCACGACTTCTCCCCTAATAATGTCGGTGAGTGCAACATTTGTTTATGAGCTTCTGAGTTATGAAACTGCGCTCTCCAGTTACTGTAGAGGGCGTTGGAGCAGATCTATTTAAAACTGTAGGTTAAAATGAAATGAAAACTAAATGTAGTAATATACAGTTGTTTCAGTTTCTTCTTAAGACTATTTGTTAAGTTGATATGCCAATACACTATAAATAACTCCTGTTTATATTAAACAAATAAAAAGCATTGTCTGTTTAAATGTTACACAATTGATGCATGTTCTTTTAGTATGAGCTTTTGATGAAGTTTTTTGTTTTGGACACAGAAACAAGGTGTAGCAGTACCTCGAGCGCTGTCTTCAGGTCCTAGTGCCTTTATACCAGCAAAACAGGTGTGTTTGACCCATTTTTCAAAGCTTTCTGAGTGTACAGACTTTAGACATGTTGTTGTACAGTAACAGTTATATTATTATTTTTAGTTCTCCCTGTTGTTCTCTGTAAAACTGACTGTTTGATGAAATTACTTAATACTCATTTTTTAGACTTTCACTTACTTTACTGTTTTAAAGCTGCACTATGTAGCTTTTCTGGTGCAAGGTCTGTCACTTTCGTGTTTATTTATTCATTTACTGTTGCTTTACTGCACTTTTTCTGTGAGTGGGATTGCTTATCACAGATTTGACCTGTTACTTGGCCTGGTTGTTTCATCTGCTTATATCATTGACAGTAGATGAGTTGAATGCCATTCTGTTGAATATTTTAATCTAGACAAAGCCATAACATTTCCATGGAGACGAGCAAGTTGTGGACCGTCTACTAGAAAAATGACATAGTGCACCTTTAAGGATTGGATATTTTATCATCTTACATTCCGCTTCTTTGCCTCTTTTAGATCTTGCAAGAAGGAATCAATCAGGACATCCTTATTGAATCTTTTCTTTCAATGGGTCGAGTGGACCATGTCACAATGGTCATGGCTCTTCACCCGGCCTACCTCAGCTGCTTCCTGAGGACCCAGCATGCTTTGCTGGAGATGGACGGGCCTTTGCCGCGTCACTGGAGACATTACATTGCTGTTATGGTGAGGAAACCACTGGGATACATTGTGTGGTTGCACAATGTATTTGCAATTGAATCAAGTTACCATCAGTTACCAAATCACGAAGGCTGGAATCATTTAGATAATAGATTGTCCTCTGCAAAGAACAAAACAAAACAAAATGTATTCTTTAAGAAATTAGAACACTCCTGTGCATTGTATCTGTAGTTTGAATCTTTACAAACATACATTCTGAAATGCATGGGATACTTGTATTTACCACTTAAGCCTTTATAACTTGTAGTACCTGAATTAATCGTGCTGTACTTGAGTGTGCACAAAAAAATGCAAAATGCGGAAATAGACAAAATGACACAGCCATTGCTTGTTTCATGTCAGCTAAAATAATATGCATGTACATGATCAGTCATTGTTTTTCTGTTTTGTCAGCTTTTGTGGTTTTGTGATGTGGTTGGAGTCTGTGAAATTTGGTGCTTCAACCTTATGTGTTTATTCCTGGTGTACGATGCATTTGTACTTTCACTGTATCACACTCACTAGTCTACATAGTCCTCAATATTTGCTCTTTTTCTTGAACCTCTAGTCCTTTTTAACACAGTTGTCCTGGTTATGTGCAGGCTGCAGCTAGGCACCATTGCTCATATTTGGTCCAACAGCATAGCACATGTTTCCTGGAGGCGGGTGGCGAGGAGAGCTGGCTCAGTGGCTTGGAGCAGGCTCCGACTAAACTGCGCAGCCTTCAGACCCTCAACAAACTGATGGCACACAGGCCCTGGCTCATCACAGAGCAGCACATCCAGGTCAGACACACACACACACACACATGTACCAACACATTCACATGCACACAGACAAATACAAGAGTCACAGTGGAGCTCTTTTTACTGTGGTCACATAGAGAAATTCGCTGATACCCGTTCGCCAATCAAGCAGAACATTATAACCACTGACCCAATGTAAAAACACACATTATTGCAACTGTTTATGTCTTGTAAAAATTCAGCCCTCACAGTTTAAGAATTTGAAATTAGTCATAACATGAATTGTAGTTCTAGTAGATTAGCCTCAATGTTTATATGTACTTAATTTGTGTAAGGTAACATTTATTTCCCCCTTGTAGGCACTGGTGTGTCCTGGGGCAGATCCTCGCTGGTCATTGGCTGAGCTGATACATGCTATTATGGTGTTGGCACACGCTCATTCGCTCTGCTCCTTTGTGTGGGGCTGTGGCCTCAATCCTGAGTCTGACCATATCGGAGGCTTCACCTTCCAGCCCTCATCCCCTAGTCATGTCTCGCCAAGTCCCCAAAGTCCTGCACATGAGGACGGCAGGCAAGAGGTCTGTCTACACTTAAAAGTTATGACTATTCAACGCCTTGTTTTTCAGAAAAACCTCACCTATTTGATTGACGTTATCAGATATGTTGCAACTTGCGCCTCAGACATATAGATACTGTAGATATAATCATTGTTCATTGTGTTTATGATTTAGTAGATTAGTTATTTTCTGACAAAACCATCTTAAATAGCCACAAGGATGTTTTTATCTGCTTATTTTATGATATTATTCTGAAGAAGGCTGCTAACTTGCTACAAACTTAAATAGGAGTCCGTTGATGTTTAACTAAATATACAGTAGTGGGTAGCTGTCTAGTTGTTTTGTTTAGTTTTTATCATTGTGTAATCAACCAAAAGTAGCCTCTTATGGGTGACAGAATTAGAAAAACATTTGCTCTCATACCTGTCGATCCAGTTTTGCCATTATACAGAAATGCGCGGTTGTGTGTGTTGTGGTTAAAGAACAATGTTGTGCACTCTTGTTGACTAGCTGGTGGACGGAGCCATGGAGGTGGAGGTGTTGATGAAGAGGATGGTGGAGTTACAGCAGCAGGAGGAAGAGTGCACGCAGGAAGAAATAATTACTCGTTTTGAAAGGGAGAGGACTGAAAGCATTCCCACTGGTACTTACATGTTGTTTATCCATTTATTGTCCTTATCTTACTTAGACCATGTTTATGACACCCTTTACCTTTGCCGATTCGCCAGCCGTGGTCCGTGGATCCCCCCCTGACATGGTGCAGCACCTCGTGGAGGATCCAGACTTTAGATATGAGGACTTTGCACCCAGAGGAGAGCAGTCTCCCACCACCATGAGAGCACAGGTACAGCACACTCTAAATGGGTTATGATCTGAAGTTAAACATGGTGTGCAAACCGACCTTCTGCTGTGCAAACTGACATATGTGTGTATATGTTGTGTAAAGGATTATTCCTGGGAGGACCATGGCTATTCTCTGGTCAACAGACTTCTGCCTGACATGGGACAGCTTTTGGATGAGAAGTTCCAGGTATTAAACACATTTTAGTGAAGTAGATTGTGATAATATTGGATTAATGTATAAAGATTCAAATGTCACTGTTAACCAACCAGGATTTTTCTCTTGCAAACAGGTATTTTCAAACTTGAGTCTGAATGTTTAAATGTGTATTGTGTGTGTTTATCGGCAGGTTGTTAGTAACATGACTTACCACAGGATGGCGATGCATGAGGGTGTTGATACACACACTTTGAGAAAGGCTCTGTGGAACTACATTCATTGTCTCTATGGTATTCGGTGAGTATCAAAAACATCTTTGCTGATTGTGTTTATTTTATTTAATACAATTTGTGCTCACTTCCATACAGATATGATGACTACGACTATGGCAGTGTCAATGTCCTGTTAGAGCGCTCTCTGAAAGTATTTGTGAAAACCATGGCCTGTCACCCGGAGCAGACCACAATGCGCATCTACCACGACTTCTGGAGGCATTTCCAACACTCAGAGAAGGTAAAGTAAAACCAACAACATCTATTTAGTCTAATGATTAATGAATGAGTAATGATTTTATATGTGCTCTCTTCTTAAAGGTTCATGCTAATCTTATAGTGATGGAGGCCCGGCTACAAGCTGCCTTGCTGTACACGTTACGAGCAATAACACACTATATGAGATGACATCACACACGAAATAGAAAAGACAACTGCAACTTTGCAAATGCTGAGCCAGCTGACATACCACAGCACAAATGTGATAAGTGGATTCATAAGTTTGCACAAATGTAACACACTACAATGAATGTTTGTTATGTATGTTATTTTTTCAGTGTTAATTATTGATGCTGTGTTCCGACAAGGATAATGTGTTACTTTTATTGCACTGAATTTCTTCATATTTAGTTTTGACCAGTCGAATCTAAAGCTTTAGTGAAAAAAATCTTGTACATCTCGAGTCAAACATATCTGAACCATCAACATATGACCCGGCATGACGTCATTTCACTCTCAAATCATCACTGTGGGTTTTAGGTATTTATGTGATGAACTTGTTTAGATCTGTTAACTGCTGTCGTACTCATCAGACCACCCCATGCCTCAATATCTGAGACTACCTTGTATTTTTCTACACAATAAAGTTAAACATTTTGTTAAAAATATCATGTTATTGTCCCTGTTTCACGGTTTCTCTAATTCCCATGATTTTTATTTTAACTTTTTTGTTGTGGCCCTTTTTCTTCCAATAGTTTTTAAGTACCCAGTCAAAGGTGTATTTTGTGCTTGTAGTTGCGCTCTCCCGCCACTAGATGTAGACAAAGACTTGAAAGTGTGTTGCGCCTCCACAGATCACTTATAGCTCCACGTCTTTGAGCATATTTTGTGAATGTATTGATTTATTTAGTTTCTGCCATCGTTGAACTCCTCTATATTTGGCGTCTCTTTATGCTTCCAGTTAACTGCGTGTACATTGTGTATCTTAGGGTGATTATTACACGTTTCTTTTGTCCTTCCTGTTTCACACCTTCTGTGCGAAGTCATGAAAAGTGAAATTGCAATCTTAACAATTGTTGCATTATCTGTAGTAGCCTAAATTGCATTTCAAAAAGTCAACTAATAAAATATCTAACTATTGTACTTTTACTACAGTACTTTTATGGATGGACACGGTGCTCATATTCAATATCCTATCAAAGTCCACCTCGTTATTGGCCAGAGAAGGGCGCGTTCCTCTGGGGCGGACCTCTGCGCGCGTCCAGGAGCCTCCGGACAGCGCGCGCACACATCCCCTCCTCACACGGTTCAGGTTGGCACTGGTGCACATCTCCTGCCCCTCACCTCACCTGGAGCAACTCTTATGGTAAGGCTTTAAAGTTTTAACAACTTTGTAATGGCTTTAACAACAAGTAGACTACTTTCAAACATATCACTGCGGATCTGAAGTTTATGGTTACAAGTGGATCCAACACCACTTTACTGCGTGTTTTACAGTCTTCTCTTTGCCAGATTTCAACAAATTTTCAAAAGGTCATGACACTGAAGTCTGAACACAGTCATCATCACTGTATTGTTGGCTATGTTAAGTACAGCACATTAAGGGACTGTGAGAAATGCCTTAGTGTTTAGTTGTCTAAGGGAAGTTGGTATCAGTTTGAGGTAGACCCATGCCACAGAGGATGCCATGTAGAAACCAGAAATGTTGAAACAATTAATTGCTTAAGAACAGACATTTGTGCTTTATATTTGGCATGTAACCGTTATCTTGAAATGTTCTGTTCTTTTCTGTAATCTACAATAGATACAATGCCCTTTGAAGATAAAGACTGTCTGAAAAAGAAAGACATTTAGGCACTTTAACGTGTGATTTGTGAACTTGAAGAAAAGGCAGGTCTAGGTGCATCCTTTACATCCATTCATTTAGCTGTTCCTGCTTCTCTGACACAAACAGTTGATGGTTTTGATACAGTACACCTGTTACCCTTTCATTTTCACAATTAAAAAGCAAATAGACTGATCCAAGATTTTGTGGGAGTAACCTGGGGACACTGAAGGATGGGTAGGTAAAAAAAAACAAGATTACACTGACCAAGGCCAAACCTCATCGCTTCCTGTTTCTTAGCAAGGTTGGTTCCTGTCTTGAGCCGTGGAGCAAGGCAGGAAGGAAAGGGGCGTCAATTTGAGTTTAGACATATATGGTCAAATGGTCAGTTATGTTAAACCATCATTCTAAACCAATCTCGTAACATGACAGCATTTTAGTGACCGAGATATGACAATCTGCAATATATGCCCATGTTCACCAAAACAGCACCAGTCAGATGGATGAGAGTACAGTGACATCATCTGGAAACAGGACGTCCCGATGACCGAGACCCCCCTCCCCTTCTACATTTTGAGTGTGTAGCTCCAGTGACAGCTTGCTTCCCATTGTCCTATCATTCCCGCTCCAAACAGGCCCTGCATCCTGTGGGGCTTCCTCCTAATCTGAGCTATATGGACGAGAGCCACCAGGCGAGGAAGAGGAGACGATGAAAAATCTGATCAAGTAGATTCGTTGTAAGGCTGGTGTGAAAGTGCGAGGAGTTTGTGAATATTTTGGTTCTCAGAGTTAATTCCCCCAGATGAAGTGGCTTATCTGCAGCCCGTTGTGCAGGAAAGGGTGTGTCCCCGGGATGTTTGTGTGTGTGTGTGTGTGTGTGTGTGTGTGTGTGTGTGTGTGTGTGTGTGTGTGTGTGTGTGTGTGTGTGTGTGTGTGAGTTTTGGAGGGCAGTGCTGAGGTTTGAGTGAGAGACTGGACTTGTGCATCAGTGTGTTGTAGGTCACACCACACAGGCTTCCTCACATTGTTTAGGATAACATTTACTGTACATTATATCCACTGTATTTATGTCCCGAGAACACTGGTTAGAACCGCTCTGAGATAAGACGCTCTACTCTTTTTCAGCCTTCATTTCAGATACAGTAGAGTGTTACTGGTCACATGTGGAACGTAACAAAGTAAAAGTAGTAAACCGCTATATTTTAGGTATCTGTACTATGCTTTAGTAAAATTTAAAGAGGATGCTTGTTACTATTACTTTACTACAATCGAGAGCAGTATCTGTACTTTCTACTCCACTACATTTTTGACCTGGACTGAAAACGGAAAGCATTTTTATTATTGTGTAAGACCTGCTTAAAAATTTGAGTAGTTTATTTTTTAACACGTTCACAATCTGAACAAATAAAAATATACAACTCGAAACAGCTAGAAAAAAGCAAAAGTTGATGACAAATCTTTATCAAAATCACTCCATTTGAAGCTTTATAACATGTCAGAATCTGCACAAAATACTTTGACTTTTTACTCTTTAAGCACATTCTTTACTTTAATACTTTGTGAATGTGAAACTTTTACTTTTACTTGAGTACTTTTTGCCCCAGTATCTGTACTTTTACTTAAGTAACACAAATTGAGTTCTTCTTCCACTACTGGTTAAAACGATACACAAAAACACAAAAAAACAACAACAAAGCGATCTGAGTAAATGTATCCTAGGTGAATACACTCTATACTTCTATCTCATTAATTGAATATTTTAAAGATTGCAAATTGCATATATTCCATGTATCTTCATGATAAAAAGCTGATACTTTGATATTAATGATCTATGGCCATACAACAAGTACAATATTTACCACCACAGTAGTGACACAAACTTTACAACCTAAAAATGATTATATTGACTTATCGTTCAGTATATAAAAGGTAGAACGATATTTTTTGGGGTCAGTATTTATCGTGTGTACAGTTTATTTGCACTAGTGGGAATTTTTTAGTTATATTTTGATTACACAATAAGATTTAAGCTGTAAAAGGTTGACTTAATAACTGCAAACTAAGTACTTATGTATTTCATTCGACAGCTCATGATTTTTAACAATAGTGTAGATTTAGAACAGTTTTTGTGGTTTAAATCAGCTGTCGGGTTATTCGTGTCAGTGGCATCAATTTGTTTCAATATTATGGCTCATCGTCTATATTTACTTCAGCAGTATATCGAACTTCAAAATGTGTTAGCATGACAGGCCTAGGTTCATCTTTGAAAGTACAAACACCTGCTGATCTTTGTGCCAATAGAGGAAATAACACGTTTCACAAACTTTGGCCTGACTACATAAAGCACACATATTTACCATTGCCTTTTCTCATGTTTTATGCTGAAAGCTTTGAATATTTGCATCATGCACAATGTATTTGAACTCTTTAGGGTTCTTTCTGGGAATATACACGAGCTGCGCTACCGTGTCATCATTTGCATGACATGGTTTCTATTAAATAAAGAGGAACATGAACGTTTTCTCACATGAATCGTGCTATTTAAACTGCACTAACCTCTCACAAACCACGCACCCCCTCTTACTTATATATTCTTAGTGAAGGGAAGAATACTTTGAAAATGCACTTAGTTACACAATCCCGAAAACCCAAATTAAAGCGTATTTTGTAAAGCATTATGTTACGTGAGCCATCAGAGTACAGTATTCTGACTACTTACACCGAGTTGCATTATATTATAGTGAAAAAAACATGACATATATGTACAAACAGCTTTATTTTTGTTGTTACGTGTTGATTTATGTTAAATTACAGATGAAAAATCACACATGCATGCACTGCAAAACCTCTCACTTATACCAGGCAGTTGAAAGTGAAAACTGCTTAGGGTAATACTATCAAAGAGCTGTATTGTGAGTACCACCAAATGAAAGAGTCCTAGAATACAGTTACTCCACATTAGTAGTCAGAACAGGTATTTTTGGTGTATGTATATGTTACTTCCCAACACTGTATATTCTATTTATGTCAAAGGCAGGCCCTGTACTTTTATTTTTTACTGTAGGTTTTTGCTTTAAACCTGTTTCTCGTCTTGATTTTTACAGGTCTGATTACGCTTGAAGCAGACACATCACCCACGAGGAACAAAACTGAGGTGAACAATGACTATACATTTCCAGTTTGTATGCCCCAAATATCTGAGAAGTAGAACATGCACGTTTTGTGGTTAACCAGAAGACAGTATGTACATGATTGAAGGAATATGAATGTTTGTTGTGGTTGCATTGGGTTAAAAAAAAAGCCAGATATCTGTTGAAATGAAAGGAATTGTGCAGTTGGTGTTGTTTGTTGTACCACAGCTGCTTCGGGAGTGTGTGTGTGGATTTATCTTTAGTTTTCAGGAAAAGGGGGGGGGGGTATCTGAAGGGCGGACAGGAAACTCTAACAGGGCTAACTTCCTGCAGCTTTCCCGATGGCCACTCTGATAATGCATAAGTACGCACACCTCCGAATAACTGTCCCATGTCAGTGATTTTGAGTCAAAATGGCGTCTTTACATTCGAAGAAACACGAGTCTAATTAATTAACGAGCGTAGAATTCGTACAGTTGTCTATTGTCCCTGCCTACTATAACTTTTATTGTTCTTCCTGTGTGTTACTTCCTGCACATTCCTGAGTAGGTGGGATGACGTTGGGCCTGTACAATGTGAGGTCGACTGTTTGAATCCCAGGACTCATAACACCAGTCTGATTGATGACGTATTCTTCCACGTTAACTAAATACTCGCTGCGTTACATTAATGGCTTAGCTGGGGCGTAGATTCGGGATAAAAGTTCTCTCTCCGTTCTCTGTCTAAGAAAGTTTAAGGGCCGGTACTGCTTAAAAATAAATACTAAACATTGGGGTGTGTTTTGCAAGTAGTGGTATGTTAGCAAGTAAACAAGGGTCATAGCCGGTCTCGAAATATGACTCTGAACCTGCAACGAAAATAGCATGAGGACAGCTTAAAAAATAAATTATTTTTGTACGGTTGGGGTTAGAAAGTTGTAGGATTCAAAGGACCCATGATCATTGTTCTGCCGGTGTTTTGCGTACAATCCAGCACGTCCAGCGGTCTCGTCACTGTGTTTTTTCCTCTTGTCCTTGGCACTTGTCTTTGTTTGGTGGATACTCTCTCTATTGAAACAATGACCGTGGAAGTTAAGATTTGCATACATTCATACAGACTCAGTGCGCCTTTGTAGAGCATTTCCATCTGTGACACCGACACGATCACACGCACAGTTTTCACACCGGCCAACGAGAAAAGCCCTTCTCAAAACTGTAGAAGCAGAGGGGAAGTGGCTAACCTCACATCTCTCTTTGTCTTTCCTCTTCTGTAGCCTGTCTCGCCGCGTCTCCTCTTAGAGCCGCTGTTCGTGCTTTAGTGCCTTTGAAACTGTTCCTCTGGTTCGCTGCCCTGACGTAGCGTTGCCATCACTCACCTCTGCTCTCTCTTCACTTTTTTTGCAGTAGAAATGTTGATTGACAGATGATTTGACAGAGGAAACCGTCAGGTAAGAAAAGTGAACTTGTCTTCTGTGTCTTACACCCACATTTACTTCCTTTTCCACAAGTAGCTTAGGGGAAATTAACTTTTATTGTAACTTCTCTCTTTGCTGTTTGCTCCTGTTTGGTTCCACTTTTCCAGATTTGTGCTCGACATCACATTTACTCTGACAAGTGTCTTGAATATGTGAAATGTCCTGTGTGACGTGAATGTAGAAACTGTGCCCTCAGGTCGCCTCAAATAAACCCATTATGCACATTAAAAATCTACACTTCATAATATTACTACTACTACTGGTACTACTACTGTTGCTACTACTATTACTACTACTACTATTGCTACTACTACTACTACTACTGCTGCTACTACTTCTACTGCTACTTCTACTACTATACTACTACTGCTACTACTATTGCTACTACTACTACTACTGCTACTACTATTGCTACTACTACTACTACTACTACTACTGCTGCTGCTGCTACTGCAACTTCTACTACTATAGCACTACTACTACTACTGCTACTACTATTGCTACTACTACTACTACTATTGCTACTGCTACTACTACTACTACTATTGCTACTACTACTACTACTACTACTACTACTTTTACTACTACTACTACTACTATTGCTACTACTACTACTACTACTACTACTACTACTACTACTACTACTACTACTACTGCTACTACTACTGCTACTACTACTACTACTGCTACTACTACTGCTACTACTACTACTACTGCTGCTACTATTGCTACTACTACTACTACTGCTACTACTATTGCTACTACTACTACTACTACTGCTGCTGCTGGTGCTACTTCTACTGCAACTTCTACTACTATAGCACTACTACTACTGCTGCTACTACTATTGCTACTACTACTACTACTATTGCTACTGCTACTACTACTACTATTGCTACTACTACTACTACTACTACTACTACTACTTTTACTACTACTACTATTGCTACTACTACTACTACTACTACTACTACTACTACTACTACTACTACTACTACTACTACTACTACTACTACTACTACTACTGCTATTACTACTGCTATTACTACTAGTACTGTTGCTACTACCACTACTATTAGTACTACTACTACTACTACTACTACTACTACTACTACTTCTACTATAGTACTGCTACTACTACTATTGCTACTACTACTACTACTACTACTACAACTACTGCTACTACTACTACTGTTGCTACTACCACTACTATTGCTACTACTACTAATACTACTACTTCTGTGTGCAGGAAGTAGCACTTTATGGGGGATGCTCCAAATGCAATTTTGTTGTTCTTCTGTGACAATGACTACAAATAAATTGAATTGAATTGAATTCTACTACTACTACTACTACTACTACTACTACTTCTACTACTACTTCTACTACTACTTCTACTGCTACTACTACTATGACTACCACTACTACTACAACAACTAATTTTACTGCTTCTACCAGCTCCAACACACAGACCTGATCATGTGTATTTTGCCGGAACATGTTACTAAAATCACTTGTGTACATTTATAAATACTTCTCGTCTCTTTTCACTAAAGCGATAGTAGGTCTGAAGTTGCAAATGTGGATGTTGTGAAATGTCAAACACATACTAAAAGTGCAATTTGGGAAATGACCGTACCATAAAAGTTGATTTAAAACGGCGCAGTGAGGGCAGAGTCACTTCTCACCTCTCTGTAAAAACGTAACTAAACATTTCCATATTATTTGGATTATTTTGCAGTCTCTGTCTTGGTGTGTTATTATGGGGAGTGCCTGTTGCAAGCACAAGAAGTCAACTAAAATAACAGGAGCAACAGCAGCCATTACAGATGTGTCTCTTAGCAACACAGACGGGGGCGTGTCCTCCCTGACCCCTCGATACTGTCCTGACCCCACCCCGACCATCCCAGACTTCAACCATTTCCCATGTGGACCAGTCTTCCCCAGTAGCACCGTCCAGCAGCGGCCCGGAGGCATCACCAGTACGGACCAGTACACATTTACACAAGTATTAGTATTTAAAACTATAGTAACAGACAGATTATGAAATGAAGATACACATTCAATCTTTATTATGACTCAAGTGATTCATTTGTTCTGGTTGTTTTGTGCATTTTTGAGATAAGATGTTCATTTATTATGTTTGATATTACAACATTATTTACATATTTCAACATATATACGGGAATATAGAGTAACTTTAGTTAAAGATGTGTAACTTTTTTACCTGCAGTGTGCCACAGTAGGGCATTAAAGAGTCAGATAAGCAGGTGACGCACCAGGCCAAATTAATAATGTTATTGTTATTTATTGTTCTTGTAATCAAAAGTACGACAGATTATGAGTGAATTTAACTGGTAAACATGACATTTAAAACTGAGACTAAACTGGGATTAATGCTGGAACAAAACTGACTAAACCAGGACTAAACCAGGACTAAACCAGGACTAAACCAGGACTAAACTAAGACTAAACCAGGACTAAACCAAGATGAAACCAGGACTAAACCAAGACTAAACCAAGATTAAACCGTGACTAAACCAAGACTAAACCGGGACTAAAACGGGACTAAACCAGGACTAAACCAAGACTAAACCAAGACTAAACCACAACTAAACCAGGACTAAACCACGATTAAAACCAGGACTAAACCAAGACTAAACCAGGACTAAAACGGGACTAAACCAGGACCTAACCAAGACTAAACCAGGACTAAACCAAGACTAAACCAAGACTAAACCAAGACTAAACCAGGACTAAACCACGACTAAACCAGGACTAAACCAGGACTAAACCAGGACTAAACCAGGACTAAACCAGGACTAAACCAGGACTAGAACAGGACAAAACCAGGACTAAACCAGGACTAAACTAAGACTAAACCAGGAGTAAACCGGGACTAAACCGAGACTAAACCGGGACTAAACCAAGACTAAACCGGGACTAAACCAGGACTAAACCAGGACTAAACCAAGACTAAACCAGGACAAAACCAGGACTAAACCAGGACTAAATCAGGACTAAACCAGGACTAAACCAAGACTAAACCACAACTAAACCAGGACTAGAACAGGACAAAACCAGGACAAAAACAAGGACTAAACCGGGACTAAACCAGGACTAAACCAGGACTAAACCGGGACTAAACCAGGACTAAACCAGGACTAAACTAAGACTAAACCAGGACTAAACCAAGATGAAACCAGGACTAAACCAAGACTAAACCAAGATTAAACCGGGACTAAACCAAGACTAAACCGGGACTAAAACGGGACTAAACCAGGACTAAACCAAGACTAAACCAAGACTAAACCACAACTAAACCAGGACTAAACCACGATTAAAACCAGGACTAAACCAAGACTAAACCAGGACTAAAACGGGACTAAACCAGGACTAAACCAGGACTAAACCAGGACTAAACCAGGACTAAACCAAGACTAAACCAAGACTAAACCAGGACTAAACCAGGACTAAACCAGGACTAAACTAAGACTAAACCAGGAGTAAACCGGGACTAAACCGAGACTAAACCGGGACTAAACCAAGACTAAACCGGGACTAAACCAGGACTAAACCAGGACTAAACCAAGACTAAACCAAGACTAAACCAGGACTAAACCAGGACTAAACCAAGACTAAACCACGACTAAACCAGGACTAGAACAGGACAAAACCAGGACAAAAACAAGGACTAAACCGGGACTAAACCAGGACTAAACCGAGACTAAACCAGGACTAAACCAGGACTAAACCAGGACTAAACCAGGACTAAACCAGGACTAAACCAAGATTAAACCGGGACTAAACCGGGACTAAACCGGGACTAAACCGGGACTAAACCAAGACTAAACCAAGACTAAACCAAGACTAAACCAAGACTAAACCAGGACAAAACCAGGACAAAACCAGGACAAAACCGAGACTAAACCGAGACTAAACCGGCACTAAACTGGGACTAAACCAGGACTAAACCAGGACTAAACCAGGACTAAACCAGGACTAAACCAAGACTAAACCGGGACTAAAACGGGACTAAACCACGACTAAACCACAACTAAACCACGACTAAACCAAGTCTACATCAGGATAGGGCTGCACAATTAAAGTTCGTATAATTCTCATTTTTAATAATCAAGGTTTGGAAAAATTGCAAAATCATGAAATCGAGGATTATTATGAGACTTAAATCACAAGTTTACTCATGACTTTCTTACTTGCAAAACAGGGTTACTGTACAATTAAATTATTATTAGTAAAAAAATCTTATCCTAATTTTAACTACTGCATTACATATTTAAACAAATGTGACTGAAGGCAGTTTACAGTTTAATAAATAATAGGATATGATAAGAATGAAAATGTCTGATACACTAACAGTCCAGCTCTTGATTAACATTGCATTCATCCTGTGTTTGTATTTTATTTTTTGGCCATATCGCTCAGCTCTACATCAGGACCAAACTAAACAGGACTAGTGTGAAGACAGCCGTGTGTCTTGGTTGTTATTATAGATGTACAAATAGACAAACTATGAACAGCATATGTTTGATTTGGTTTTCTCTGCAGGTGGTGGGGTGACTCTCTTCATAGCTCTGTATGACTATGATGCACGCACGGAAGATGACCTCACATTTCAGAAAGGAGAGAAGTTTCAGATTATCAATAACACGTGAGTAAATGACAGGTGACCACTGACCAATCGGCAAATGGGTCTCTTACTGATACTGCATGAAGATACTATTATATATCCAGATCATAGCAGACACTGAGTATTTAATGTTCATGGTCTGTCTACGCACATGGGAGGTAGATGGTTTCTGTAGTGACCAAGGCCAAGACAGAAACTAGCTGGATGTTTTAGACTTAAGTAAACAGTTACAATTGAATCCAGGGGCTGTACATTATCATTCTTGTTATTGTTTAGAGAGTATTGTTATTGTTATTGTTATAGAGATTGGGATTCTGTTGTCACACAATTTCCAGTCAGCCAATTTTTACTATATCAACTTAATGTTCAATACATAACAGATGGAGCAATACTTTTTAGGGGTCAAAATGTATTATGTGTACTTTTTCTTTGCACTAGTCAGAAAAGTTTGGTTATTTATCTGTACAACTATGAGATTTTAACTGTAGAGCATTGAAATATGAACTTCTTTGTGACTCATTATAGACATAAACTAACTACCGGTATTTAAGTGTTACTTCTTCTATGTACTTATTGCAGTTTGTGGTTTTTAACAGTGTTGTAAATTAAGAATACTTTTAGTGATAATTCTTCTCTATGTTTTGGTTTCAGTATTATCGTTTATTGTCTATATTTACTTCAGCAATATATCGCTCTTCAGAATGTGTTGCTAGGCATGTAATGTCATACTATAAATTTCACATTCATTGAAGTAATTATAGTAATACCTGTGTTAGCGAGAAGTGACCCAGCAGCTTTTTGGGTAGTTCCTCAGCTCATGTTTCAAATTATGTCCAGTTGATGCTCTACATTTGATTTGCACAGAAGCGTTTTACTTACAGACAGTCAAACAAACGCACATAGAGCTGCCGTTCCTTCCCTCGCATAGCAGTATGAATACATGTTGTTGAAGCAGATTATGCCTGAGTACCTTCTGCATAACAGCACCTCTATAAACAAAAGTCTGTGTGTGTTGGCAGAGAGGGCGACTGGTGGGAGGCCCGCTCTCTGGACACGGGACACTCCGGTTACATCCCGTCTAACTATGTGGCTCCTGTAGACTCCATACAGGCCGAAGAGTGAGTACCAACGGCAAACGATACACCCAAAGAAATGATTGGCATGTTGTTCGGGGTCGGGGGTCAGAAGCAATTGTTGCCGTGGTGACCCGTGTGTTGTTGTCATGGTGACAGGTGGTATTTTGGGAAGATGGGGAGGAAGGATGCAGAGAGACAGCTGCTGGGCCACGGCAACCAGAGGGGAACTTTCCTCATTCGGGAGAGTGAGACGACCAAGGGTGAGCAGTAATGAAGTACTGTGAGCCTTAATGATAATACAGTTCCTAATTTACCTTAACTTATACTATTACCATACCTATGTAAAATCAAATTACCGGTACTCATCACATTACAACTGCTACCATTGATACAGCTGTAACCACAAAGTTCATATACCATTATTACTGTTCAAACCTCTAAATGCATTTGGTGCTATTTTCACTTCTACTGTTCCTCTGCCACAGAAGTCTTACATTTACAGATGCTTAGTGAAAATGAAAGGTCAAATGGTTTACCTTTTACCACCACAATCTATTGTTTTATTATAGTTTTCTTTAGTAATTCACTACATGATCATAAGATATGAACTGCACTTTTTCTGTTTTCTTTGCCAGGTGCCTACTCCCTGTCCATCCGTGACTGGGACGACACAAAGGGAGACCATGTGAAGCACTATAAGATCCGCAAACTGGACAATGGAGGATATTACATCACCACCAGATCACAGTTCGACACAGTTCAGCAGCTGGTCGAGCACTACACTGGTAACACTTGACTTTTTTTTTTGGGTCGAAACTAATTTAGGAAGTTTCTGTCTTTAAACTTGAGTATCAGTGAAATTCAAAGCACACCCTTCACTTCCTCTTCTGTTTGTTTGTGTAACTCTGCCTCCTAGCGTCTGAGTCTGGTAATGCAGTTGTCCAGTGTGACTCACCTGTTAATCGTGACTAGGGGACAATGCAGTTGTGTGAAGTAATTCCCCAATCACTGTAATCCTAATGGCATAATATAACAAAAAATAGCTGTAAATTACTTCAGCACTAAAACAATTTTGAAATTCTATCTTTGCTTTTTTTTTTATTTAAATGTAGTGTTTAAATGTATATCCTTCAAATTTGATGCCATGAACCTTCTGATCATAATTCATTTAATCTCTTCATCACACATTAGTATTTCTTTCACAAAAATTTGAATATTCCAACGATGAATTCCTAAAGACATAAAAGCGAAAACCAGAAACCCGCCGTAATAGTTTAAAAGTGTATGTTGTCTATAGTTTTGTCTATGTTCTGTCTATGTTTTAGTGCCTCGTGTTATTTTGTGTGTCAGCTCCAACTCCTTTCTGCTTCTCTACCTTCACTTTCCTCCCGTGTCTGTCTCTCTCTTTCTGTGCGTCAGAGAGAGCAGCGGGCCTGTGCTGCCGGCTGATTGGCAGTTGTAAGCGGGGTATGCCTAAGCTGGCCGACTTATCAGTGAAGACCAAGGACATGTGGGAGATTCCCCGAGAATCCCTGCAGCTGATTAAGAAACTGGGCAATGGCCAGTTTGGAGAAGTCTGGATGGGTAGGACTGGTGATAGTGTGTGGTGGGCAACAGGGACAACGACAGCACACCTGGACCAAAAAAACACTTCTAATACACTCTTAAAGACTGTATTATTGGTCAAACTAATGATTTGACACTAAATATCAGAAATATCTATTCAAATTGTATTCACATGTGGCAGCGAATTAGTAAGTCAAAAATATTCATGAATTGTTGACTCCAAATGAAGTTGTTTTGACATCCAGGTGTGCACAGTGTTATCCTGCCCCCTGCTGTTGTTGCATGTGCATGTTCATAATCTCATCTCACATTTTTGTTACCCCCATCCCATCTTTCTTTTCCATCTTTTCTGTTCTGTCCTTCCACCTACCACCCTAACTTCAAATCCTATTTTCACTTCCTACACCTTTCTTCACCTGAGATAGGCACTAATGATGGACTGTGCTATTTCCTGACCACGCCGTGTCCCAACTCCACCCCACTCACCATGGGCCTGGGGCGGGATGCCTGGGAGGTCTCCAGGGAGACACTGTCCATGCAGAGAAAGCTGGGACAGGGCTGTTTTGGGGACGTGTGGATGGGTGAGACAGAGAACCTCTCCAGGCTTACAGTCTGCTGTGTTGTCTCATTCAGTGTCTGGCTTTGGCTTTGATGAAATATTTTTTGTAAATTATTCCAGATTATGTACAGTGTTCAAAATGTGCATCCATGTACATGTGCATCTCCTTGTGGCCAGTCCATGTCTCAGATGCAGCTGGTTTTAGTGTAAGACCAGTAAACCACCATCTTTTCTCACATCACTCTGTCATGATCACAAATTATAACACAAATTGCATGAGTTTAATGATTGGTTGTGTACTAGAATTCATAAAGTCTGTGTGAATTGTCCCTATACTAATGTTAAAAGTGCACTTTGTAACTTCTGATAGGGTGTCCGCTACCTGCTTGTCTCCATTGAGATGCTTTGCCTATAATGTTCTGCAGTATGGCATTAAACTTATCTTGCAAATTTACTGCTAAATACCACAGTATATATGCATTTTTTCTAAGAACAGGGTTATCTCTTCACATCTGACCTATAATGTAGCCAGGTTATGCTACCCGCTTGTCTCCATGGAGATAGATATGTGTAATGCCATGCTCTTGAATCTAGATCTTTTAACAATGTGGCTATAGGGTCCTTTATTTTGGGAGTTGTAACGTCCCTGTCTGTATGCTAGGCATGTGGAATGGTACCACGAAGGTGGCTGTGAAGACTCTGAAGCCAGGAACCATGTCCCCCGAGGCCTTCCTGGAGGAGGCTCAGATCATGAAGAGACTGCGCCATGACAAGCTGGTGCAGCTTTATGCAGTCGTTTCAGAGGAGCCCATCTACATTATCACTGAGTTCATGAGCCAAGGTACAGCAGCGGGCCAGCTGGCAGACTCTTACTACTGTACACACTCTCTATTGTGGTTGGATGTGATTTTAATATATGCATGCATCCATGATAGCATGCATTAAACAGTAGCAAGACAATTATTACTGCTCTTACAAAATATTGAAAGCAAACAAAAATTGGCAGCTTTTTAGGCCCAAGGGGAGACTTTTTAGTAAATTAAAAGACCACAAGTTCAACTGCACAAAGCCCCCAAGAGACAAAAAGTGAATTCCAACCAAGCAAAGGAATTTAATTTCTGTTTCTGAGCATGCTCTTTGACCTCCCTGTGGAGGTGGCCCATTACATCAGACGTTTTCCTTCAATACTCTGACAAACAGAAAAGCACAAGGTCCAAATCTGTTCTAATAAACAAATGCATTAGAATAAAGAATGGTGAAGAGGCAGTTTTGTATTAGTAAATATTAGTTTTTTAATATATTCTGTGATAACATGTGAATCAGTGGTGCAAATGGTAATGGTTTATTATGGCAGGCAAGATCCATCTGATGTACAGTATGTTCTCTGTGTGCAGGAAGTTTGTTGGACTTCTTAAAAGATGGAGAAGGGCAGAGTCTCAAACTGCCTCAGCTGGTGGACATGGCTGCTCAGGTAAGTCTTTAATGCAGATATACTTACACAAGTGAACTCTCTGAACCATGAGCTCTGTCTCTGCTTTGGCAGATTGCAGCTGGAATGGCATACATTGAAAGAATGAACTACATCCACCGTGACCTGCGTGCTGCCAACATCCTGGTTGGAGACAACCTGGTGTGTAAGATTGCGGACTTTGGCCTGGCTCGCCTTATTGAGGACAATGAGTACACAGCTCGACAGGGTAATACAATGTGATCTGTTCAACATCACAATTATGAATAACTGCCTCTGTGGTTTTATTTTTATACATAACTTGTCCTAATTGTAAGAGTATTCATGTGCACTTGTTGCCATGGTTTCAGGGGCTAAGTTTCCCATTAAGTGGACGGCTCCAGAGGCTGCGCTGTATGGACGCTTTACCATCAAGTCAGATGTATGGAGCTTTGGTATACTTCTGACTGAGCTCATCACCAAGGGTCGTGTGCCGTACCCAGGTACACCAAGAGCATACACCTTGAAATCTCAATCAACTATACATTTCATTTTTTTCATCCAATAACATGTAAAGACAATACATGTTCTGTAAAAAAGAAAAATAAATAAATAAATACATGTATAAAGTAAATCATGTGTGGAAGACGTGACTCCCAGAGCAAATTATCATGCAGATCTTGTAGCATTCTTAACCAAACCTTTTATGTTTTAGTCATTTTATGATTTGGTAAAATGTTGCTGTGCTGCTATAGAAGAAACTTTGGTGGTATTTGTTATGCTGGCTCTATATTATTACACCATAGATGCTTCAAAACCACACGTGCTTTATTCAAACTTAGGCAGACATTTAAAAACCAAGAAAGGTGCAATGTCTTACCACAGCCATCCCTCTGTACTTTTCTGTCTACATGGCTAAAACATGAATGTTTTTTTTTAAATCCCAAACTCAATACTTCTCTTTTTTTACATCAACCCCTATGTTTTCCTCCCCCTGTAGGCATGAACAACCGCGAGGTGCTGGAGCAGGTGGAGAGAGGGTACCGAATGCCCTGCGCCCCGGGCTGCCCTGCCTCTCTGCACGAACTGATGCTGCAGTGCTGGAGGCGAGAGCCCGATGAGAGGCACACCTTTGAATACCTGCAGTCCTTCTTGGAGGATTACTTCACTGCCACAGAGCCTCAGTACCAGCCGGGAGAGAACCTGTGACACACAACACAAATAGACTCATTTGAACATTGACTTTTATATTGCAGCAGGCCTCTGACCGTTCATACCCGTGTCTGTCATTCACTGCATAGCTATATAACAATATACATATCAGATTCATAGTTAATTATCCATGAATCACTGCAGACTGTTCCAGACACATCTCCACCATGTTGAACAGCAGTCAGAGCTCTGCTGGTCAGGCCTTGCAGAAATGCTTTACTCTGTAACCATGACAACAGGGAACTGAAAGAAGATGTAGATGGTTGTGTTGGGGTGGGGGCAGGCAAGTTGGTACAAGATCTTCTCAGCTGCCATATATATGTTCAAACCATTAATTTCTCTTTTAAAGGAAATATGGATTTGTTTGAGTAGAAAACAAATAACTTCTGACTCAGTTGATGATGTATGAAGCTATACTACTGATAGTTTATTCATCTACAATATTTGCAGTTTCTTGTGCAAATGATGGTTTAGTTTTAGATCCAAATATGACCAAGTAGAGCATTTTTGCATTAACTGATCCTACTGTTATATCTGTGCAAACCAAAAATGCTAAAATTACTTTCATTTACATATATTTTGGATTTGGGGTATTGTCAAAGTCTTTTATTATATACAGAGAACATAATGTAACTTTTATCCTAAGAGTTTTATGTGATATTATTGAAATAATAAATCTGATATCTTTGTAGGGTGTATCTTTTTTGTTTTGGTACTTGCCTATATGTAGTAAAATATGTTTAAATATATTTCAGTACTACACATTCACTTTAAAAATCAAAGAGGCAGCTGAGCTTAAAGTGCTACATCCTACAGACAATCACTATGTTATGAAGTCTGTGGCATCAGAGAAATGAATACTAAAGCAAGAATCATTGAGTTCTTCGCCGCCGCTCACTTTAGTCACGCTTTATAAAACTACATTACCCATGATTCCATTGTAGCCACTTACGGGTACCCGGATGGCTTTGACAAGTAGGCACGTTGGTGAGGCACAGCGGAGACTGGGGCGCACAACAGACTGAGCTGGAATTGCAGAGGTAAAGGCGCGCGGTCGGTCTTCGCCTCCCGGATACTGGGGAGTCCCGTGTCTGTCACAAACGTGAGCAGAGCGCTTTAACACTCTTATGTCAGCTCCTGAGACAGGCATAAAACAGTGAATTAACGTTTCTCTCCCCGTTTTTACATTTTTAATTTCTTTTGTTTGTTTGTTTTTGTGGGCACAGAAACTGGAGTCAGTCAGAGCGTTTTTTTGTTTTTTTTTATTTGTTGGCGCGACAGTACCAGAGCAGACAGTCGTTTCTGTTGGAAGCCTGGCCAGTGCTTCTTCAGTCCGGATGAAGGAGAGCTGGGCGCTGGCGGCTCCGTGACCCGGAGAAGTGAGGAGAACAGCGGACTGAGGGGAGGTTGTCACACCGCACCAGAAGCCGCGCTGCGCGTCTCGTGGTGAGTGCACATGCAGCGTCTTGTGTATACAACAAGGAATTAGCGTACTGTCCTCACAGCCAGTTGTGCTGCGTATCTCTGGCTACGTCTTCCCTTTTACATTAACCTCGTCGGCGCCGTTTACAGACAGCTCTCCGCATGCTTACTACTTGGGCACAGATGCACTTCAGTGTGGGCATGCAGTATGTAGTAAAGCGCATACAGTAAAAGCGCGCTGTGCCCCGTGGCTGCCCCCACCTGTTTGACATATCTCTGACATGTTTCATGGACATAGAATAAGAGATGACCGATGTATTCTGCGCCTTATCCCACATCTTTACGTTTGTCTCTTCATATTTTGATGTGACTTTAATGGGACTTAACTAATGCATTTACATACCAGCAGCATGACTGTGCGCCTCGCTCCATGGGGACATGTGATGGGAGCTCTGTGAACAGGTGAGGCTCTGTAGAGATGTGAATGACTAAATGTTAGAACAGAACACAGCAGCAGTGGCACATCCTGCAGTGGCAACAGCAGTGCTGTAGTCATGCTGGTGATTATCAGCTCTTGTTTGAGGTGCTCTGTGTGGAGGGGGTGTACAAAGGGAGAAAAGGGGGAGCTGAGAAAGTGGAGGAGACAGGAGAGGAGCAGAGTCAGTGTCTGGGCAGTGACAGTTGGGTATTTAAGGCCCCCGCAGAGACGTGCACAGGCTGCTTTAGTGCAGGTGTTGTTAGTATGCAGAGTAATGCTCCTCTGTCTGTCTATCTGTCTGTCTCACTCTCATATAGTCTGCAGTTGAAGCCTGAGTTCCTGTGTTGGCAAGTGGACTTGGACATAATGACTTCAACCCTGTGAATGCTGGAATGAAAAGGAGCTGGCCTTACCTTGGCAGCGTGCCGCTGTCGGTCAGACTTTCTCTATGTTCTTTGTGTGAGATAAACACTGAATGAGGACTTATAATATTGAGGTTACATATTTAGGTGTGGGCCCAGCTTTAGGCCTATTGTGCTGCTACCTGTGAGAGCGGGGCCAGTTGTCATAGCAACGGCCTTGTAGTTCCGCTGATGTTCCTCTGTCCTCATTGGCAGGGTCAGTGCACTGCACATCTCGGAGACGTGTGTCTGTGTTTCACTGTGCACCTGTGTACTAGTGTGTACTAGTGTGTACTAGTGTGTACTAGTGTGTACTAGTGTGTACTAATGTACCTGGGCCCACATGTGTACTTTGAGGGTGTGCAGGACCTTTTGTGTGTCTTGCTGCAGTTTGTAGGTGTGTGGGCTGATGGCACAGACAAGCTGCTGTGTGTCACAAATATATACCCTGCTGATATGACAGCCGACAGCTCAACCAATCACCTGTTTTCACTCTCTGCCTATCAGCATGTGAGGTTGCCATAGTCAGACGTCCTCTTGATATGGAGGTCGTCATGGTGATAGAAAAGACATAATGGACTCATACATGCACACTATATAGAAAAAGGAAGAAAAATGTGAAGGAAGGAAGAAAAAACGGGTATAAATATATCTTAGTCTAATTATGTGAGTTCTTAGTAAATATTTCAACCTGTTGCATAAATTCCTGCATCTAACTTTGACTAAACACAGCTCCAGAATGATTTGTCTTATGTGCAAGGTTGGTGGTTCCTTCCTTGTTGATCGGCAAAAAAATACTTCAGTGGCAGTAACAGTAAAAGAAAATGGACATCTTGTTCAAATTAATATAGTAGTCTGTTTTAGTTTTTGGTTGTTTATTTTCTTGTGTAGGGACAACATAACCTTCAAAGAAGACATGATGTATCTTTGGAAGTATTTAGTCTTAAACTATTATTATATACATTGATCATTATTTAACATTTTGTTCATTGATTGTAAAACAGAATATAGATCTAAAACAGCATGAAACAGAAATGAGTCCACTGACTTCCTCTTCAAAACTGCAGCGCTGATAACCAGGCTTCTTCATTTCACTAGGCCTCTAACAATAATTACTATATCGACTTATCGCTCAGTATATGAAAGTTGGAACAATATTTTTGGGGGGTTAATATTTATCTTGGGTATATTTCTTTGTATTACAGGGACATTTTTGGTTATGTTTTGGCTAGCTGATGAGATTTAAGCTATTAAAGGTGAAAAATAAATAACTTCTATGACTCATTCCAGATTTAAAATAATTAGTAGTTGTTTATTGCAACTCATGATTTTTTGACCATATTATAGATTTCGAATATTTTTTTCTGCTCTGGGTTCTTGTGTGAGTAGCCTCAGTTAGTTTCAATATTATCGTTATTGTCAATATTTACGTCACTTTTTTACTTTACTTAATTTTACTGTTGAAAAATTTAAAAAAAATTACATTTTTGAATCCAATGACCTGAATAATCTGTAAAAAGTACAGAGAAATGTGTGGAGTTAGAGGGCAGTTGAAAACAGACAATTTTGAGTACTTCAATATTCAAATGCCAGACAATACAGGATTACTCAAATGTGCATGGATCAATCAAAATGCAACTCTGAATAAACTAATCACAAGGGAACACTGTTAAAACATGATTAGTAGCTGATAAAAGTTAAATTTACATAAAACGTCCCCTTTAAAAGAGAAAGAGAATTTAAAACATCTCCTCAGAAACAAGGTTTCTGGCTGCAAGTTTTGGCATCCTTTTTCCTTTATTCACAATAAAAAGATGTAACACATCCTTTGAAGATTTAGGATCCTTTTTACTACTTTTAATTTGTGCAGAGTGCAAAGTACTATGGGAAAAATAATTAGTCCTGACTTTGTCCTTGGAGTGAGAGGTCCTGTCTTTTTACGACTTCTATTAATCTAATTGTCACCTGGAGTGAAATGGCTTTTGCCGCAGGCAGGTAAACGTGGCTCACCTCTCCCACACTCACACAGCACCCACACATCAGCCACCATTTAGCATTAGTGTAAGCCGTGCTAGTGTGCTTCATTCTGTTACCTCCCACACGCTACATTCATAAAACCTTCTCCTCTGACTCAAGAGGAGATTCGCCTTTCCCTCTTCTGGACCAACATGCACTTTTTTCAATACTTTTCTCTATATCACAAGTTAAATGCCACCCCAGTAAAGCTTTAGCTCTGTTGGCACCACCTTATTGGACCAGTAGGTACTTGTTTATACATAAGGAGGAAATTAAAACAATATATTTGTACAGATTTTTAAAAATTTAAAACATATCAAGTCAGATCTGTGGAGAGCAGTGTCGTGTGGTCAGGGCAATCAAGGCAAGCAGTTCTTGTCCAATAAAAACCCGAAAGCATCACGGATCAGAATTATTTGTATAACTAAGTAGTTATGAATTACATCCAAATAATCCTGTTTTCCCTTATCTCTGCCTGTTTGAAGCATGGTTGTGGTCATGGTGTCCTTTCATACACCCTACTGGCCACTGAGCAGACTGCATCAACTGCGGTTCCCGTGTGTCGTTAACTTGTGTTGTTGTTCTGTGCTATGGAGGCCATATTGTGCCACACTCTCTAGGCCAGCAAGTTGTTTTAGAGGCTTGTATATGTGTACTGAGGACCACAGCAGGCTCAAGCAGCACTGAATAAACCCAATGTGTAGTGAAGACCACAGTAGGCTCAAACAGCACTGAATAAACCCCATGATAAATCCATCAAGGAACAGGACATCTGAGGAGATTTCTATTAAATGCGCATGTGCAGCAGGAGATGCCAACAGCAGCGCCAACTTTCAACACAAGTGTCTAAAATAACTTGTTTTTACCACCAAGTCATTGTTTGTAGCTTCGTGTTTGTAATGATTAGATGTTAGTTAGAAATACAGACAGTCATTTGATCAAACATGAGTTAGTTTTGGGGCTAGTTTGTGTGAAATGGAGGATCTGCATGAAGCAGTGCAGTGACAGCGGCTGGGGCAACTAGGATCTATAGTCTATGCTAAGAGCCCATCTCATCTGTGACCTTTGTGTTTATGAAGGATCCACAGTGTTAGCAGAATAATGGGACTATTACACATGTGTGGAGGAACATGTGACTGGACCTACTCCACTTCAGGGAAATACAGTACGTTTCTTCAGCAAAAACTGGTTTTGATTTACATCTGTGAGAGGTGAGTATTAGTTCTAACTCAAGACTGTGTTTAAGGGGAAGTTTGTGACATATGGGGCTGTATTATAAGTGCACCTGTCTGACCACTGCACCTGTCTGACCAGTGCCCTGTTGCTGTTAGTATGTCTTCATGAATATACATTTTGTGTAGTAAGTGCATTACACATGTGTAGAGCTGTTGTATTTCGCTCGTATAATTTCTAGACACATAATAATAATTACATGGATAACAATAGTACTGAATGCTCAGGTGCATAAATGAGGTGTAAGAGTTGGACAAATCTGCGATGAAACAAATATTCCAATGAACTATGTAGGTCTAGGCTTCTCCAGTTTTACTCCAAAACAGCTTATTATATATATATTTAGTATACCGTTAAAAATAAATATACTAATTTGCAATGTAGTTTGTATTAAAAAATTGGCGTTATTAAATTGACAAAATATTTATGCCCACCAGTGTCTGCTTGCATACCCATAAAAGTTACCGCACACTGCAAAGGCAAACTTTACCAATAAAAACACCTGTAAATGAATAAAAGTAAATGGATAAGTATAAGAAAAAAACATCTCCATGGAGACAGTCAGGTGCTGGACTCCCACCAGAAAAGTTACATATTTAACAAGGACCAGAACAAGACAAAAACTGATCTTATCTTAATTCAGTTCTATACAGTACATTTCTTGTAATAGATTATTCAAATTACAAGATGTGTTCTTTCAAGATGTTAAAAGCAAATGTGTCAGTTTCATGTAACAGTATAGCAGTAAAACAACAGCTTGATGCCATATAATAAATAAGCAGATGCAATACAGGACACAATCTAAACTAGAACAATATAAATCATATGAACCATCTGCATTACTCGCCCCACAGTTTGAGAACCACTGCTCCAAGTCCTTCTTCACCTATAGCTCCCTGCTTGGCTCATCACCACCACCCACACCCTACGACTGGGCTGGTTGTAGCCGGTTTTAAGTCTGACAGCGGCAGGAGAGAGGGAGCTTCGACCTCTCACCTCCTGGAGGATGGAGGCAGCACAGAGCGGAGAGACCCAAAGAAGGATGATGGAGGGCAGGCAGGGGGGAGGTGGTGCTGAGGGGAGGGCAGCAAGAGGCGAGAGAGAGGTCAAAGAACAGGAGGGATTTGCAAAGGAAGAGAGGAGAGAGTGAGCTGGGGGAAGGGACAGAGGAGAGGACGGATGGGCCAGAAGAGAAAAAAGGGGTGATATATGAGGAGGATAGATGGAGAGAGAGAGGACCAGATAGAAGAGTGTGAAGCAGCGGCTGTGTACCTCTCCCTAACAAGCTGGACAGAATCAGCTCAATTATTAAAGAGGAGCGAGAGATGGGGAAAACACACACATGCACACAGCCTCATCCCGGTGTCTGGCAACATCCTGCCGTCTCACAAACTCTCAGCATCACACTCATTGTGCAGTTAGTCTCTCATCATACTGCATATTTCTGTACCAGCCAAAGAGATCTGCATTATCTGTATGTTTTTTATCACCATTCAAGATAGAGTTTAGCTCAGCTGTATAAAGCTTTGATGAAATTATATTTACGACACGAAGTGATAGAAAAGTAGAAGAAAAAAGGAAAACCTCAACAAACAACCCTCTTTGGATCAGTTATGTACATATGTGAAAGCATTCATCTGGCCTGAGTCTTGAATCAAACAAGGTCATCACCAAGTTCACTTTATAATATGGAAAATTCCACTGGGTCAGACTAATAAAGACAAGACACAGTGCTAATTTAACACCTAAAGTATTATGTTTTTAACATTATGAGTCAGTCAACAGTGATTCATGCAGGTACACCCTTCACACTTTGGCATTGCCATCACTGTGGTGATCCTCCAGTCCAGGCCCTGGGTGTCACTGAGTGAACTAAGGGTCTGCCTCCTCTCCTTTTCTTCCTCTCTTCCTCCTCACCCTTGTTACTTTCTTTTCTTCTTTCTTTGAGGAAGTATATGCCCCTGAGGGACTGAAGATTTGCTACCTTCCAGGAGAGAGTGAGAGAGGCAGACTTGCAGAGAGAGAGAGAGAGGTGTGGATGGGCGAGTGAGGGCCGTGGAGGGGGAGGAGAGAGAGAGATAAGGAAAGACAGAGACGAGCCGGGGAGAAGGGGGAAGATGGATGAATACACTGTGTGTGTGTGATACTGAGATCCAGGTAGACAGAGGGGCCGAAGGGCTTCTTATCCTCTCAGCACAAGTCATAATTTCTTGGTCTGCACAGCTGTGAGTGTGGCTGTGTTTGTGTGTGAGGAGCCTCGCTCAGGCTGCAGGCCAAGAAGTGGAAGAGGTACAGTTGTGTAGCTGTGGCGTGCAGAGCGGCGGGTGTGTGCGTGTGCGGCTGCTGTGGCTGATGAGCTGTCAGTACCTACAGTTGGAATGTTCACAAGGCGGCCATTGTTGTTCAAACAGCCAGCAGCTTTCTCCTTGGCAACGGGTGCTGCAGCAGCATCTCCCACAGCAACACTGGAGCAGGAGTTTGAGGCAAGAGAAGGAGGAGTCAGGAAGTCGGGGCCACGAAGCAGAGGCCCCTCTCCAAAACACTGGCCTCAAGGGCCGACTGGGAGCCTGGGTCCAACATATGGTCTGTGTGCTGTGCAGCAGACATGTTCTAGGGCCCAAGCTTGACTTATCTTTCTGTCACGACTTTGTGTGTGCTCCTTTGAGTTAGAGAGTACTACACACTTTTAGGGATTAACTGTATATTCAAATGTTTTTACCCATGTCTCTTTAATGGGCTGAGTCAAAAGTTAAAGTTAATACTAAAAAACAAAAGGCCAAAAAGACCATGATCAAGCAGAAATCCAGTTTGAAATGCACAATATAATATAATCATCACAGTGTTCACCATTACCATATATAATCATATGTACTAGAGTAGTTACCTCTCTTCTTCATGTAGCATGTTTGTGTTTACATTGCTTAACAGTGTCTCTCTTGGCACGCTCTGTGCTGGCTGCTCCCAGCTGGCGAGGTTGGTCACATGATCCATCTGAGGGGCAGCCATCAGCAGCAGCGTCAGGAAAATGCCTGAGGAGAGAGAGAGAGAGTGTCAGACTGAGTTTAATGTGAGGAGGGGGTCTGGGGAGGATGGTGGGGAGGGAGGTAGAGCTTTGGTGGGCAGGGGGCTGCTGCTGCTTCTGATGCTGTGGAGATGAGAAGAAGAGGAGGCAGAAATGATGAAGATGAAGGAGCAATACAGTCCTTTCCTTGGCCTAAAATAACTAGGCTCCAGCAGAAACCACAAGACAGAAGGGGAGAGTGGGGGGTTGGGGGGAGACTCATTTAGTGTTTCCTAGTGTTTGGAGCTACTTCTCTGGTCCCCCGTGTGCATCCCTGGCTAACAGTATGTTGTGTGTGTGAAGTCTGTTTAGATGTCTGCCTTTGTGTCTGCATATGTGTTTCTCTCTTCATTTGTTCCTGTGTCTTGTATGTGAGCCTGCGTGCACAGGCTTGGCAGGAGATGCAGCACACACACTGATGATGAAGATCATTAGGAATTTCCTGCAGCTGGGGAGGGAGGCAGCAGCGGGCTCTTTTCAGGGGTGGGGGGTGAGAACTGGAGAAGAGGTTGCAGTAGAGGAGAGCCTGGGTGGGTGGGGGGCGAAGGTTGTGGATGTCGGCATATTCCACTTTCTCACTGACATTTTTGTATGGAGCAGTGGCCAAGCAAGTTCAAAGTTCAACTCAGTTCGAAAAAGGCTGAGGCTGTTGGTTGTAGTTTGTGTGCATGCATTTTTAAGCCCGGTGGTGTAATATCACCTTTAGATTTACTAGGTCTGATTATGGATGAACTTGAGAGGGCGACGACTTGATCTGTAACCTGTGTTTGGCTGCATACTTGCTAATAGAGAAAACCATGTGTTAAAATTCCCCTACATAGTGTGCCATTTTATTTCATATCCACACACAGTTCAAGTTGCATGTACTGTTGGGAGAGTTGGCTTGTGTTTGATGCAAGGAGCAATATTAGAAACACATGTCATTGGACTTTGTAATTTAGTTGTTGAACAGTATTGCTGCACTTTAAATGTTACAAAATGCTTATATTTTTGTATCAAGCTAATTAAACTGAAACAGATCATATGTGATGCATGTTGATTCCCTCTTGCAGTGACATGTATCATTATCTCAGAATCTTAAAATATGAAATAATATATATTTTTTAATGTTGTTTGATGTGTTTTCCCACAGCATATTGTCATGCAAAGTGTAATGTATTAAGTCCAACACATGTTTACCATCTGCACGGGCGTTCTAGCTTTCCCTCCTCAGGGCCCGGACAGTGTGTCTCTTTGACTTCTGTTGAAGTTGTTAGTGTGTGTCAGTGCTGGAGGTTGCTGGGTTGAGGTGATGAGGAGGATGAGGATGAAGGAGAGGAGGATGGTGGTGTCACAGGGTCTCTGTGGACCCCCTGACCCACTTCCCCCTCCCCTCCCGCTTGCACACCTCTGCTCCTCTCCAGGCCGCACATGCACTCTCTCCCCATCTCCTCTGCACCCCCAACTCTCCCAACTCTTCTTATCTGTCTGTGTATATCCCCCCCCCCACCAACACCACCACTCTCATCTCCCCCATACCCCCCTCCCATCATGCCCCCCCACACCCCCCACCATACTGTCTCAGTGCTACTGCCTGTCTCTTAGCAACAACTGCACACCCGTTTGAGCTCGGCAAGTGCTTTTACAAACACACCCAGGAAGACACACACTGCACGCACATACACACACACAAGCGCACACAAAACTATAGCTCGTCATTGAGGACTGCTGCTGGCAGGCCTGTGAGTCTGTGAGCCTTTGTGCCACAGAGATAGATGGAGAGAGAGCAGATATGTTGTACAGCCACTGTGTGCATGGTGATTGAACCCTCTCACACAGCAGGCATAACAGGCCAAGTGCCCAGGCTGGAAACCACAAACTCCCTTGACTGCCCCACTGTTCTACTGCCTTTGAAAATAGGTAGGCCTCTGAATTAAGTTTTTTAGTTTTTTCTCATTATGTGCTATAGTCAGTGCTATCGATCTATCTCAATTTCCAATTCCATTTAATTTTTTCTTTTCAAAAACAAAGTAAAAATTGCTTTAAGTATTGATTTCATGGACATAAACAAGAGTTTAAACCAGTGCCATAAAACATAGTCCAATTTATTCCTCCAAAGTCCAAACTCTTCTCCAAACCAGAGTTTGGATGTTGGCAGAGGGTTGGCAGTGGATCTCTCGATTAAAAAGACCTAAGCATATCATTAACGATTAGACATGACTGAATCTCAATCTTGATTCAAATGCGATTATTTGCGGGGTAGAAATGAAGAGCTGTAAATATGATTGAGTTTGCGTTTCCTATGGATGCCTCTTTTTTAAGTTGAGGGTAATGTGTGTAAGCCCTGAGACAGTCTTCAGGCATTGATAAAGAGACTCACAAGGCCAAATAAAATGTATCAATAAGAACATGACAATGACAAGAGGCTCATATTTTGGGGAAACAACAGTATGCACTACTAGAGCCAGTGCAGACCCACTGTGGACCCTGGTATTCCCAGTGCTTTCTCCAACTGGGGATAGAGTATAATTTAACAAAAAACTAATAAACAAACAAAACATTCAATCACATTCTTCAGTTATGCATGGTTGTGGGCAGTCTTAAGAATGACTGCAGTGGGCCTAATTGGCAGAATGAATAGACCTAGAGTTTAACAGGTCAGAAAGATAACATTTTATTTCAAGTGTAAGAGAATCCAATATATCATATGAATCTTACGCATTTTATAACATTATTCGCTCAGGTTCTGTAAAATACATTGAAATGAAGTATTCAGCATCACTATGGAAGGCAGTGAATTTATTGGAACCAGGCTGAGTGATGCTAGGGGTGTTAGCTTAAACAATGAATCATAGCGGAAGTATTTTATTGGCTGGCACCTTTCAGCTCAGTTTGAGACACCCCCCACAGAGTTGAGTAAAAGGATATTTGCATGTGTGTCTTTGTTTTGTGCCTGTGTGTACAAATGGGAGATGTATGTCTTTATGTGCAAATGGATGTGTGAGTGTGTGGGAGGATGGAGCAGGGAGGGGGGCATATTTGCATGCATCTCTGTGTCACTGCGTGTGTTGTGTTGAGTGACAGCGTATGTGTAAGCACGTGCCACAATGTTTAATTAAAGCATGTGTTCTTTCTTGCACACCGGTCGGATGAATTAACAAATGCTGTTAATTAGAAGAGAGTGAAAGTGAGAATGGTGGAGCTGGAGGAGAGATGGTAGGCTATAGTGGGCATGGCGAGGCTGTGGGTGGCGCGCTCTCTAAAGTATTGATGTGTAGTGCGTGCATGCGTAATGTTTGTGTGTCCCACTTGTGTGGCTGTCTGCCACAGCCCTCCTCCTCCCCTCTATAAAACTTTTTCTCGTTCTTTTCTCCCTCTCGTGCCATGACATCTCTCACTTCTCCTTCACTTCTGCTGTCTCACGCTTTCCTCTTTTGCACTTTTCTTTAGCTCCACTGTCTTTAGCCGCTCCTCTCGCTGTTTCTCCTCTCTCTTAATCGGAGCCATATGTTGGAGAGGGAGGCAGAGCGAGCCGATGATGGACAGCGCTGCGTAGTTGCATGTTGGAAGGGCTGCTGATACAGTGTGCCTGAGCCAGCCCAGCCTGTGTATTTGTGCAAGCCTGGCCAACGTTTGTGCTACTAGACCATGCAGATGTCACGTGTGACTGCAGAGCACGTGTGATCCAGATTTTATTGTTTCTTTTTACATGTATTCTCTAATCCCTCCATCCTCTCTTTCTGTCACCTTCATTTCTCCATCCTCTTAACACCTCTTTGTTCATCACCTCTCTGCTTCCCCCTGGTGGCTGCGATTATTCACACATTCTTGTTCTTGCCCCTTCCAGTGCCAGTGCTTTGTAATGCATATGCATCAAATTGGCAAAATGTGGTATGAATTTCGTGAGTCCATTACGCCCACCTGTTAGATTGTCATATCTAATACGTCACTTATAAATTGCACAGCATTGATAATTCTGTGTTGCTGGCCAATTAGTTTGTGCTAAACTGCAACCTATAGGCTACATGCTTCACATGGGAACCAGGCGACTCATTATTAGACGAAAAACTGAGTGTCTGTTTTACCAACTCACAACAGCACTTTGTCTTGAAATAATTATACTGCAAGTCATCTCTCGCTCTCATTTTGTCTGAGATGGTGCGGTGCTCACCAAAATACTGATTTGAGTCTGGTCTGATGCATGCTGTGACATCATGAACTAATCTTTTATTCTCTTTTTCACTCCCTCCCCTCCCTCTCTGTCCTTATCTCTCTATCTATCCATCCGTCTATCCGTCTGTCGGTCTGTGGGCCTCTTCCAGCAGCCATGGGCCGGAGACAGGAGCAGAAGGGAGAGAGAGTGTGCAAGCTCTCCACTGCAGTATTGATGACCCAATGATCCCCTGCAGAACTGAGCCAGTCAAGCAGACACAGCCAGGCTCAACTCTGAATCCGAATCACAACTGCTGCCACAACTCTTAGGTAAAGACAATCTCAGGAGGAGCATATGAGTTGTGTATGTAGGGTTCGGCGATAGGATGAAAAAATAAAATCATGATTTTATGAGAGCCAGATTATAATCTATGCACAATACCAATTTAAGAGTAAAAAGGTGACTAAAGCCACATGCTGCTTTTGAGAGTTCACACTTCACTGTGATTGGCTGAATCCACATGTCAGTCACTCAATGTCTAAATGAGGTTGAAGAAAAGGAGCACTTGGTTGGAGGAAATGTCTGTGTTTGAGCATAGAGCTGCATTACACAGAAAAGCATTGAATCATGATAGCTTTCTGTGAATGTGATGTGATGTTTTCTGTTTGCAGGTTAATACTTCAATACATCTCCATCATCCCCTTTCCCTCTGCTACCCTCTGCTTAAGTGCATCTGCTGAATGAGCGGTTTGTCGGATCACCTCCGTTCGGGCCGCTTCGTGCCTCCACTGGGCTGTGGTGGGCCGAGGTTAGACGAGCGAGGCTTTGTGGGAGGGCTTCAGGAGCCTGAGCTGTGGAGCAGGGAGCTGGGACTGCAGGATCTCTCCAACAATGAAGTGGCCTTGGTGAACCCAGAGCACGTGGCCCCCTCCTCTCCCTCTGCCCTATCCAACGGGCTGCACCGACAGGGCAGATTGGGGCTCGGGGCCTGCAAACAGAGGCACATAGACCCGGCTGTGGACCACCTCTTCACACAGACGCTGATTAACATGCAGACTCACATGGAGGTCAGCTCCTTCATGGCTCCTGAACACTCTAGGACATCATCTCAGCCCCTCTCTCTGACTGTGCATTCTGGAGATCTCCCCAGCCCCAACACTCGGATGGCTGCCCCTGTTCCAAACACAGAGACTGACTCCACTTTCTGTCCTAATGAAAGCACAGAGTCTTCTTCTGCTCCAGTTGAAGGGGAGAAAAAGTATGCACTGCGCAGCTCTGGGCGGCCCCGCTTCCCTTGTCACCTGCGCAAATCAACCCGGCTGCGACGCTCCTCCGATAACATAGACAAGAGAATAGGCCAAGAGAGAGAAGCTGATGTGAGTGTGGCAACAGAGGAGAAAATGTGGACTGTCAAACATGAGGAAACACCAGTTGTCCAAAAAGAGGAACAGCCCAAAGTGGAGGCTGTGGCTCCCACAGCTCCCTGTCCTACAGATATCCCTCTGGCTCTTACTGTCCCCAAACCCCTCTCCAAACCTGAGCCCAGACTTGGCCATAGGCCAGGACCAAAATCTCGATGCCGGCCTTTAACGAAGCCTGTTCACAAAGCTGCTCCCAAAAGCATTTTGAGACAGCGTCAGGCAGCACAAGCACTGGCCATGGCTCGGGCTGCCACTCACGTGCCCTTTACCTCTCCATGCCCCGCCCCTCGGATTTCTACAAGAGTGGATGCTGAAGGAATGCCCCTCAATGGCAGGAGGAGAGGACGCTTCACTGGTGTAAGTATATATTTTATTCTGCAATTTCCAAATTATCAAAATGTAATGTCAACCTTTGGATTGCACTGATACTTTCAGGTGAGAAGGATTGTTGTCAAGGTGGCTCGTATTCCTGTCAGCCTCAGCCGTCGCCAGAAAAGCTACAAGATTTCCAACTTGGATACACTTTCAGTCACAGAGAAATCCAATGAAGGCAGTGTGGAGGGATCTGATGCAGTCCGAGAGCCAACAGCCCTCCTCCGCATGAAGAATAATGGGAAGAGTGTGATGGTGATGTTTCCTCCTGGAGAAATGCCCGTTATACTGAAACGTAGACGGGGACGCCCCCCTAAACAGCCTCCACTTGGACTTCCAGGAGACCCTTTGCCCATTCCTGGGACCCCAGCTGTGGACAGTGGAAATTCAGAGCCTCCAAAGAAACAACGCAGGCGCCGTCGGACTAAACTACCATGCCCCTTTCCATCTTATGTTAATGACACTAATGATGTTAAGAGTGAATATGGGGATGTGCTGTCCAAACTGGCCTTTTTGAATCGTCAGCCTCCTGCCACAGGACGCTGCTCTCCCCCTCGCTGCTGGACGCCCAGCGAGCCGGAGAGCTTCCATACACCAATGGAAAACCCCGGGATCTCCACTCTTTTACACAGGCTCACAGGGTGCAGGCGGCCCAGAGGTAGCAGAGGAATGGGAAGGGGAGGGGGTGTGGGCAGAGGCAGTGGAGTGGCAGGGGGCATTGGAGGAATTGAGCAAAGTAAAAGCACTTTCAGTGACTTCTTTGAATCTATTGGTAAAAAGAGGAAACTGAGTATGTCTGACCATGGACTACCTAGGAAAAGGGGCAAGGGGGGGCACGGAAGGGGTGGCGGTGTAGTGGGTACTGAACCTGGGGTTGAGAAGACAGTAAGAAAGAGGCGAATGAGAAAAAATGGTACGTTTAAAGGGGATACTTTTTCCATGGGACATGACTGGCTCAATGGGGTAGAGGGCTGGGGGGAGGAGGGGGGATTAGACAAAGTGAGGAGTGGGTATCAGTTCTGTGGTCCATCCCGAGGGGGCTTCTCTTCTTGTGAGTATGGGCGCGGAGCATTCAGTGGTCCAGGAGGGGGTAGAGGAGGTGGGCCAGCTGGAGAAGACCAAAGCCTCTTCGCTGGATATTTTCGGTCCCTTCTCGATTCAGATGATTCATCAGACTTATTGGATATTTCCTCAGCACAGGCAGACTCAAACAAAAGTCAGTGTAACCCCAGTTATGAGGGTTCTAGCAGTGGTATGAACCCAGGGTTTCCCAAGTGGAGTTCCAAAGGTGCAGCAGGAGAGGGGGCACCACAGGGGCATAGTTCCTCAGCCAGGCCTTCATACAGCTATATCAGTCCAGCCCAAATGTCTCCTACCAGATCTTCTTATCCCAAATCTACCCCTCCCTCTCTGTCCCACTCCCCAAGCTCCCACAACACGGGAACCTATGGCCACTACTCCTCTGGTTACTCCTCCTCCTCTCCAGCAGGGCTGTCCCAGAGGTCCCCTGACTGCAGCTTTGCATATGGCAAAAACACTCCAGCTGGATACTCAAACTACCCGACAGGTCCCAAACGGGGATTTGGTGCATATAATTCTTCAACAGGCCCTAACTCCCCAGGAGGAGGGTACATGTCTGTGGCTAAAGGAGGACCCTTCAATCCCTCCTCTCCAGATAGTTTCAAACAGTACAACTCCAACCAGTGGAGCTACAGGTCAGTACTATTTTATTATTCACACTAAAATGTTCAATCAATTCTTTCTATATATAATTTATAGTTCATGGACATGACATTTTAAAATCATTGGCATATTATAATCTTAAAGTGACAAGTTATTGTTGTTTTGTTTTGATTTGTAGACAAACCTATGGCTCTTGGTCTGATGGCTGTGGATCTCAGTATCATGGCTTTAATGAATATGGCTCTAATGAATCTAAAGACATCTTGGACATTTCAAACTACACGCCCCAGAAAGCCAAGCGGCTGCCTTTCCCTGAGAGCCTCTCCGAGTCATCCTCTGACTCCTCGCACCTGAGCTCTGCTGCATGTGGCCACCCCTCCTCTGGCCCATACAGACATAGTGAGGCATCCCATCTGCCCATGAGTGGAGAGGGGGGCCAGTCCAGCCTGTCCAGCCTGGAGAAGTTAATGATGGACTGGCATGAGAGCGCCACAGGACCCTCTTATAACTGGAGTCAAAATGTGCTCTTTCAAGGAGGGGGACCCTCCAAACCAGGACGTGGGCGAAGAAAACGGACAGAAATGGATAAAGAAGGCAGTTCTGCTTTGCACTCACATTCACCGTCTGGTTCCTCTCCAACACCAGGACCTAGAAGAGGTGTGGGGCGGGGCCGGGGGTCCCGAGGGGGCAGAGGGGGGCTGTCTCCCTGTCAGAGGTCTGGGGCTAAAGGGAGAGGAAAGGCACAGCTGGCTCAAACTGGAAGTAGTCTTGGAGGGACTCCTGGGGCCTTGGAGGGTCCTGCCCTGTGCCATGAAGCTCTGGACTATTACAGTGGGGACAGCAGCAGCCTTTCTCCTCTGGCCACGCCAAACCCTCCTCCCCCCTCCAGCTATCTGCAGGAACCCTGTGAGTACACCTCTCCTTACTCTGCCCACCCCTCCACACCTTCTTCAGAGGAAAGATATCCAACTCTGTTCCCTGGGGAGTCCTCTTCCTCCCTGTCGCCCAGTGTATCCTCTCCCCCCTATCCTCCCAAACCTACCCCTCCTCCCCCACAGACCTACCATCCCCGGACCTTCTCCCCATCCTGCTCCCCTTCACCGAGAATTACACCTCATTGTGGCACAGCCTTGAGCCCCTCACATCGCCCACCACCAAAAGAGCCACAGTTCTCCCAGTATGACTCCCCTAGTTACTGCAGCTCCCCCTACTGGTACGGACAATCTCACAGTGGCAGCCCGAGCCCACAAATGCACAACACACACTCAAATACAGCCATTCATGCACACAGTAACCCTCATACAAGCCCCCATGGAGCATCACAGGGGAATTCACTGAGTAATATGCATGTGAACCCAGTGCAGCTTGACTCACAGCACCAAAGCACTAACATGTCGTCCCATATGAGTGCCACCCTATCCCACGCCCTACCCCAAAACCAGCCAAATGCCCACCTCTCCCCACACTCAACCCCAAACCTGCACTCTGCCACCGGGCTTTACAAGGAACGTAGCCCCCCATCTGGCATGGCCCCTCATACAGTGAGCACAGGTCATCGCCTAGGTCCTATGCCTCTGTCTCCTTATCCCAAACCCTCCTTGGACTCTTCACCCCATCAGGAGGACATAAGTGGCTTCTCCATGTCCCAGCCATCCTACCAGGGCATGGGACCACGATACCCCTCCCAAGCACCTCCCGGAGGGGGTGTGCTTTGCCAACTCTTGGATCAAGCCAATGAGGACAGCTTCAGCGTCACCAGCCTGTAATTACAGGTTGGTCCCACATTTTTGCATGAAGATGATATAAATATTTCTGATGTAGACAAGACACTGAAAGTATAGATTTTTAACTACTGTTTGTTAATAAGTAAGATATTGATTGGTCATTATATCTCAATCTATGTTTACCACAATAAAGTTTCAGAGCCAATTATTATTAATGAATAAGTCAATTGTGAACATAGATTTTACAAACTGTATAAAACGTACCAGATAAAACATATTATTATTTTTTAGAATATTGTTATGCAAACACACCACAGACTTCAAACCACAGCTTTCCATCACAACCTGCGTTGTTTTTTTTTTCTACAGCTACCACATTACATACAGACTTAATCTAAAACTGCTGTGCATGAGGCAGCATTAGGCATTAAGCAGTTTTAACTCTGTCCCATCACTAATGCAGAAAAACATGATGCTGTTCTTAATCAGTGTATATGCAGTGTCCACAGTATAAACTTTTTACACAATCCTTTTCTCCTCTTTCTTTCAGATGCATTTCCAAGCTTTTACAGATTTTGCAAGCATTTTTCTTTTGTTTTTAAGGAGAATACTTTGTAAGAGACTGCGAACTGAAGGGTGAGAATTTAGCTGCCAGCATTTGGACAGTAAAGCTTTAATTCTCCAGCTCTGACAATCAAAATCAAACTGCAACTTTTACACCTTTAGCATGACTACGACAAGTACACACATCCAAGCAGCCCCATGCATGTGCAGCAGCTACCTGGACACCTGTGAGTCATAAGTGTACACCCAAATGCAGACTTAGCTGGAACAAGCGAAAGGCAGAGAAGAAACTCAAAACAGATGCTGATGGATCGAGACAAACCTCAATACTACAAGAACACCCTGAAGTTTGCTTTTTTTAATGTTCGGTGCATTCGCAAATTGGTAAAAAAAAAAAAAAAATCCACTCTGCGTTTTCTGTGTTTTCTTATCAACTGCTTATCTTCTGCTAAAAACAACGTCTTGGCTCAACTAATGGATCCTGCCTATCTGTCTCGTGCCCTAACGTAAAAACCACTTGTAAGCCTAAAAATCAACCATACAGTCAGTCGCTGCTCTGTGCACTCCCCATGTTGTGTCCCATGAGAGAAACATGGACTGCAGAACCAATCCCTGCTCTGAAAATACCAGCATCTGTACAGAACATACGGTTCCAGATCTGAAACCCAAGCTCTTTGTTCTACATTTTGAAGGTCCCACATCTTCATGCCAGAATCTGCTTTTGTGGGGAGGATGATGACTGCAGCATGGAGATTTAGCATCCTGTGTTATAGCTATTTTCACGACAAGAGAAGAGACATTCAGATCACTTAATGACCCCAAAGAGAATATAGAGTGACTGCATGTACTTGTGTGCATATGAATGTATGATCGATGAGTGCGGGGTCTTGTTGATGGGCTTTTCTCCATCTTTCACTCTTTCCCTTCTTTTTCTGTGGTCTTGTGTTGTTTGGTGCTTTTGTGAAGAAAAGATGTATATCTGTCTGTTACATATCATGTATGTATTTGAGGTGCAAAATATTTAAATACACATTCTGTTCTGGCCATTGGTACCACTGTCTATAAGTTGTGGTTTTTAACTGGGTCTGGGGAGGTCTGAACATGTGTGCGTGTGCTGTAGAGCAGCTCTGTCTGGGACTGCGAGCAGAGGGTTCAGTCAAGGACACAATTCGACAGGGAGTGAGAGGGAAGGGGAGGGAGAGACAGGAATTGATGGTGGGGAGCACAGGGAGGATAAAGCGGAGAGAAGAGGAAATAAAAAAGACTGAGAGAACCAGAAGAGTCTCATCGAAACATACCAATTCATAATTCCTCTCCCAAATAAGCACAGTGCCATTGTCGATCCTGAAGGCTCCTGAACAAACAAGAAAAGACATATGAACATGCTGCTTGTACATGTGTGCATGTGCAACTTGAGTATGTGTGTTTTTACACAGAAAGGCCAGGGCACAAACACAGACAGGGGTGGGTTGCAGTATTTTGTGTACAGTTTGTCAACAGACAGTCCAAACAGAGACAGACATGTCCAGAGGAGACATTTGCTCAGACATTCCTCTGTACAGTGGAAAGGGCAGTGTCCACACACACAGCCCACATATAGTCTCTCACAGCTCTGCAGATGTACCCTATAGTGCATCTGTAAAGAAAAAGCATATAAGGACAGGACAGTGATGACATGTTATTTAGTATATTAGCCTACATTTGAGTTAACAGTTCATGGTAACAAAGTCTTTAGTTTTTTGACAAATCTGCTGCAGATGTAAATTGAGAGAGTGGCTTTATCATTAAAACAGCAGCTGTTCAGGCCAAAAGACACAAAGAAAGACAAACCTAATAGGCCTAGAAAATTCTAACCTTGTGTGACTGTTCAGTAGGGATGATCAGAGAGACCACAATGACAGTCAAAACAGTGAAAACAGAGTTTGCCCTGCGAGGGTTTATACTAACTGCAGAACGAGTCCGGGAGGTACTTTGGGCGGGTTACCTGCAGATTGTCTGTTCCAACTACAACTGCGGTGCGTTTTTGACCAAAGCAACCCGGTTTCACGTGGGTTTACGCGATCACACACTTACAGGCTGATGACCTGACACCCCTGTCCGCAGACCCGCGCCTCACCCGGACCCGCACGAGCGGTGGGGCGCACTGATTTTAAGACTTTCTCCATTTTGCGGGACCCGCGCGTCCCGAAGCGCACTGCATTTAAGTCAGTGTACACGGGGCGATTAATCGGCAAAGGCAGAGGGACAGATTGTGGAGGCAGCACTGAATGTAGCCTATACATTCATCTGTTCAGTTACTAGTTTATTTAAAGTACTGAGCTCAAGCTACTGAGATTAATTTAAAACAGGGCATTTCTGTTCCTTAGCAACAAATTTGCTAAGCAACAACTTTCTTTCCTTTTCTCTTAAGTGAAAAGTGATTGATTATAAGTGAAGTAACCATGGTGTTAGGCCTAAAAGTATCCCACCTGTTTGCATAATACCACGGCTGATTTAGCTGTAAAACCTTCTTCAGATGGTAATGGGAGTAAATAGCGGGAAGAGGCTAAAGTCCTTGTCCCTTGTCCACTGAGGAATGTGCCTCGTCATCACAACATGCCCTGGGGCAGATGAGGAAAGAGGAGGGGGCAGTTCTCAGCTGGGACTTTCCTCTCGTCCCCAGAGCAGTGAGAGCGCGGTGGCCGGAGCGCCGGAGATGTGGCCCGGTGCAGGCGCGGAGGAGCGAGGCTATGTCGCGGTGGGGGGACCAAACTGGACTTCTTCTGATCCCACCTCTGCTACTGGCCTTGCAGCTGCTAGTGCTGTGGCCCAGATTGCCCAGTGCTCACCGCGAAGGCACGGAGAAGCAGGGTGAAGCGGTGTTCAGCGTTATAAGCATTGAGCCGGAAACACGCCAGAGGGGGCAGCCTGCACGAGGAGCCGGTGTGCGCCAGGAGGAGGAGGAGGGGGTGCAGCGGGTAGAGCGAGGGGGGCGTGAGGGGTTGTATGAGGACGAGAATGAGATGAACTCGCGACAGGTAAGAAATGCGCTGGTGTGACACTATAATCAAAAGCTGATTAATGTTGTACGTGTCTATTTACTGACCTACACTACCTGTTTAATAGTTTCTCAACAGAGTGGTCTGCAAGTAGGTCTACAATTAAAATAAAAACGGCTTTCAGTATAACTCTGCCTACTTGCCAACAAGGCCAGATGTAGGTAGATCTAGTCCTATGCCTGTGTAGTGTGCTACACTTCTGTAAATCATTAAGGACATGATTGAACAGGTGAGGGCAGGGGTCCAACCCGTGTCCCACTTCAGAGAGCAATGACAGCTGTTCGCTCCAGGTCTTTGCCTCTAACAAACCAAATGTTCTTCTTCTGTGTGTTTGTTGATTGGCTGCAGTGGTCCCCTCCTTCACTTCCTTGGACGCCCTCCTTCACTTCTCGCCCTTTCTCCCTTTCATTCTCCCGCTGCCTCTTTTCAGCCCAAGGCTAGACTCTGACTCTGACTCACTCTCGTGAATCATCGCCCCCTCCCTCAGGTTACCATGGTGACAGAGGCTCTCTGGGTGGGGGCTTGTTAGACGTGGTATAAGTGAGGGTGTAAGTTACAGCCTAAAGCACATGTAACCAGCAGGACTGAGGTCAGGCTGTGACCTCCACTCTACTTGCCCACTTTTCACCTCATTTTACAGTCTCATATAAATTACTCAAAATCTGCAGATCTGATTTAAAAGATATAACTATGTGGTATAACTATGTGTATCTTATGTCTGATATTCTAGATGGGACCAAATACTCTGGAGATGCAGCCTTGGGCTGCCAATATGACGTTTGGCGCGGAGCTGAACCGCATACTAAAGTATATCAATAATCCACAGGTAGTCATCACATCAACAACAACATACTGGAGTGGATCTGTCTATTACAGCAGACTAAGCATAAGACTGAATAAATACGATTTGGACATTAAAATAATAACTTATGCGAAATAACACAAAAAGAAAACCTTTAGTAACCTTTGAAGTAAAGAGTCTCTCCTTTTTGTGCAACTTCCTGATTGTAATACAAGGTCATGACCTCAGATAATTTCAGATATTTTTTTTATCAGCCAGAGTTTTGCAAATTTGGTAGACTATTGGACATACAGGCTTTGGCAGCAAGGCCAATAACTCAGCTATGGCAAAAATCAATCAAAGTTTTTTTTTTTTTTTTTCAATTTCTTCAGTGTGAGGTTAACTCTGCAGTAATACCATCAGTAAGACACTGTCAGCTCAATACTGTTATTTGGCAGCTAGCTCCAGCCAAAACTTAAGCTTACTGACTGACAACTACGAAAACTCAACAAATACTTAAAACCAAGATGCAATATTGAGTAACAAATAAATAAAAAAAATTGAATAAAACAGGCATTCATTTCATTATGGGTGTTTTTATTGCACTACAAACCTTGAAAATCTTGCTCACTTGCTGTGAGAAGAAGAGTCTTTCCACAGACCTGACCTGTAACTTTTTTGGTGAAGGGTCTACTACCTGTTACAAAGCTCAGTTTAAGCTTTCTGTTTCCATGGAGTCATGCAGGTGCCGTGCCCACTACCAAAAATCTTATGCAGTGCTGCTTTAACATTGTTCTCATGTAAGAAGAATGATATGATAAATATACTGAACTCTAAATAAAAAACTGTATACTTTTTGATGCATTATAGCCACACCGAAACCACATAGCTACATTTATTTGGGCTCAAGTTACAAAGTATTTTCACCATCTAATTGGAGTCCTTCTGTTCTTTTCTTCTCAAGCTAAACTGCTCCAAAGTTTTCTCTTCAGGTGAGGCACAGGAGCCAGAGCCCACAGCAGCCCCTCCCCGTTGGCTGCTTTGTGCTGAAGAGTGGCTGCTTCCTACAATGAATGGCCCATGTATAGCATACAGCTTCAGGTATGTTCATCTGCATTGTGCAACTCTTTCAACAATTCATCTCATTCAGTCTATTGCCTTCGCTTTTCTTTGTCTCCTTAGTATGGACGGGGGAGACAGAGACTTTCAAAGCACCATGTCAAGGCTGGGATGTGAAGTTCATAGTTTTGATCCCAGCAGCTCCAATACATCTGGTGGTCACCTTGGCAACAGTTTGGCAAGTAACGGAGGAGGCGTGGTGAGCCGGCATAAGATGTGGCTGGAGTGGCGTAGTTCAAGGAAAAGTAGACGCAAGATGAGAAGAAACTTGGGCAGTGTTTCTCTCACACTGGCAGACATCATGGCAGCTCTGGGACACCACACAGTGAGTACACACACACACACACACACACACACACCCACACCCACACACACACACATAGATACACACTCACTTAGAGACATTTACGGTGCCAAACAAACATACCTCGGAGTCTTTTGAGTCCAGCACATCCACAGACCTCCCTCACTCATATGTCTCCATGGCAACAGGGCTCTGCTGGCTCTGGCTACCATGGCAACACGCTGAGTGAAATCACACGTTGGCACAGTTACCAGCCGTAGCCACCAGAGGGAGCTGCACCCCAATAGTTCAGACCCACAGTCTTTTTGCTAAAGAAGGGGCACCTAAAATCACTGGATATAGACACAGAGTTTTAGGTTCTGTCTACTCAGTTAACCGCTTTACTAACACAAATAGCCATGGTCAAAAATAGCTTTTTTGGGTAATGGGTAAACAGGTGTTTTAAAAATACTAACAGTCTAATTTGTTATGTATGTGACACATTGTCTCTAATAAAAAGCATGGCCTTAGCACAATAATTTAGGCCTAGGCGTTGTTGGCATATAAACAGGTACTTCATTATGAAAAAGTGATATTGATTTTCTATTTTCTGTGTCATTAAGGTTCACTTCCTGTACGCAGACCTGCTGAGCGCTGAATGGCGTGTTTTCCAGAACTGGATTGAATCAGGCACACTGCAGCATATCCATCATGTGGTGGCCACAGTGAACCTCCAATGGGCCGGGTTTGAGGTCGCCGGGACGGACCAGGAAGTGCTACGCTACTGGTTCAGTGTCCTACAGGGACTACAGGCCTCTGGGCTCAAGCTGGTCCACAGCTCTGCAGGAAAAGGACACACTGTCCTCAAAAGGACTGTAGCAGACGCTCACAGCATCTACACACTGAGCTGGGTCAACACCAACCTCTAACACAAGGCCCGCAGAGACAAAGACAAACTTATATTAATGATACAGATGTTGTCCACATTGATGTATTCTTCTGTAAATGCAGAGCTCCCTCTATTGGTGATGGAAAGATTGCACATTTGAAAAAGCAAAAATAGTTTGTTTACATGATCTATCGCTGCTGAATATCACTCACGTGTTTAAAAATATATGATGGAAATAAATACATTTCTTACTTTGTTGGATTTTTGAAGAAAAAAAAAAGAAAAAGAAAAAGTGATTTATATTACTTCCTCTGTTCAAGTCTGTCGCCCTCAGCGTGTTTTGTCGTTTTTAAATAAAATGTCTAAATGGTTTTAATATTTGTTTTTTAGAGTTGTGCACATTGACAGGTCATTGTTTTTTACCACAGTAACCATAGCATTAATCCAGAGATGCCACAACTCCATTTTCCAATGTCTATTCTTTGTTAAATTGTTTTGTTTGATTTTATTGACTGAAACAGAGGATGTACTCCACCACTCGGTCTTGCATATAACAGAGTAGGCTATTTATTCCCCTGTAAGTGCTTTTCTCTACACTTTGGCCCGACTGTTCTGCATTGAGGCCGATGCCAGTCATTCCTCGGACTCGTTCCAACTCGCTGGAGAAGACGGAGGAATGCGCGCTCCGCGGTCGCCTCCGCCCTCAGCTACGCAAATTACGGCCAGATGTTTGCCACTAGTCAGGGTGGAGTTGCGCTTTTTACGTTGAAAGTTACATATCCTGTTCCCTGTGAGACGCTTGGCAGGAAAATGAACCAATAGGAGCTCAGAGGGTAAGTTGCTGAACCAATCAGAAGTTAACAATACTGGGACTTGGGGAGTATGTGGACTCAGGCTGCGCCGTGTTGCGCTAAACATTTCTTGTAGAAATCTTGAGAAAGGGACCAGCCAGGGGTGTAAAGACGATCTACAACCTGCCAATTGTGACGGTAAGTAAAGTAAAAGTAACCAGTTTTGCGTTAAAGTCGGATAAGTGCTTAAAATGTACTTTTATGTCTGTCTTTTCACTTTAGTTGCACCGACATGTTACTTCCTGCTCTGACAAGGCCGAAACCCCAAGTTACAGTGTAGCCTTTAGCTATATTTAGGTTAGAAAGACTTTGTAATTTTATAGTTATGTGGCCACTCTGCTTGATCTCGTTCTGTACAATAGTAAATGAAATAAAGTTATGTCTTGTTCCCAAGACAAAAGGAAACACCTGCAGGCTTAACCTTTTGGGAGGAAAAGTGCATTATCAAAAAGTCTACAATTAGTCCAGAATTGGTTCTCTTATATATTAGAGACAATCATTAATTACTTGTCTTTTTAATATAGTAGTTAATTAAATCCCACGTCTCTTTTGGATTTTAAATGAGCGGCGCCTGTCTGGTGTTTTGTGGGGAGCTTAAATTGGCTAAATCTTTCCCCTCAACTCTGGAGATGACATTTTCTGACATTGGCGCTGCGAACAGCGCTCACAGTGGTGAACAGGCGTCAGTACAACATAGTTTGTATAGACATGTAGGTAGATATAACATTCATTCTGCCATTTGTTGAATTTTGGTAAAAAAAATAAATAAATGAATAAATAAAAAGAAGAAGAAAATGACTGTTGAGCTGTTCAAGTCTGTGGTCTGATACACACATACCTGTTTTGTTATTGATTTTTAAATAAAATGTCTAAATGGTTTTAATGTTTATTTGTATTTAGATTTGTGCACATTGACAGGTCATTGTTTTTACTACAGTAACTCTAGGATTAATCCAGAGATGTTACAACTCATTTTTACATTGCATTTATTCTTTGTTCTATTGTTTTGTTTGATTTTATTTAGACTAGACATGTAGATAGATATAACTTTCATTCTGCCATTTAAGTGACCGTGGTTTTCATGATGAGTGCAGCAATTCCTGATTTTTACTTCTCCTTTTTCTGTCTAGTTTTATATATAGCCCTGTATGACTGAAACTTCTGCTTGTGCTGTTCTGATGATGTATCTAAAATAATGCAAACTAACCTGCTTGTTTCAGTGAAATAAATATACATTTTTCTCTCTCAGGGTTGGATCCCCCTAGCTGTGAGCCATGCCTCTGGTGACTCGGAACATCGAGCCGCGGCACGTGTGTCGCCAAACCATTCCCTCCAACATCCGCAGTGAGCTAGAGTGTGTCACCAACATAAGTCTCGCCAACATCATCCGCCAACTCGGCAGCCTGAGTCAGTGCTCATGTTGCTAATTTCTGTTACTCACATGTTTTTAATCACGTTGGATTCAAATTATGTATTTTTCTCTGAGTAACATTTCTTAATGAGTAATTATAAAACTTCCCTTTTCTGTGTTTTTAGGTAAGTATGCAGAGGATGTGTTTGGAGAGCTGTTTGTGCAGGCTGGTGCCTTTGCCATCAGAGTAAATACATTAGGGGAAAGAGTGGACCGTCTGCAGGTCAAGGTCACACAGTTGGACCCCAAAGAAGAAGAAGGTACCAGCCTCAACACTATCTTTTTATATTGTAGAGATACTGAATATTATTCTAAGATGCAGTAAGAATATAGTCTTAGCTCCAGGATACTAAATCAGATGTGGTCTTTTTAGTGTCTCTGCAGGCCATCACTACGCGTAAGGCTTTCCGCAGCAGTCTGACCCAGGACCAGCAGCTCTTCACTCGTCCCTCTCTGCCTGCTCCTGTACAGGACACCTACACTGTTTGTGACCCACCCCCTCCCCTCAATGACCTCAGCAAGTACCGGTATGTGCCGTTTACACCTAGCATTCATATTTATTCATCAGGAGCAGAAATGTGTTAGGTCTCGAGGAACTCATGGAAGGACACGTGTTGCAGTCATGTGCTTTCCATCAGGACAATTTATTATTCAAATCACCTCTTGGATGATTCAGCTGTACTGCATAAATATGCACATGTGTAAAATTCTTGACACTTGTTATGTAGATCGCTGTCTGCTATCTTAAGGCTGTTAAATTCACCAGGCACATCATGACCTCTAACGTGATGTAAATATGAAAGATAATCTCTTTTATTATGGCTGTAAATTATAGATCTTTTACTGTTGATCTGTTGAAGGCTTGACTCTAGTGGTCCTGGAAATATCAGGAAATTCTATCATGTATCAGTACAGGAAAAAATCCCAGATATATGGATATGTTTTGGGGTTTTTTGTAGTTTTTTTTTTTTCAAGTAACTTCTCCAGTCGTCACACTTAAAGGATATTTTAAGATGCTTAACACTAAAGTGGAAGAATTCTGGGCAGGTTATAATAATAACAACAACATATGTTTTAAATAAATATTGCAGTTGCAATTTACAATGAGCAAAATGGAAAATAATAATCTTCATATATTATAGTTTCATACCTGATACCTTGTTTAACCTATTCCTAAATATCCACATATATAATGTAATATTATAGTATACTCTGTAGAAAACTGAATCAATGGAGGACTTAAGAACTATTATGTATCCACTCGACATGCACTGGTCTAATCAAAGTTATAAATAAAACATGAAGACTTGTCAGTAGAAGGATGATAAACTGAAACTGAGAGGAACGTAGGCTGGGAAATTGGTGCCAGAAACAGTAATTCCAAGTACCATGACCCTGCTTAATTATATGATCATCATCATCATTAAATGCCTTCTATTAATTGTTTTTTCTTGGTATTGCTGGGTATAAAATTGTAACAGTTAAATGCAGCACTGATTAAAATGTTTGTGGTTGTGAATTGTTTTAACAGAGAGGATGGCAAAGAAGCTCTGAAGTTTTACACAGATCCTTCTTACTTCTTTGACCTGTGGAAGGAAAAGATGCTACAGGACACGAAGGATATCATGAAGGAAAAGCGCAAACATAGAGTGAGTTATGAACAAAGCATGAATCTAACATCTATTATATTTTAATGATGGTGAAATGCCATTAAACAATTTTGTGAGTAGAGAGAGAAGAAAGACCATGTAAATGCAAGAACGCTCAATCCACGAAAAGTCAAAACCAGGAAAGATGAATGGGAGCGTCGCAAGATGGGTGAGGAGTTCGTGGTGCCAAAGAATGACTTCATGTAAGTCAAAATGTTGCTCAGAACCTAAACTCTAATCTCTAACTACTTTCAACAAATGAGCTTGTGCTGGGTTAAAATGTGAATGTTTTGGGAAGAAGTATTTGGGGCCATTTTCAAGCTCAGTATTTAAATGTCTTATTGTAATTGTTAACCATTGTAATTGGAATTAAATGTTGTATTTTTTGCAGGAATTCTTCAGAAGGTCTTAATGGCAGTATTGCCTCTGGAGACGGATACAATGATCTTGAAATGAGTACAAACTCCTACTCTTATGATCCCACCTCCCCTCTCCCTCTACCAAGTGATGATTTGCCTCCTCCACCTCCAGACATGGCGTAAGTGGAATTGAATCCAGCATTCAAAAATACTTTTAGATTTATTAAATGAAAGCCAAATCAAGACCATACTTAAGTGTGTTGTTTTTGTCTCACAGATATGATGGGCAGTTTGGAGCTCCAACTCAGAAGGGTTTAAGTGTGCAGAGTCCAAACCACCCCCCTCCTGCTCCCCCCATGGCCTCTCCTCCAGCTGCTCGTCCAAACCTGGCTCCACCTCCTGCTCCTCCCCCTCCTCCTCCCTCTGGCATGGCCATGCCTCCACCTCCCCCTGGATTTGACCCTCCACCCTCTCCGCCTCCTATGACCTCCTCCCCTACTCCCTATAATGCCCCACCCGCCCCACCTCCTCCTCCAATGGCTGGGTCCATCCCCCCACCTCCACCCCCTGCACCCATGGGTGGTGGTCCACCGCCCCCTCCTCCACCCCCACCTCCTCCTGGACCACCTCCTCCATCTTTCAATGGGCCTCCACCTCCTCCCTCTGGAGGTGGCCAGGCACCAGCTCCCAAACCGGCCCCAGCACCAGAACCGGTCAGTGACGCTCGCAGTGACCTGTTACAGGCCATCCGTCAAGGTAACTTGATTTAGATTAGCATTAAACCCATTATTTGCAATGATGGAAAGTGCCTAAGTCCATCTTTGCCCAGACAAAATCCACTTTTTAAGATGGTAAAACATGGTAATTGTTTTATATTGAAATTATTGTTTTGCCACAGGTTTTAACCTACGAAAAGTTGAGGCCCAGCGTGAACAAGAGAAGAGGGTTGACACTGGGAATGATGTAGCGGCCATCTTGTCTCGGCGTATCGCTGTGGAGTGCAGTGACAGTGAAGATGATTCTTCAGAGTTTGATGATGATGACTGGTCCGATTGATCAGCACTCTGTCTCTCACAGCAATAATGTGATTAAAAATAGAATTTTATACACACAAAAATCTAGCACTAGTTTGACCAAGAATACATCGAAGTTGCCAAAAGTATCTACCATCAGACACATTTCAAGACCCATGTATTTATTCCAATATATTAAGCTGACCAAGTCACAAAGGTTTGTGGACCATATTTTGTTGCCTTTTTTGGAAAACATGTGACAAGTTTTAGGGTCTCTTGATTTGTCTTAATCTTAATCGGTATGAGGTGTGCTGCTCTTGAGGAACATGTGGCTTTATCAGATTTTAGGGAGGAATAGCAATAACAAAAGAACTACATAAACCTGTTGCATGCAGTTTTTGTGGTCCTTGATTCCTTTAATATAAGTATGAGTTTATAATAAGTAAAGATGTCTATTGTTTTTATTCAATCGTAATGAAAACCCTTCATGCTTTTTCACTCTTGCGATTGTAGACACTTTTTTATATATGAATAGATCAGTTAGTTATTAGTACAACAGGGAAATAATGGCTTGGGTAGATAAGTACTGGTCTGGAGTAGTATGAAAACAATGGTTCGAAGTTGTACATTATGAGTGTTTGTTAAGAAAGAAAACACTGGCTAATCGTGCACAAGTTAGAACTGTCTAGCCATGTTGTACATTCCTCAGTATTTTTTCTTGTATTACTCTGTACAATAGGTCTCGTTTCAAATGCTCTGAATGCTGCTTTCCCATCTTTTAAAGTGCCTTTTATGTGTAATGCATTGTACATTCTTAACACCTTCACTTGCTTTGTATGTTTTCAAGTGCCTTTATTTAAATGTGTTATTTGTAAACACAATCATACATGTGCACCCACAAAGGTATCTTCTTCTGCACTATATTCCTATTTGTCCAAATAAAGATATTGAAATTCAGTTTTTTGAGTGATGACTGAGAGAGCTAAATAAGATTGTTTAAAGTCTATGGACTAAATAGGAGAGAAACTCCTCTTGTCTAATCAATCATACCAGTGATGCTCTGTAGATTTATTTAAGAATTGTTTGTGAAGGATGTGCTGAACTTGCTTCTGTTTTGGTGGGACCAGTCTGTGTTCAGAGAAATGAAGAGTGCTGACATCACAGAGTAAGAAAAAGCATATTTATTATTCATCAGTATAAAATATTTATTCATTTCAAAAAGGTTGTGCAACAACATGATCAGTATGTTTCAAAGTGCCTCAAAGAATATGTGCAAAATAGTATTTCAAACATTTAGGAACACTGTTAGACAGGCCTTCAAGTAATTAACATCTGGATCACTTTCAGTACGCTATGATAGGCTTTTTAAGGACCAAAGACACTCCACTTTTAGAGGAGGATATAAAGAATAGTATAAGTGACTGTTCCAGTGGAGCTACAATTGACTGAGGATGAGGCACAAAGTACACACAAGTCTTCATGGCACCCACAGTACTCTCTCTGCGATGGCCACCTGCCAGGACAGTTCAGTACATTCTGGTTTGCAAATGGATGCTGTCTGTGTGTGTGGGTGTGTTTGTGTGTGTGGAGGAGAGACTGCTCGTTCTGGACAAAACTTAGCGCAGCTATGTGTTTGTCCTGGCCTTCAAACAGAAAATATTTGGCATAGATTGAGTTTTTGGCAGTTTACACATCCACTGGGTAGTGCACATGTGTGCTTTGTGTATTTCTGTGGGGGCAGCAGGCCTGCAGCAGCACTCTGCGAATATCCTTGTTCCTCAAACTATAGAGGAGAGGGTTCAACAGGGAGCTGCCCGCAGCTGGCATCAGGGTAGCATATGTGTACAGTGGTGGGCTCGATGCATCACCCAGAAGCCCCCACAGAGAAAAAGGCATCCAACACCCCACAAATACACTGAGCACAAGGATGAGGCGAGAGAAGCCTCTCCCATTGCCATGTTTGCTTGCATATGGCTGATTGGCAGGCAAGAAATGCCTCTGTGTTGCTATGGCATGGGCATGTCTCCTTGCTACTTGGCAAATTCCAGCATACAGTTGCAGAGTTACCATGACAACCAACAGGAAGCCTCCACACAAGAGGGACAGGTATGTCCTGGTCAAAGGTCGTGCTACGGAGCAGGATTGTGGCTCTTCCAGGCAGTGCCACCCCATTGCAGGAACAGCGCCTATCACACAGGCCCCCAGCCAGACCAGCAGCAGGAGGCCGGCAGCACGGCGTCGTGATTGGCCCGATCCATAGGTGAGGGCATGACTCAAAGACAGGTAGCGGTCCAGGGCCACACCCATCAGGCTACAGAGAGAGGCAGTCAATGATGTGACCAGCAGTCCTGAAATGAGCAGTTCTGACCAATCACTTGGCTCCACACAAAACAAGAAAAGGAAGTGCAGAATCAGAGTTACACCTGCGAGTAAATCAGCAAGTCCTAAACTCGCCAGCAGCAGAAACACAGGGGCGCGAAGAGATGGTGTAGCCAAGATGGTGGTCACTACTATTGCATTCTCCATGGCGATGACGGTTCCAGATATGCACAGAGCCACGCCCCACACCGTAAGGGGTGGGAGCTGAGAAGGAGAGGTGCTTGGCAGGTCATCCACAACATAGAAAGGCTCCTCACCTGAAGACTCCACCCAGTCGACATCTGAAGCATTCAGGATCATGGTTGATCTGCTGTGAAAAGAATTCACATTAGCTGCCACAGTTGATTGATATCACATCTTCATAGTGCATGTGCAGGAGCTCACTCAATAAAAGTGAATGGTAGTTTTATCCTATGTACATCCTGGCACAAGGACATGGATTTGGCTAAAACACTCGGACAGTGCTAAAGACCAAAGAGCGATACAATGGATAACTTGTAGTATACAATGGATGTTATTTTCCTTGTTAACTTTCAGACAGTACTTGCAGAAACAAATACCCATGTTCATAGCTTATAAACAAAAGCAAAAAGGTTGGTAATTTAGTGAGATTTATAAAATTATAAATCTTATAATTAAAATATATTTGTATTTATAGAAAAATACATATACATTTTAGATTATATTACATTTATTGATATTAATTATTACAAACTCTTTATCCTAACCGCGTTTTTTCGTAAAAACGTGCTTGGTAATATGGTCGCTCAGTGGGTGAAGTATTCCCCAGCATCAGTGGCGGAGGACACAGTTGTGTAACACACGCGCAGCTTTGATGCAGGTGAACCCCAAAGCGCGCACGACATACACCTGTCCTCGCTACAGTATGATTTACATTATGGATGCATCTTACCTTATTAACACACTGGATTGGATTAGTTCTTCACGGGGAAGAGAAGATCCAAAGCCGATTGTAGATGTGTGTGATGCTCCGCGTCCAATGTGATGCGTGATTAATCTTTAAAAAAAAAAAAAAATCAAGACAGTCTAAGTAAATGGTGCGCTTCTGTTTCAGTTTTTATCTGTGATGTGCATAAATGTCCATGCACCTTCCTCGCATTTTCTCTTCTGGTCCAGGCAGGTCTCTCCGGGGCGCGCACAAAAGCCAGAATGGATGCCGTTGCGCTTAGACACGTCCACAAGAGAGCTCGATCTGACGTCAGTGAATGGGGGCGCTCAGCCAATGAGGGTCCAGTACATCGGGTACGGAGAGTGTGAGGGGGGCGTAAGGGGAGTCATTTCATTCAGAAAAATGCGGCATCGCATCTAGCCCCTCCCACTGCGGTTCACTCTTGTTCTCATTTCTGGTAAATAATGTGCTCCTTGAAGCCCCGTTAGTTGAGCCCCCACCGAGACAACACAGATTCTGTCAATATAAACTGGGCCGGCCTCTGGACGGGGGGAGAGCAGCAGAGGGGTGAGTGCTGGAGATAGAGCTGTCCGTGGTGCTGAATGGTGACTCATGCCCTGCAAAACGATACTCAGGCATCTACTCCCTTCTTCCCCAAATTAATTATGCAACTTGTTTAATCTATAAGCAATCTTGTGTAAGATTGATGTACTGTACTCTTCTGAATGTCTCTGATGTATTTTATTTTTAAGCTATAAATGCCTAATTCAATCATGTGTTTGTTTTATTTCCAAGGCATTCCTTTAGAGATAAAAGTGGTGGTAATCAAATATAAACAGGGATTTCATGGCTTCCCCGGTTCCTTGGTGTGCGTGGGTGCTGCAGGATGGGTTTGCGTGGTCGCGCATAACAATGTGAGGGAATCTCGTCTCCTTTCTGCCATATTAGGAAACGCTTCCTGCTGCTAAACCCCGCCTACGTCACCGAGGGGATTGGAAAGCAACTGTCTGCTTTTTCTGATGGTCTCAGAACTGGGGCTGGACTCGTGAATGTCAAGAAACGTTCCTATCACGTTCAGCACGCCTCATAATACATCCAAAGTAACACACCCAAAGACAGCGTTTCCTCACAACTGCACCTATGCCACATGTAGGCATGATGATGTAATTTTGTGTTAACCTGTATTCTTGTCCTTTCCACACAGCATTAAACCCTTTACTAATTCATTCAGGATAACCAGCCGAGGTACATTATCTCTCAGTCAGTCTGTCATGTTTATTGATTTTACGGTACTGTGGAGGAAGACGTCGTGCTCCATGTCTAGAGTGAGATCCCATGGTGGTTTCTCTATGATTTCATGCCAAAACGCTAAAGCTTTTAGCAGTGCCCAGACTGTATGAGCAAGAGAAGTGGGAGTTTAGAGGTGTTCTTTACGCTATTGTGTGTTATGCGTGATAGAGGACTATAAGGCTCATGACACACACATTGCCAGATTCATGTGGGTGGAATCTCACTTATATAATAATGCCCAAATGTGTCTTTGAATATTTTTTTTCCCCCACCAACACACTACCTAAACTACTCAGGTCAGAGACACTAATGGGTAAAATATAGAAATGCATGATAGAAATGAATAAAAGAAAAAAAGAAATCAAAGCCTGCAAACATACAAGTACTTCAGTATTTGTCATCTTGTGTAAGTCTGACCCAAGGCCTCGTCATTTGATAATGACACATCTGATGTGACTTACAGTGTATTTCTGACGTCTCTAAAGTGATGGGCTTTAGCACCTCCATTTCCTTCACACCTTTGTATTTTTAGAGACTGGACATCACTGTCACTACTGTGAATCCCAGAAAAGCATTTGTCCATAAACGGTTTATGGACAAAAGACAAGTACATCATAATTATTTTTTATTAATTAAATTTAAAGTAGTCTTTGCTGTAAAAAATATTTCTTTAATTAATTTATTTGAGCATCATACTTTAAAAGCATATGGACCTTCAGGTCTTTGGCTACATCTTTAATATGTTCAATGTTGTTTATGTCCAGTTTTTGAGCTACAACAATCTTCAGTCCAACTATTTTATGTCAACAACTTAGATAGCTGGAATTGCTCCAGCATTTCAGAGATAGCCAGTCGATGTCAGTTCATCTGAAGTGGTGTCTAGTTCGGTTGAGTTGAGGTGGGCCACTTGTTGCCAGGGAACCGAGTTGGGTATCTCTCGTGTTACACCAATGCCTTTGTCCCATCAGTCTCTCTGTGACTGTCCCAGAGAGGAACCATAACTTTATTTACCATTTTAGCATACTAAGAGGACTACTACCTTTTCCTGGTTGTGCTTTGGTGATTTGTAGTAGTTACAATGCAGCGAGTAGCATTGAAAATCATCTGTTCCTGTTTATTACTTTTTGCAGCAGTGAACTCGGCATATTCGCAAGCAGGTAAGAAACTCTTTTCACATTTATAGCATTCCTAGGCCAGGTAAGAAAAAGAGAAAAAAGAAACTATTCTAAATCCCTATTGGAACTTTTTTCTGTTGAATAAATTGTCATTTTGATGTACATTTTACACAGAGTGATAGATTTCAAACTATTGGAATTTAGATAAAGTGCTATATTCTCAACCTGTTTTTAATATGTTTATTTCCTGTTAATGTAACGACAAAATTGAGCTTTTTAACAATATCCCTTTTCCCATTTATATATCCAAGCTAGTTTGATGATTCCAGTAATCGCATCTAATAGTATAATTGCACACTTGTTGGTCAGTTTGAGGGACGCTTCCAACAGACTGCCATTTTGTTTGTACCCCAGACTGTTCCCAGGCCGACTCATGTGACTTGTGCGTCGGAGCCTCTCTGCTAAACTTGACGGGCTGCGTTTGGAGGCTGTGCCCAGATGGTGACGCCTACACACTTACACACACTGCACTGACCTCTGATAGTAACTCTATCATCACAGCTGCTGTAACATAAGCTTCACTGGTTTGTCCCAAAACACTAAATAATTCAGTATGCTAGGAACACATAAACCTAAACAAAACAGTTAGGGGTGTAAGAAAGATGATCATGTATGAGATTATGACCAGTAGCCAGATCCAGCCGTTATGTGCGTCACGTGTTACCTGTTTTCCATCAATTCCTTTCTTAGTTTAGCCAACTTTGAAAGGACAGTAGTCTAGAGATCACGATGTAGCTCCTGTCAAAACTGCTCAAAACCAACTAAAGCTTTACCATTGTTCCTATATTCCGTATATGAGTACAACATTTTGTAACCAAACATGTCTCACTCAACAGATACTTTAATGAGACAATCTGATAATCTGCGGTACTTAATTTGTGGATGATTGTACTATCCAATTTAGTCTTGATTGGGGTAGAGTTAAAAAAATGCAATGCCTTTCACTGGGATATAGTTAGAGCTGCACTATGCAACTTTTCTAGTGGAGGATCTGTCCATTTCTTGTCTCCATATGTTATTGCTCTGCCAAAAATGTTCCATAATATAAAATGCAAGATGGATAATGCCAATCCCATTTCAATCAAAGTATGCTGGCTAATAAACCGAAACAAAAACAACAACAATATGCATTTTCACTGTGAGCGGGGTTGCTTCTCCACAGCTTTGGCCTGTAACTCTGTCTCCATAGAGGGACAGAGTTACTTCATGCAATAACAAAAGTAGTAAAACAGTATATCAATAACAATGTTTCTGTTCTAACACAGATAATGAAACTGGTGTGTGCACGAAGGACAGAGGAGATATTGCGGATGATGGGAGGAACTGTAGCTGGACCAGAGTATCAGAACTGTGCTTAGGTAGTAACTGATACTATCACGACATACAGCCGTCAATAAAGCTGGTCATTAATCGCCTCTTTTGTTTTGGTTCCAGTCGTGGAGACATTGGCTGAAGATGGAAATGACGCAGGTAAATGACACTATGTCGGCCCCCACCTTCCGTGCTTCATTCCCATAAAAGCTAATTCCCTGAAGTCCCTCACTCACTTACATGGGTCAACTCAGCGCTGCCAGTAACATCTGACGCATTCATTAACACCTATACCTCTACCCCTACCTATTCATAAATAATACTGTTTCTCCTTACAGATCGTGCTAGCACCCCAAAACCTGCTCCAGAGTTCTCCCAGGCCAAGTTTGACATGTCCAGCTTCATAGGGGGGATTATCCTGGTGCTATGTGTCCAGGCTGGAGGCTTCTTTGCAATGCGTTTCCTGAAATCAAAAGAACAGAGTAACTATGAAACCATGTGAGTTTGTAACAAAAATAAGCGTTTAATTAATACTGCAAAACTGAATGTCAGTGAGTTGTGTGGAAGACTACTGGATTATAACGCCCTCTGGTGGCAGACACTGCAAACTGTATCAAAGCGAAGCAAAAAATATTAACATCCTCAGTTATTTTACTCTTGACAACTGTGCGTGTTTGTGTCTCAATTATCACAGTGAGCAGCCACAGTGAGGAGAAGACAGAAGAAGAGCAAATACAACAGGACAAATGGAGCCCAGCTGTGACTCATCAACTTGTGACGACATTACTTCCCTTTTTTTTTCTAGTGTCATTTTGGTTTGGTCTCATGTGAACCCCTGGAGGGCGTATGTTTTAAGGACAATCTGTGAAAACATTGTGTAACAAGTGTCTTCCTCTGCATGAGCGTGCTATGTTTGGAGCTTATTCAGATTTTACTGTTACTGTACTGACTGCTGCTTGAAATTGTGTTTGCAAAATGTTCATTCATATTTTCTTCTGTATAAATTAAAAGTAGTTACAGATAAAATTATATTGGTATTGGTCATCTATTTCATGAATTATTGAACAATGGATTCGACAATTTTCAAATTCATGATCTATAACTATAATCCTCTACATGGAGTTTTAGTGTAGTGTGTAATGGAGTGTCAGTAAGTTAAAGTTGCAAATTTACTTGCAGTATACCACAAGACTGTCATTATTTGGATACATATATTTATATAGTATATGTTTCACATTATTGATGCACCATTTCTTGGATTTGCACATGTATATTAATTCTGTTGTGTGTATTTCAATAGAACATTTTCTCGTGTGTCTGTATGTCTGCCATTTTGAGTAAATGGCCGTGCAGTAGTTTGATTTCCTAAAGATTGCTTTTGTTTTTTAACACGTGGAGTTGTTTGCTGAGTGAAGAACTGATTTTGCCTAACTGGGTGTGACTTTGAATACTGCTGTTGATATTTGCAGACGCTGCATTGTTTCTCAAACTCTGAAACAGCCCATTTGGTCCTTCTTTATCCCAACACAATATCTGTTCTAGGTGCATTGTTTTGATTAGGTGTTTACTCCTTATGCATTTTTGTGGTGTACTTAGTATACAAATGTGTATATACTGTCATATATTTATAGTAAGTGAAAGCTGTGAAGCACATAGGAGTATGCAGGAAACTTGTGGGTGCCTGGTTGGATGCACTGGATGTCTGTGTTAGCCAGGACCCTCAATAGGCCTGCACACAAATAAAGCTCCCAATTCAACAGGCTGGTGGCTGCTATCCAAATGTGTTGACAAAGAGCAGGACTGAATACAACTCTTCTTTTCCCTCTGAAACCCCTTCCCCCCTCCACACACACTGTGATGCCTGCACACTCACACTCACACTGTACATATTGCTACTGCAGGTTCTTCTGCCTATAAACCACAGGCATATTAAGGTGCACGAGTAAACAGTGCTCTGTGTATGTTTAGCAGGTGTGGTGGACGGCTGCAGAGTCATTACATCCCACCTCCACCCAGGGCCCGCAGTAACATCCGTGTGTGACACTCCTCTCACAGACTCAAGCAAACACAAGCGCGCGCACGGCACTTTCTGTTTGTTCGGTGACCCGTGCGCGTGAAGAGGGCGTGGCCACAGCTTAATCGCTAAACTCAAGCACACGCGTTGCTCTTCCACTTGAAACTTTTTATTCAATTTCCCGGATGGAAATAAGAGAAGCTCCAGAGCACAGGTAATGTTTTTAGTGCATTTAGTCAGCGCGTTAAACGTCCTTGTGTTAGTTTACTGTGACTTTAGTTTACAAGACAAAAACAGCGACAGGTGTCAACTCTCTCAGTGTTTATGATGGGGAAAAGTTCCAATAAGCTCAAACTAACCCGTTAGTCAGATCTCTGGTGACATATACAGCTGATTCTTGTTTAAATGCATGCCTTGACAAAACAACCCTCGACTTACCTTATGTGAAATCGGTGTACCATAGGGGCCTGTTGTTTCTTATAATAAATTGCATACTTTTTATACGCCGGGAATGAGTAAGTAGGCTTTGTAAGTAAAATATGTTGGATCAATTTTACAGGCATGTTAAAAGCTCTGAAAGTTTGGCTGAACTCCAAACAGCAACCAGACAACTTTTTTGCGCATGCGTAAATGTCATGCTTTATTAGTCTCGTTACAGTTACACGCCAAATACTAATTCATTTGGCGTTGTATTGTTAAATGCACATTGGAGGTGTACATCATCTTCAGGATTTACACGCGCTGACAATTTAAAAAGCCATTTTTATTTTTATTTATAATTTATTTATTTATTTATTTATATTTTAAAAGTATAATATCTCCATAGAGAGCTGGAGACTGAAACTTCACATCAAGATTTCAAATAGTTTGGCTGTAGCTGAGCACCTGCGTCTGAGATGGAGCGAGATTCAGGCGGCTCTCTGGACCTGAGCCACTTGACAGAAGACGAACATGTGTCCATCCTAAAAGTGTTGCAGCGAGACCTGGAGCTGCGGCAGCTGGATGAAGGTCGTGTAAGGTCAGAGGTGACTGTTACCTTAAGAGCTTTCTATTTTGACTAACTTTGTATTACAATGAAGACAAGCACTGAGCGAAATTCTGAATCGCTTGAAGAATGTTGAATGTTAAAAGGTGAATATATGTGTCTAATGCTTGTTTTGTTTAATCTCTGCAGGAACCTCCAGGCGAAAGAGACTGATCCGGTGCGCCTGCGTTCTTTATCAGGTGCCTGGTTTAACGATGAGTGCAGCAAGAGGCACAACAGCTGGACATCTGGCTGTGATCTTGTTCATGCGTCTATGCGCCTTAGGAAGCCAAAAAACAAAGGTGAGCCATGCCCATTGGCCCTAATACACACATCTCGTCTTGTTATTGCAGACTGGTTTTGTTGATGCAGGGATTTCCCAATGATGCTTGTGTGGATATTGCTATAGTAACAGATGTGCCACTAATTGGGCTTTTTAATGGAGAAATAGAGGAGACGATGTCATCACCACAAAACAACAATTCACCTCCTGACAAAGGTCTGAACAAGATTTTAGAAGAAAATACAACCGGGTAAGGATGGATATGTGCAAAAACAACAATTTCACAACATATAGGTGTCTAATGTTTATGTTTTTAGAAGCCAGCAAACTATGAAACCTACACCCTCACCCAGAATAAAAAGTCCACAAGAAAAGGTCTGTAGGATTTTTATCATTTATCTGTCTAATACACAGATACAAATACACAGATAGGAGCCCACTCGATGTAAATATGATATCGTCTTATCATCCATATCGTACAACAACTGGCAACAGTACTTTGTCAACAACATCTATGAGCAGCTTTTTGCACATCATTATTATAATATTCAGTGCTTTCTTTGTATCTGTGATCATATCTGTCTATGTTTAAACTATGAAGGATGGTGACTACTGTGAACTATAACTGACAATATGCCCTCATACTGCCCTCAAAATGTCTTGCCTGTTGGGCATGTTCCAGAAAATGAAAATGTGAGCAAGGAGGAGAAGAATAAAGAGCAAGGCTTATTTGATTTTACGCAGAATTTAGCCTTTTCAGAAGTGCTAATGTTATTATGTCCAGGATTTTTATATTTCAGTAAAATGTTCAATTTCTCCCTCAAATCAGGTTGTACTGGAAAGCACAGACTTGTCCAAAGGTAGACTCATTTCCTATGACGCATTTCTCTATGACCAAATCTGTTGTGCCAATGGTGCCAATCATGTATAATGTCTTTTTTGTGTTTTAGAGTATGAAAGGATAAGTAATGGGAGTCACGCAGAGGAACCTGAGGTAATGCACAATCAAACATGAGTACAAAGGAGTGAAATAGGCTTTTTCAGTCGCTAGTCATCAAGGAAACTCTATGATTTGTTTTGTGGCTTTTTAATGCACAAAATTTCTGCATTTATTAATTTTAAGTGTAATTATAATGAAATATTGTTTAAGCAACACATTATCACTTTTTTTTTTTTTTTTGCAGTACTCTCTACTACAACTTAACTGACATCCAAATTACTTGTACACCAAAATGTCACATTCATTAAGTAATTACTGTTAAAATTTGAATTCATACTATTTTATTCAACTCATTTGCAATAGGACGGTGTCAATGGTCACGACGAGGACAGTGATTCCATCGGCAGCAGTCTGAACGATATGGATCCCGCATCTTTAAAAACAAGCAGCTCTGCCGGCAGTCTGCACTCCAGCTACACGGTACACGCACACACGCACACGCACACACTGAGCCCATTGGCGAATAATGACGAGGCAAAGATGACTCAGCCTGGGACAGTGACGTCGGCACTGATCACTGTTCTACGTGCTTTTTAGCTGAGTGGCAGCATGATGAGTTTGTTTAGTTCTGGAGACTTTGGCGTAGTGGAGGTGAGGGGCCGGATACAGTTTTCATTGGTCTACGACACACGCAGAGAAGAGCTGCAAATCAGAATTTACCGCTGTGAGGACGTTGCTGCAGCGCGAAAGAACCGCTCTGATCCGTAAGTGCCAAAATGTGTCGGTCAAAGTCACCTCGAGGTTCACACAATTTTCTCAATCTCCAGATATGTGAAAGCCTATCTCCTGCCGGACATGTCAAGTCAGAGCAAGAAGAAAACATCAGTGAAGAAAAAGACTCAAAATCCAGTTTATGAGCAGACATTAAGAGTAAGAATCTACATAACTTAAAATGACTAATTTAATAATGATTGAATATGACCAGTCCATATAGTCCAGGAATATTGTGCATAGACATTTTGTTCTATTGTTTATATATAAAAATGTTAGATGAAAGTATAATCCAAAATGAACTAAGCAGTGACGCATGAGGCACTGAGCCTTTCAAGTGCCACATGGAGTTCAATTTGGACATGATGGTCAGAGAGTAAGATTACCTGATAAGTTTCTATTCAAATAAATTAAACCTAATTCTCCCACCAAGAGAAATCTGTCCTCAGTATAAAAGAAGGACAGATTTCTCTCGGTAAAATAAGAGGTAAAATTGCAATGATATAAAAAATATACATTTATGTTTGACCTTGGTAGCCATAAGAGCAGTAGAGCTATTGCGTCATATTCATAAAGAGTAATGTAACTCTTTATCTCTTAGTACAAACTGCGTGTTGGAGAGCTGCGCAGTCGGACATTAAACCTGTCTGTGTGGCACGCGGAGCCCCTGGGGAGAAATGTGTTTTTGGGAGAAGTGGAGCTGGCTTTGGGTGGCTGGGACTGGACCTGCACTCAGCCTCAGTGGCAGGAGCTACAGCCAAGGGTTGGTCACTGGGCAAAAGATTAAACATAAAATATACAGTTTGTTTGCACACTCCTATTTGCTAACTAAATATGAGTCAGTATTTCCTTGTGATTTTTCTGTAATGTGTATTAGCGGATTTCGCAAACAAAAGACTAGGGAGGAGTGTTACTGAGAGAGCTGAAGGAGAGGAAGACATGTTGTGAATTTAAATAAGGCTTTACGTAACTAAGATGCTCACCTCTGCTTTATTTCCTGCTTCCTCCTGGTCTTTTCCTTTGTCCCCATCACTTTTTGTGGGACTTTATTATATATCTCTTCCTTCCCAGGTTCATTTGAGTCCAGACGCCTTAAGCAGTCGAGGAACCATCATGTTGTCTGCAAAATTTGTCCCTGAAGGTTTTGAGGGTGAGAAGGCGGTGATCATAATGAAGATGGTTTCTGTATAACCTTTTAGAGTTTCAAATTAAAATGGCTTTTTTTTTAAGGTGGCGGTTTGCCTCTGACGGGAGAGTTGCACATTTGGCTACGAGAGGCTCAAGGTCTTGTGTCCAATAAAGGAGGTCCACTGAACTCCTTTGTCAGATGGTGAGTGAGCTACCAAATTAGAGATTTAATGTAATAAAGTAATACAATAGTACACAGATTTTAAAAAGCCATATCATTATGAATAGTATGCCTTTTATTGGTGTTTTATCATGTGTTATTTACAGACCCACATCAAACTAACATTGTTATTTATCTCTAAATACAAGGAACAGCCTAGAGGTTACATCCACACTATAATTTATCTTTGGGTCCTTTTCTTTTAGCTACATCCTCCCTGATGCTAGTCGCCAGAGTGGTCAGAAGACCCGTATTGTGAAGCATACAATCAGCCCGTCCTTCAACCACACAATGGTGTATGATGGCTTCCACACCAGCGACTTGAAAGAGGCCTGTGCTGAGCTCACAGTGTGGCAACGAGAGGGTTTGAAGACACTTATTCTTGGAGGGATACGGCTGAGCTGTGGAACTGGTGAGATCTTTACATGGTTATTTCCTTTTAGTTTCAGATAGATTGTGTCACTGTTTTAAATGCCCAAACTTTTTGAGGGATGTGTGGGTTGTGTTCTGTGTCAGAGCAACAGAGTTCATGGTAAATATTTCAAACATTTCGGATGGACGTGTTGTCTGAGCAAGGTCATTTCTAGGTGCACAGAAAGCCTCTACAGTATGTGTTATTCTAAACTATAATGAAAGGATAATAAAGCCACTTCTATGAATTGTAGCTGTTTGTGACATGCTTAAGTGATACACTTGAAAATACCTCAGTAGTATTTTTCTTATGTGGCAGGCCAGAGTTATGGTGAACCAGTGAGCTGGATGGACTCTACAGAGGAAGAGATATCTCTTTGGAACTCAATAATTGATAACCCAAACCACTGGATCGATGCCACTCTGCCCATCAGGACTGATCTACAGAAGCGGCCCTAGTGAGCATGTATTGAAACTTCAAACATGGTGCCTACATTATCTGTAAATGTATGTAGGACATTAAGTGGAGGTGCAATATTATAAATAGCTTGTGTAGATTTGTTTTGATTTTGTATGTCCTAATTCTGTAATTACCTATTTAGTGATCAACTGTGTTTGTTTTTCAATTAAATGTAAATGTCAATATGTTTACTAAGATGAGATTAGGTAAATTGTGTAAACTAAACTGTTTTAATAAAATAAGGGCATATTTTTGCATAGCCTAAATAAATCAGTGCTTTAGTGTTTTCTATTATCATTACTGTGAAACTGGTTATTATATATAATAATGGCCTATATTTACTCTCATATTAGAGCAAACAAAACAATAATCACATTTGTCCAGCAGAGGGCGTAGAATTACAGCCGTTGCGTAAAATGAATAGATCGAATAGATCCATCGATGTAAAAATAAGAACAATTGTTTGACTGGAAAAATATGCCAAGGGGCTGTAACAGTGTATTTTCATACATGTAACTGAGAGTGATACATCCACGCCATTTTATGAAAACACTTTGAAAGCGCATCTGCTCCGTGAATTTCATCCTGCGCGGTTGCTAAGGTGACTGTGGCAAAACACACATCAAACGGACGGGAAGCTGTATCAGTTTAACTTTGAGTTTAACTTTTTTAACCAAAAATGTCGACAATGAACAGAAAACTGATGGAAAGCATTACTGACAAAATGTGCAAAGACGTGGAGCGCTGTGAGTATAAACTACGGTAAAGTTTATACAGTACTTTTTTCACGCAAGTGGAAATGTGGCTCATAATGTGGTTTGCAGTCGACAGAAGTGAGATCGAGTGTCTAATACGAGAGTTTTACGCGCTCCTGGGGGAGCAGACTGCACATGGGAAGGCTGTCCCGGGACTGGACAGAGGGAAGTTCAGAAGTGTGCTGCACCATGCATTTGACATAACAGATGACATCATCATGGACGGAGGTAAAAACACTTTATTATGTTTGAGTTATCCATAGAAGGAAACATCCACAATGAAGCATGTGACATTCAGTGTGTGTGTTTTGCAGTCTTCAGAACCTTTGACAAAGACAATGATGGTTATTTAAGTGTGAGAGAATGGATTGCTGGCTTGTCTGTTTTTCTCCGTGGGACATTAGATGAAAAAATAAAATGTGACCTTTATGCTTACTTTAAATATTTGAACACCGCACAAATTATATAAGACAATCATTTGTTTCATCCCTCTTTCCTCCATGTTCAGACTGTTTTACAGTCTATGATTTAAATAATGATGGCTACATCTCCAGAGACGAGATGTTTCATTTCCTGAAGAACAGTCTCACAAGTCAGCCGAACGAGGAGGACCCTGATGAGGGCATAATGGACCTGCTGGAAATGACGCTTAAGAAAATGGTCAGGCACAGTATGTAATTGACAAAAAGATCTTTACAAACCTATAAAATATTGTATTCAATGGTGTGTACCAAATGTGTTTCTGTCAAAAGGATCATGACCATGATGGAAAGTTATCGTTAATGGATTTCATTACAGCTGTAAAAGAGGAGAACCTTTTACTTGAGGCGTTTGGACAATGTCTTCCAGATTTAACGGTATTTAATGATGTTGGGTGGTTAACGTTTTACCCTAAAAATATTGTGTTTAATTACTGTGTTCTTTTCACTCTTACAGGCAATTTATACCTTTGAGGAACGTGTATTTAGAATGTAGGAGGAACAGTGAAGTCAATTTATTCGTGAAGCTAATTTGTAACCAGACATTACCAGACATCATTTGATTATTACTCAAACACTGCAAAAAAACAAATTAAATCCTACGACGTTGTTTCACCTTTTTAAGCACTGGCTTGGCTTCAGCAAATGATTCCACCTGTAATAGAGTACATGCTGTTGATTTTCTCTTAATAAACAGTGAACTTGTATTTCTGCATCTATTGCTAAAGCATCATTTACCTTTTTCAAAGTGTCCCTGACCATCTTGACTGTAGTATTTAAAGATTCATCCTCCATGTCCAGTTTGGGTTGCTCAGGTAACTTTGGCCCTATAAATCCTTCACTTTGACAAGTAACATCTTTTAAGGATTGCTCAGTGTCCTCTTCTGCCAGTTGTTTTCTTTTCTCTAACTGTGTTGTCCGTGGTACAAATCTTACAGGGGGTTGAGGTGGCATCTGTTGGTCCCTGAATGAGTCTCTAGGCACCTTAGAGCTGGTCATACTCATTTCTTGTTGTGGTCCTTTATGAACAATAGCATTATGCAATGTTCCCATTTTATCCTCGGTAGGTAAACTTCTGTGATAGTATCCTGGATATTGATGTTCTCGAGGAGGCAGGGGAAGCAAAGGAAAACTAGAATGTTGATGTGATGAGTGGTCTTCTGTATTATTTGTAAGCGTCGTATATGGCTTGGAGGTGGTTGCTTCTGAGGATTCTATTGCATTTGGTGCAGTGGTTTCTGGAGTTACAGGTAACGTTTGTCGTTTTTCTCTTGCTTTGTTAAGACATAAAAAACAATGAGTCAATTAGACATGAATATCTGCAGATATTTTCTTCTGCCAAAACATATGTATGAAATATGTATAGTCATGTGTAATTACAATTATACAGTGTCAGTAAATTGCAGCAGATGAATTAAAAAAACACATACCAATATGGTGTAGAGTCCTCATTATGTATTTCTTACGCTCTTGTAGCTTTTGTCTGGTGTCCTCCACTGTCTCATATTCAGGGACGTAACATACATGTAGAACACCTCCGTAAAAGCTCTTCTCATCCATGTGTCGTTTTGATGCTCTGAAAAATAAGATCCAAAGAATGTTTGTAATTGCAAAGCAAAGCTGTCAATAAAATTTGGTGAGCTACCTGGCACTGACAAGCTTCTGAAATTTAACCAGGTAGACCTCAGTGAATTCCTCAGTCGGATACTCGTCCAAAGGCCTGTACTCCTCCACTGTCCCGTACAGAGCACACAGCTGGATCAGCTCGTTCATCACTCCTATGGCTGGGACCCCCTGAACCATCACATAGCGAGACTCCAAATTTATGGTGTAGACCTGAAAGAAATAATAACCTGATGCCTTTCTGATAACTACAAAGTTCTAAATGTGAACTGTAATGAAACGTCTCTTGGTATGACTAGTTTAACATCTTCACACTCTGTTATCAGTAGAAGGTACCAGTGCCTTGTTTGCTGAAAACATTGGCTGCACCTTCATTTAAGACATACCTTAACCGCTTTTGCCTTCCTCCCCTCTCTATACTTTGGTCGAGAAATGCATATTTTACGCTGTTCATGGTGTTTAAACACTTCAGGAGCTTTCCAACAATCTGGTTTGTTGTTGACAGGAGCCGCCATCTTTGTTTTTGAAGCGTTTAATAGCCTTTCAAAATAAGAGTCTAAACCTCTACACGCTATTCTTAGTGCTGTGTATAAAAATCGAAACGTTTTATTTTGAAGTAATATTACTGCTTATCGATTGCTTTAGTCTGAACTGTAGGTACACGACCACATCGATCGTCAGTGAGGATTGTGTTAGCTGTGCAGGTGAAAACTTTACAAAGGTGGAAAAGGCAATGTCAGAGAAATGTTTTCTAATCAGGGCATTCATCCCGTCACTATTTACTTCAGCAACACGAAAAACTGTTTTCTTCACCTCGCTCCGAAGTTAATATCGCATTTATTACTGAACGAGGTAAGATTAGCCTAGCTGTGTATTTTAGAATGAGATAAAATAGTGAGGTGGCAAAGATCAATTTATCATGAAACCATTAAAGCTAATGGTAAATTATGTATTACAGAAGTTATTTGTAGAGTTTGTATTGAATTACTGTCTGTGTACTAGTTCATGCTTTATTTCTATTACCCTCTCATAACAAATACAAATGCAATTGTCTAATGATTGATTATTGTGTGTTGATAATGTGTTTGTAGTATTATTTTATCTTATTTGCGTTAGAACCAGGCTCTGGAGTTATCCTGGGGAAGTGGTACATCAGCTTTTCTCAGTTGGACATGTAATAGAAATTCCTCCAATGATACACAAAGAGTTGAGCTGTGTCGCCAACTGGGAGAGAGGTTGGGTATCGAGGATGGGGAACAAGTAAGAACTAACCGAACATGGATTCTCTTTTTATGTTATTGTCACTGCTTATGAATATACTGATTTGTAATCCTTTCCCATCACTCTGTTACGTCAAACAGGGTTTCATAAAGCCATGCCACCAGGTCTCATCTGTGCATCAAGTGTTTGTGGAGCCTCTTTCCTTTGATGACTGGGAGATTTTGGTAGGTCAAGAAATAGCTACAATATAATTTTGTGATTTATGGCATACATCCACCACATGTATTTTTTTTCTCTCTCTTGTATGTATGTCTAGGAGCTTCACAGTTCTGCACTCGAGACACACCTGCTCGATCAGATTAGAGTCGTCTTCCAGGATGCTGTGTTCCCTGTATGGGTGGACACTCACACAGCCATTTACATCCAAATAGGTGAGGTGAAAACTTTGAGGAATAACTCTTTGTCTCAAAATACAAATTAAAATGAATACTGTGCATTAATATTTTAATGTGATACTACTGTACAGTAAATGTGACCATTTCGGTTTTTCTTGCAGCATCGTTCCTGCCCTCTGTGCCATTCGGTCGGCTGGAGCAGTTTACAGAACTGATTGTGTCACCCAAAAACCGCCCTGATATAAACATTAGTGGGTCCTTGTTTAAATCGAGCAAGAATCAGAAAAAAGAAGGGCTCCCAAAGTCAGATATCTCCTCATCTGTAGTACCACCGGCACAACAGTGGGGCACAGGTCTGAAAAGTCTAGTGCAATACTTGCTTATGGGTCCAGTGAAAGAGCTCCCCTCAGTCCCTGATCTGCCCCTGGTCATCACAGACTCTGTCTTCAGAGTGTGCGGCGCACCTCCAGACTCTCTCTGCACAATAAGCCACCGGACGACTGACGTGGTGCATGTGTTTCCTTTCAGCCATGCACTGAGCGCAGGCCACACTGGAGGTCAGTCACAAATCACATATGGCATGCTCACTAAAGTTCCCTTTTCTAAAGAAGTCAAGCATAAGGATAAAGCAGATCTGGACAAAAAGAGAAGTGTTTCTAAGACCACTGCAGACTCAGATAGAGGAGAGACATTAAAGGACGACGAGGCCGTAGTAGTGAGGGTTGTGTGCCGAGAGAAGCTCACTCACAAAGGCTCTATAAAAAGATCAATCCACAGTGGGAAAGTTTGGGTAAGAATTTATTTAATTTTATTTACATTTATTTACTACATTTTTTTTACTCAGCTCATCATAATTTGTCATTTTCTTTCCAGATCTCAGAGCAGCTGGCTGCTAAAATGAATGTCATTCCACATTCAGCTGTGAGAATAAAGCCGATAAAATCTGCTGTTAAAGTGGCCACTATGATCCAATTGCAACCCATGATACCAATGGTGAGTAATAAGATAGCAACCACGACATTGTGATATTGCACAGTCAAATGTTTCACACTGTAAACTGCAACACTATATTGAATAGCAAAGAGCAAGGGTATTTTCTTTTTTAAGAAAAAAGTTGCAATTCTGATATACACTTCTTTAACCCACAACAAAATTGGACACCTCTAGCAATTTGTACCATTTAAAAAAAAAAAAAAAAAAAAAAAAAAAAATATATATATATATATATATATATATATATATATATATATATATATATATATATATATATATATATATTATTCTGGATTAAAGCATCACGCTTGTTATGTTCTTTTGCATATTTGGCTGTAGTCAGAAGATGATGATGAGATCCGGACAGTGTTTCTCGGCTGGCTCCACACTCAGAGTCATGAGCCCTTAGCCTGTCTAACTGCGCGCTGTAGCACCATCCTGCTCCATGGATCTGAAGGTGCATATTTGTTACTTATTACTCTCAAACTCATCAGAGTCTAAAGGGAAAGACAATTTCTTCCTCTTTGTTTTTAATTTACAGCCAAGCTTCAATTTGCACTGACTGTACTGAAGCCAGAGTCTGCAGATGATCCCATAGATCAGCTCTTTCTTCTGGCAGCCACCCTTCTCAAAAATGAAGACATACAGGTAACTATTTTTTGTTATCATTTCCCTTGTGCAATATTCTAATACATTATTTGTTCTACAGATAAGAAGAGACACATTAACCAATGCAGCAGAGAAATCTCCAGACAAAATATCAAATGAAGAGCTCCCGTCTCTCAGCAGTCTTGGGTTTGTAATGTGTGGTTTTATTGTTTTGAACTTGTGTTGTGAGTCTATAACAGAATGTGCTTTGTTTCATACAGAGGGATTGATAAAGTTAGTACAAGTGCCCATGAGTTCATTTCCCACAGTCTACTGGCAGGTCCTCTTTCGGTAGAACTGGGCTCCTCCACACAGGGGCTTCAAGGAGGTGCTTTACTTATAACAGGAGCCAAGGTAACACAGATTTTAATAATTTGATAAGCCATAATTACATGATTACTGATAGGAATGGTTGTTAAATATGTTATATTTTTAAATACTTTATTTTAAATATTGTCATTTTAAAAACAATATTAGGGATGTGGCAAGAGCAGTTTTGCTCGAGCACTTTGCAGAAAAGTCAGTGAAGATCTTGATGCACATGTGGAGATTTTGCACTGCAAAAAATTACAAGGTACAAAAACATTTTAAGCTTGTTAGTCGAACTTTATTCAAGTTTGTTGTGAAATCTTTCAGGGAAAAGGGCAGAAACTGTAAGGCAAATGCTGCAGGATGTGTTTGAGCAGGCGGAGTGGAAGCAGCCCTCAGTGGTTCTCCTTGATGACTTGGATCAAATAACAGGAGCACCATCTTTAGCTGAGCATGAGCATAGCCCTGAGGTGCTGCTACAACAGTACATTGCACAGAGTAAGACATGTTTACTATAATGAAGGCAGGGATACTTGTAGTTTACATAACTCTGCTCTGTCGGTCCCTCAGGTCTTAAAGATGTTGTGGATGATGTGGTTCAGCGTTCCAGTCTTGTCAGTCTAATAATAACCTCCAAGAGTCAGGACTCCCTTCACCCTTCACTCACTGAGCTGCAAGGATCTCATTTCTTTCAGAGGATTTCACACATTGAGCCTCCAGATCAGGTACATTGTTAAAATATTTGAATACATTTCATGCAGCCAAAAAGAGTATGGTGTGCAGTGGTTAATACTTACGTTATTATATGTGTTTTAGGGTCAAAGAGCAGATATTTTGCGGTGTCTAATAGCTAGAAAAGGTCTGTCTGAGGAAACCTTACAGACTCTTGATGTTGGTGCGATTGCCAAATTGACAGAAGGATATACCCCTCAAGATCTAGCACTGTTGCTGGAGCGGGCCATTCATGCCAGTGCTGTACAGAAGCAACGTGACCACCTAGGTAAATAAAATAATTTATTATTGCTGTATATAGATTTTTCTATATTGACTTTTCCATTTGTAGATGGTCTGCTGTCGGCAGATGATTTTTCCCAGGCTTTGAAAGGATTCACACCTCCCTCGCTTTGGGGGGTAGAGTTGCACTCCCCCAGTGGAGTTGGACTGGAACAAGTTGGAGGTCTGAAAGACGTGCGGCAACAGTTAATGGATACCATAATGCTCCCTGCTAAGGTTCTTAAGATTTACACTGCTTATTAGTCATAAGTTAAGTCTCTATACTACCTAAATGTGCTGTATATAGTATTTATACATTGTACACATTTTATACAGTTATAATTTGGTCTGTTGGTTTTGGTCTGTTGTAGTATCCCATCCTATTCTCCAAACTCCCTATCCGCCATCGATCAGGAGTTCTTTTGTATGGAGCTCCAGGGACAGGGAAAACCCTGCTGGTCAGGGCTGTAGCCAAGGACAGTGGAATGAACTTCATCAGCATCAAGGTAAACAGCAAGTGAAATGTTTTGTTTATTATGCAGAGATGACACTGAGCCATCTTTACAGGGTCCTGAACTCCTGAGCAAATACATTGGAGCAAGTGAACAGGCTGTCCGAGATGTCTTTCAGAAGTTCGTGAACACTGTTCCTCATTAGTGGCATAATTATTTAATGATTTAACTGTCTGATTCTATTAATATGATTGCAGAGCTCAAGCTGCTAAGCCATGTATCCTGTTCTTTGACGAGTTTGATTCATTAGCGCCGAGGAGAGGCCATGACAGCACTGGGGTGACTGACCGTGTGGTCAATCAACTCCTCACTCAGCTGGATGGGGTGGAGGGTCTCCAAGGTCAGTGCACAGTGGACTCACTCAACGTAAAACCTGATTCACTTCAATGATGTGTGTTTACAGGTGTGTATGTGCTCGCTGCCACTAGTCGTCCGGACTTGATTGACCCAGCCCTGTTGAGACCTGGGCGACTGGACAAATGTCTGTATTGTCCTCCACCTGATCTGGTTTGTATCACACACACCATCTTTAAGTTTAAACATGTAATGTACTGTAATATATGTTGGTGGGTGGAGAGCCCTTGCCTCAAGTGGAGGAGTTCAAGTAACTCAGGGTCTTGTTCACAAGTGAGGGAACGATGGAGCATGAGATTAACAGACGGAACAGTGCAGCATCTGCAGTGATGCGGTCGTTGTATCGGACTTTTGTAGTAAAGAAGGAGCTGAGTTGAAAGGCAAAGCTCTCAATTTACTGGTCAATCTACGTTCTTACCCTCACCAAATGGTTATGAGCTTTGGATACAAGCGGTTGAAATGAATTTCCTCCACTGTGTGGCTGGGTGTTCCCTTAGCGATAGGTTTAGGAGCTCAGTCACATGGGAGGAGTTCAGAGTAGAGCTGCTGCTCCTCCACATCGAGAGGAGCCAGCTGAGGTGGCTCGTACATCTGTTCTGGATGCCTCCTGGACGCCTCCCTACGGAGGTGTTCTGGGCACGTCCCACTAGGAAGCCCTTGATAAGCGCAATAAAATGGATGTACATGTATATTATTAAATGACTGCACTGTAAATGCAGGAAGCACGTCTGGAGATCCTTACGACTTTGAGCTCTGGCCTCTCTCTGGCGGTGGATGTGGACCTGGAGCAGCTGGCCGCAGACACAAAGCAGTTCACTGGAGCTGACCTGAAAGCCTTGCTCTACAACGCCCAACTAGAGGCCATCCACTCCAGCAGCACAGGCAGCCCACCGCAGGTAAGTTGAGAAAAACTGTTTTATGTGATGGCTTCAATGCTGGGATGTGTAACAAAAAGAAAAATGCAGTGAGTGATTCATGACGAGGCATGTCAGTACGTGCACGTGTGAGCTACTGCCAGTGCGAATAGAAATGAGTGTACCCTATGACCGAAAAACATCCATCCATCCATCCATCCATTTTCTTTCGGGGCCGGGTCGCGGGGGCAGCAGTCTAAGCAGGGACTCCCAGACTTCCCTCACCCCGGACACGTCCTCCAGCTCCTCCGGTGGGACCCCAAGGCGTTCCCAGGCCAGCCGAGAGACATAGTCCCTCCAGCATGTCCTGGGTCTTCCCCGGGGCCTCCTCCCGGTGGGACATGCCCAGAACACCTCCCTAGGGAGGCGTCCAGGAGGCATCCTGAGCAGATGCCCGAGCCACCTCAGCTGGTTCCTCTCAACGTGTAGGAGCAGCGGCTCTACTCCGAGCTCCTCCCGTGTGACCGAGCTCCTCACCCTATCCCTAAGGGTGCGCCCGGCCACTCTGCGGAGGAAGCCCATTTCAGCCGCTTGTATCCGCGATCTTGTCCTTTCGCTCATTACCCAGAGCTCATGACCATAGGTGAGGGTAGGAACGTAGATTGACCGGTAAATCGAGAGCTTCGCCTTCCGGCTCAGCTCCTTCTTTACCACAACGGACCGATACAGCGACCGCATCACTGCAGACGCTGCACCGATCCGCCTGTCAATCTCCCGCTCCATCCTTCCCTCACTCGTGAACAAGACCCCAAGATACTTGAACTCCTCTACTTGGGGCAGAGACTCACCACCCACCTGGAGTGAGCAAACCACCTTTTTCCGGTCGAGAACCACGGCCTTGGATTTGGAAGAGCTGATTCTCATCCCAGCTGCTTCACACTCGGCTGCAAACTGCCCCAGTGCCTGCTGCAGGTCCTGGCTCGAAGAAGCCATCAGGACAACATCATCTGCAAACAGCAGAGATGAAATCCTGTGGTTCCCAAACCAGACCGCCTCCGGCCCCTGGCTGCGCCTAGAAATTCTGTCCATAAATATAATGAACAGAACCGGTGACAAAGGGCAGCCCTGGCGGAGTCCAACATGCACTGGGAACAGGTCTGACTTACTGCCGGCAATGCGAACACAGCTCCTGCTCCGGTCATACAGGGACCGGACAGCCCTTAGCAAAGAGCCCCGGACCCCATACTCCCAGAGCACCCCCCAAAGGACACCACGAGGGACACGGTCGAATGCCTTCTCCAGATCCACAAAACACATGTGGACTGGTTGGGCATACTCCCATGAGCCCTCGAGGACCCAATGGAGAGTATAGAGCTGGTCCAGTGTTCCACGACCAGGACGAAAACCACACTGCTCCTCCTGAATCCGAGGTTCGACTATCGGTCGGATTCTCCTCTCCAGTACCCTGGAATAGACCTTACCGGGAAGGCTGAGGAGTGTGATTCCCCTGTAATTGGAACACACTCTCCGGTCCCCCTTCTTATACGGAGGGACCACCACCCCGGTCTGCCATTCCACAGGTACTGTCCCCGACCGCCACGCGATGTTGCAGAGACGTGTCAGCCAAGACAGCCCCACAACATCCAGAGACTTGAGGTACTCAGGATGGATCTCGTCCACCCCCGGAGCCTTGACACCGAGGAGCTTGCCAACCACCTCAGTGACTTCAGCCAGGGTGATGGACGAGTCCGCCTCTGGGTCCCCAGTTTCTGCTTCCTCCTCGGAAGACGTGACAGTGGGATTGAGGAGATCCTCAAAGTATTCCTTCCACCGCCCGACAACATCCCCAGTCGAAGTCAGCAGCTCTCCACCCGCACTGTAAACAGTGTTGGTGAAGCACTGCTTCCCCCTCCTGAGGCGTCGGACGGTTTGCCAGAATCTCTTTGAGGCCGTCCGATAGTCCTCCTCCATGGCCTCCCCGAACTCCTCCCAACCCCGAGTTTTTGCCTCTGTGACTGCCCGAGCCGCGGCACGCTTGGCCCGCCGGTACTCATCAGCTGCCTCAGGAGTCCCACGAGCCAACAAGGCTCGATAGGACTCCTTCTTCAGCTTGACGGCATCCCTTACTTCCGGTGTCCACCACCGGGTTCAGGGATTGCCGCCGCGACAAGCACCACAGACCTTACGACCACAGCTACGAGCAGCCGCATCGACAATAGAGGTGGAGAACATGGCCCACTCGGAGTCCATATCTCCAGCCTCCCCCGGGATCAGGGAGAAGCTCTCCCGGAGGTGGGAGTTGAAGACCCCCCTGACAGAGGGCTCCGCCAGACGTTCCCAGCAGACCCTCACAATGCGCTTGGGCCTGCCAGGTCTGTCCGGCTTCCTCCTCCGCCAGCGGATCCAACTCACCACCAGGTGGTGATCAGTTGACAGCTCAGCCCCTCTCTTCACCCGAGTGTCCAAGACACGCGGTCGGAGGTCAGATGACACGACAACAAAGTCGATCATCAACCTCCGACCTAGAGTGTCCTGGTGCCATGTGCACCGATGGACACCCTTGTGCTCAAACATGGTGTTTGTTATGGACAAGCTGTGACTAGCACAGAAGTCCAATAACAAAACGCTGCTCGGGTTCAGATCGGGGAGGCCGTTCCTCCCAATCACGCCCCTCCAAGTGTCACTGTCGTTACCCACATGGGCGTTGAAGTCCCCCAGGAGAACAACGGAGTCCCCAGTTGGTGCACTGTCTAGTACCCCTCCCAGGGACTCCAAGAAGGCCGGGTACTCCGCACTGCTGTTTGGCCCGTAGGCCGACACAACAGTGAGAGACCTGTCCCCGACCCGAAGGCGCAGGGCCGCGACCCTCTCGTTCACCGGAGTGAACCCCAACACGCAGTGGCTGAGCTGTGGGGCAATGAGCAAGCCCACACCAGCTCGCCGCCGCTCCCCGCGGGCAACGCCAGAGAAATGGAGAGTCCAACCCCTCTCAAGAAGTTGGGTTCCAGAGCCCAAGCTGTGCGTGGAGGTGAGGCCGACTATATCTAGCCGGTAACGCTCAACCTCCCGCACAAGCTCAGGCTCCTTCCCCCCCAGGCGAGGTGACATTCCACGTCCCCAGAGCTAGTCTCCATGTCCGGAGATCCGGTCATCGAGGTCCCCGCCTTCGACTGCCGCCCGGATCTCTCCGCACCCGCCCCTCATGGCTCCTCCCGCAGGTGGTGGGTCCACGGACTGAAAAACATAGTCACATTAAAATGATCACACACAGACAAACCAGAAACGAATTTCGTTGTAAGCAGTTTTATTCTCTTCAATTCAATATGTACTAGTATTTGCTTAATGAGTTCATGAATTGAGGAGTTCAATTTTTTCTACATTTTTCTACATAAAATGAATTATGGCAAAGTCAAATCTGTTTGTTTCTATTATGTAATTATATACATTACATTCCTATCTCCAGGGCGTTGCATCTGGTTCCGAGAGTGAGATGAGTCTTTCTTCAATGATCTTCCCGAATCACAGCAGTGGATCTGAGGACTCTGTTGGGGAGGGGGACATGGGTCTAACCTTAGAGCAGTCTGTACTTTTACTGGAAAACAGTGACTTCCAGACCTATGAGGAAAACAGGGGCAACATTTGGAGAATCTACTTTGGGAGTTCCTATGAATCCGAGCTCGGATACTCCCCCGAACTAGTGCTCAGTGTAAGAACTATTCAGAACCTTATCTCAATGACTACAACCTTTTGATTTATTTTTGTCTTGATTTTGCAGAATCCTAGATGTCTCTCTGGTCCCATGTCTGAGAACCAGGACCTGACAGCTACATGTGTGCGTGATGCTGGCAGTGACCTCCCTCCTTTGTACATGCCCTCTCTGCAGAGCGGCTGTGAGGAGCTGAGCCCAGAGCAACAAGAGCAGCTCACTCGAGATGTAAATACAATAAAAAAGAATTACAAGAAGGTCAGTTTTCCTTAATTTTTCTTTTCATTATGGATGATTATTTCAGTACCATATACTTTTAACACTTAGTTGCATATTATGCAGTGAAATAATGAAGCCATTTGTTCTATTGTTGAAGAAATAATTCATTTTAATATAAGCATTAATATATTTAGGAGAGTGTACAGGTGCATACCCCGTCAAGCCCTCCTGTCCTGCTCATCTCTCAGGCTCATATCAAATGTGCTCTGTCTACAACCAAACCATCTGTGAGCAAAGCTGACTGGAGCAGATACACTAGACTGTAAGTCCCTTCATTTGCTTGTAACATTATGTGAACATGGGTCATTTAGGCGTTAAATGTTGTGAATAACTACGGTTTATTTTAATGCAGGTATGAATCCTTTGACGGTTCAGGAGATGGAAAGCCATTGCAGATATTTAAACCTGGACAACGTGTAACTTTAGCCTGAAAGAAATCTTACTTGATTATGCAAATTTCACAAATTGTGCATTTTAATTTATCTGTAGTTTAATATAGACACAAATCCTATAATTTAAGGGTTTGTAAATGCACATGTCTCAGATAATGAATGTGTAAACAGGTCATTTGACTACTCATTATGTTATTACTGTACATATTGTAAAATTACAAATTAATTTTATAATTTAATTAATTAAACATTTCCTGTTTGGGACAATGTGTCCTTACTTTTTCGTTCCAAGTACAACTTTGCCACAAGAGGGAGCCAGAGTAAAACCTAACAAGAGTATTATTAATTAAAAATGTGCAGCCGCAGTAGTTTAATTTATTAATGCTGAGATAAAATGTGACGAAATGTGGTTTGAAGTCAAACTTTGCAAGATAATGAACCCATCTCTTTCAACATACAGAATGCAGCATCGTCATTTCTTACAGCTTTGTGATATTAAATCCTGCAAAAAAGGACTGCTGCTCAGTTATGCTTATTAAAAGAGGAGACACAAATAGTACTGCAGTCTGTTGTATAATTACATTTGGAAATCACTGTTCATTAAGAGACAGTTCACAATGTGTGTACAGAAGGGATAGGGCAACAGACTGTACAAACATTATTGACTCTACTAATACTGATCAAAACTAATGACCCATTGCAAATATGAACACTAATATTTAGGTGACAACATTCACTTTAAAGTTTGGTTTGATTGTGTTTTAAGATTTGGGTGCAGTGTCCAAGCAGGAGGTGGGTCCTAAAGTTACTGCAGTGTTTCTCCCTTTTTCTTGACCATATTTTTCAGTCGTCCTACACACTGGAAAAGGCTGCTCCTTCAGTGGTAAATATAGACCCTCATACTGCGCTGGATTTGGCTCAGTCCTGTGCCAGTCCCACATATGTACTGTATTCTGAAAACTCGTGAGAATAAGAACTTATACCATAGTATTGATGCTGAATGCACATAGGCGAGGTTGATGTGGCACATTTCCACCTTCAAGGCAGTCAAAGCGCTTTACATCAAGGAACTACTCACCGATTCACACACCTAATCATACACCAGTGTATGCAGACACTGGAGGCGAGGTGGGTTAAGTGTCTTGCCCAAGGGTCCAACAAGAGCATTCATCTGTGGGAGCTGGAATCACTCTGTCAACCTGTGAGTCAGTGGGTCTGACCGCTCAACCAATGATGTTTATGTCAAGAAGCACCAACCTTGGGATCAGTGAACAAACACTCCACCAACTGAGCTACTGTCGCCCTGATTACCGAAATGGATAACACTAGGGCACACTAATTCACCCTGGAATATGTGCATTGTATGACAAATTTTTATGACCAGAGCAGGTCTTAACCATAGGACTTTGACATCCCTTGCAAAATTCTTTAGCAAAAGTCTTGGATTTCTTGTCAACAGGTGGTACATGACAGTTATGCATATCCATCCTGACATAACATAAAGCAGTCTTTCAAATATCCATCCTTCCAGTCAGAGTTCATTATATTGTGCCTATTAACCGGACCATGACTAAAAGTGGTGAATATATCCATATTCCATATCCATATTCACAGGGTTCAATCAGAAATCTAACCTCTTTAGAGTACACGTTCATGTTGGACATTAGATAAAGCCTATTGGAGCAGAACTCAGAGTGGAAGGAGCAGGCCTGAGGATGAAAGGGGCATTTCATTGATTGAGTCATAGTTCAGTAATCTAAAATGTTGCTATCCCTTCTTCTAAAATACTCTGATTCAAAGACACATGTTAATCCTCAAAAGGGAAGAGTTGTCTCATGAAGGTTATTTGAATTGTTGATCATTAAAGTTTACGTTTTATGTTTCACACAATAAGAAAGAATCTAGATCTTTGTATTTGTCTAAAAAGGACAAGCACTTGTTGATCAGCCCCATTGATAAGCATTACATTAGTCTTGGAGGCGCTGCAAAGGACAATTGTTTTGAGACTCAGACTCTGGAATTGGAAGTTGATATAGATGATGAGCAGAACTGGCATTCTGCCTCTGGTCTCTGCCCCTGAACAATTCTTACTTGTAGCACCGATTTTTTTGTTCACAGGCCATTGCATTTTGTCAATAACATTCTTTGGAAACTTGTGGCTCTTGGCCTGTAGATGTTTAAAACAAAAACAATGAGCAATAAAATATATGGAAAGAATTCAGCAAGCAAATAGTGCCCCGACCTGAAATAAAGCATTATTAAAAAGACAAATGTGCTGCTTTTCTAATTCTGCTGATGCTTGAAGGTGTTTTGAGATTTGAATCAAAAGTGACAGTGCAGTCAAACTGAAAATGAAAACCTAGTAGTAAACTTTTTACTGCAGTCCATTTGTGCTCATTTTAGGATGTACCTGAGGGTGGGCGATATTAAAAGTGAAGCGTATAAAGATGCATAAGTGACACTCCGACACTCTGAGTGCACTGTAATGAGGGCTGAGGGAGCAGCTGTGTGGATGCACCTTGTCTAAAGCTGCAGAAGAGGAGTGCTGGATACATAGGAGCCTTATATGATGTGATTACCGTGAGGTGGACGAGGAGGAGCTACTCTCCTCCGCCTTCTGCCCTCGGGCTGCTGTCACACACTCCACATGAAGTCTAGCGCAAGTTGTAATGAGGCCGCCAAGTCCTTTCTCCTCCCATCTCTCTGAAACACCACAGAAATGAGGACCGCAGGGAATCAAGCCAAAAATACCCAGTTTTGCATCTCCTCATCAATATTTAACTATGGATGGCCGCACACAAAGAACAAGAATGTAAAAAAAACCCTGAAATTTATGACAGTGATAAAAAATTCAATTGAATCCACTATCTCTCCCATTTTCTTATTTAAGCAAAGAGTAATAAGGCTCATTTAAGTTATTCTTATTACATTCTATTACATCTTTATTTATCCAGGTAGGCTGACTGAACCAATTATCATTTACAACAACGACCTCATCAGACTTAAGTGAGCAACCAAGCATTATTATTATTTTTTCATAATTAAGGCTAGTAAAAGCTTGAGTTCAGATTCATTCTTTACTTTAACCTTAAATGCATTGTGAGTTAAAAGATATAAAAAAAAACAACAACAGCAGACAAAAGGTACAGTTCCTAAACCTTTAATGTAAACAGCAGTTTTGAGGAGCTTTGAAAAAATCCTAAAGAAAAACATCTGAAGGTATTAAATAGGAACGGGCAGAAAATATATAAATCATACTAGAAATACAACCATGATTTGTTTTAAATTAAAAAAATACATAACACTTTCATCAATTTGTGGCCATATGAAAACACACAAAATAAGACAACTTCCCTTGACTTGGCAATTTCATGTTTTCAGATCACTTAAAATAAACAAAATTATAATATTGCTTAGGAATGTTGTGTACAGCAGTCATTACTACAAAACAGACTTGAGAAAAAACATGGATGCGTGGATCTATCTGTGGGCGGGAGTAATATGTAACAACAGCAATGATGTAGAATTATAACATTAGATTCAGAATAAGGGCTTTGTATTTCGTATTAGAGTGCAGAAAGTTGTTCATGGTTTGTAACAGTCTTCAGCAAGTGTGTGAAGCAGCACAGAGCAGATAGACCAAGCTGCCACAAATACTCAAAGTGAAAATGTGGGAGGCAATACTGCTAGAGAGAACTTTTTACTTGTTACTTCCTGCTTCCTCCTCACAAAAAGCCCTGAGGAAAAATAATAAAACTTGTAACATAAAAAGGACAAATAGGAAGCAAATTCTACAGATTTATCTACAACGAGCAAAAATGATGGCAGCCATTTTGGAAATGCTGGAGCGGAGGGGGCAGAGGAAGAAGGAGAAAAGGACAAACTAATACTTCCTGGTTGCTTCTCCTAGCCATGACAGCCTGAAGTTTGTCTCCAATCATCTTTGACTCCAATCGACCATGCAGTGCAGTGGGGCACATATTACGCACCATTGTCTTGTTTTAAGAAGACGACAGTCCCTTAAACCATTTACAGTTCATATTCTTAAGTACGATTTTGTCCAGGGTCCAGTGAGTGCAGGGGTTCCCAGTGGTGTTTTTAGATGGTCTAGTTGCAGTCATAAACAAAGTCATAATTGCTCGGTTCTTTGGGAATGGGGGGCGGGGCTTCAGGGATCTGGATATTCTCTAGGTCCAGTAGACGGAGCTTCATCTCCATAGACAGCAGGGTTTCCATGTCTGATTTTGTGTAGTCACTGGTCATCTCTTTACCAAGAAGGGCGTTCAGACCGTCAGTCCATACACAGTACTGTAACAAAGCAAAGAAGGTTAAGTCAGGTCTGCGATTTTGTTTTTATATTCTCACTTTAATGTCCTGAATATTACATTTTTGTACTGGAATGATGAGCAACACAGGATCTATTGATTCAGGCTTAGTAACTACTTAATTAACTACGCACTTAATCTCCTAACGCTTAACCCTAACCCCTTAAGTAAATCTCCTTAATTATAGTGTAGTTATTAAAGACATAATTTGGTAAGACTTTATAATACTAAACAAACAGTAAACAAACAGTATGCAGTTACCTCGTGCTTATCTGGAGCGATAAAGTTTAAATACTCGTCGGACTCGTAGAGGACAGAGAAGGCCAGCTCTAGCACTTCCTACAGAGAGAACAGCGGGTGGGCAGGGGGAGCAGGGGGGAGATGGAACAACAGGAGAGGAGGTGGAGAGAAAATAAAAGGGTTAAGATTTAAACCACGCTAGAGCAAAGGAGCATCCCTCTGCTGTATAGACACCATCTGTTAGACTAGATGTGAAGCCACAGATATGTCACCATAGGGAGCTTTAAAAACATACGTTACGCTGATGATTGATGTGCAGATAAAACAATAATATTAACCTTTTTAAAAATCCCATCTGTGCTATTTTGGAGATAAACCACCATCTTTACAAATGCCATGTGTAGATGTTAATTTGAAGATTTTCAAAAGTTCTGTCCAATAAATTAGAAAAACATTTTTAATATTTAATTTCCCTAATGACAAAAATGAAAACAACAATTTTCCTATTAAGAATCTGGCTCTGTCCCATTTTTATTCACATGTTTGTGTTTTCATCCAAGTTTTTTCTCTTTCTTGTGTATTATTCATTAACATACGGTCTTTGTCTTTTTAATACCATCTCTTCATAACAGCAGCATTAATCTTTCATAAGCATAAATTAATATGGTAGAATATGCTAAGAATCCTCGCTGCTCCCACAAATGTCAGCCATGACTTTGGGAAGAAACAATAAAAGGACAAAGATGCAGCTGGCACAGGTCACTGGCTCTGTGAAATAACAAACATGTCCTGAGGTCTTAAATGTGTTTGTGAGGACAACCTTGGACAATGTTTTAACACATAGAAAGGCACAGTGATGTAATAAGAAGTACAAGTGCTTCTCATTAAGTTATAGTGGCAGTCTAGTGGAAAGTATACACCAATTAACATTATGACCATCTATCTGATAATAAAGTCTCTGCCCAAAGCAAAGCGGGAGATATTATACTTTCAACCACAGTAATTAAGTCTGATCAATTAGACCACACCGGTGAGCCTTTGATCACATTTTTATATAGCGCTTTTCCACCTCAAAAACGCTTTACATCAAGGAACCACTCACCCATTCATGTTTATGTCAAGAGCGGGATTTGAACCGTCAACCTTCGGATCAGTAGACAAACACTTGCTACAGTCGCATTTCCTTCACTTGAATGTCTTTTGAGAGTCACTGCCGATGTTTCACATGCACACTGAAAATCCAACCATTATCTGATTTCTGGAGTGATCTGATTATTGAAATGTCATGAAAATAAATGTTACATCTGGAGTGAGTAATCTGATTGTTCACTGATTGTGTGCAGCTTCTGACAATGAAAATGATCCAAAAAAAAAAAGAACAAAGTGATGTGGAAAAGGGAAGCATGAAAGAGAAAATGTTATAGGCCGACACAGATATTTTAAAGAGGGACATTTGTGCTAATTATTATTTTTTGTTTGTTATATACGAGTTTCTATAATGTTGTTCGGTCTTCAAAAACATGTCTGAAGGGGTTTTAGGTGTCATACATGCATGTTTCAGTAATTTTGCAATATCCCCCAATCCGTATTTGAACCTGTTTTAAGATTCTGTTCAACGCATCCATCCTCTCACACAACAATTCTCAATAATATAATACACCTTGACACGCCCATTGTGTTGTGATGGCACTCTGAAGGGGCAGTGACTTAGTGGAGAGAGCAAAGGGAGAGGAGAGTCAGTGTAGTCAGTGTCAAAAATCTAAAGTCAAAAAATGTTATCAGATAATATCCCATAGAACAAAAAATAAATAAAAATCATTGTACTTCATCTTCCAAATACACAATTACTATACAACAATTACTAAACAGTTGCTCTATTGTTTAACTGACATGCCATGCCAGGTGATGATTTCTTTTGTGTATGTAAACACAAACGCCAAAAATCAGCTCTTATTATTCCAGCAATCAGATTTTTAATGGCCATGTAAATATATCCATGGACTACAGCAGAGGAGGAGTCGCCCACAGAACTGCTACTTGGACAAACTCAGACACGATCGTTAAGTCATTTGGTCTGTGTCGCATGTACGTAAATTCATATACCACTAGCCCCTTTTATTCTACGTGTTTATGTTTAGCCTCTGCATATTATCTCTATTCTGTTTCTCTCATGCTTTAACTACCATGTGACCACAGTCTTTTCTTTAATCCTCGAGGTGACTTTGGCTAGTCACAGTAGCACAGAGTAATGAAATGTGCAGATGTTCCTATTGACACAGGTGGAGCAAACCCACCAGACAGCTCCCCCCACCCCCCCTCCCGATGGGTCATTCTCCTAGACCTGTGCTTATCGACAGCGTAATAAAAGAGACGGGGCTGAAGGGAGGGCGCGCTTTTGTCTTCAAGGCTGTTTATACAGGAGTCCATATATCAGCGGCTATGGGGACAAGGTGATGGTGTGTGGCGGAGCGAGTGCAGTACAATGCTCTGATGGCTCTTTCATCTTCACTGCCCCTCAGAGGTCAATGTATTTCTTTACACACCTGAAACAGACACTAAACAGGACTGTACTCATTATTTTCCAGTATTTTCCAGAAAAAGGTAAGTAAGTACTATGTATGTACTACCTGTATTAAAGACATTGCTTTGCCTTGATTGTTCTATAGTATTGATTGTATTTTAATGGAGGCTGGCAGGGGGCACCACCAAGCCAAGTTATGCATTAGATCTGTGGAGGGGCGACTGCTCATATTAAGGTGTGTTTTTCAAGGTATTTTTGAGCAATAAAAACACCTTTAAGATATATGTAATGACCCTTGTGGAATATTCCATGCAAAACAATAACATCTTCCTGGGAACAAACAGGTGGCGGACTCCCCTACCAAAAAGTCACATAGTACAGCTTTAAATCATTTTCACCTTGACACATGCGTGAGTATACTGCGCATGTGAGCTCACCTTGTTTTGCTTGAGGGCTCCTTTCTCCTTCATGTGAGGACAGTCTTTGCCTGTGATCACAGCCTTTATATCCGCCACAGGCACTGCACAGAGGACACAACAAAAACACCTCACTATACTATATGAAGCAGTTTACTCAAGGTTAACAAACCAAGGAAACAAAATAATTATGAAATCATCAACATTCTGACAAAACACTCACATTTGTCCTGAAGAGAGTCATGGGGCACTTCTCCCTGGGGGCTCTCCTCCAGATCTCCGTAGTGCAGGACTTTGTGATTGGGAGACAGGCGGCAGTACCAAAACTTATCTGAAAGACAGAGCAGGACAACAAAGAGGCAGATTGAGCAGATTGGGAGAAGTTAGCGGAGTGATTCAGGCGCTGGCAGGGGAATCATATGGGACAGCATGAGTCACCATCAGGAGGGGAAATTAGAGCACTGAAAAAAATCTGCCTGGAGGAAGATCCACAGATGGGCCTTGATGCGGTGTATTATGGAGGGATCGTTAGAGGCAACAAAACAGATACTTGGTCTTCGACAGTTTAAACAATGACTTGACATGTGTCTCAAATATGAAGATAATAACATAACCTATAAAATATTACTCAAAGATATTTTATTTTTAATTAGATTTACAGATCTGGCAGCTGGTATTGAGCTGGCATTGTCTCCGCAAGCCCATAACAAGTGGCATGTTTGTGGTTGGCTCATCAGTGTGCCCATCGCTCTGTTGCTTTGTCTAGTTTTGCGTTTCTTTATGGCGTTCCTCCCAAAGTGGGCAGTGTGCTAAACTGGCAGGAGCAGACTGAGAGAGGTGTGGCTGGTGTAATGATCACTGGTGCCAATGGACAAATCCCAATAGCTGAAAATAGATAGTTTGCAATGCCAAACCTGAGCATAGACACTATTAGATATTGAGCAGGTGGCGATTCTTATTTTAACTGTTTAACTTCACAAAAAACAAAGTTATCCTTACTATAATGTGTTTTCAGGTAGAACTTTCTTAAATTTAAAGTCTTAAAATCCCACAATTCAAAGCTCTCAAATTTCTCTGTTGAAATCCCTCGTGAAAACTGGCTTGACGGTTTCTGTGAGAGGTAGAGGCATCGTCTGCACTGAAGCCAGCTAAATGAATATTTGATGTACACACTTGAGTCCCCACTGGATGGACGATTTTGAAATGGTTATGGAGGACAGGGAAGAAAGTGCGAGGCACTGTCTAAGACTAAACTAAAATGACTGTGATAAAACTCAAATGTTTTACGTTTACAAAATCAGAATCTAAATTGTTAAAAAATAAAACTGTGCAAAGGCAGAATTAAGGATAAGGTACACCTGATCTTAGATGGAAGATGTGGCCCATTGTTACCGTTTTATCTGTGAATGTCTTATTTTGAATCTGGAGTTGAGAATCATTGTAAACAGAGACACAAAGAGGATGACAGAAAATGGATAAAGAGGAGCAGAGGACTGAATGTGTTCCTTTCAGATGAAACTGCAGTGTATTAAAAAGGCTAATGTGACTGTTACTGCAACAAGTGGAGAATGGAATATTTGGGTGAATGATGATTTCTCTGTCTCTGTCTGTCAGAAAAAGACTTTATCCCAAAGGAATACAAATATTACTTTATGTTAAATATTTAGCATCTGATGTGGTATTCAGTGTTCCTATGGACTCCATTGACTTTCCTTTAGGCGCAAAAGAGTGGAGAGGCCTGGGGTAGTCTGACCTTGCCTCCTGCGGCTGCTGATCTTCCTAAAGCAGGTGCCCTCGCACAGACGGTTCAGTCTCTGCTGTTTGATCAGCTCCATGATCTCCGGCTGGATTTTCTCCCTCAGCTCCCTGCAGAAGAGACACAGTAAAAAAGCTTCATTAGGATGTACTGTATGATGTTAAAGATTGAATCAAGCGAGAGCAACATGTCAATATAACACAACAGAGAGGAGCAGAGATCAAGACCAATACAGGACAAGACATCTGATTTGGATTTCTCTGTTCATATGTACATTTTATTAAAACCAGTTACATTACCTACAACAAGATTACATACTTTCTATACCACAGTCTATATGCACTTTTATGCTCTAAATAAACTTTTTTCATTATGAATTCAATCTTCTTTCATGTTTTACTAAGGCTGTAAATAGTGTAGCTATTACACATTTTGTTTGTGTATAAAAATCTAGTAAAAATAAAAAGTGTGATCCTAATAAAACATAGCAGTATTACGACTTGTACTCCATATAAGTTACTTTGGAAAACTAAATTATCAAAACAAAACTGATGTGTACATTTTACATGCAGGAATCCAACTTCAAACACAAACAACTGTAGAAATATCATAATTACATCTCCACTGTTATGAGACACTTGTATTATTAATAGCTGGATTAAACAGATCTACTTCTCATCCGCATGTGTATAGATGCAGTTAGCATCCCAAAAGGCTGAGGAGCGGAAAGTGTGTCGTGCTTATTTATTTATGCATGTACATGTCAGTGCTGCTCTGACTGTCAGCCGCACTGCACTAGTCAACATCAATAATGGATATAATCTGTTCTCGTTCTGCAACTTTTTTACTTCCCTTCATCATCACTGCGAACTGTCTGCTTCTATTCAGATGCGGCACTGGAGAATTGTGACATGTGAATTGTAGACGCTGACACAGGCAAAATGAGGATCTACTTTTCGTCCTTCTCCTCCTTGAGAGTTGTCCGTTTTGATTTTGTCTCATTTGTCTTGGCCTCTCTCTGTCCGTGGAGCCGCCTCATCAGTGGGGCAGGGTCATTACATTGATCTGTGCCTGGACATTGGTCTTGACATCTGTAATGGCCGAAGGGAAAGGCGTGGCTAATCACCGGAGAGATAGAAAGAGTTTTTCTGCTGCGGCCTTGGGGATTGTCCTTACACAAGACATGGCAATACTTTAAAGCCAATGGATGATCGCAACGGTAATCAACTTTTGAAATATTTGTCTTTCATTTTGGTTTATGTTTAAGCTTCTTACATAGGCTTGGGTTTGTAGTAAAAAGTGTAGTACCACTGTATAATAACTCCCCCTTAAGTAGCTATAATAAAACATGAACAAAGATTTAATTCATAATAAATAAACAGTTCTGGGATTTGTTAGTACTTTGTTAAATGGTTAGGGTTAGGATTGGGGTTGGGATATTAATTAAGCAGTTATTAATCCTGAATCATTCTTAATAAACGATTTGTTCATGAAAGTCCGTGTGGTATGTGTATTATAACGTGTTACCAAAAGCACGTCTAATTATAATTTCTTACAGTGTTTAAAAAAAACAACAAACAGATTTAGCAAGAACGTTACATTGTTATTAGTTTAGATGAGACACAATATTTTGATGATTTTTCTGCAATCAGTAAAATGACCACATTGCACCAAAATCTGACTGATTTCTGGACCCTCTGAAAAATCTGATCAGAAAGAAATGTGTTGATTTTGCTTCATTTTCATTTAAATAATCTCAAAAATGTGCTGTTAATCAGATTTTGAGTGTGCATCTAACCACAGCCTGTAATACAGATATTTGTAATAGTGGTAAATCTCATTCGGTCCAATCATGATAATATTCAACCTCGAACATACTGAATATTATCATGATTGTTTGAACACATTTCTGCAGGTGAAACAGTTGTATGTTTGACTCACTTTGCACTTGAGTCTGATCACAATTACACCATTATGTTGTCAGTGTTTTTCCTAATCTTCTTTCTAACAAATAATTAATTAGGATGCGATTGAACAACTAACAAAAGTGTTGAGTAAAATGCTTTCTCCCCATCTAGTATTGATTCAGTAAACCTTTAACTCTCCATTGATCACGGTTCAATGCCTCTCACTGCAACAATTTTCAATAGTGCTAGCTCCTTCATTATACAGCACCGGGCGTAAACAAGGTTCTCAATTACAGACCCCACGGCCCTGATCAGCCAGTGGGGATCTATAGCGTTAGAGGTCAGACGTCAATAATGAACCGTTCACTCTCAATGTCATTTTGAGACTTTTTCAACACAACTCACGTTTTGTAGAGGAGAGCACACAGGTGGAGCGAGCGTTCAAATGACAAATGACATGCAGAGGAGAAGAGAGGCAATTATGATGGAATTAATAACCACAGGTCTTTGAGCTCATGCAAATTATGGGCCATTTGTGTGATTAGACAGAAAAGATGAACAAGGGATCAATGCCATCTATTTTGGCAAATATCTTAATTATAATTTAGTTACAGTAAACAGCAACACTTTCTGCTTTATATAAAAGTAAGGGATACTTTAAGACACAGTCTTAAGAAACACCTGGACAAGCTATGCAGCAGAACCCAAAACCTATTCCCATTGGACAAGTATTCTTCTTCTTTATTCTAGTCCATGATATATATCTGGCAAGAAACAAAGAACAAAGTATTGCCGCCTGCTGTGCCTGACTGCAAGGAAATAAAATATAAAAAAAACACAGCTGCCTGTAGAGAATGTTCTGAATTTCAGAACAACAAGCACCACCATTTCACAAAAGGAATAAAACATGACAGGGGTGATGTTTTCAATCTTTAACACATGTACAAATAGATGGGGACAAATCATGTTTACGTGCCTTTAAGATGTTACTTATTCTTAACATGTAAATAGGGATGGTATCAAGGTGATATAACGTGAAATTCAATACATTTCTCTTCAGTCCTCTCCATCAATTACTACATTTAACGCTAGCCCTGTGTCTCAAACCAAACACATATGTACACAGAGGACAATCCACCACAAACCAGCCATGTAGTGCCTGTGCTGTGCATAAGAAGGGCACTCACAGAATGGGCCGGGACTGGAAGTCTTCCTGGTTCATCCTCTCGGACTGACGGATCTTGAGGATTTCTGTGTAGCTCAGGTTTTGAAGGCGACTCTTGAACTGGTCCAGAGAATTAGGCTTGACAGTGAGCGCTCGCATGATCTGCTCCCTCACCACCTGCATTACCTGAAACAAACAATACAATTATTCAAGTAAACATCGTAAAAAAGCAAACAATTTTGAGAGTATCAGTGTGAAGTCCCTAATCTGGTTTCTGTAAAAGCAAAGTTGACAATTTGGTTGAAGCATCCAGTGGCAGTAAAATACATGACTAGTCCATAATCCTTGGCCCAGGCTAATGCTATTACTTTAGCTGTAGCTGCAGAAGCCTGACACGGTGCCACTCTGATTCCTCACTTTCCCTCCAGCGTCTGAGAGAGGGAGGGCTTTGTGCTCAACGCTGACAAAGGATGACTCCTCATAACAACACATTCAACACGTCATGCATGTCCAAATCTATTAGCCCTTTGTATAGTCAGAACTGTCAAAGAACCCAAATGTGATTATGATATGAACCTTCCAACACACAGGCTGCATTAGTAAGTGTCTATTGTCAAGTAATTAAGGAATCATAAAGAACAAACATACAACAAAAATGATCTGGGTTCTTCTAGACAAAGTGTGGTGCATAGGCTTTGTTGGACAGGACAGTATGTCTTGTGAAATGGGGGTGAAGAGTGGGGAGAACATTCAACAAACTGTCAGTGCTGGGATTATGGCCACAGTGCAGCAACTCCTCTACTGCTTCTTAACCAACTCCACAACATTGATTTTCTTGTGTTCCTTCTTGCTTGCTGATGTTGCAACAACCAAAAATAGTTTAAGATCAAACAACAGAGTCTTTCCCCTCTGAGCGACAGAAAAACAACCAGTATAAACACGGCTCTGAATGAATTAATCAATGACTGCTTAATAATTTATGCCGCACACACTTGTTGTGGCTAATTAGCTTTTAAAGATCATATATTAGGCAAAAGTGACTCTTATGAGCTTTAAGTCATGTTATAATGTTACCTCCTTATAAACATACCTTGAGTTGTGTTTTGTTTCATTCACCCATGCTTGAGTAATCCTATATTATTGGTTTGTCTTCACATCCAAAGCTCAAAAGAAGAGGAACTCAGCCTAAATATGCAGGGAGTGTGTTAAACATCCGTGAATGAAACAGATGATGAGGGAACAGCTTTGTGTTTTAAATTTGACTTGGATGGGCAGCAGTAAACAGTGTGAAGGTGGTTGTGTTTATGGATGAGGCTCGTTGTCAGTCGACCCCGGGTTTGCACACGGTGATCCACTGCATCACAACAACAAGACACGCTTCTCTCCAACTCCTTTTCATTTGGAGCCATTGTACTTTCTCTATTGGCGTCCTGCTTTGTTGATCAAATGCTCAAGATAGCGCAAATATTTCCATTCCCAACAAGCTGCAGTACACCTCCTCACAGTGACTATAATGAGATGGGGTTTGTTCAATTGGCAGTGTATCTTTCTCAGTTCTATTCTGGCTATTTCAGGCTATTTATAAGAATAAGCGCAGCCAAAACAGACGCCAAGAAAGTCAACTTCTCCGCAGTACTTTTTCATTGTGTTTGCAGCGATTACTCATCAACAGCTCAACTCTTTCAGGGAGCCTTGTAGGCAGATTAACTTTGGAGTAAGTGGGTTCAAAATGACCAGAAACAAGAGCGCTCCAAAACAAAGCTATGAGATTATCCAGAGTAAGAGCTGTAACTGCCAGCTCAAGATGTTTTCAGCATTCAACCAGTTTTGTCTTGGCAGGCAAAAATGAGCCTCTAAAGCTAGATATGATATGAAGAAATTGTTTGTTCCCAAAATAAGGGGAACAGGAAGACAAGCAGACCTCCAAGACAAGTACAAATCCCATATTGTGCGTTTTTCTAATATATGTTATAATGTTGTTTCCTCGTCACAAAGATACTTGGAGTTGTGCTTTGTTTCGTTCAGACATATTTAACACACAAACCCTGCATTTTTAGGCTGAGTTGTTCTCCCAAATAGAAAACACCCTGTTCCACCTTGTGATGTCATCATGTAGTAATACAGGAAGTGCTCCACCATGTTTTTAAACTCCATACAGCTTCACTAGAATCATTTGGATAATTTCAGACAGGGAATTGCCAATCTCTACTGAGCTAAAGGTAACAGACAGAGCATTTTGAGCTTTGGAAAAGTAGACGCCCAATAATGCAAACATGTGTGAATGAAACAAAACACAACTCCAGGTATGTTTTTGAGGAGTTAACAGGAGTATAACATGGCTTAAACCTCACAAGAGTCAATACATACAACTACTACATGACAGTACAATTACATGAATGCTTCCGGTACCAAAAGAAAACAAAAATGTACAAAACTGACAGTGAACATGATACGTCTTCATGATATGGTTCATATACGTCAGTGCTGGAGTCTATATAAAGGTTTCTTAATTACTGTTTCTACTACAACACTCAAGCTTTTCAGAACTAACGGATGGACGGTTCACAGAAATAGAAACTACGCTAATAGCTCAGATCTAATCCAACACAAGAACACTGATGCCTGTGTTTGAAAATAACAAATCGCACTGAACCACTTACATTATGTCTCCTGTCCCACATAAAATTGAAAACCCCCTCATATTAATCTCTGAAGTGTTGTGGATGCCCCTTGTAAATACATTTCTCATTACCGCTTCTCTAGGTCATACTTTTATAGTGAAAACGATGTCTTCCAGATTTATGACCCCTGTGACTTCCTGCTCTCTCCCAGTTCTTCACTCAGACAAATGGGCGAATCCCGAGGCTCGTAATCATGATATGAGAGATCCATCATCCCTGACTTTTAATCTCCATCACATAGAGGAGGCTGTCATAAACTACATACATACACCTACACTGCAGATAATGAAGCTTTATTATAATTTATGTCTCCATTAGATTTACAAATGATGTGTCGAGACTTGAAAAACTTGGTAGTTAAAGTAGTTAAAGTAAATGCTGGCACGTTGTTTGTCTCCTTGGGGATGATATTGCTTTGCCTGAAACACTATACTGTTCCAGGATATAGTAAACATATCAATTTTGCATTAATTAAATTACAGGAGCTTTTATTTCTCATAAATACGTGAACTTGCAGAAACCTGTAACTTGGCTTGTTGGTGTCACCATGGAAATATACAAGTTTAATGTCATAGTGCAAGTGGGTAAAGTTACATAATGCACCTTTAAATCTAAGTAAATGGATGGTTTACCTGGGCAAAATAAAGGTTGGGACAATGGATAAATTCCAGCCGGCCAAGATGGCAAGTGGGACTTAAGCGTTAGCATAAACAAAAACAAAAAATAAAAGAATGGTGTTGATGTCATGTAATAATTAGGTGTGTATCATAATAGTAATCGCTACTAAAATAGGTTAAAGAAAATATATTGTGCTGCTATATAGTTATAATCTACGACACCCGCGGATTATCATGTTATAATTTGGACATTTTAAAAGGCAATATTCATCAAAGTCAGCACGCTAACTTCCCCGTTAGAAAACTGCGGTGCCCAATGGGAGCTGACTTCGTCGCAAACGAACCGTGAAATTGACAACACCTCCGATGGATTTTTTGTCTATGTGTACCAAAATGACTACGTGGCGCTGCTGAATCCAGTGCATATCACCTATTAAGAAAATAAAACTGGAGAATGACGTAAGTACGTCACAGTGGGCTTGTACCGGTGGCAGTGAAAACAGGAGTTGATCGACAATATGGCATGTTGAAAATAAATTAAAGATTGCTTAAATATGCACGAATCATTCCAAAAACAACTTTGAGAGGGTAAATGAGAGGGGAAAACAACTACAACATTAAAAGCTCTGAAAAGTCGATTTTGCATAATAGGTCTGCTTTAATTATGCTAACTAATGCTCCCTCCATATGCCTTACATCAATAGTGGTGCAAAATGACAAGAACGTAGCCCAAACTAAAGGTCACATTGGGACAGTAATCTTTCATGATCTATACTCTGTGCCATGAGCGGTCTTATTGTTATTGCTCAGCTCTGTTATAGAATGAGTCTCTGGAGGAATGCAGTGAAGTCGGCCCTGGGGAAGACTCATTAATATGACTTGTGTACAGCAGAAAAACAATTCGGCCAGCCCATGTGGCTGCACTCCTGCTAATTAACACAGGAATATTCATCAGATTTAATACGAACACATGGTCCTCTCACAACAGGCCAGTGAGCACCAGAATATTTTATCTCCAACCCTTCCACACCCACCCAGCTCCTTGGTAGAGGTCACATGATGTCAGGCAAACTTTCCCCAGTAAATTTAGACAGATGCTTCACTTTTTGTGGTCTTCAAAACAAAACATGGTGTAGTCTTTGATCTTGAACATGATTTGTAGTGATTTGATGCGTGTCACGGAAAGTTAAGTATATAGCTGTTAAAGTTTAACAACTATATACTTTGCCAGTTTTGGTACAAGTTTGAAGTCGCCATTTCTACCCATATCAGAGGAAAATTTGAACAAAAAGAACTATTTGCTTAAAGTGAACAATCCTCTATCCCATTTGCAGAGAGTAGCACCAGTATCAGTTCTACTGTCCCATGAAGCATGAAACCCAAAGTATAGGCCTAACTCCTGATTCTTCATGTTCCTTATTCACTCAGATGGGACAATTCACCAGCCCTCCCCTTTTGTTCTGCCCAATGGACCGACTAGACTAAAGGGACAAATGATGGTCCAGCCAATCAGCTGTCTCCTCCTTCATTTACCTCAGAGTAAGGTAATAACGTCATTTAGCCCTGTCACTCACAGGCTCACTGTGGCACTGCAGACTGTTCAGCGGGCAAACTTCACTGGGCAAATAATAAGACCTTCATCATGCAGTAATGACTTCCCTCAAAGCTATCAAGAGAGCTATTTTACACTGCCAGAATGTGTTACATGAGCATGCAATTTAGGCATGGTTAGGTTAAAAAGCTTGAACAAAAATTTGAAATGTTCAATAAGTAAAACTATTAAGATAAAGAACGTGCTTCGCACATGGTATTTCTGAAGCCAGGTGCGTTGGAGAGGGCGTGCGTAATGCTCGCCAAAATCAAAAATAGAAAGACCCCCGCACTCTGTCTTTGCCCAATGAAGGCCTGGTTGCTGAAACGTTGCTGCTGCACTGTAAACAAACCTTTTTGCAAATAAGGCAGAGCGGGAGTATTTCTATTTTTGAATAAGTAAAACTATAAAAAATGCATTTTATTGATTCAAATGTCCTTCTTCTAAGACAAAAGCTCAATTACATTGTTACGCACTGTATAAGTGTTTTGCTAAGTTAATGATACAAGTATACCAAGATCATAGTATGACTAGAGTAGACTGGAAATGTGACTCTTGATGCAAGACAGCAGTTTTGGTGAGAATGGATTGCCTACATCTCCTCACAGAGTGTAAGAGCTGACTGTTGTGTTTACACTTCCTCAGGGATTACCTGGCTTCACACCGGGGCATACTTATAGACTTGGAGGTCAATAGCCCAGTGCTGCAATTAATCATGTACTCTGTTGTGCTACATGCAAACACAGTACATGGATATTTACAATGTGCAATATGCCAATAACAATTGTAGTCACGTTTCACTGGCCATCAAATATAGCCTATTTTATTTCTCATGTTTCATGCACACACTAGTTCAATTTGTGTATGGTTTCACACTATTGAAGTAAAACACATTTATTACATGTCAGATGACAGATACAAATAAAAACAACTCAAACTACAAAATAGCCTACAGCTTTCTGAATGTCAACTTAGTCTCCCTGAAGTGTGATGTGATGTGACATGTGTAAATAAATACTAAAATATTCAGACTTTGACATGGCTCGACCTTTTGCCCCAACCCGATGATGACAGCTGCAACTGGGATGTGCACTGTCAGATTACAAAGACGGGAGTGACAAAAGGAGCCGAAAATAACTCTCATGTCTCTGATGCTCTTGATATCGTCCAGAAACATGCCCCAGAGCCTTACATCCATCTGTATTCTTCCCCATTAAAGACTGATATTGTGCCATGTAAAAACTGTAAAAAGCAGAAGAGAGGAAACTCAGAAAGGCACAAGTTTCTTCCATTAACTTTTCAATTATGCGTCCACCCCCCACGGTGCAAATGTAAGAAGCTTTTGTATCCATGTCTTTCAGAAAAATGAACTACAATAGAAATGGGCTATAGGACTTTGGAGAGCAATGAAAGTAAGCACATTTTCCCGATGGGGCTTGTTGACAGTTTCTACACATATTAAGAAGAATTGAGGACATAGAAAGCAGTTCATATACAGTACTGTGCAAAAGGGTTAGACAGGCTTAAGACGACTGACAATGTAGTGAACAACCAAACAAAAAGACCAAAATTCTTAACTAAGGGAAACATTCTATGCTCTTCTTGTTAAGGCAAGAGACCCATGTTGCAAGGACAAAGTACAGTGCCCAGACCAGGACAAAAACTAGTTCAGGGGTCAACACTTCATCTATCGCACTACAAGTCACCCATGTTAGTATAATTTCCCCAAAAAGCCTGGAAATCTGACTTACATTCATTTCCTGGAGCTCAATCCAAACCTGGTCCCTAACCATATTTACTACTTTCCTAACTCTTAACCTAAACACCAACCTATTTTACCTCATCTTCATTAGATAGATGACATGATTTAGTCACGGGGACTTGATTTTTGTCCCCATAAGTGGCACAGGTGTGAATAAGTACACAAATGTTAGGCCGCACAATGTAATAAACACCCACCCACCATTTCTTGCTCTTGCCCAACTTTCTCAGGAGTTTGTATGTCTAACTTGAAATTTACGCCCCCCGCGGTCACTTACTTCCAGTTGACTGATGTGATGGCGGTGCCTGCTGTTGCCACGCTGTTCCTGTTGCCATTTTTAGCCGGTCAGCGCCACACACGCTCACAAACTGTCAAAGGAGCTCTATTTCAACAAGCCACTAGCAGTGACACACTGCACAGCCCATATGGATGATCAGAGGGGACAGTCGCCTGGGAAATCAGCACCAACTAGACTCCATCAAGAAACGCCAAGTCGACCTTGGCTGGTACACGGCACAGTGTTCATGTCTGCTTTATTACAACATACAAGAAAAATGAACACTCCATTAATTGTCCCAGTGGGAGGAGCTAATTGTTTGTAATTAAAGATATATCTGCGGACATCAAAACTGAGATTAGTTGGTTGTCTTACAAAAAAAAACTATTTGCTCTTTTAATGATGAAGGTTTCACAGCTTGAGTTGAGAGTAAAATGACATTGAACAAAATATAAATATATCTTGGCATCATAGTAGTGATGGGTGTCCTTGTCGCACAAACTAAATAATGGTGAATTTACACTTCTTGTTTCCCACAGTTTATACAAAAAAAAAACAAAAACAAACTGTTACAAGGCCATACATAATAACAATAGAGATTTTTTTCCTCTCTCTGGGGTTGATTATTTCAGATCTAAAAATAGCAACACCAGAACAAACGAATGAACACGAGTATGGCTAAAACACACTTTAATGTCAAACCCATTTTACTCACCATAAAATCACTTGTCCTGTTATTGTATACAGTTTACTAGTTTAGTGCTACTCCATGTGCAGACTCTATATCCTAATGACAGCTAAACTCAATGAGAGATAATGCTGATGGTGATAAATGCTAATGTCATAGGCCCCTGCAGCCATTTTCACAGCACGGCTCCTTGCACTACACAATCACATGACCGCCTTGGTGTGATACTAAATGAGAACCAACAAGATCACTGCAGAGTACACACTTGTGCTATCAAGCTAATGCAAAGAAAACACATATAAATACAGCCATAATGTTTAGAGTAACACTGCAGACCCAAACAACAGCCTCATTATTTTGATACAGTGAAATGTTAGCTTGTCTCCACTCATGCACCTCTGATGGTTTGACGCTAATGGCTCATAATCGCTCTTGTCTGATTAGGGAGCTCAACTGTGGCATCCTTAACGTGAGTGGGCTAACAGAGCCGTCCTCTCTTATACCGCTAATACAGGAAGGAGGAATATCAGAGTTAGCATTTAGATCCATTTACAATTGATTAAAAAATGAAGTAATAAAAATTCCCCGGGAGTGCTGGCTATTTGTCGCTGCAGTGCTGTCTAATCATGCATAATACACATGTGCAAAAACAATAAAAGAAAAACCTTGTTAAAGGAGAGGGAGGTTGAGGCAGCCAGGCATAAAGATATAAATAGCCTGTCTGATTTCGACAATAGGGACAGAGGAGAGAGTGGGAGAGAGGGGAGGAGGGGGGCGTGAGACTCAAAGGAAGGGGAAGGGGAAGGGGAAGGGGGAGATGGGCGACCACTGGAGGGAGAAAGATGAGAGGAGCCAGCAGGTATACTGGAAAATACACATCAAATCAGGGCCTGGGAGCAAAAACTGGGGCCTTTGAAAATGTATTATGTTATTAATATGTTCTGTAGATACAAATTGGGAACTGGTGTATGGCAATATATAAAAATAAACAAATGAATAATTTATCTAAAGAGCCCTAGTGGTTCAAACGGTAAAAATATAAACAACAACCCAGCTTTGAATAGTGGGCAAGTTCGATCCAATGCTGATGCTAGAATCAATCTTTTCGACAATAAAGTTAAGAGCTGCATGGTACAAGTGAGGAAAATAAAGATACAACCAACACAATCAACTGGACCCCTAGAAAATGTGATCAGACTGAGAAATAAATGCAACCATCATACACATGACTGTAGTTATAGTCTACAATAACAACTTGATCGCAATATATAGCACAAAAAAAACATACTCCAAAACTGCTTCAGAATCTCAGTTTTACAGACTTGTTCTTTGATTGAAGCAACCTCCAAAAAATGTCACTTTCTCATTCTGTAGACTTTATGGACAGATGGCAGCAAATCAAATTATTGTCAAGTGAGAGGAGAATGGGGAGGGGCTATACTCTGAAGCAGGTCACGGATGTAGTGTTTCATGTAAACCATAGCATCAGCACATTCACAGTAGTTGACACATGGCACCCCACCTCCTTACGGACTGTCCCCGTACACCTCCTGGTCTAAACATGGCTTCGGCCCCACACCTTTGGCACCTGCTCCACATTACCCCTGCTCCAACGGTTTATACTGAGAGCGCTCCAATTTAGCATACATGTTACCCCATTGGCACAGCAACCCATTGCAAATGACAGCATAATGTGTCCATAATTGATTAGTGATGTGTAGCCTTCATCAGCAATAGAAGCTAAATCTCCTACACACATTATTAGACACACTGACAGTGAAAACCAAAGCTTATGAAGGGTTTCAAGGCTGGTGCTGCAGGGGCTTCTGAGGATCGACGTGAATAATCCCACAGGGGACGGGCAAAGCTGATTAACCAGTGCACTCAGAGCACTGCAGACTGCTGAAGGAAAACTGCAGCCAAAGTAAACCAAGGACTAATTTAATGGCTGGAAATGATAGGTTGAAGGTTCATTCATTAGTCTGATTGATTGTGAATTGGCATGGTGGCATAGTCTGTAATAATCTATAAATCAATAGTAATTAGTCAGAATCAATATTGCTTAATTGTTATTACCAATTTAACTTATGGGTAAAAATAAATATGCACAAAGGGTAAAAGTAACCGTAACTTAACTGTGCATATATAACACTTGGATATAACAATATGGACCATGGGGTGACAGTAGCTCAGTTGGTAGGAGTGTTTATGCGAAGGTTGGCAGTTCAAAACCCGCTCCCACAGATTAATACTGTTGCTGTGCCCCTGGGCAAGACACTTAACCCACTTCACCCCCAGTGTTTGCATACATTCATGTATAAATGTGTATGAATGGGTGACTGTTTCCTTGATTTAAAGTGCTTTGAATGCATTTATCTAGGCTTGGGACTAACAAAAATATACACATATACATTTAAGGCTGTATACTATTAAAATGATTCAAAACCTTTATAAATATTGTAACATTACTCCTGTTAGTAGTCCATTAGTCCAAATAAATGTAATTATTTATGTAGCCACATGGCCACATTTTATTTATTTTTATTTGTGGTTCAGAAATAATTACACTGACATATAAGAGCAATGTGTGCCCTCCCTTGAAAGCTTATAAAACACACCACTTATAGAGTCCAGATTGAAGTTCATGACCCCGTTTTCCTCAGTATAAAGCAGGTAAACAGAACAAAGGGACGCTCTCATGTCCAAAACAAGTGCATCCCTGTAGTGGCAATGCTTCACAGTGTGTGCTCTACAGACTGGTCCTGACCCCGCTCTAATCCACCATCATCTCCTCATGCCCAAAAAAACGCCGCTTCAAGCTCTTCCAACTAGCACCACACAGCATGGAGGAAGAGAGGAGAGGGAACGCACGCAATGCAACCAAATTCCTCTGTTGACAATCTGAGGAGAAGTGGAGTAATCCCATTCACAACAAGACCCCACCCCCACCCCTCCGTACACCAGGATACAGATAGTGCCCTGGGTGCGCTAAAGCGGGGGGGTGATCTTTGTATGCGAATCTGTCCATGAGCGCTCAGAGCTTAGAAGTGGGGGTGAAATTGTGTTGGATTATGTCAACGTGGCTGCGTTTGTATACGTGTGTGTATGTGTTAATGAAAAGACTACTGGATGCATCCTTGTCTAACCTGCTTACGCTTCACCGGGATTGCATCTGCCCAACCATCGCATGCTGTCTCTCAGTTTGTCTTCCTGCAATCTAAATAGTATTTATTCAGTATTTGAAGTACTTACATGTCACCTCCATGGTTCCAGTAGTACCAAACTCTCCACAGTGATGGATGGTGAGGAGAAGGTATCACGCGATGGTTGGAGAAAGAGTGCTTTGCAATAGTGGAATCTTAGCTTTAGTGTTAGACAAAAAAAAATAAAATTAAAATAAATCTCCAAAGCTTATCCAACACTTTTCCTTCAGTCTTCAATCTTCTTTCCAGCTTTATCCTCTTTCTTCTTTTTCTGTTATTTTGAGGTGTACTATTAATTTGTGCATGCCTTCCAAATCCTGCCTTCCTCGCGCCCCCTCCCTGTTGTGACTCTAAGAGCATCAACCAGGCTGCTCGGCTTCGCTTATGTTGATCTCTGAGCTTATGCCCTGATTGGACGCACGCCACGATCACAGACACCAATGGCGGCACGGAGAGTGGATCACATGACAGGTGTATGCGTGTGTGTGGGAGAAATGGAGAGGTTTTTTAGACCAGGGGATGGGAGGATGAGAAAGGAAGAAGGAGGAGGAGGAGGGTGTATCCAGAGTGCCTCCAAGCTGAGAAAGAGTGGAGAGATGGATGCTCTTGTCCTAAGACTTTAAAAAGAGAGAGATGCGAAGCCCAAAAACAGACCGCTATCGAAATGGCGAAAGCAAATGAGCACAATGCTGCTACAGTGGAGAAGTGGCTCCATCTTAGAGGCACAGAGGAGAGCGGCGCTGGTAATTGGACAGCGGTTGCCATGGAAACAGGGGAAACGGTTGCCTGGCGGCCGAAGCGGTGCACTGGGAGGACCAGACCTGCCTCCATTAAACACACACGGCACACACTCCTATTCTCTTCAAGCATCATCCATTAACGAGAGTGGACCAAATAGTCTAATGTCTGTGCAATCAAACATGCATTGGATTTCATACCTTGATGAAAGATTCATGTGTCTTTCAAATGAGGCAAACGATTTTGAAGTATTGCAATTGTAATCAAAGTTGTAGCTTCTAATGCATTATTCTTTTTTATTAGAACATTTTGGGTGCATTCTAGGTACAAAATTTCTGCTGCCTACACAACTGAATTTCTTCTATTTTGGAAATACAGGCCCCATCTCACAGTGGTACTACAATGCTGAAAATCTGCACATAAAACCAAACACTGCCTTTACTAAACAAATGGTAAATGTCATAACTGAAACGCCACATCTAAATCTCCATCTTCATCAAAGCATGAAAAGTGTGTGATCATGTGTGTAAAGAACAGATCCTCAGTCAGCCATAAAGTCAGAATCAGAGAGAGCCATCAGTAGTCCAAGAAACACTGCGTTAAAGACCACAGCACCTTGGCAATCTACATCAATTACAGCTGAACAAAGGGTTCTGTGCGTGCACTGCTGCCCAGTAACTACTGCTGTCAGTGGGACTGCACACACTAACAAGTCCAGATATACGGCTTTAGTTTTCCTTAAGAGTGCCCAATGTGACTTCTGCAAGTATCTTATTGTTTTATCTGGAATCTTCAACATTATCTATATGCCATTTATTCCATACATAGTGTGAGTGGGGACATCTTTCCACAGATCTGACCTGTAACTTAATACATAACAATAACAACAACAATAGGAGGAAGAGGGGAAGAAGAAGAAGAGGAAGAGGAGGAGGAAGAAGAGAAAGAGGTGAAAGGGAAGGAAGAGGAGGAAGAAAAGGAAGAGGAGGAATTCAATTTTTATATAGTACTTTCCAAGACACCCAAAACTCTTCGCAATAACACACAGAGCAGTCAGGCACACATACACAGGCACACACAAACATGGGCGTGGTCAGGTGGGAGGCCACTTTAAACAGAAACATTTTGAGAAGTGATTTGAATTGATCAGTGGAAAAGCTCTAAAAGCTCTATTGACAGTGGGCTCTCCACCAGAAAAGTCACATAGTGCACCTTTAACAATGTGGATTATGGAGTGGGACTAATCTTACACTAATATTATAATACATATAAATATAAAGGACTTTAGTTTTGTGTAATTCCGTTGTCATTTTTGCCTGTGTGAACTCATTTGTGAATTCACTGATGCGTTTATTGAGTTGACATTTCATTCCATTACAAGATACAGATGTCCCAGAAAATTTTACAACCAACCACTAAAACCCTGTGAGTGGGTTGTAGCGTGTGCCTCTGCAGTAAGACACTTTCCGATAATGATAATGAGATTGACAAAAGGAAAAAGACACAAGGCATCTGCTCAGCACAAATATACAATCTACTCAGTCATTAACAGGTCATTACCATCTCATCTGTCTGCATGAGAAAACTCCAGGTTCACAATTTACATTAAGTTTACCCATTAGTGTCGCGGGGAATGGGAATTAGATTGATTTATATGTAATTTTAAAGATATTGTAACATTCTGGCAGCTTCAGTAGATAAGCAGAACATATGTTTGGAAAAGGTTAATGCTAAAGAATAACAAAGATCATAAAACTGTGAAAATTGGTGTTAATACAATTATAACCACCTGCATATAATCCATCACCGTAAAGAAAATATCACTATAAGTTAAGCAAACATTTTGGAGAAAAAGCACCCGTCCACTCACTGCTCTCCTGCACCTCCTCTTCCTCCACCCAGCGTCCAGTCTGTCCTATTTAAACCCCCATCACAGACACGCAACCGCTTCAGTTTGTGCCACGCCCCACCTCCTCCCCACCCCTCTTCGGCTTCTCATCATCTCATCGTCCCGTCAATCGGCTCAGTCTCACCTCAACCACCTCCAGGGTCCAGGTCCGTGGGCGGAAGACATCTCCTAAACGTCATCTAACTGGCCACGCCCTTCATCGCAGTGTCTTCTAACTCATTCAATAAAGCCCACCATGCTAATATTTTTCTTTCGTGTCTGTCTGAGTCTTTCCAGATTGAATTAAAATGTGGCAGATGTGGTCAATGGGACAAACCTTGTTGAAGTCCTCGCTTGTGGCCCTCATCTCCTTCCAGGTTTTGTTAAGGAGCTGGATGCAGATGCAGAAGAACTCTTCAATGGAGCGGTCGTGTGTGAAGAACATCGGGTGGAAGTCATGGCAATTCTCACTCGCTGTCAAAAAAAACAAAAAACAATTAGACAAAATAAGGGTTTGCTGCATTATATTTACAAGAAAATGTTCTGGTTTTCAAAGATTTAAAGCCATAAGAAACATATAATTCATCTAAAGGCACCAAAAGAAATATGAACACAAGCACACAGACTTATATTTTGATATTATGTTTAAATAAATGTTAGCACTGACTCGACTTGACCACCTGGCTAATGCACAACAACAGGGACACTCTGCCCACTCAACACTACTGGAGAAAACATCTCTTCCAGCAAAAACATTATGGATACACTCACACTGCCAATCATTTTGTAAGGATGCTACAAGAAACTATAGCGCTACAAAATATTTTACATTGTAGTCTTTAAGTTTCACTATAAACTGTAACATTATGATGATGTAATGTGCGTAGATAGTCACTGTTTCTTAGGATGACTTTTGGCACTGGCCACTTCAGACTGGGAAGATCTGACCATCTTCAACTTCGAGACTTCTGCCAATCTTTGGATACAATTAGTTCTATTAATTTTTCTTTAAAACTTTTGGTATCATTGCGCTACTGTTGATGTTGATGATGTGGACTCCCAATAATGTCTTCAAACCCACGTGTACCATTCACCTCAGAGTGGCTGAAACTTGAATCTGTTCTGCATTCTTTGCGAAGTTAAGAAATCACGAGTTGCCACTATGTTTGCGACCACCAGAAATGTTCCAGCTGGATTACTTTGCAATATTCCATTTCTCAAAGCTCTCGACAGGTTTATTTTCTATAATGGACATAAATCAAGGCATTTCAATCCCTGCTATTGCTACCAGTATGTGCTGAAAACAAAACAGTGATGCCAGAACTCCTGCATGCAGCTAATAGTATTCACCAAGGCGCCTGAATAACAAGTCTTGACATTTATTTGAACTATGTTTGCTGCTGCCTGTGTCTTGCCCCGTTGAAACCATTGAAACTTCACCATATAATGAGTTATACCCACAGGCGAATGGCACAGTGACCCAGGCTTTGATTTGGAGTGATGGATGCGAGCTAAAGCTAAAAGTGGACAAATTTAGCAAGACGCACCACAATCACCGCGCAGTCAATCAGGAAGCTAAAAGGGGTGAACCAAACACATGCTGACACTGTCCTCAGGGATGCCAAGTTTGAAAAAAGATAGATTTCGAGAAAGTAATTCTGTTTGAGTGGCAAGGTTGTAGAAAGAGCTGAAATTTGGAGTGAGCTAAATAGGCTGTTTACTGGTCGCACTAACAGAGCCCCTGGGTGCAGAGGTAAGGGGAATTACAAGCCAAGATGTATTTGGGAGCGCACAGTGAGAGGGCTCAAGATGAATAAATGTTGTTATCCATAAGAAGGTGGAAGTCAAGGTCGGACTAATTGAAAACATCTTTACCACTCAACAAAAATAGCTTGTACAATAGGGAATACAAAGTGGTGTTAGTATTACTACCACATCCTGAAAAATTGTGGCACTGCATAAAACACTATTCATTTTAATAGGTTGCATTGTTTTTAAATGTATAGTTTAAAACTCAGCTGGAGCGTTTATGATAGAATATTTTTAGCTGTCAAAATGCAGATGTTGGACCTGGTTTATAGTTTGTATCTGTAATTACTGAGCTGATGTCTTCTCTGTCAGCATAAATAAACAAAAGTGAAGTAGCTGCTGAAAGTTGTGCTATTTTTTAACCCTAAAGACATAATAGTTTTCAGTTGAAAGCACTTTCCGATTAAGGTTAATATGGAGTGTTTGTGGAGTGAAGGGTCAGAATTTTTAGATGATGAGTTTGGATATCCCATTCACAAAACATGAATCTCCCAAGTGATATTGTCCTCCATCTGAAATCAAATTCTTGAACGTGGATGCAACCTACAGAGTATATATTGAAAATTCTAACAGCAACGCATCTGAGCAGATCTGCCAAACACTGGAAGCGCCACTAAAATATGCCAGGATGTTGCCAGCCATTTGTTTTTTTGGCAAACATCACAGTCATTTGTCTTACATTATTAGCAATGGTACAATGGGTGCAAAGCAAGTGATTATGTTCCCTTCTGTTTTCAGTTTGCGAATTTTAAAATACAAAATCCTAAACAAGGCTATGAGGAAAAACAATTACAAACACTATTAAAATGCCTGATCACATTTTATGAACCATTTCACTTTGTTCAAACGTAAATGTACTGCCCTTTAAAATAAAACACAAAATGAGAAGTACGGCAGCTGCTTTTTTTCTGCATGAAATGTCACGATTGAATCATTTCCACTTGCGCAAAAGCTCTCGGTTCCATGGTATGAGAAGCAAGTGCACAGTCATGTCATTCTAATTAGGCCACTGCTTTGTCCTTAACCTTAGTTTTCTACTCGTTCATAGTTTTCTTCCTGAAGTAGTGCAAGAATATGTTACTTTTACTGCAAGCTAGCCCTCTGTAGCTCAGGCTGACTAATATTGGAAAAGGGGTGGACAACTGGACACATGGAGCGCTGGGAGTCTGGCACTTTTAGATGGATGAGTCACAACCACGGACACACAAATCTGGGCTTGCACAAGATGATACAAATAAAACAGCAGCTCAGTTATGCTTCTTCTCGTTTGAGGAAGAATCTATGAGTGTTTTTTGGTAAGGCATTACCTTAGAAATAAAGATGGATTGAGAGGTTGTTGTTTTTTAGTTTGTTTTGTACCCATCTGTACAGCCAGATGTTCAGTCCCAGCGAAGCCCATAAAGTATGAAACAGGACACTGGGAATGTCGCATAAGAAGCATATGGCAATAATAAACAGTATAGTACCAGGGGCAGAAGGGGGAGCTTTGAATAGCAACAGTATAGTACCAGGGGCAGAAGGGGGAGCTTTGAATAGCAATTAGAGGTAATATAATATGGATACATAGGTTACAGGGATTAACTGTAATGTTTTATGAAGTTTTAGAAGACAAAATAAGTAGATGAGGTTTGATGTTTCAGTAACAACTCCAAAAATCATCCAATATCTAATAGTATATCTTTATTTTGAAGCATATGTGTTACATTTGAAACATTTGGCTTAACCTGAGAGATCTAAATAATTAAAATTTGCTGCAAATAAAGACAAGCTGCTAATTATTTTTTGTGTATCCTTTGTGTCATTCTGCGTAATCCTTAAGGTCTAGTTTACCTCATCAATACATGTTAATCTGTTGAAAAATAAGTAAGTAAGTACATTTTATTTGTATAGCACACCCGAGTCACATTTTAAAACACATACCATTTTATATATATGTGCCGTTCTAGACCTGGTAGCGAGGACTGTGGGATCATAACGGTATCGGGAGGTTGCAGAGGTTACAGAAAGCTCTTCCTGACCTGTATCTTTCTCTTCATAAAGTCATCCATCACCAGGACATGTCCAGTTCTGCTGAGGTCCTGAGTCACTCTGTCTGCCCTCCCACAGAATGCACCTGTGCCCAGTGTCCAAGTCTGACAGGAGGACGACATTCATTTGCTATTGCTTTTTCAGTCAAAGTTTAAGTAAAAGTGGTTTACAATGGAACAAAACCAAAGTTGTGTTATTAAATGTGTGTTCTTTTATGTTTTCAGTATAAAAGATAATATCTAAACTAGACTTTTATTTGAACTGGGACTGCTTTTATGAACAATCTTGATTTTTTTTTAGTAGCAGTAAGATGCCATATTGTGCACAGTGGTAAGATGAAATATTATATTATACACCAAGCTTATATGCTTATCAGAGTTTATGTGAAAATCCAAACTGAAGCTAAAGTAAAAATACTCCAAATTACAGTGAAGTTGCTGCTAAGTATATTGTTGAGGTCAAGAGAGGTGATGTGTGGGCTGTTTCTTTCCCTGTCCAGCGTGTATTTGTGGCACAGAAAGTCACCTTTTAACAATGCTTTAATCTGAATAACCAGAACACGTCCTTCGTACTAATTAACAGCATCAGCAGCAGATTCTGATGTCCAGCTGTGACAGAGGCCCAGTCAGCAGCCCTCACTTCAGTTTGCATGTTTGAAGGATGCTGGCCCAGCGTGCACACGACTGGCTGCGTGAGTAAGCAATTTAACTTGTGCTCACACCACATCAAAAGATAAAAGAGAAAGGCCTTACTTAGCTCAGGTTTGAAATATATTACACATTTAGTTATTGAAGAACTTTTAGGCCAGCCCATCAATATTTTAAAGTGCTGCTAAAACATTCCTTTTATGCATTGAATTGTGGATGAATCTCTTGTTGTTAGTCTCCAAGATAAGAGGCTTTATCGTCAGCAGTATTTCTATAGTGCACTTAGGATCTCATTTAGATGTAGAGATTTAGTTATGTAATTCATCCTGTTTTTAACTTGTTTTTGTCTTGATACTTCTTGTTTTTTCCAAACTCCACCAGTTTCTAAGACACTTTGTAAAACCACAAGATAAACCCACTGGGGAATAGCCTCTGTAGGAAAAAGACACAAGGAATTGGGGAATTTAAGAAAGTATTGTTGTTGTGTGTCGAATCTGAAATATTCAATGAGAGCACACAGACTCTAGATCACACCCAAGTGTAAAGATCCTAATCAGATAATAGTGTGTCGGAGGATAAATGGTTTTGTCAATGGGTCAGAGATGTAATAAATTTTTTAAAGCTTTGCTCAGACCTAATTATGTCGGCGGTCTAAATTTTACTAGTGCAAAAATCAAAAGGGTTTATTATTCAAGTTTACATTGTGGTTCAATAACAAACGCCAAGAGAATATTCTAGTGTGTGCCCAAACATAATTTTCACCTCCCCCCATGATGAGTCAGTGGCATATTGACCTCTGTGTGACCAGCTCAGGCCTGTGCAGACGCATTGAGTCTCTCAGCACAGCCTCCCTCTGGGGACAGGAGGACAGAGGGGACAGAGGGAACAGGGGGGTCAGAGGGGTCAGAGGGACCTGGGACTCTGGATATTCGTGATAAGAGCCCAGAGGGTCACTGCAGCCTGTATGTGAGAGGTGTGACCTGTCCACTAAATGAGTTTGTGATGAGTGTGATTCACATGCTGTGTCTGAACATGTTAGATGCAAAACTAGCGCCGGCACTCTGTGGAGTCTGTCAGATCAAATTATATGCAGAGGTTTTTTTTTTTGGTAGAATGAATAATTCTAGCAGTGATCAAAATCTGAACTGAAGCCAAGAATAAATTATATAGCATAATGTTGTTTTGTTTTGCTTTTTCTGCCAAACTGACAGAGTGCCAAAGATTTATTTATGTAAAGAAATTGTATTGCAACCAAAATATACACTGCACATTTGTACCAAAACACAATTCTAAAAAGACGACTTTGATTGGCTGCTCTTCAGTTGTGCTATCACAGGTAAAGGGCAATAGAGCTGTCCTTGGTGCTGAACAAGGCTTTTTCTTTTCACCATGGCCCTGTGCAGCACATTAAGGCAGGATGCTGCTGCCAGACCACAATTCGTTCATCTTTACATTTGAAAATGCTCACACTCCACAGTATACACATTAGCAGATTAGCAAGTGTGCCCAGCGTGTCATATGTTCGCCTGCACCACCAAACCGCCCACCTCAGTCCGGAGAGATGCCACACAGTGAGTCACCAGGCAGGGCCATTACTCAGAGCGCTCGACCTGCTTCCTAAATGACTTCATAAATAATCCATGCTTTGGCTTAAAAGGAGAAGAGAAGAGAGAAGAGAGAAGCTTTTGGCACCTCACAGACATGGACTCCATTAAGCAGCATGTTTCCACCAAAAACACGGCGAGCAAATTAATCTTTTAGGATCTGACGGCTGCTGTGGTGACAAATGCACAGAAAGAGAGATACCTGCATGGCGTTATGAATGATGAAATATGCAGGTAACGCTGACAGTTGATTGAACCAAACCAGCTCTATTTCATCCCCTTCGAAAATCGTCATAGAAATGTCAACAAGCAACAGATAGAAAGGCTGAACGCTGTGAAATTGACATAAAATGGAAACGTCTTTTAGAGAAGTTGTCAAGGCTGATTTTTAGAGCAGCTTTGAATATTTGTGAAGAGCCAGGGTTTCGGCCGTATCATGCCCATTTTGAAAATCTGAGTCAAAGCGTAAAAGCGTAAGAAATGATTACAGGTCTCTGAGGGATAGCTTTAGGAAAAGAGTATTTACAGACAGAAGAGAGAAAATCAAACTTGGGAGTGGTGTGAAGAGTGGAGGAAGTATTCAAAAGCAGCCTCGTTTCAGGCCCCCCGAGATTTGTTTGGGTATTTACACAAATAAACAGCAATCAGAGCTAATCTTTTGCCTTTATCCTTAAGGGAGGCATAATAATACAAGAGGGAAAACTTACAAAGACTGAATATCTGAATGCATAATATGCGTGTATGCTATATGCTCTTTCATTTATTTGTCTTCTTTATTTACATTATTTTTTGCATTGTAGATTCTCACTGAAGGCATCAAAGCTATGAATGGACACATGGGGAATGTAGTGAACAAAAAATAAACTCAAAATAACTTAAACCTTGTTTTAGATTAAAACAAATAAAAAATAACCACCCTTTGCTTTGACAACTGCTTTGCACTCTTGGCATTTCTTGATCCTGACAAGGCAAAGCTGCGAAGCAAAAAACATTTCAGGAGACTTCATCATAAAGCTCATGAAGAGAAAGCGAAGGATTTGCAGTGCGCTTAAAGTAAAGGGTAGCTACTTTGAGCATTTGAATAAAAAATAAATTAACTAATAAATAAGTTGAGTTATTTAACTTTTTTCTCTCTGCTACATAATTCCACATATCTTGAACCATATATTTGATGCGTTCTGTGTGTATCTAAAATTTAGAAAGTAGTAAACATAAAAAACACACTGAATGAGAGGGTGTGTCCAAACATTTGACTGATGTGTACATTGACATACAATGTCACATTCATTTGGTTTGTTATTTTAGAGTCTCCAAAACATATTTGGACACATGTTTGGTTTGAATTTCTTTGCAAACTGACAGAGATGCTAACCACTCTGCCACCCTATCAACAGTAAAGCTTCAGATACCTCCCCATGACAAAACATTTAATAGCTGAATTTTATTACATGATTATTTCTTTTTGCATGTTTGAGGATTTCACGTCCTAGTCCTACTTTGTTGTTTTTTCTAAAAGTGATGTTTTGTCTGCACTATAAATCATTTAGACACAACTCTGCCTTGTCTACCCACTATGTTGTTGTTGCAGCATTTGTATTCCCAGCAGCACTTACTTATAAAAGCAAGTCGACCCATTACAAAGTGCTACCTTTTCAAAACCATTAGCTTATGTTATATTAAACAGCGACTTCTAGACACAGGCAAAATGGCCCCTGTCAACACCACACAGCACTTTGTAACACAGCTTTGACTCAGATCAAGCACCGAATAAGAAGAATTAGCGACATTAGCAACACATCCTCCGACATGCTCGTTAATGTCAGGTGGTTCATTGTTTCTCAGTGGAAAAGGTCAAAACGAATGATGACAGCCAATGTAAGAGTCCTGCGTCTCTGTGTCTCCATTGGAAAACACAGCAACCACAGTGTCTAATGATCTGTATTACTCACAGTGTCTCCACCTGCCCGGCCCATGTTACAGTCCGCACCCTCATTAGTTTGTGTTAATATACACGTAGCTAATGGGCTGTGTGTGGAAATGCTCTTGTAAAACCACTTCATGCAAGGAGCACATCATTACTGCAACTTTCTGTAAATATTTACTCAGGTTCTGATAAAGATGATGATTTAGAATTGGCAGGTAAAATATGAATTATTTCCTATGTTTGAAATTTCATTTTGCTTTCTATAGAGGCGAAAAATAATGTCTTACTTTAAAAATGTTCTTGCTTATATGACAACAAACTATGCTAACTAACATCCAGTTAATGATCCACTATTTGATAAAAAGATAAGTTTCCTACATTACAAAATACATGTGTACGTAAACACAGGAAGGTTATAGATAAACTTAATTCTATTGCTGCTATTTAAAACACACACGCACATAGAGATATACAGCATGATAAATATTAATGCTAGAAGCGGCAGTCTCTGGACACAGTCACAGTGAAGAGGGCATTACGGTGCAGCCACTGGGGAGAGAAGGCACTGAGCTACGAGTCAAGGTCACCTTTGTGCACTGCCAGAAAATCTCGAGCTAAACCAAGATAAGACACGATAGGACAAACTGGTAATGATGATTATGGGTGGGGAAACAGATATTCGGCATAATACATCTGATCTAGTTCAATAGAGACATGAAGCACCACATCCAAACCACATAGAAAAGTCCAAACTGATTTTTCCCCAAAACTTTTCCACTACTTATTTTACGCAGCTATTCTTAATTACACCATTTTGGACAAGAACTGTATCATTAGTCTTAGTCACTTAGCAATCAATTCTTGAAATACTAGCGTAAAAAGGTACCAAATAAGAAGATAATTTTTGAAGTCTGAATATTGAAATGTAGTGCTAAAAGCTCAGAGAGATGCGTGTTTGTGTCCTCGTGTAGTTAGTAGTGAGCAGATGGAAAGTAGACATCAGTTTAAGAGCGAGCTAAGAATGCCATCTCGCTCCCTACAGAGAACAGCAGGGGGCAGTCCGGAGCACCGTCGACATCATTTGGTCCATTTAAACAAGTCAAGACAAATAGAAAGGGCACATCAATTCCAAATGGATGTGGACAAAGCATCTCTTTTCCCGCACAGTATGTTTCCCATAGGTGGCGCCGCGGGCTGAAAGGGACCCAGTCGAGCCAAGGTCCATCAACACATAATGAACCCTCTGCTGTATAGTTAGTGAAGATAGAACGCGCCTATTCTCAAACTGGGACAAACTGTGGGGAGTTGTCTCGTTGCGCTGTGCTCAGGTAATTAAGAGGAGTAGTGTACTTACGAAGCTCGCCCACTTTGAGGATCTCACACAGCATCTTGGTAAGTTCAATGCTGCTGCGGCCAAAAGGACATTCGTGTTTGTCTTCTCGACTGCTGTTCTCCAGGACAATCTAGAAATACGAACGTGAGTTTTAGCAGCATATTTATTACCCTTTTACCCTTTTTGTTGTCTGTTCTAGTAAATATCAAGGGAAATGATAGTGAAGTGATCTTATCTTACATTTTAATTATAGCAAAAGAAAACTGAAGAACTGCAGAATTGAAGAAGCTGATTGGAAACATCTTCACTCAAAAACATTTTTCCAGGTAATTTAATGTTTCTTTTGCAATGGATCAGACCTGAACGACTGAGGTATTACACAAACTACATTTTAACTAATTAATTATTGGTTTCATATATATTCCACAACACGCCTTTCACTCCACACACTTTTAATTTCGATCAAATGTGTGTCATTTAATGTGTGTAATGTGGATGCCCTTAAAAAAATAACTGGAAATATAAAAAAACAACTTAAACACAAAAAATATATTATATCTTTATTTATTTTATTTTAGTATATTTATATTATATTAATTTGATTTTATAAAAATGTTGTTATATGTTTTATATTATATTTATTTACATACATATATACATCTATCCCAGTCATTTCAACACTCATCATTTCAATTTCACACTTTCAAAGGATATATGAGACAAAGCCTGCTTACACCGTTTATTCCAGCCGCATCACAGGCAGATAAAGACATATTCTATTTCTGACATAAAAAACAAACTATTTTTTCTTACTTTTGAACAGAGAGGCAAAATAACCCTTGAGCAGCAGTTGCCCGAGTGTTTAAAGGGCCAAAAGAAGCTAGCATTTGTGTGTGCGCTCACCCTGATGTAGGCGTCCTGGTGGTGCCTCGCAAAGTACAGCATGTTATCCAGAGCCAACATGCCTGGAGGGATCTGGGTGAAGTCCACCGCTGGATTCACATGGTTCTGAGGCACACAACAAAACTGGTTACAGCAAACACTGCCGGAAAATGATGGATTATTTCAGCTCAAATCAATTCAACAAGCTCCATTTCAGTCAACAGCAAGATTCTACAAATATATTACATCAATAGAATAATGGAATACAATTAAAAGCAGTTTAAATTGGCAATCCTATTTTTTCAGAGCTTTCTGGGGACACAACAGAACGCACCGTGACCTGCACATTAATTTGGCATTTACACCAGATGGCCGAGAGGATGAAAACCTTTATTCAGGCTTTGAACGGAAAGAATGACTCAAGTCCCTCTGTGGGGAAAAAAAGCTAGATTTGTTTTATGCAAATGTGTAAATCCACAATATCTCTACCATTTAATTACACTAGATGTAGCCTCGGATATTCAAAACTCTGATTATATGCAAACTTATCATCTGTCATCATCAGTAATCCTCTTGATAAGCTCAAACAAAGTCTGTCAAATAAGGATTAAATGTAGAGCTTCGAAAGTATGTCAAAAGGTGAGACGGGACTTTGTAGACAGGACATCAGGACAGCATGTGAAAGTAAATGAGAGGACAGCAAAGTCTGGCTCACTTTGCAACACTATCTGACAAAGTGTCTTAGTTATGGGCTTAAACTGGGGCATATAGTCTTGAATCGATGAATAATAATGAATAACCCCGTGGTGTGGATGAGACTTTTCAGTAGTTTGAAAAAATATGCATTCATCAATTTATACACCAAATAATGAGATTCCTACACTGATTCATGAACCTGTGTAATGAATGTGTTGTAGAGCCATAAAAGAAAAATTCAATTCCGTCAACTGGACAAAATGTTGTAAGAGTGAAGACGTTTCGCTGCTTATCAAAGACACTTTTTCAGTTCTGGTCAGATTGCTGTTGGGCACCGCCTTATATCTAGCTCTCCCTTCAGACAGATATAACGCAGTGTCCACCAGCAATTTCACCAGAACTGAAGCGGCTTTGATAAGCAGCGAAACGTCTTCACTCCTATAACTTTTTTGTCTAGTTGACAGACTTGAATTTTTCTTTTAATATAGATCATAGCTGGACCACTGAGGGATTACACAGATGTATTGTAGAGTATATACCATGAACATGGACCCTGGACATGGACTATTTGAGCCACTTCCCTCTGGCAGGAGGCTACAGTCCATTGGGACCAGAACCTCCTTCTTCCCCTCTGCTTTGGTCTCATGAACACTTTATAATATCTGCACTAAACTGGAGACTTTATAATACCGGTCACCTTAATAAGTCAAGTTTGCACTGTTGTTCTGATGTTATTGTATATATCTACCTCTATGACTATTTTATTTTTAAGCATATCTTTTTTATCTTTTTTAACTTTATGCATGCCCTTATTTGTATTTATAATAGCTATATTTCTACTTTTTTATATTATTATTATTCAGGGTTTTATATTGCACTTCATCACCGAAGAAAGTTCCTAGTTTGTGAGTTGCGTTCACTGACAATGACAATAAAACTCTTCTGATTCTGATTCTGAACTCCTCACGTTCGACAGCTGAAGCAGTTCTATAAATGCAAGAACTGTATTCCCTCCCAGAAGAAGCGCACTGGAAGCAAGTTTTAGGCCTGTCTGTATAATTGACATTTGTAAATTGAACCCAATGATTTTTTAGTCCCTTCTCCCTCCACACTGGTAGACAAGCCAGTAGAAGAGTCCTTATCTTTAGTGAACATACCGCAGGGAGACTGGGATTGGGAATCGCCCTGGAACAGCCCTGGGCTTACAGACAAAGACTCTGGGTTAGTTCGAGCTGTCTTACAAAAGTTGGACTATGACATTTAACTCAAGGACACCCTCACATTCTTTTATAGTAAAAGTGAAAAATTGAAAGAAATGCTAACTAACATGAAATGAGAATCAGTCAGAGTGGAGTAGGATGTAATGTAGGAGTAATAAAAAGCCTTTACCAAGTTTGCTCCCAAGATGACGAATAATATGATCTAATCTCTCATGTTTAATTAACAGGAGTCTCTCAGGACTGACTCTAGTCTCAAGATGGCTCAGCGTGAATAAATAACTGCCTAATCTAAAACTACTCCTCCAAGACCGAAGACGTGAGCTGCCTGCAAAAGCATTACATCAACAAATTAAATTGTATTTTATAGTTGCACAATCACATTTGTCCTAGGATGCAACCAGAGCCGGGATTCAAGCAACTATGACATCATGCAGACTGGTGCCATTAAAGAAACTGTAAAACGTATTATGCAACTTAACAAATTAAAAAGTAACCCAGCCACAAGAGGTCAAGTTCAAAGCCGAGGTAAACAGAGAGATGTATGGACAGGCATCTGACGTAAAAACAGATATACCCAACACAAGAGGCAGATGTTTTGCTTTTGTGAGTCCAGCTGGTGGATACATCTGTAAATATATAGACTTAATAAACAACTTACGATAAATCCCAGCTTCTTGTAATCGCGGGTGTACATGGACTTGCGCTTCTCCATACTGCCGCCGTTATTAGGTTCACACTCCACATCAAACGCAATTCTCCGCAACTCAAAAATGATGTCCCTTTGAGCCTAAACAAGTAGAAAAGAAATGTTTCAAAGTTAGCTGCAATACTGTCCATCTGTGCATCTATTATGAAGCAGTTTATAATGTCTCTAGTACTTCCTCATAGTGTAAGCTGCTATAGTTCCCAAGCTGTCATTTTACTCTTTTTATGACTTGGCCAAAGTGCTACAGTAAGTGGCATACAAAATTGTCTCAACTGGCCCCAAACTGCCCACAGGCTGTTGAATAAAAGACTGATGATGTTTATGGCTGGCAGCTGCAGCAGGCTGAGTGAACCTGCAGGAGACCTCCCTATGCCACCTTTATTCTTAAGTGAAAGCTTTACTGTGAGCTTTTTCAATACACGCCTTCACGCTCTGAGACTGGTCATGCAACGGAGATAATGTCAGGTTAGATTGAATCTAAATAGTATAGCATAGAAACCATGATTATATGTTCAAAGCTTTGGATAGATGTGTGGTATTCTGTTATTTAGGAGGAGCTATGGGGGAAAAACTATAATGCATAGGTCTATATTAGTGAGGTAAAGGTAAAGTCAGGAAAAGTGGGGGCTTAGTCATGAGCTGCTGCGTCACCGTGGGCCAATGAGACCTGCATGCTTTGGTAGTTAGGGGAAACCAGAGCAATAAAAAAGTCTGAAGTCAAATATTTAAACTTCATATTATTTCAACAACTTTGGAAAAACAAGTAAACATAGAATAAATCCTGCAGGATCATCATGCGTTAGAAGATCTTATGCGTTTGTCTGCTCTACAATTATAGTCCATCTATCAAAATTATGAAATTGCAATATTAACCTAAAACTACGTAACATTTTCAGAGCAGTGGCATCTTGAATACAGAATAAAATTGACTCCATCGTGCTTTGAGCAGGTAAATGAGAAGGGAAAACATTTTTTAAAGCATTTAAAAGTCAATTTTGAAGAAAAAATTACATGAATTCTGTCTCAAAATCTGTTGTGAACCATTGCTATAGTTAATCGTGTTGGCACCTGGTCTTGAGGGTCCATCTTGGTCATCATGCGGTCCTCCAAAAGGTTAAAGGTCAACACCTGCAGCACGTAGAGCTGATGGGCCATCTCGTCGTTAATAGGTGTAGGGCTGCGGATCACATTCTACAGGCCAAAAGAGGACAGACTTCAGGTGAGCACACAGCTAATAGACACCAAAAGAGAGGAGTGATCTGTGAATGAGAGCGGAAGCAAGAGTTGAAAGTGCTCAAATAAAAGTGAATGGATCAGAGAACACGGACATGGATTTTGGAGAAAGTCAATGAGCGATAACAAAAGAGGAGATTTAGGAGTGAGTGCTGGACCATTAGAAGCGAGAGGAGACAGGATTAGATTTAACACAGCACAGATGAAAAATGAAAAAGTGAACAGGTGTGAGGAGCTGAATAAAGGAGAAAATAACCAATGATGGAAGAAATGTGTCAGTTCAGAGTAAACTACTGCAGGAACAATCAGAAACATATTCTCACCTATTATGAAAGAACCAGAGGGCTCTCACATCTTGATTCAATATACTTTTGACCTTTCACTTTTCAGAAGTGGTTCTACAGCTTTCAAGTGTATTCATTTATTGAAAAGTGCGTATTACCTCACGGAAAAAAGTCATGAATAACTAGTGCTTCAGGACTAGTTTGTGAGGGCAAAACTATCTAGGTTTGAATTATAAGCCACTGTAAACTTAAAGGTGCATTGATATTTCTGACCTGCTTCTCTCCATGGGGATGTTACTTCTTTGTCTAAAATGCCCCACAGTATGGCATTAAATTTAACCAAGGAAAGGAGTCCTCACTTACAGTAAGAATACATGTTTTACAATATATTTTTGAGCAATAAAACACCAGTAAAAATTCCAGATGGATAGATACTCTTAATGTCATACTCAATTCAAGTCAAAGCAGTAACATCTCCATGGAGACAAGGAGCCACAAGAAAATGTTGCACAATGCACCTTTAACTTAGAACTACCATGTCAAACATATATAAAGAGCTTGCAATCAGGAGTGGGTAATGGGTTTGACTGGGTTTGACAATTATTAATCTACATAGAAATAATTTTTGACTACGTGCCAAGCAATTATCAAACATGCAAGGAACCACTATAAAACTAATTGCCCTATATTGACAATTGATTAGTTATACTTTGAAGTTCTGTGTTTAGATGTAAATGAATAAACTGCATCGACTTACAGTAAGAATAATGGAGCGCAGTTGTTTCTGGGCAAGAATATGGGACATCTCCTGTGAAAGACAAACATACAAAGGGAAAAGAAGAAAAAAATGAAGAAAAAAGATTAAACTGTGGACCATAATACATTTTTGTAACATGTTAAAATAGGGATGAATGCAGGGCAAAAGAAAAGCAACTCGCCATAGCAGCTGTCTGTAATGTAGTAATAGGCTAGAAAACTACGCAAGCCATCCCAAAGGAGAATTAAATCTTAAAAAGGGGATACAAACCTGCACAGTGCATTCTATAAAGGGTGCTGATCAAGCATGCACTTACTGTCAGGGGACAATTTCGGATGTCCACAATGTGCTCATCATCAAACTACCATGTCGTGTGCAGTGGAAGGAAGCAAAAGTTAGAGACAGAGAGAGACGGGGTGAGAGAGAGGGTGTGGACAATGATTTTTGAAGTGAAAATACAAAAGAAAGCAACGCTGCACCTTAGTAAGGGGGGGATAGACAACCAAGTGAATATCAGGGAAAGATTATGTATTTGTTATTAGGAAATACTTGTGTGAAAGTAACATGCTCAGTATTTTATAAAAGTGGAAAAATGCCAGGATTGAGTTGCATTGAGTTGAGTCCATGGCATCATTTATAATTGAAGAACACGATTTTGCCTTGTGGTTAATGGATAAGACAAGATATATATATGAAAATGGAGAGACACGTGAGTAATACACAGCTTCTCTCTACTCTGTATAGAGGAAATGGAAAGAATACACATATGGCATAGATACATGAAAATAAACTATCTTAAATATGTTTAATTAGGACCAGATGGTAACTATTTATCAAAATAAAACTAACATATGGATGAAACATGAATAACTGTGACTGACAGACTTTTATGCATCGTCTCACCTGTCTCTTCTCCTCTGGGGCTTTGAGGAAAAGAGCATTGATGACAGCTATTGTGTAGGTCTGGATATCTTGATCAGTCCTACAATAAAAGAAAACAACAACAGTGGATACAATTAGTGAAGAAATACTAGAACAGAAAGATTTACAGGGACAGTGAATATGTGATATACTAATACAACGTAGACACTTGCCCCTGCAGGTGTGGGATGAGTTGACCAATGGTGATCTCTTGTGCCACCTTGTGGTAAAGGTCTTGGCTGTTGAGCACCATAGACTCCAGTATGGCCAAAGAACGCTGGAGCACCGCTGTGTCCATGGCCGACTTATTCACATAACTGGCTATCTGCACACAGGAAGTAAACAGGAAGAGGAGGTGGGAATGTGGAGGGCACACGACTCAGCATCAAGATAAGATAAGCAGTAGAAGAAAACGGCCGACTGATTTTCTTTTTTTCCTTTAAATCAAAGCTTAGTATACATTTTTTTTCTTTTGTCATATACAGGACAATCATAACACACAGGACTATTCCAGAAAAGGATTATGAGCTCGTAACTAGTAAATAAGCCTAAACTGTCTGTGCTGTAAAAAATAAATCACATAATAAATATGTGGCCTATGGTCTATTCAGCTTTGGCTCTGACCTTCTTGATGAAGGCCACAGAGAAAGTGTCCCAGGAGACAATGCCGTGGTCCATGAGCTCCACAAAGGCCGTCAGAGTGAAGGAGAGCAGATCTCCGAAACTACAACACACACACACACTGCTTTAAAACCAGCAGACTGAGAAGGTAAAGATGGATGGATACATTAAGAGCAATGGGCAGTGAGTCGACAGACACAACACAGAGGAGCAGAAGTTAAACTCTGCACCAAGGCTTTCTGAGGAAAACAGGCACAAAGAAGAAATGGCAGAGAGATGCGTAGCGGGCAGGCTGGCCTTTCAAACACACCAGGAGGCCATCACAGGGCCTGCAGGGGCCACAGCACAGCACACTGTTCAAACAGGAGCAGAAAGAAGCTTTATTGAGCGAAGTCATGCAGTTAGAGAAATATCAGGAAAATCCATCACTCTGCAGGAGGCCAAAGCAGGGTACACATCAACAGCCATTTAACCAAGATGGAGTACTATAGCCACATGATAATGACCTGCAGTCTGTGGACATTAAGGATTAGTTAAGACAGTCATTTAAGTTAAAACATCTCCTATACGTTACATTATGGAGTCTTACTATACCTGTATGCTCTGTACATGTTCAATATTTATACTGACAATGTCATAATACTGTAAAATGTTTTAAATAGTTTCAAGAAATGTTTAAGAAAAAAGGAAGCTAGTCAGAAAAGGTTAGTAAAATAGGTACTTGCATAGTACTAGAACAACATAATAACACAGAAGAAGCTATAGTGAAACTAAAAAGCTACAGTGCACTCTATAAATCTATAAAAACACTGGATACAAAGAATGAAGACAGAATAATGACAGAAAAGCCTGTGGATCATGATCCTCAAGACAAAAAAAAACAAAAAAAACAAAAACCCCAACAACAAGAAGTAAACATTTCAGAAAGAAGGCCAAGTTGTAAGTCAGGAACAGGAACATGACATTTTCTGTGTAATGAATAAAGTTCAATGTTATTGTAAGGAATAGTAGTATAAAGAGTTGAATGAGGAACCTGTACATGGGCTTCATCTTCCTATTTAATGCAACATTTTGAAGACCTTTTCCCATTCAAAATATACATTTTGTTTTATATTGCTAATCACTATGGCAAGGTTTTCAAAATTCTGAAACCCATGGATACAGAACACATCTTGCCCTTCTTTCTGTTGAAGACAGGAAATAAGAAAACCAAAGACTGGTGCCCTAAAACACCTACATAGCTGACCAGAGCCTGTAAATGATGACGTTAAAGATACAAGATTTCCCATAAGGCACTGGGGCATAGTCAGAAACATGCAGGTTAGGAAAAGAGCAAAGAGCCAATGACGTTACCCAGCTGCAGTAAAGGGGAGGGGCTTACCATGGCTTCATAATCTTCTGTAGTTTCTGATAACGCCTGTAAAGATGAAAAACTTTTGTGTCAAAATGGAAAATATATCTGTATAATAGGCACTGAATTATTTAAAGTGTTTTTTTTTTTTACTCTACTATATACATAAAATAACATGATTATGACGAGGTAGTTAACAAAGCTAAATAAGAGATTTGTTTTAAGCACATATTTGCGAAATCAAAAACACGATTTCAGCTACGCAATTACCAAAGAATAAAGCAATGGTGATATACTGTAACTGTTAAATTACTTACAACATGGGAACTCATCTGTCTTTGTTATTCTAAACTGTAGTTCTTATTATGAGGATGATGGCACCTGATGTGGCCAATAGAGGGCAGTGTATCATTACTTTCAAAGAACAATATGCATTAAATCACAAGACCACTTTACCCTCCAGAGCTGTGACACTGATCCCTTCTAATTACGCCTCACTAATTTAGTTGGCAGGTTTAGTAACTGAGTGGATGTAACAAAGCCTGTCTGTGTGATCTGCATCTGCTTTTTCAAATGGAAATGCAGCACAGACACTCGCCATTGTCTCTTCCTCCTGACATAAACTCAAGAGTATTGTTAACATTTGAATAAAACATATTTGAGACTTGGAGAGGTGTCAGCAACAGTGCTACTGATGCTGAGATCAACTGGGTTCAAACTTAATAACAAACCACTAGCGAATATAAAGAGGAAGTTTGTCATAACAATGTGGTTAAAATGGGCAATTCACCAAGGTTGGTTTCAGTATCAGATTTTGCTCATTCAAATGTTGATTTTATTGAATGCTTTATATTACACATTTTACTTAAAGAGTGCATATCCTCATCACAAACATATCTGGAGTTTTGTTTTGTTTAATTCACACATGTTTAACACACAAATCCTTCATATTTAGGCTGAATTCTTCTCTCAAACAGAAAATACACAATACATACATAATTTCAGCCCTGGAATTGCCAATCTCTACTAAACAAGAGGTAAAAGGAGCTGCTAACTGCCACGATATGACATCACAGGGTGGAACAGAGCATTTTGAGATTTGGTGATGTGCAGACTAACAATAAAGGATTATTCAAACATGTGTGAATGAAACAAAACACAACTCCAGGTCTGTTTTTGAGGCGGTAACAACATTATAACATGGCTAAGAGCTCACAAGAGTCAATTTTGTGCAATATAGGACCTCTACTTATAGATTTGATAGTATTGCTTTAGAGAATAAACATGAAAACAGACGTCTATAAGTAGTTGCAGTTATTTTGTCAGGAAATACAAGGGGTTATAGTAGAATCAACCTAAATAACGGCTAGTTACTTTCATGAAACAGACAGTACAATAGCATGGACTTGCACAAATGTATTCAATATAATCTATCTGCAGATCTTATTGAATGATTGTGATGGCATGCCTATCCACTATTGTATTCCCGTTTACCTCAGCACAACCTGTCCTCTCTTTAACCTTCACACAGCCCGCAGGCTCCTCCCCTCTATACACATGCATTACAGTACAGTCATTCCTCCTATAGTAACACTTGTAAAGATATAAAAGGGAAAACCTGAGCCCCAGGGCAGGTGTGGTACAAGTATGCTGTTATAATTGTACACCTGCATATTAACGTTGAAAGGAAAAATGTATGTGTATGCATATTACGACAAACCTGAATAGACAAAACAATATTCATAAGGCTATAGGTATAACATCCACTCCGACTGGCCATATCCCTACGTAAACTATAAGATCATTGTGGAGTTCAGGGGCGGTTATGGACAGAAACATAACTCTGCTTGGTTTTAGTGCATGAGCTTAGTCATCAAGTCTCCTTCAGCGAAACAATACCCGCATATTACTCCAATATTCTGTTATGGAAAACATGGAATTTGACATTATTGCCGTAAAATAGATTTGCAATGATTTTCCAAATTAAAACCTGGACTAAAGTGGTGGGTTTTCACATTTAAATTCAAATAGTACAGTGCATGTAGAGGCAAGCAGACCTTTCACCACGTAGTTTCTTTGTCTATTTATTGTATGCATATCGATCACCTGTCTGTTATGATAATCCTTATGATAAGACCCAGAAAACCATAAAAAAAATGAGTACTATATACTTAGAATAGTGTGTGTAGTGGATATTTGTTTTCACTTTGGCTTGTTTTTGTGTGGTAGCTTAACACACTACAACGAGGACTTACTCAGTGCCGCTCTCCACCATCTGAGTGAGCAGCGAGATGCCATCCAGGTTAATGAACTCCTGTGCAAAGGTGATATCCCGGGACGCATTGGCCAGGTCTTTGAGTGCCTCCAGCTTAGCATCCATACTGGACGACTGTATCCGCTCATGTAGCTGAACCGCTGTCTGGTACTGCAGGGAGGACACGCAATGAGACGCACTCCCATTAAATCATATGTAAAATACAGTACTCAAATGTAATCGCACTTACCGGAGAGGTGGTCAAGCGCAGAATAGACCCGTTCTTGATGTCATTTCGGTTCTACAATAAAAGAATAAATGAATATATTTTCTGGCGTTAACCAACCAAAAAAAAAGGGGGAAAAAGGGGGGAGGTGGCTGTTTAAAAACGGATACCTTTTCAGTAATGTAGAAATTTGTGGAGTCAGCTATCTGCAAGGCAAAGTTTTCATGGTTCCCCAAAGACCACCTGAACAGCAGCAAAAAGATACAGTTAAAAACAGTACACTGAAACTAAGATTAAGTAATGACGCTTCTAAACTGAGCGTGATTGAATAGAATGATCTGAATGCACACTTACCCCTCACATACTTCTTTAATGATGGCAGACAGTGGCTTTTTCTGCAGAAGGAGACACAGAAAGCTGCAGTTAAGATTAAGGCTGTTATTATTTTATATTACAGGGCTGGAGAAATAAAGTGGATGGTTTATCATAACAATTTATCACCAGGCTCTATGTAAGACTGCGCCATGCATTTTCACTTGCACTGTATAAGACATTACACTCAGTAGAGTGGATAAAATTGTACTCAAGTAAGAGTAAGGTTACTTCAAAATGATTTTACTCAAATACAAATGCAAAGACGTAGTAGTAGTAGTAGTAGTCTAGGAGATTGCGCCATTCAATGGTTATACCACAAAAAAGAGATGGTCTAAATCATAATTGAAGGAGTAAATCTGTGGCGTTTGAAAACTACTCCAAGAAGAAGAATTGAATTAAAAAGTTACTCAAGCAAATGTAACTGAGCACCAAAGAGCACATTAATATGCAAAAATATAGTTTATGAGGATTATTCAAAGCACTGAAGTGTAGTTAAATAGTAGATTTCTGTATTCACAAACTAGAGCATCTGTTCATAATATTCTGGGCACTGAAGATAAAGTCTACTGTTTACCTACAAAACCTGCTGTATAACAACCCACATCAAAGTCTGTGGAGCTGGAAATATGAGGAAATAAGATAACTGTGATGGGATGAGTAGCGGTGGGCACAGATAGACAAGAAAAGAAAGGCGTAAAAGGCAGCCGAGGAGGACAACTGTTATGTGAACAAAGGGAGAGGGAAAGGATTCTGTGCAAAGACATAAACAAATGGGATGGGATCAAAGCAAAAACAACAGTAAGTACAGTTAGGCTGAGTATATGGTGATGCTGTGAAGAGGTGGAATGACTGTTGAGGCATTAGAGGAACATTACACTCTTAGCGAATGCGCAGGGGTAATATCAGAGAGATGTCGGTATAGATTTAGAAGGATCTTAATATTGCCAAGCTAAACTTTCATGAGAGATATAAACATGTAGCAGATCTATCTTACAGCCATTAAGGAGAACTCCCCAGCATTTTAGATGTGCGATGTGGAAACGGCAGTACAGTATATTGTATGTAATTACATCTTCTATAGGGTAAAGCTGTGAGGTGATTCATGCTGGTGATTCAACCTCTTCTTTATATTTAGCTTTTCTTATGTACAACGTGCAGTTTCTCCCGTGTTATCTTGTACATTGAGTACAAATTGTGCTATGGTATTAACATCTCAACAGCACAAACAAGCATCCAAAGAGCACAGACCTCATCCAATCCTCTACAGCAACTTGCACTAAACAAGATCAGTCGCCTAACCTGGACTCATAACAGGATTCAGAAGAAAACTTTGAAGAAGCTGACAAAGTAAATAGGCAAGCGCAGTATATACTTTTGGTTCTGACAAAAATCTCCAGGACTGATAATAGAAAACTGACGAACAGCAGTTTGGTGGGCATATAATACCAGAGGTGAGAGGAGTATGGCTGTTTACAGAGTATAATTCACCAACACTGGCCCCAAATAAAAAGGGCCAGAGAGTGTATAATCAAAAGTAAATGTATAGTGGTAAAAATGTTGGTATTTAGAGCCAGGTTGGCAAGAAGTTACTCAATAAAACCACTACAAGGCTATAATCATGAATACTGTGGTGGTGCTGTCTTCTTAAATTACCCAGTCTCCACAATGATTATAAAATGAAAGTAATTTCTATGCATAGGTTTCAGTGCATTCATCATCCCCCTCTCATAGCCTCTGGAATTTACTTATATACTGTACATTAACACAGGAACTAACTCTCCTCAGTCACATCTCTCCAACCTCAATTTGATCTGCTCATACCATAACATGCAAATCTACTTAAACTTCTTTCTCTGTGATCATCTTAGACACACACTCCCCTCCGGCAAAACTATAAATGATTTATATCTTGAGGTTGCAAGTTTAAAATTATGCCCATTTCGTTCTTTTATCTGAAATAAATGTCAAAAGTAGACTGCAGTGAGGCAAGGTTGTATTTAAAACATCTTGAAAGCATAAAAAAACAAAACACTTCAGGGTTTTAGGCCCTGAGGGAGTCAAAACACTAAATTACATTTATTTGGATCATATTTCTAAAAGATGATAATGATGCACTCTACAAATGCATTTTCCATGTGTATTGATTACACAATAATGAAATTATGAAAATAAGAGTCAAAATACAAAAGGCACACTGCCCATATCCTGCAATGAAAGTGCCAGACAGACAGTTCCTTCTACATTCTGTTTGAATCCAGAAGGGTCTGGAATCGGACCAAAGAGCCTGAAAAACCTCCGTTCTAACTTGGGGAATCCAACAACAGTCGCTCATTTGTATCATGTGTCTCTCAAATGTATAAGACGTTTCCTCTCCTCTCCTCATATTTTTCAGAACAAAACCTATGACTTTTACCTGAGATAAATAAGTTTGGTGCTTCAATGGTTGATTCAGCAGAAATCCACACTGTTTCTCAGTCCGCTGCATTTTTTTTCCCTCTTTTTTTTTTTTTTTTTTTTTTTTTTTTTACACGTAAGCCATCATGGGGTTTTTTTTGACACAAACAGAACATGTGCCCTCTGAAATTCAGGAGACAGGATACAGTTCCTGATCCACTCATCTTTGTAAAGTCTTGTCAAAATGTGTGGTTCTGGCTGACAAAGGTAAAAAGTGTTTAGTCTCAAACTTCTAGTTTAGGCATAAATGCTACTATAACCACCTGGCCAGTTATATTATATTTATTTATATATATATATATATATATATATATATATATATATATATATATATATATATGTAAGAGAGTTATGTATCTTTGTAGAGTAAGAGCTAAGAGTAAGAGCTAAGCTGTAAAAAATGGCAAAAGCTCCGATATCATTCAATCATTGTCAGCTCCGTCAGACACACAAAAAACATTCAATAGCAATCTGTGTTGTAATCAGGGTTATTTAGTTTCAGTATATTGTGTACTTTTGAAGGACACTATATACTGATACTGATATCAATACCACAATGATTACAAAAAAACACTTTATACAATAATACAATTATCAGCACAGTAGAACTATGTGCTTGTAAAGCCATTCAAGAAAAGGTCCAAATGTGTCCTATTTGTCATTTTTGTCAGTATTAATATGTACTGAATATAGTTTTTTTTGACAACCTCACTGAACCCTTTTAGCAGCTCCCTAATACTAATCGTATACATACTGCACTGCACATTTATTTGAATTAACATTTCAACAGGAATTCAAACACCCACACCTAATTTGCCTTATGCAGTGTTAAACCCACATGGTAAACAGCCACTAACAAATTCATGTTTCAGGACATTGATGCACAAAGTGGTCTCAGGAGAAATGATTCAGACACCCATAAACTGCTGCTGGCCCATTGTACACAGGATCCACAGAGGAGGAGGATGGATATAACTTTAACAGTGTGAACAAAAGAGCAGGAGGAGGAGTGAAGACAGAAGAAAAGAGACACAAGGAGGTGAAGGAGAAGGAGGAGGAACAAGAGAATGGCACAAAGACGAGAGAGGACAAAAGCGCCGGAGAGGAGTGGAGGAGTCTGAACACTTCAGAGCTGTTCAGTGTAATCTCACAATATTAATTATTAAAAAAAAAAGCACACTTAAACTATAAGAGGTATTCTATCTAAAGTTAACTTCATATTGCTGCTAATGTTTAAATGCATCAGCCTGTGAAGTTTTCCCTCTTAGGCCCGTTTCCATTTCAGGACCATTTTAGTATTTTTAGGTTATTTGGTTAACAATAGTAAAAAATGTACACAATGTAAAATGTACTGTACATTTTAAAACTTCTACATTCAATCGGACACAGGCTCCTCTTATTACACAAATCTGACTTTTTAGAGCTTTAACCATTTAAAAAGTTGTTTCCTCTCATCTACTCACCCAAAGTTGTTTTTGGAGTGATATGTGCATGTTTGAGTGATCTTTAAGCGATTAGTTTCAAGACGCCATATTGCCCACTGTGACGTACTTACTTCATTCTCAAATTTAGTTTTAATTGGTGATACATATAGGATTCAGCAGTGTTGCGTAGTAATTTTGGTACAAATGAAAAAAATCTGCTGTTCCCTAGTGTGATCTGCAGCTATCCATCGAGCTGCTGAGTCTTTGTGGTGATGAAGTTTACACCGAGGTCAATCCGCACTGGACACCGCAGTTTTCCTAATGTTGAAGTCAGTGAGCTTAAATCTTTTATTAAGTCCTTTTAGATGAATATGGAGATTTTAAATGTGCACGCTTTAACATAATGATCCACGGGTGTCATAGATTAAAGCTACACAGCAGACAAAAGCACAATAGGTTTTCTTTAACTCATTTTATTGACACATTTCTCCTCTTTTGGGTTAGTCCTTGTTTTGAACTTCTGTAGCAATTATAACGTCCTATTTTAGGCCTAGTTTAGACTTGATGTTATGAACTGGTTAACCATTATAAATTTTCTAAACTCAAAAGGTTAATATTTTATAAGCTATTTATCGCACTTATTATAAATGTCAATGGTGTTTGGAAATATCTTTATTAATCCAAAATTGTGTTCTTTAGCTCTCCACTTGATTGCATTCCTGAAGTATGCTTGTGTTGAACCTGTTTGCATGTGCAACATTTAAGTAGCCTAGTGGCCCTCGTCCATTGAGAAAGAGGCCAATCATCAGCTGCCTGTGACTCACTACAGTGTACATTGGAGTGTGACTCAGACCAGCTCTTAACACAGTGTATGTGTAATCTGCCAACGTAACAGTAAACATGCGTCCCCATACACGCTAATGTTATTTAGCCTCATTATTTTTATTACGCTCTTGGTCCTTGATGACGGATGCAGCGTGGCCTTTCGTTTGCAGGGTTGTAAGTGAGCCGGTAATATGCTTTGAGGCCAGTCCATTACCGTAATGCCTGAAAGTTGAGCACTTAATAATATTTGTGGTGTTGGCCTGAAATGTTAATGTACTGAAGTGGTGGATCATCTGGGGACGTACTGACCTGAATCACAAAAAGTTGGTCAAATCTACAGTAGACTTCCAATACAAGATTTTTACACATTTTATTAATTATATTATTAATGGAGAACAATGAAAGTTAATTTGATAATGAAGGTTTGTGGTAACTTCAGCAGATGGTCAGATCATTTCAGAGCCTTAGGGGTGTTTGGCTGCAGTAGCCCAGAGAGGTACAGCACAGAAAGTACTTCAGTTTCTCCACAAGCTCTGGTTTTATTTCCTTCAGTGGTGTACATTTACAAAACACAGATTCACTCCAAGTCGTTGTGTTAAGTCAAAGCATGGACCTTGCTCCAAATATTCTAAGCTGTGGTGACTTAATCGGACCATAGCTGAATGTGGGTCAGATGAGGTACAAACCATAAGAATTTCTCCAAGATATAGTACATACATGTAGGGTTTTTGTGTCATAATCGAGAATGAAAGAAGAAGAAGCAGAAAATGGACAAGACAAAGTGATGTTATTGGGTTAAGTTGCTCATATAAATCTATAATAAAATAATAAATAAGTGAACCAGTAAAAATTTAGGCTGTTACTGTATTTTCATTGTAATAAAAGCTCCATAATAATTATGTAGGACAGATTAAGTGTGTGGTGTACCTGGTCTATCTCCATGAGTTTGGGGAAGGCTCCCGGCCACTCGATGGCCACTTTGACGATGTCTGCCGGTGGCGGCATGGCGGCCGGTGTCTGTGGTGTGGTCTGTCACACCTGCGTTGCTGCTACGGAAACGAGCTCATCCAAACCTGTGGAGACAGAGGAGGGTTTATAAGGACAAGGAAGGAAAGGAGGACAGAGGCAACAACAAAATAGCATGAAGTACTGCTCACGCAGTACTCTACTTCAAAGAGTATCACATATAACAAAACAAACCAAACACAGCACTTAACATGCACAGGACACTGTCTGTTCACAGTCCTCCAAAACAAAGCAAAGAAAAACAGTTATTATCTACCAATATTAGGACGTGCTTAGCCCAAAGCAACATGACCTTAAAAACTGTTATGCAAATTCTCCCACAGAAGTTCAAGACCTAAGACAGTGCAGTTTTCCTTTGACTCCAGCCACAGAACAAACATGTTACTTTGTCCTTGAGAGCTTTCACAATTCACACACCACTCTAGAATAACAAATAATTATCCTGAAGTAACAAATCCTTATATTGCAAATCACAGTAGAGAAGTATTCAAAACAGAAGCTTTTATTTATATGAAACTCCTGGCAACTCCTAGATATCAAGAGTAATGCAGCTTTACAGCATATACATAGTATATACTATTTGTATACATATGACTGCCGTGTATGAGTTTGAACATAGTAATGAGCCTGGCCTGGTGTTGTGAGTGAGTCAGCCCATAATAATCCACCATCGCTTTTATTCAAGGGCCCGTTGCCATGGAGTCCACTGCATCAATAGCTCAAGATGCATCTTTCTTGGCGAAGACATGTCATACTCCAGTCACGTTCATCACAACACCCCGAAAATGAGTCACTCCTTCCAAAGATTTGAATATTATCAGAAAAAATAAATAAAAAAATAGTATTTCCACACAAGATCAGAGAGCCTTTGTAACATATGTCAAATAGTTTGCTTTTAGTGGCAGGCAGAGAGAGAGAGCAGTCAAGTATCTCTCTGCTGTAAGGCAATGCAGAGGAACAGAAAAGATGGTGATGCAGTACTGCCTGAGAGATTCAAACATCTGTGTGAACAATACCGCTGGATTCAAATACTTCACCATAATTAGCATATTCTCAGTGAACCAGAGCACAAAACATGGCACTCATTAAGTTTGGGCTGAATGAAAAAATAACACGTCATCTAACGAAATGGCACAAAGTCTATTTTTGAAGCAGTAAAATTTGGCTGTTTAATAAGTACACATACAGTATTAAGTCCCCCAGATTAAAGACAGTGAAAATGTAGAGGTGGGCGATGCAGATAAAATTACAAGCACATTTCTGATTGCCATGAAATTGTTTGAATATTGCCTTCAGGATAGCCTAGAAAAGTTACGATTTTTGTCAATATAAATCCAAAGCAAAAAGTCCCACAAAATGGACTGAATGGCATGCACAGTGTAATATTTGGGTGCCTATGGTGACTGCAGACCTGGCTCTGATGTTCTTTGTAAACAGAGGAGCACGCGTGTGTGTTTCCAGCACCTTGTCATCATCCTCTGAGAAATACATGAGTCAGAGCCGGCCTTGGTCCGTATTGATCGCACACACACGAGCACACACACATGCACACACACAGACTTCTGACAGACCCCGTAAATCCTCTAAAACCATATACTTGGGTGTAATTGAGAGACGCGGAGCCCTGACACAAGTACGCCATGTTCAGATCCACGGGTAATCCAGGGAGCACGCCTTCATCATGTTTTTCCAGGAATCAATACAAGACTGCAGGTAACAGCCTCGGAGCGATAATGCCTTTGAGTGTTTGTCTGAGGCTTTTCCAGAATGTTCGGCAAACAATAAATAAATAATTAAATACAGAGTGACCTTTGGAGAAAAGGTCTCTAGTGGTATACCTTCTATAAAACATTGTCCTGATTTCAATCTTGACCTGGGTATGAAATATCGAGATCTGAGTTGTAGTAGTAGTTGCATGATTTTGTTTTGGAAGTTAGTAATAGTAGAAATATCTGAATTGTAGGCGTTATGGTAAAAAGTGCTAGACTGAAATACATTTGATTAGGGCTGCGTGATGGGGTTATAAAAATTCAACTGTGATCTTATCCCTGTGATGATCTCCTACTTTGGTCATATAGTGAGTCAGTATTTCTCAACTTCTTTAATGCTGTTGTGTAGGGCTCTGAGTGAGTGACAAGTACATCTAAACAATCAAAGTCAAGCCTGAACCTTAGAAGAAGCAGAAAAATGTATTTACCTCTTGAAGTCCTTAGAAAAAAAGTGTAATAAAAACCCATAACCAGTGGTAATGAAGGAAAGTATAGTACTGCACTTAAGAACAGTTTTCAGGTATATCTACTTAAGTACATTTTAGAGTGGGTACTTTTAACTTTTACTTCACTACATTTGAGAGCAGGTATCTGTACTTTCTACTCCACTGCATTTTTGAACTGGACTGTATGTAAAAAAGTATTTTTCATATAATTTGAGGGGTTATTTTTACCATGTTCATGGCAATATCCTGACTAAAGTTTTTGAGTTCAAGCTTCGGCTTTGAGTAAATGAAAATAAATACACAAAATTCAAAAGAAAAATCAAGAAATTGATTTGTATTGTTATTGTGACCAAAATGTGTATAATTTTAAATTAATATCACTACATTTACACTTTAACAAATTAAACGCTTGTGTGAAATATTTTATATTTTTACTCTTAAAGTCCATTTTTAAATGGGTACTTGAATACTTTTACTTAAGTAGATTTTTTCTTGAGTACATTTTTGCCACTGTATCTGTACTTTTAGTTAAGTAAAACTGCACTTAACACAGTAACACACCTTTTGGTAAAGCTTTTACAAATTTCACAGTACAGATCTATGTTTATTTATGATTTTATGAATAACTAGAGCAATATTATTTTACAGCAAGACTAGCTGGTTCTGGCTGAGATGGTCGACTTGTTTTCAGTATATTTAGTCGACAGTATACTTCTTCTGAAACGAGCTGTACTATGGGTCAAACAGGCTGGTGATGACAGCTCCTCAGCAAATGCTTCACTTAATTTCTGCCTCTCATCACTTGGCTCTTCCAATGTTCCTCTCCTCCATCAATCTTTGCTCTGCTTCTTGCCAAGTCTGTCTCTGGTCCTTAGTTCTCTTAATGTGAACATAAAACAGACTGGATTCATTCAGCAGGAGATTAGAGTCCAGCAGATCTCATTAGGCTAATGTGCTGCCTACAATGAAACAACGTCCAAACCGCCTTCGGCCATATAATGTAATGTTTCACAAAAGAATTTAAAAACAATATTTGGACAAAGAAACAGAAGAGCAATACAAAATTAAATGTCTCTGAATTCAAACAATGCTACCCCCCTTTGTGATACAGGTTATGACTCATCTGACATTTAAACTATGGGTCCACAGAAAAACAAAACACTGTTCTGGAAAAACGCCTGTCGAAAATAATAATTAGCTTGTGGTTTATTATAGTAATTTAGGTCCAGCATTATCATTGACCACAGTGGAATGTATGAATATAAAGAGGTACATTTTTAATACTGATACAATTGTGGGTAAATAAATTATATAGTATGATCAAATGTTTTGAATAAAGATTTTCTGCTTCTCAAAGAGGAACCATTCATCCAGTAGCACCCACATCATGCACATTCATTGGCCTTATCTCACAATGGTGAAGATGACTAAAAAAAAACAAAACCTGAAAAACTGTTAAATCGTCAAATTGGGACAAAGTGTTTGGGGCTCCAGTGAGGTTATAACTATTTCTGCATGCTTTGTTTGCACTCTTGCGCTCACACAATATTAAAATACATGCTCCCACTCGGTCAGAGGGGGGCTAGTCTTGGGTGACACTAACCATAATTCCTGAGATTAGCACCAAAAGGAAGGCAGGAGACAGGACAAATCTCATGTTACCGGTCTGCTGCCAGAGGTCGAAATGAAAGACCCCAAACATCAATAAAAGCCTACAGAACAGAGGAGCAGAGAAGTCCTGTGATTTGTTGGACCGGCCGGGTTTCACCTAAATAATTCATAATGTGTAATGAGAGGGGCGCATTAGCCACAGTGTCAGTGGAGCATCGCTAAAGGCCGGAGGAGAAAGGACCTATTACATTACAAAGAGGCTGCAAAAAGAAAAATCAGATCATCAGATTTATATCAAGGACCTAACTCAGATGTTAGAGAAAAAAAAAATATGACTTCCACTTCAAGCAAAGTGAATCCTTCAGAAGTTGAGAGAGCTATGAGTAAATTTACCCAGTCCTGTGACGCCTTTTGGGCTCTGTTAGTTGGTCGCAAAATGAACTAAGTGAACGAGACAGCGGTTTTTATTCAAAGTTTGCAAAGTAATAAACAAGGACTTTCCCAGCTCCAAGGACATCCAAACAACATGCTATTTTTAGATAGAAACAAAGTGAATACATTTTGACAAACTTTAATGGTGACAATAACAAGACACAACAACTTCCCACAACGGCATATAGGCTGTTTTATTCATCTAACACATATTTCGCCTATGCTGTGAGGTGCTGCATTTAAGCATTTGTCTTTAAAGATTTTCCATCATTGCAATCCAGGATACTCTGTTAGTTGATATAAGCCATAGATGTGCAGCAATGGAACAAATCATTTTAGAAGTTGTAAAGAAAACCATTCATCTTTGAGCTAGTAGTGCCAGTGTAAAGAATAGTTTGACTTGTAACCATATAAAATGAGTAGTATTTTTCATAAAATTGTCAATGGGCATTGAACAAACAAACAATAAATGCAATTTTCTGGTTTTCAAATGGCTTTTCATTGAAGTGGAAAATTAAACCCCTGACATAGAGCAGGGCTTTTTGAGTGTAAAAATGAATCCTCTTAGTTCACATTCAAGTGCCTATGTGCTTTCATGTGCCTGCAGCATGTATCCCATCCAACCTCATTACACAAAGAAATCTGTGCATGTAACCATCTATTCACCACCCTGTTGTATGGATTTCAAAAGTAAGGCCCCTTCACCTCTTCATCTGATGCCTCTACAATAAGCCCGCCACCACAGGGGCTCATGTGTATTAAGTTCAGTAATTCTTATCTGAGAACTGAAACAAAAGCCATCGTCATGGTGAAGGGGCAGAGTTATGGCTGCCTCCTTCACACACCTACACACAGGATCACATTACACCCTGGAGGAGAGGTGGGCGCTTTGGGGACATTTTACCAGGATAATACGAGATGCAAGAAAAAGTGACACAACAGCTAAGGTACTATAGAAACAGCCTGGCCAGTAGAGACTAATACTTCTCCCATTATAAACTGTACATGCTTATATAGACAGATAATGGAGAAATCCTTTTATTAGAAAATGATATGAAACACTGACTTGAGATATTAACAGATAGTTGTTAAGAATGACCCAAATCACAGACCTGATCACAGATAAGTGCAGTGGAGCAGAGGGCCAACAGTTTAATGTTGTCTGAGCACCATGCATTCTTAGCCCAACCAATTTCCTCATTTTAAATCTGATACAAAGGGCTAGAAGATTTAAAATACTGCTGAATAAGAGAACATACTTCAAATGAGCAGTCAACAGGAAGGCACTATAGATGACCAAAAAACAGCCACAAAAAGGAAGACAAATGAATGGAGGTGGTATTGGGTCAGGTTTAAAACTAAATCTATTTGAATATATTCCACTGCAGGTTTTCTAGTTACCCAATTTGTGTCACTCTTGTTCAGGCTGTACATATAACCAGGACATCCTGTCAAAAACGTAGATGCGGCACCAAGCGAGAGCCAGCAGCAGCAGACCGCAATCCCCGCCTCATGTTTAAACTGCATGTACTCTGGTATTAGAGAGTATTTTTAAATGCACGACACAATGAGTTGGGGAGGGTAGAAGTCTAAATAGCGTGTTAGGAGCAGAGCAGAGCATCAATTTGGAGGTAAACAAGTGAGTCAGAAACAATTAGCGAGACCTGGACAGTGTTCTGTAATCCAGAGAAGAGAAAAGCAGTCATCAAAACAGTGTCGGTAAAACACAAGGACACACTCAGCAACGGGAAAACACTAAATAGAAAGTGACAAGAAAAGCTAATCTAATGTGTAGGAGGCTCAGCTACATAATTACTTTCCAATGCAAGGCTAAGAATCTTTATCCGTTCCAAAGTTATAAAATACTGATACCACATTTCCACTGCCTCGAAACCATCAGGCCACAAGCTGCTACACTTTGGAAACATCTAGAACTTGGATGTTTTGGTTGCAGGAAAACAAGTGTCATCCCAGATCAACCAATAGGCATTGCAATAGTCCAAACTACAACTTTTTGGCCTTGCAAAGACACACTACATTACAAAGTAGTGAGGGCGAGTGCATAGGGCCGCACCCAGAGGCCTACACAGGATGTAAAAGTGTGTACAAGTAAAAACATTATAAATATATAAACACTTACCTGATTCTTTTGAGTCAAGAAATCCAGTGAATGTAAACTAATGAAAGGCTATGTGATGTTATAGTAAAAAAAATAATGCAGAGTTCAAATAAGTGACATGAAGGTGGTATAAAACGTTACATGGACAACTACATAGTGGTCTATACACTAGTCGCCTTGAGCAGAAGAAGCTCAGAAAAAGAGAGACAGGAAGAAGGAAGTAGGCGTACTTCAGAAAAGAGGAAACAAGTCTCACAGTAAAAAGCGGCAATATACAAAGACAAGATGGCAGCAAGAGAAGAATCTAGGGAATACAACAGAAGGCCAACTTAAAATCAGTGAATGACACAAGGTTAGAGGCACTTACCAAAAAGTAGTGCACTTTGTGGGGCACAAGATTTGGGCAGAATCCTGCAAAAGAAAAGAAAAACAGAAATTAATCACTTGAAATATGTGAACATATGACAATTAAAACATGTGTAATGTTCTTTGTGTTAGGGGTTTTGATTGCCCATATTGAAAAAGGCTGATGGGAAATGTTTTGCTGTTAGACCAAACCACCAGTCACAATATACAGGAAGAACACTGTCTAGGGCCTGAAGATGGACTACAGCCATTTGAAAAACTGCACTAAGAGAGTACCGTTACCAAGATAAGAGCCAAAAGGCAAAATAGATTAGACGTTACTTGTGCCAAAATATAATAACTTTCCCGATTTAGCTTTACCAATTTTCTTCAAATAACACATGCTAAGAGTCAACTTGAAAGTACAACAAATGTGCCAACATTGACTCGTCTGCCAAACACTGCCAGCAAAAATCACTTGTGAACTCAAAATCAGAATCTTGGCAAAAATAAACTTTATGAAGTCAGTCAACACATGGTGCATCTGTGAAAATGACACAAACAGATGTGGACTCCACCCAGACATAGGTCAGCTGTGAGCAGGGTGAGTAAAGGAAGTTCAGGATATCCACTTCTGACTGAGGCGTGCATGAAAAACAAACCAGCACAGTCCAGTCCAAAACCACTTTAAAGATGACAACAAGTGCAGAATTCTTAGTGTCATTCAGTCGCATGCTTTTTGGTAATAAGTAATCTGATTTAGTTGCTAAAAGGTAATATTTTGTGATACTTTAGTGATCTACCAATAGTGCATTCAAGGTTCTATACAAATAAAAAGGTCAAATAATGTAATAATGCTTTGATTGTCAACTCACCAAGACTCCTTCCTTCAAATATTTATAATCCAACCAGGCCAAATTCACTGTCTGCTGCTGCTGCTAAATGCCCTTCATCAGGCTTTTAAACTGCCACAAGCTGTTTGACTATAAGAAACAAAGTGCTGATTCTTAGTCATAAATGGAAGGGAATTTTAGTTACAAGTTGATACAGATGAGTCATATGTTAAAATGGATTGTTCAAATGGTTTAAAGTATTTTTTTAATGAAATAATATTGCTTTTAGTTGCACCATTAATCTATAATTGTGGCTAAAAGGATTTCATTTGGTGACATGTTTCATACCCAAAACGAACAAGGCAAATGATCAAAATGGCTGCCATTACTGTTGTGAATACGGAATTATGAGCTTGCTGTCGCTCTGATCCTGGCCTGCATTACTACCTGGAGCGAGATGATTCATAAATGTGTTACATTGAGAATCAAATCCGAAATGCAAACTTGTAAAGCGTATTTTCAAACAGGTGAGTGAGTAGTTTCCAAATCATTATAACGCTTCTCAATCTCATGCAGTAAGTTTAAGTAAAATGTTCACATGAGGATGACTGACGGTAAGACAAGGCTATTAGCTGCAGAACATGAACAAACCTATAGGAGACACTAGGGCAGAGGCAGACAGAGTGTAAGGCTGGATCAGTGTAATAATAATGGGAGAGATGTAAACAATATCAGCTCTGAACCTGCATCGACCTAGAGCTGCAGCATAGAATATAGAATTTGTTATTTACTACTTTGCAACCCAATAAACAAAGTACTAAAAATATACAATGCATTTTCTCTGCCAGTAGCAACCATATAGTGTAGTAATTATCTCATCATTACGTTGAAGTAAACAACACTGCCAACAAGGTTAAAATATGAGAAGTACGAGTTATTGTGAATGCAGCCTGTAAGACACTCCCATGGGTGCTGTACTGTCTTCATAGTAAGGTGTATAAAAGTACAGTGTACCTTTATAGACATCATCATATGAGCTATGTATATTACTAATACATGTACATAGCCCACATGAGGAAATGGAACTTGTAAAAATAACATGAAGTAAGTATATAGAGCTCTGACTAATCCTGTGTGTTCAGCAGCTCTGTGGAGTATGAACAAACTGCAGTAATGTCAAAGAGTGAGAATAAATATATCCTTGTACTCACTCATGCCTTTGTGACTCAACCAGGAAAGTCTTAAAAAGAAAAGATGCAGCCTATGTGTTGTAGGTATAGGGCAGAATCCATTCATTTAAAAAGATCTAGAACCATTTTTGGATGTTAATACATCTACGCAAACATTTCACAGTCCAATGATGTTCATCTGGTCTTATGTTAATTTATTTTAATTATTTTTTCAGACATCAGACAGCGTAGGTGTAACAGCAACAAAACACAAAGCATAAGAGGAGAAACTCAAATCTGCCATTTCTGACCATTGTAAAAAGAGAAAACCACATTATGGACCAGGACAGAACAAACATCATAGGGACAGAGGACAACAAATATTGTCGTTGGATTAAGGAGGCAATCAAAATACAGAAACGTGCCCATAAGATGTTAAACCGGGACGAGGGGCCTTTTTACTCCCACACACCTGGGATGCTGCCCTGAAGAAGTCAGACTGTAGGTGGTGCTGTTATCCTGCCTCCACCAGTAGGAAGACTGTGCCAAAACCTGTTTAAATCAGGAAAACTGCTAGTGAGCAGTCGAAACTATCAGGTATGAAAACAGACTAAAACTTGGTCTGAAAAAAGAACCAAGAATCTATTAAAATAATAAAACATTTAACATTTAAAAAGCCGCTATGCCGACCTTGATCAAAGAAAATGCTGTTTTGCAATTCTGTGCAATGAAAAAAAATCTGAAATGTTTATTGTGCAGTGCTTGGTTATGGTCGGGTGCGATGAAAGATTTCTGATGGAGGAGAAAATAGTTTTCATCATATGTTTTACACTGAGACAAATATTTATCTTAGAACCATTGTACAACCAAAGACGAGCTGTGGAGAGAGAATCCACCTTTTGCTGCCTCTACGATCAAACTCTCCCAACAGTAAACGCCATCAAAGTAACAGCTGCAGAGTTCCATTGGGAACCAGTCACATTTTCCAACTTAAATTTCATTAATTAACTTTTCCAAATATCTAGGATGTAGCGATCACATTACCAATCAGAACTTAGAGTCTGATGTTTCCTCAGAAAAACTTTTGCCATAGCCATGAATGATTGTTTGAACTATCTCCCAGTGTGACTGACAGCCGTCTTGAAACTTTAAAATTCTTCATATCATGTGTAATGAAAAAAAAAAACCTTTTCCCACTTTTCTCCTGCTTTGGTGAGCCTCAGTCATGCTTTGAGAAAGTGAGTGGTGGATTTAACCAATGGTCACACCAGTGACGTGTGAACATTCTGAAGTAGTTTCAGTTACCTCCTAAAGATAATACTAAGATTTAAAGAACATAATGTCTAACCCTAACTCAACCTGCCTGCTGTGTTTTACAGTTGCTTACATTTTACTTGCTGAAAGGCATGATGAAGCATACATTCTGATGTTTTTGGCATTTCATTTTGACCCATAAAACCAGCGATGAGTCAGTGCTTACCAAATCTAAATTGTACCTAATAACAGCGGATATATTTGAATGTGCTGCTAAAAGAGGATGCACTTACAGCTCGCTTGTTCGAGGGTGTTATGCAAAAGTAATTATTACACTTTTCTCCATCGGCTGAAAGACAACGGACAGCATTCCGTCCAACGCAGATCTCACTGGTTTTAAAAATAACACTCCATGCTTTTTTCATTGCATAACAGCATATCACTCAGCATCAAGGTTGCTGTTGAGAGCTCAAAAAAGGAAAGTGGAGGACAATTAGGTGTTTACCCTGTCAGGGTTTTATAGGAAGGAAGAAAACAAGTGCGATAACAGAAACCCTTAGTTTTTAATGTGACTCATGGTGAGACAGTGACCTTCTGCTCTTAGGCTCCTCAGCTCAAAGCGGGTCAACTCCTACTCCTACTCATGGACGACTTGGGAAAAAGATATGAGTTATGCCAGTAATTTATGCTGTGTTTATGGGTCTAACAGGAAGCATTAGCCACACAATAATGTAAGCAGTGATAAAAGCAGTAAGATATATTACATCCTGTAAGCAAGGAACTGTCCAGTGTGGAGATTTGTCCTTTGCCACAGTCTTATCAGTATCACCGGGGTAAACTGTCAGGAGCTGGTGGCTTGGTTAACTTGTCATTATACAGTTAGTACCAAGTGAAAGATTAGTCTATTCTGCTTGTTTTAGGCTGTTGGGGTAAACCGCACCACATAAACATGAAGAGACTGTGAAAACGTCATACAGATAGACTTACCAGCCAGGCCTCGATATTAAACTCAGCATTCTCTTAGAGTGAAGTCAAAGGACACAACCACATTGCAACTCCAGGGATTAGAGTTATTTTTTGTCAGAGAAACATTTATAAATTCCCAACAAGTTAAGTTGAAATACCATTTTATATAAGAAGCCAGTTATGATCACTGAGGTACTTAAACTTCACTGTTTCTATAAAAATAGTGCAGTAGAAATGTCCTGACCATTGTCTTTGATGAGCAGCAGAGGGATTTTATAGCCTTAGTCTAGATTCCAGGGATAATAATGACCATAACCCTAAATTACCTAAGCCAAAGAGAGAGTTGATAGATAAATGTGTGCTGTGGAGATAAAAATGTCAGCTATGCCACAAGAGTCCCTAGAGGCCCCCACCACAGGAGCTGCTCTGGCTGCAGGCCCATGGATCTAATGCTGTAATGTTGTAATACTATAACCAACTTAGCCAAGAACATGAAGAAGCAGCCTGGATTCTGAAACAAAGAAACAGCAGTGAAATTGTGAAGAGGGAAGACACAGTTTCTTGTAGGTTTTATCCGTGTTTTGCATGATTACTGATGTAAAGTAGTGTTGTTGACGTTGGGACGTTTAAAAAATATGCTCACAAAGGGGATAATAATGATGAAATAAGCTGTAGCCGTTCAGCTGGAGGGTCAGTGATAGGCCTGGGACGATACTGAAATTTGGTGTCACGATTATCATGGCCAAAATAATTGTGATTAACAATTATACCTCAATAATTATTAAAGCTGCTGACAGTTTAAAATGCTACAGATATGAGTAATTATAATTTGAATATTATGAATAGGTTTCATATTTAAAACAACTGTTACAGCACTGTACTTTGTCATAAGTGAAAACAACAATGATCCAGAAGAGATCAAGGAGAGGGAGGTTTTTTCTGTAGATTCAGGTGATATAATGGTGATAATCATTGTTAGCGATTATCACGATAAACTATATTATTGTTTATGGGCCCATCCCCTGTCAATGGTTTAAAATGTCATTCTTCCATTTCCTTCTGCTCCATTTCAATCTTTTTTTCCATTCCATACCGTTTTGTTCTCTTCTATTCTATGCTTACGGGCGACAGTGACTTATAAAGTGGCCATCTTGTAGAAGGAAGGCCGGTTTGAAACACACACTAGAAACTTCACCCACCTTGCCATTTTAATCTTTAATTATTGTGATTTCAGGCATGTTGGCAGCTACATTTTCCTTTAATTAGTAACTTCCCACCACAAATTTGGTTGAAGAGTGAATGAAAAACTCAACAAACTTCTACAATAGACAGATGAATTAACCTCATTCCATTACAGTAATCGTTAAACAAACTCAGTATTATTCAGTGCATAATATAATCACAAGAATCACTGCCATGTCCCATTAGCTTTACTTTAGCATTCAGAAATTACGATTACATAAAGTCTCATTCTTGAGGGGTGACGTAGACATGGTGTAACTAATTGTGAGTAATGACTAAAATCATGGTTTATACTGAGACATCTCTACTTTTCATTCTATCCTATTCCATCCCATTTTATCCTTAGGTCTCAAAGAAATCAGCAATACAAAGAGAGCAGTGCCAGAGAATCAAAGATAGATTCTAGAGTAACATGTGGGAGATGAATGGGATACGAGCTTGACCTGGGCCTGTCCTATACTGACTGATCACTAGCACAACAATGACCTCAGAGTCCTGGGCAACGCTTCAAGGAGCAGCACATCCCACCAAAGTTCCCCACTCCGCAAACTGAGGATGTGTGAGGGAGGAACAAAGACAAGGCTATGGACCACACAAAACCTCTGGCAGGTCATGTGACAGGGCGCGGGGACGAAAGCCGGCTTCTGATTGGTCAATGAGGGAAAGGCATGGGCACAGGTCTATAGGCCCATTGTCCGACCGCCTGTATGCATAGTGAGAGTGATTTGAGCCGAAGAGCACTGTTGTAGCAGCATTCCTCATTCACAAGCACAAAACGCCTCCATCCTACAGTGACCTTGACTACTCCAGCAGAACCGTGTGTCTCATTTCCAAGTGGGAGGCATTTCATAAACGGCACACATCCACGCAATATATACCACTTGTATTGATAAAAATGCTCACTAAGTAAAAACAAAAACTAAAATACGACCATCATATTCATATATTTTTCCCCACAGAATCCACAAGCACTGGAAATGTATTGTATCAAATAATTTAGTCAAATTAACTCATACTGGCTGTCTACCTCAGGGCCTCTGTGGCTACCATTACTGAGTACTGTATGAATACAGCACAAACTTTAAAAATATGTTTGTCAAAAAATGTAAAATTAATTTAAAATGGCCTGTTTAATCAAATCAACAGAATCAGACAAGAAAAAAGTTTGCAATTCTATGATTTATTATGTCCGACATTAAAGAGGATTTTAGTTCATGCTGAAAGAAAAACAAAAAAATCCTATAGACTTGTGCCGTAAAGCAGCTTAGTGAAACTGGTGACACAGCAGTTTTGTGCAGCCAGTCGTATGACCACATGTACTTCTCACATTCTGTAACCTCATTTACTGAAGGCCAAATCAATACTCAGAGTGTAAAGACAGGCCTGTATCCTGCTCATCACCCAGCGATTCATCTCAAAAAAACTGTTTTGGAGAAAGGGAACACAGTTTTCTTATACAACTGGGCTCATTCATTAAACCAGCATGAGGCACTTTTCACTTCCACAGAGTTTGGAAACAAATGATGACTGAAATCCCACTTCCTCAAAATGCTAAAATTACCCAGCAGAGCAAACAGATTGGAAAAAGGTGCGTGCATGATCAAAACAAAAGAGGAAGATATGGCCTCTTGTTATTCACAAAACACACGGTTATGGTTTATACAGATTACTCTTTGTAAAGGAGATAATGTGGCTCCAGTGTACTGTCTGGAAATGTGATAGACAGGTGTGATGGGACGCCACGTTTACACTAGACTTCTCAAACACTATAAAGCAGGAATCCCATTAGAACAATGCAGTGGATGACACATTAGATATGACACAAATAGGCTACTGTAGATTTTAAGCATGAGTGAAGTGTTGTTCACAGTTAAAACCAGTTGTGGGTAAAATAAAATGATGAAGAAATAAAGTTGAAATGGAATCAATATCTTCTCTGAATGTGATTTGTGGGACCATATTTCATCAATTTAATTTAAAAAGTATGTGTTTTGCATAGCACCATGGTTTATTCACCCTATGATATTATCCCTTTACTTTGGGCAAGTAAAGAATCTTCCCTCACTGCTGACAAGAGCAGACATTGCAGACAAGTGCTGTGTGTTAAATGGGATGTGAAGAATGGGGCATCCTGGGTCAGGGAAATTCCACTGCCACTGATTGTGAAGCCACCAAGGCCATGCTTTCATTTTGTCCATTCAGAGAACAAACATAAACAAGCACAAATGCTTTGAGAAAACATAACTGCACCAGGGAATCCCATGCAATCATTTAGACACACAGTGGTGAACTGTAAAACCATTACTGTACATTATTTCAAGGGAATTCTACTTGGCTAAATTCACTTTAGCTCAAAGGATTATGTCTTCACCGACGCATGAAATAATCTAAAGGTCATACTATTATGGTAACTCCACAAACCTTAATCTGCTGCTTCCTCTTTAATGGCTTTTAAATTGTGTCAAAGCCCCAATTGCTGTTACAAGCCTTATTTCTATAATGAACATGCTCTTATCTAAAGTGCCACGCTGCCAGTCACAGTGCCCAGCTCAGATTGCTATTCCACACTATCCCCTGTTGGCCTGTACTAGCCTAGATCGAGATAAAAACATTTGGGATTGATTTGGGGCTATTTTTATGTGTCCTACTTGAACTAAATGGCTGTGATACTCAGAGGAAGACACTGAAAATGCATATTGAGCTGCTGTTAAAAAAATCATTGGAAAGCTAAAAGGTGGAGCTGGCAATGGAGGGCTTGTAATAGTTAACTGTGTGTTTGGAAGAGGAGGGCTTGTAATAGTTAACTGTGTGTTTGGAAGAGTAGCACAAGGCTAACACAATAGTATCATTTATTTATATGTAGCTGTTTTAGGGTTTAGGGTTTAGATCTGGTTTAAAAAAAATCTCACTTATAAGCAAACACATGCTTGTTTAGGCTTGGTTTTGTTTAATTTTATGTCAAATTTACTTTGGTTGACTTACATTTCCAAAAGATGTTTGCAAAGTGTAATCATTTAAAGACTTGGGTGAGTGCAGATAAATGCGATGGCGGGGAGGTCAATCTCATGTGGAATCAGGCAGCAGACAGGTTTAATAAAAGTAAAGAGATGGAGCCGTCTCTGGTGACCTGCTGAGATGACTGCTCTTATTGAACCATAACTCAGATGTCCATTACATAAGCCTATAACACACAGGTCTGTGCTGCAGCTGCCAGTGCAATTATACAGCAGGACTATCATCATCACAGATGTAATAGGCACTCTACAGGACAAGTCACATCACAGGAGATGTGACGGCCATCGCTTATGGATGATAAACATACGGAGGTTACCTAGCCCAGATCTTGACTTATATCCCGCTCATTTGGATTAACAGTACAATGACAAAGTATCAGTGAGATGTGTATGCTAAAGAAAAATATTACCAATGAATAACATGATTTATGTTATTGTTGTTAATAACAGCTGCATCTCAAGTGCATATTTGCATATTAATTTTACCGCATGTGGCCTTTCTGATTCAACCCTCCTAATTCAGACTGGACTGGTTTATTGTTCAGCCAGTGAGACGCTAGGTTCAGCTCAGTGCTGCGTCCTGGAGCAGTTCTGATGTGTTCAAGCATCTGCAACCTTCATCTGGGTCCAGATGTGTGGTGTGAATCCAAAAGATTTCATTTTCATTCTTTTCCTTATTAAGATCCTTGTGGATCAACCAATCACAGGGCTTGTGAATCCCACCACTTTGGTACAAAGTAACATGTTGGACGTGGTGCTCATGCACCATAAGCTCTCTGATTGGCTGCCAGGTGCTTCACAGCTGTGCAGCACATCCACGTTGATCTGAAGCTCAAGTATATAGCCATGTGGAAGATTCGATAGGATCAGAGCGCACATGATACCTCTGTGATACACAATCATTTCCTCAAATTGATCAATATCAATATTAGATTTTATTTTTTCTTATTACAAAAAGTTAATGAACTGAGACTTTGTGCCTTAAAAAAAGAATCAATTCTACCCCTCCAAATTCAGAACTCTTCTCCAAGCCACATTTAAATCATGCCAATCAGTGCAATCTGAAAACAATTTATCATGATTTGATTAAATAATAATAATAATAATAATAATAATAATAATAATAATAATAATAATAATAATAATAATAATAATAATAATAATAATGCTATCCTAAATAAAAAATAAGACAGGTAAATCATTTTGGTTTGATCCTTGTCACATAAATATTTGCCACGTGGACACTAGTATAAGGCTCAGCTCAGGCTAGGCCTCATCGTTCCGTATGAGAGGCTTCAGTCATGTTGTCAGTGTGGCTGGCACTAGTGAGTGGGAACAAAAGAGTCACTGTGGTGGTCAGTCCCTGCTCAGTGCACACAGGCCTGGCTCCAGCAGCTGTCCTGGGTCCCCTCCCTCAGCAGACCCCCAGCTGTGCACATACATCACTATACAGCACACAAACAGCACACAAACACTGGCACATGTCTCTGGGGTGCCATGGGAGACACGCAGTGTGCTCTTCACTCAGGCGCCTCTCTCACAGACTATCAGAAGCATCAGGAGCACGCCAGTGCACCCAGCCACAACACGCCAGCGCACATAGAAAATACAGGATTTTATTTACACAAAGGATTATTATACTGAACAGTTAAACATAAAAAATAGATTAAACCCTCAAGCAAAAAACAATACTAAGTAGAATCAAATTTGCCATAGTACCAGTACTTTTGGTGAAAATATACTTTTCAATGGTTGAATATTTTCTCCAGACACATGCATTCCTACTTTCTGTTCAGCCTTTCATGGCAAACATATTATTGTGAACTTTATTTTTGCCTTCTGAGCCCATGTGCCACACCCTTTCACCACTATGCCCTGTCCTGCCTCACCAGATGCTCCATGCCCACTGTTTTACTTCAGCCATTCATTTACAAACCTCAACCTCCCACTCTGCTCAGTACTGTCCTTTACTATTTATACCAGCAGCAGCCAGTCTCAGTTTTAAACCATATGTTTAATCCTTACTATGTGTCCACCCTACTGTTGTACTGATCACTCACCAGCCTATTCCACCTCAGCCTGTGTGTGTGTGTGTGTGGGGGGGGGGGGGGGTGCACATGTATGCGTGTGTGTGTATGTACAAGTGCCCAACCCAGTTGAAGTCTCTCATTGGGGGAGCACTTGTGGCCGCTTTATTATTGTCAAGTAAAGCCATGGGTGGGGGCTTGTTCTGTGGTAGTCATAACATCTAAAATTATTCATATTTTGAGGTATTTTGGTTGAAGTCACTGAATTTAGGCACTAATTTTGATCTTTTTAGAGTTTCTGAGATGTGGAGTATTGTTATTAGTAACTGCAGTATTGTATGTTATATCATAGCAAGTTAAGAGTTAATGGATAACGTGGGAATAGCGTGATAGTGGTCCAGCAGCAAGGACTATACTATACTATAGGAGCTTTTGTGTTTTGTGCTAAATGAACATCAGGTTAAGATGGTTGAGCATCTGCAATCTAGGATCACCATCTTAGTGCATGAGGCAGGGCATCCTGGGCAGAATACACACCACTGGGACTGACAGAAACAAGATGTTAGGCTATTGACAGTTGTAGTGAATCTCTTTAAAACAGCGAAGGTAAAATTCATTCTCCTTTACTTTACATGAAATTGTGTGTTATAATATTGTAATAGAAGAAGTACAACATTTTTAAAGGAAATGAACTCAAAAGCACTAATTGTGGTCTCTTTATAGGTTGCTTCCATGTAAAAACCACCAGCAGACTGTCCAGACTGGAGAAAAACACAAGAGGAGGGCATTCCTTAAGGCCACAGTTTTCATTGCTGTGGGTACGATGTCACTGGAAATTACGTAATCTACACTGAGCCTAACCCCCTCCCTCCCCCTCTATTCACTGTATGGGACACAACATGTTTCAACACGTTTACACCTACTCTCGAGGCATTAGGTGATCAAGGCCTGACCTTTTTGGGCAGGAAGTAACTACACATGGCATCAACAGGATGTGGCTCAAGCTTTGTGCAGAGGTCCATTTCTTTGGTACTATCTAAAACCTATTAAATTTTTGTCTATTTTTTAAAGTCGCCTTGGTATTTCCTGTGCCCTCGTGCCGCACTGTCTTAAAGAAAATGCTGCTAGACAAGTTGGACGCTCACGTACACAGCCAAATAAAAACCGTGTTAAGCTTCCCCTGCAGACAACAAAAGAGCAGACACAGCAACAAGCCCCGAAGGCAACATTAAACCCGCTACTCTGCCACCACAACACACCAATAAGAGACTGAGCTGAACTCAGCTGTGGCCACATGGACAAGAATAGTCAAATATACTTCAACATGGAACACTTTTGAACAGCAGCTATGTAATGTGGAAAGCTCTTATTTTAAGACCACTAGAGCTAATACAAAGCAGGATTAGCTGGTGGATCCACTTTCTATTATATCATTTGACCAATCAGTGATGAGACAGACCTTATGATACAAGGCAGCAAAAGATGCACAGATACTACTTATTTATGAAAGGTAAATTGATTTTATTGTTATTAGCATTAATAGGTATTAGTTATTAGTATTAGGTTATAGTATTAGTATATTCTGGTCACAATATAATTTCAAGAACTAAAAAAATGCAGTATAATGAAGTCATTGTGGAGAGCACAAACAGAACTGTGCTCTGTGTCTGTGAATGACAATAAAGCCTGTCCAGGTCTAATTTAATAATGACTCCAAAGACTCAAAGTTGGCCTACAGCCTGTCACAAATCCGAGTCGTAATAAGATTGTATTTGACAACTTGAATGAAAAGGACTTAAGGATTTCACTGTTGTATTGTATTGTTTGTTTGGATTTATTTGTATTGTCATTTTAATGTCTTTCTTATTCCGTGAAGCACTTTGAATTACTCTGTATGAATTGTTCTATACAAATAAACTTGCCTTGTTGCTTTGCTAGTATAATTTAATAATCATAGAATTTATAAGTGTATTATAAATAGCACTTTACATTTTTGCATTATACAACATCACTGAAAGAAAATCCATGTGTCGCGTTGATCTGAAACAGTCTCGTTTAAATACACTGGTTATGCAGATGCACTTTCTGCTTTTCTCTGTAACCATCCAGTCACCCAGATAAAAAAAAAAAAAAAAAAAAAAAAAAAACACACACAAACCTCACAAACAACTCAAAAATAGATGTCACCTGCTTGTCTCAACTTAGTCAGAGTCTGTGCTCGGTTAATGAGGTCCAGTAGAGCGCAAATGGCTTATATGTTGCTATAACTACTCATTTCACAATCTCATAACAAATGGAGCTTTTAATTCAATACACCAATTTGTACATGGCTGATATGTAAACTGTGAAATTGACTGAACAAACTGTGCCATTAATTACAGCACAAAACCACCAATATGGCAGCTTCCTTTGATTTGACAGGCATAACAGAAGCCCTTAAACGCTGTGCTGGATTTCTGAACTGCTACAGAGCTATTATATAGATTCTCTTCTTGTGAGAGAGTCCAGTATTATTTAGCTGTGCTTCAGGTGATGAGAGGCAGAGTGAGGCTGTGAGGGTGATTATGGCTGGTCTGGAGCCAACAGCAACACGCCGATTCAAAAACAGCTGGAGAACTGATCAGAGGAGAACAAGTAAGACGATCTGTCTCTGGTGCACAGAGCAGAGTGCAGATCTGTTTACAACCAGAGAAGGTGACAGGGCATCATAAAGAAACACCATGAGAAATATATATGATTATACTGTCAAGATCAAATTAAAAGGCTGAAGGATGCAAAAAGGCTGATCCGCTGCAGTTTTGGAGATGCTCTGACTTTGGTGTGAGCAACAAGTTTTCATTTTGTCCCAACTCGTTTTGATTTGCAAACCATAACAGCCATGCAGTAATAATATCACAGTAGTGGTTCAAATGGTAATAGTATTGCAAAAAAACTCAAAATGTTTAATATTTCTTAAATGTCAACATAAACCCAACACAGGTGAACTCATTAAGAAATCACAACATCACAAAGACAAATGTTTGGATAAAAATGGATAAATATTATATGTAGGGGTGTCAGTCTCTGAGTCTCTGGCGATTTGATTCGATTTTGATTATTGGGGTCCTGATTCGATAAAAAAAAAAAAAAAAAAATCAATTCTGAAACAATTTTTCATTCAAAAACAAATTATTTATTCACACATTTCAAGTTCCCTGTTGTAACAATAATTTGTGTCAACTGTAAATCCATACAAATACAACTGTTGTTAGATCAGGCGAGAATCTGAAAGAAGGTATCTGAAATTCTCTTTATTTATTTTATTACTTCATAATTTAGTTAAAAATAGTAGCTTTTGTCAATCATAATCTAGGCCCAGTTAATTCCACTCTGCAGTGATTAAACTTAAATATGTAGGCCTATTTGTCAAAGATAAGAAATAATACATGTTTTCTAAAATAAAGTTATAACCTGTTCACGATGAATGGGGCTCTGGGCCTTTTACTTGGACAAGTTGTAACTGTAGTTAGCACATTGACTTTCCTTTGTTGTTAACATCAACACGCAAAGAAAACCACAGAGCTAAGGTGATTCAAAGTAACGCTGATGTCCCATTCATCTGTCTCAGGGCCTTCTCACGTAAGTCTCCTGCTCGGTGTGTGTGTTGCATGTGTGTGTCAACTCCCCTCCTCCTCATTCTGGGGTGCAGAGCGGATGTTGACTAAAAAAAAAACACGAAAACAGCAGTAGCACAACATAATCAGGATAATTTCCCCATAAACAGAGAGAATACTCAAAGACAGACAGGTAAGTAAAAGACATTATGTTTGTTGGAGTGGTGTCAATCCATCCTCCAATCCCGCTGCTATAGAGAGCAAAACATGGTGATCTTGGCATGTTATGAGAGCCCTGCTTTTTCACTCCCTGTACAAAAGTAACGGAAAACTCCACAGTGCAGCCTTGTGCATCTGAGAGGGCAGCGGCGTGACAGAATGGGTTCATCTTAACTTTAATCACATTAATTATGCACAGTTTTACTATGTATAACTTCACCTCTCTGTCACCTCCTCCTATAGAACATACAGTGCTGCGTAAAACTTAGGCAGGTGCATAAACCAAAACAAACACTGCTGTCGGGTTATAATAGGGTTATAATAAGGCTATAAACATTTATATTTTATTGATGCTTACAGTGATGATGTCCTTAATCATTTCACTTAAATGATTATGAAAATGCAATGTGTGCTAAGACATGCCAAAGAGCCTGTAGTTCAGCAGTGTGCTTAAGTGAATTTGAAGGTTTCCAGAAAACATCAGACAGCTCAGACTCGTCAGTGCACCTGCGTAAATGTGCAGTCATCCGAACGTGCTGTCCATTCTCATCAAGTGATCATTTTGACAACATCATTACTGAGCGCAGGCTTCAGATGCAGGGGGCAGGTCTATGATTGGCCTATGCCAGCTGTAAATACAACATACACTTGTACTGTATATCCTCTTATGGTTTTCTTTACGTTTGTCTTTTTATAGATTTCCAAAAGAAGTTTTTTCTTGGGGCAGGTTTTGCAGCATTTATAGACGCACAGACAACCCTGAGGCATCTGCTGCAAAGTCTTCAGGGCTCTAACTTCTAAAAACACAGTTGGTTAGGCCGTCCACTGGAATAAGACCATCTCAAATGCTTCTAGGCTTAAAACATGGTAAAAGCAAGAGTTGGTAGCATCAGTATTCGTTAGCTGCATAGTGAAAGCAATTTGTGCAATTAAAAAGGTGCATCGCGCAAGTTCAAATGCTCAAAATAATTATATAATCACTCCTATGCTGGCTTGCCTGATGCGCAGAATGAGTTTTTCTGTTTCTCCTGCGGCTGCCTCTATGAGTTCATGCTGTCAATTATACGAGATCAATTTGGGGTTTGAAAAATGTGCGCTCATTGGAAGTGATGCAATGCAGGTTCTCGTTTCAATGGATCTGACTTCCTGATACGCCGCCATAACTAAACAGTGTGAGAGTGTTTTTTTGACTATCATAGCAGAGTTGGAAGATGAATTCTGCATCATCAAGTAAGAGACTGGCCTCCAGCGGTTCCCAAACATCATCAGAGACTCCACATAAAATAAAAAAGAAAGGTTTTATCTAGTGCCACCAAAAGGGCAAAATTAGTCTGACTGGTGCCGGAGTCGGACAAGACCAAACATCGCAGCAGCATTTTCTTCTGATGATAAGGTAAGACATAGTTACGAAATAAGTAATAAGGTGTTTGTCTTATATTTCTCCTGTTAATGTAGATGGAGCCAGTCATTGAACTTGTGTAGCTACATATGGCGGCTTGGTTTGGCGGATGCACTGCACATTATGTATTTAGCTTATTTGCAGTATGTGAATAGCAGCTTGTTGTAATTGGTCACTTGCTGAAGCAATGTGTGACTCGTTTGCAAAACTACATTTATGTGAGCCATGATGACATCGTAACAAGTGTTTGCGAGGAAAGCTCATCATTATTAGCAACTCATGAATTTACCAGCAAAATAATCAAAATAGAATCGACGTTGATCAAGACAAGTTGAATCAAGTTGTTTCTGGAGAGGAAGGCCGAAGATACATCACTGAGAGTTGTTTGGGTTGTGCTCGTACAAGCCTGTGCAGTGAACACGCACAACACTGTGGCTGCAGTTCCACTTCACGCCAGGTGTGTCAAAATAGTACAAAAAACTCTAAAACTGTAAGTGTGATGCTCCTTTAAATGCAATTTAATATCAATATTATATATAGAATTTTCTTTTCAAACAATTTGCTTTTTCAGGAAGAAGCAGTCACATAGTTACTTTTCAAACATATGCATTTGCCATATAAAGAGAAGAAATGGTCCAAGGTGGGCAGGCTTATATGAACTGCAGACAGGTAAACATCCTCTGAAACAATATGGACATGGAGCAGTGACCCATACTGAAAGACACATTATTATGAGGACATGCCTCAGTGCACATACACTAAAGACAGGCTATAATTAGACGGTGCTGAAGAATAGCACCTGGGTCATACTGACACACCAGCATGGGGCTTCTGTGAGAGTGACATAGACAAGCTTTGTGGAAAAGTAAGAACTGACACAGCAGTAGACAGCATTAAAAATCTGCACATCGCTGCAACTCATGCACAATAAATCATACATCTAGGATAAGCGCGATGCGAACAGCTGTCGTTAGTTATAGAGATGCTGAAGTATACACTTGCACCTAAGCAGCAAAGATAAACCAGAAAAGTTATGATATCAGTCTTTATGAGATACAACAATATTATCATGCCACAAGGAGTAAATCAGTGTACTTTTTGTAAATGTGGAGTCGCACAATAGAAAAGGACATCTGGCTTAGTTATCAATGTAAAATCTGTGCACTTAACTAGTTCTAAGTCCAGGTCCAAAGCCTAAATACAACCTTAGACTCAGGATTAATCAGAGTAACACTGCCACAAGTTGTCCAATAATACAATGATATTTGCAAAAAGTGACACAGCCCATATAACTGACTCATTAGATCACAGACAAGTCATCAGCCATCCTGGGTCATTGGGCTGAGCAGCTCTTTATGAGATGCTAAATACCACAATAGGCTCACATTGAGAAGGCTGGCAGAGACCTCAAGCTCACTGTATTTACTCACTCTCATAACTGGAATGTGCCAGAAAGAAAGGAGCCCTCTCAGGGAACCAGATCATTTTCTGGGTCAGCGACAGGGCTGCTCCAACTGTAGACTTTGAAAGCAAACAAGCTCAAGGATGCTCTGCAATTTAGGTGATTTAAGAAGGATTGAATGTTATGCCCTGGAAATGAAAATAAATGTTGATAGTTGTAAAAAGAAAGGGAAGAGCAAAAAGAAGCTGTGAAGGCAAGACATACGTTAAATGTAACAAATATTTACACTTATAACTAATTCACTTCACTTCACACTAAAGAGCCATGGGACACAGTGGGAACTTTTGGAGGCACTTTCCATGTTAATCTAGTTCACGATATTAGAAAATAGGATCAACATGTGCCGCTATTTACAGGTCCAGCCGAAACTACAGGGGAGAAGATAATTGTCAGAGTTAGCATCTCCCCGCACACCTCCACATGAATAAATTAAAACAACGGAGCAACATCAGAGCTCAATATGAACTTATATAACGTAAAAATAATAACAAAAACACAGTTAAATCATGAAATCACAATAGATGACTAATCTCTTCCCAATACTGGATTTACAAAGGAGAAAAAAAAAGAAAACAGTCAAACCCCAACTTTATACCAGGGGCAAGGCGAAGGTTAAACAAAGAAGAAACAAAAATACAAAACAAGCGACTGGAGGACCAAGGCTGCACAGTAAATCAAATGCCAGGTATAAACAAAACTGCAATAAACAAAAGTACAATTTTGTGTAATCAGATACAGATACACATGAACCGGTTATATTTGTTCAATTCAGGTATTTAAATCTACGATGAAAAATGTTGAGAATGTAGCTGGAGTATAGCCATAGTACCCAACTAACAGAACAACATCGGACATCTTTTATGCAACAGCTCCAGAACAGAAGATGGCAGCAGGAGCACTAGGTTCCTTCTCACCCTCCTAATGCTGTCTGACTCTGTGGCACCTCTTCACCGCACCCTTTCTGCCTACCTGCTGTTTTAATTAAACTCCATTCCACAGGGAGCAATTATGGCAGGCAACATACGTCTCACTAAAGATGAATCCAACCCAAAACTGTAGACCGCCGTTGATGCCACTACATTAACATGTCAGGTATTTTATGTGCACTCTTAAGCTTCTAGGATAAATGGACAGCATGTGAAGCTTTGAAGTTGTTGCGGCTTTATACTTTCATGTGGTAATTATGAGTTTGTAAAAAAAAAAAAGGGAAATTGTACATTAAGATGGAAGGATAGCTGCACTCACTAACAATTTACATACCTCCAATTCCCCTGGGGTAAAGAGGGGGGGGTGAGAAACAGAAGTGAGTAAAAGACCCACCAAGAAATAAACAATGTAAATGAATTGCACTGTCAGGAAAAAAAAAGAAGTGCTAAGGTAACACTTGCGAAGGTGATAGGACACCAAACAGCAGGCAGTGTCAAACAGATACACACCACGGACTAGAAAAGGAGGCAAGTGAGGAAGCGCATGAGAAATTGCACCCACCCCGCTTCTAAACACTCCAAGATCTACAGTATCTCTTTCCAGTAATGGGATTCTCTGGATGAGGACGCAGCGCTTAAGACAAAAGACTGCAGCAAACTGTTTAGTGCAAGTCAGGGCAGTAAACTTTTGACTGTAGTGTTCTCAAGCAGCATCCTATTGTAGAAAATATTTGTCTTTTCACATTTAAAATCTTGACTCAACCAAAAGAAAAAGCAGGAACAAAGGAAAATACATTATAAAACTTAACAAAGCACAATCTAGACTAGAGCGTACATCTATAAACCCTGAATATAGGTAAAATATAAAACTAACCAAAGATGATATAAAACTTATAACACACTGAAAACTGCCCAAATACTGCCAGAGGCCAAACAACAACATCGAGGAAATTGGTACAAAAAAGCCATTGACAACAACAATAAAATCAAGGCTTTTTACCTTCACAGCAAAAGACAAAATATGAATCATGTCAAAAGAACGACTAAACTTTTATTTCTCCCACAATGGTGGAAATATTGTGTTGCAACGCAAAGTTCAAGAGCAGTAGCAGAATACAAACAGCAATTAACATCAATTATATCATAAAGATTCACAATAGAAATAAAAACACAACACTGCCAAGTAAAGCTATAAGGCTATAAAACTTTTGTACAATAAGTATCTACATTTATGGATCATCTGCAGCATCCTTGTCCATCACAACAGTCTGCAGGTTAGTTTGGTGTGTTCTGAGGTGAATGGGGTTATACCAGCTCTTAAACTGTCCAGAGGCAAGAGAACACAATCAACACCATAGCACCATTCTTACCCCACACTAGTTGCTTTGACAGGTTGGATGCTGAGTGATCTAAGGAGAATGGTTTCATGGTTGCACTACTACCCATGGCACACTACTCCATAGACTTAATATAAGACAACAACATAACAGGTCTATGGGTGGACTACACACAGCACTGACAGTCTGCAAACACCTATAGACTCCCTGCGAATCAAAAGGATGCTCATGTTGGTCACTACTTAGACTAACTCCATCAAGTTAGCCACAAGAGAACACTTTGCGGATAGTTCAAACTCAATTTTTACTTGATCAAACAACATTAAAAACCTCTTTTCCATCTCTGCTAATGGTAGAGACAAGAAGTGTGAATGAGCTGGGCTAAAGTTAGACCCAGCACCGTTAAAACGTGTATAATTAGCTTCAGTAGAAAACACCAATCCATTAACGCACCACTTTACGCATCAGTCATACAGCGAGCCCCTCAACCAAAACACAGAGGAGCAGAGTATTATTATAACCAGTGTAGGTTTGATGGTGCAACAACAAACTGCAGCTCGGATCAAACGAACTAAACCATTTAAAACGGCAATGCGAAGAAATGTACTTTATCACCAGCTCAGGAGACTATCACAGCCAAAGCACTGACTTGGTGAACTGGTAAACTGCGGGCTTTATAGACCTGCTTTCACATAAACAACGTCCGAAATCTTCTAAAGCCAGTTCGGTCAACTCACTACATTATGAAAAAAGACAAACCAAGAGAAACCTGCGTATTTTCCTCGCTGCAGTGACAGAGACAAGCGCTAACTGCAGCCAATCTCAATCAGAGGCTCAGCGCGAGGGAAGTGTGGCTCCAGCCCAAAACAAGACAATCACAGCGCGTTATTACGAACCTGCCGAGGCGGTGACACTTCTGGATCCACTGTACAGGCTGTGTGCGGAGTTTGTGTGTGTGCACAGCGCGTGTCTGTCAGCCAGTGGTGTTTTCGCTCCCTGAGATGCCGCTGATGGTCGTTCCACTTCCTCCTTTCTTCTGCCGTCTGCTGGCTGCCTCGATGATGCCACAAAGAGGACACATGCAGGAGCGAGCGTGGGGCAGGGCCAGATACACCCGCCCTGACACTGCCCAAGACATGCAGAGTTACGAGAGTCTGCACAAGAAAGTCACTGTGCTGGAGGGAAAGAAAAACATGTAAACTGGAAAAACTTAAACGTCCATAAAGTTTTTTTGTTGTTTTTTTTTTCCCTAGTACAAATTTAAACATGGCAGATTGTTCTATTTTATTATTGGCCTATTATAGGACATATAAATGAACTCAACATACACAACAATATATTTGACATTTTGAGTTAACACTGTTTGCAGACAAAAACTCTCCAACAACACAATAGCAGATAGGAATAATAGTATTAATAATTCAGAGTTATTGAATAGCCTGCTGCTTGGCCTCAGACATATGGCCAGCTGAGGATCTTTTCCTGACCTTCCCACTGAACTTGGTGGATGGCAACAAAAACATGTATTATTGATTTGCCATAACAATAAGGCAGAAAGCCTAATAAGTACTGGCCTATTGTGTGAGTTTTCATGATGACCAGATAAAATTTTTGGTCCAGCACTGATTTAGTCCCAACATATTTTAATTTCATCCTGGTTTAACAGTACTTTCAGAGTTCTCTTGTCAGTTGAATTGGAAGTAATTCAGTGCTGAATTCTGCATGACTATGACAAATCTTTCTATTATTCGAATAAACAGAGTGAGAATTGGTCTAGTGAACCGTCTGCAGTAGTGAAAGAGCATGTTGATATGATGCAGACAGTCCCGCGGCTCATCCTTGTCTCCACACAGCAGGAGCAGCAGGAGGAGGATTAATACAGGAACCCCATCCGTCCATCCTGCTGAAATAATCTGGTCTCACACACAAGCTCAAATCCATCTCTCACTCTCTCTGTGTGTATCACCAAGAGCTGCCTATTTACACAACAGCCTGCCCACTCAGCCAAATTTCTTTATATGGCTCCACAGAAGGATTGCAAAAAAGACAGAAAAGAATTTGCTCAGTTGTGAAGGACATAAACATTTAAGAATACTCATTTGGCCCCAGGTTTCATAAAAGAGAAATGAATACAAAAAACAAATCAAAGGCCTGTACTGTTTGGTGTGTGGTTTTTTTCATATAATAATGGTAATTTACATCTGTGAATACATTAAAAGCTGATAAAAGATGCAATCCATTTTTCGAAACAGCAAAGGAGCAGTGGTTTTAAAGCGGCACATATGGTCAAACAGTTGAGTACGAAGATAAAATGTATCAATTCTGCTCATGTCATTTTATTGTAAACAAACACCTATTTCACTATGTCTCATTTAATGTGTCTGTATTTTAAATTATTATTGAACATCTGCAGTGTAAGGTTGCTTTCATATCTTCAGAATCAGCTGACAGTTTGCTTTTCGCTTAGATATTTCTGCATAAGGTGTATAGTGGTGTTTCTGCTTTAAGCAGGGACATAGGGGGTTCAATCCTGCAGCTGGCCAAGAAACGGAAACAGTCCCTCCCTGTGGGGTGCAGTTTCTGCTCATGGCTTAATCCCACCATACAAAGACATGTATTGATGACACTGATTTGATGACACAAACTGCTCATCTATCGAATCAATGAGTGTCCTTCTGCATCCTTCTGCAGCCGCCTAAGGCCCCAAGTTTCTGAATGAATACATCAGCTGCGTTCATGAATAAATGAGGCATGTTGCACCCAAAAAGCATATTCGCTTCAGTTTTGTACATATACTCATCTTTCAACTGCAAATGTGTCCTCTTTTCTCTCTCCATACTTCCACCTGGTGGTGCCTAGATGACAGAGTAATTCAATTAGATTCTCCACTGACCAGTTTCTCTCTGTATATAGCACCAGCTCTCCCTGTACTGCTTCTGTGGCTGATCCTCATCTGGGAGATTCATTACCGCTTCAACGGAGAAGACAGAACAGAAAGTCAACATCAAACAGAAATCTTTGGTCTTTGTTAAAATATGAGAAATAACATACATCTTTGCTTTTGCAGTGTAAATAAGCTCTACACTAAAGGTGCTAAATGCAGTATAATCAGTCTTGATGGATGTGCGCTTTCTCACTCCCTATAGCATTTCACCACCTTTTAATCCATAAGAAGCAAATCTAAATGGAAATCTGCCTTGCCTGGTCCCTGTAGGTCTATCATAATTGTGTCTTAATAAGAGTCATTAAAATGAGGGGGTGTTCATTTGTACAAGGATTTAGACTTTGATTTTGCAGCTTAAACTGAAGGAGAGAGTCAGAAGAATCATTCTAGTATTGGGCACACAGGAGTGACCTTATCAAAAGATTTTCAGCAAATGAAAATATATATGACCATACGGGGCTAAGGGGTAAAAGGAGAATATATCCAATACTTATCACAAAAACTCTTGGCGGTGGTTTGAAATATGAAATGCATTTTAGTCTGTGGAAAAACAGGGCTGCAGACTGGGGCATAGTGGGAAAAGGTGAAAGTGTAGCATCCATCCGCAGCTCTTAATCAAAAGTCCTCTGCTCATCAGTCTGTGGATATTACTGCAAGTGACTGCAGTTAGATTTTTGACTAAAAAAACCCCAAAAAACCCTCACTCGAGAATGTCTGCAATTTACAGTGTGTCAAGGGACAAATCTTAAATTTCGAAAACAATCTATGCAATTCCCTGCATCCTAGAGCATTTTAGAGGTAAATTAAATAGTATTTTGTAGGGCAGTATTTAAAAAATAAAACCGTTATAACAGTAAATGGACTCTTCACTGGAGAATCACATAAGACTGAGATTACCACACAGTGTTTGGACATTAAAGAATGAGCTGTGTGTCCCATATAGCCTGGTTTTCTCCTATAGCAGAATTATAAATAAAGAGAATACAGTGGCCATGTGCTACTGGTTTACTATACTGTTTGAACTCTTCTACTTGTATGATAAGCCCGTTTAAGTGTTTAACTTTTATTATTTGATCAATATTTGAATCTCTACTTTTCAGCCACGTCCCTCTGGCAGGAGGCTACGGTCCATTGGGACCAGAACCTCTCGTCATAAGAACAGTTTCTTCCCCTCTGCCGTTTGTCTCATGAACACTTTATAATATCTGCACAGAACTGGACACTTTATAACACCGGTCACTTTAATAAGTCATGTTTGTACTGTTGTTCTGATGCTGCTGTTGTATATATTTTCTACCTCTAAGTATTTTATTTTTATTTTAAGCATATCTTTTTTAACTGTATGCATATGCCCTTATTTGTATTTATTCAGTGTTTTTATGTTGCACTTTATCACCGCAGTAAGTTTCTAGTTTGTGAACGGTTTTCACAGACGATGTCAATAAAAGTCTTCTGATTCTGATTTTTACTTGAGTATATTCTCTGTTTATAAACGTGATCACACTGCAGTGTCCACAGTCCAAACCATATGGAGATCTGAACTCATGCTTTTGCAGGTATGCCGTTTCCTCACATCGCGAGTCTGTAAAATCTCGTCTGATTGCACGTTGCTACAATTATAATCTCCAGGAGAACATGACAGTGGACCTTAAACACAGCGCGCACCAGCTCTGAGCCAAACGGGCTCTGCAGACACTTCACTTCGTGTTAGCGCGCTGCAAAAATACTTTAGAATGTTAACAGCAGATAAACAGAGCGAACAAATAGAGCGTTAAAACTTTCACCTGAGCGGTCTGTGCATCAGCGCAGAGGCGGTACTGTCTCCTCAGAGGCGGGTCCGCGCTGGTCCGGGGGAGTTCAGCCCGTGACCGATTGGCTCCTACTGCAGACGCACGAGACGCACCGTCGCTGTAGAGAGAGCGCACACCATAGAGCTCCCTCCTGTGCCTCTCTCCACTTGATTTTTATTACAGATCTACGTTTCACATGAATGACCTACTTCAAAATGTCCAAAGGTGACAAGTTTGCTGCCCTGAAAAAAAAACACTGACTTACATTCTTAACCCTTCTCTGAGACTTTGATGAGGGGAAATAAACTCAACTCAAAATAACTCAAATTATTCCAAGGTTTATGTACAGTCACAAGCATTCAAACATTCAGAGCTGTGGAAAACATATTTACCACAACGTTACATGGTTTATCTCCCTTTCAAGTAGGGACTGTAGCATGCCATTGGAGCTTTTTAGACTCTAGTAAAAGTATCTTCTACATCAAGAGTCTGTAAACACACATTACCAATGAAGCTTTAAGACATGCATATGCACAAAGACAAGTGTGCTAACTCCAGTTTCCCCACAAGTCTTGAATCTACAGTAATGGTATAAATGGATGGTTCTCAACCATGTAAGGCATATTTACATGACAAGAGGACTCCTGAGTGCACTACCGTCTAGTGCACTGTGCAGAACATACTTGTTTCTTAATGTATCATTTACTTATGTTACTGAGATACATTTACAGCAGAGCACACAAGCCTCAAAGTGTCAGTCTGAAAGAGAGCTGTCGCTGGATTTGGACGACTTGTGCTTTCGCTTCCTTTTGCGCTTTTTCTTGTCCTTCTTCTTATCTTTCTTCTTCTTTTTCTTCTTGCTGCGACGCTTATCTGAGGAGGAGCTCTCTGAATCAGACGATGATGAGGAAGTGGTGTCCTGGAGCAGCTGCTGAAGCTGCTGAATCCTAAAAAGAGCAAAAGGAAGGAGATACTAAAGGCAAGTACGAGAGCCGCAAGAGGTGATGTAAGCTTTGGATAGCTCTGTTGGCAACAATGTCATGTGGCTCTCACAACAAGCCCCTCTATGAAGAGGCAGATGCATCTCTATTATAAACAAGATAAAGGATTTCAAAGACTAAACCAACATGGCGTAGGAGAAGTCATATTAACTTCTAATAAAATTTTTTAAAAAAATCATACAATCAATCACAATCATAAATGTGAGGTGACACAGACTTGTGACCAAAATCAACAGGACACTGAACCAGACTTCAAAGAGCTGGTGGCCTTTGAGTAACCTTTTAAGTAATTCATGCAAAAACACACAGGGTACTTGTGTGAATGTGTGCTCTGTGTATTTACTCTGTATGCAAGGATACACATAAAAGATGAAACATCATGGTGTGCTATGAGCCAGCAAAAACAGCCATCACAGAATTTCCAGGTCAGGAACGATTGTGCTACTCACTAGCAGAAAAAGAACCTGTGTGTGACCTAACCCAGTCTGATCTCCTTTAGTTTTTTTATCTTGTTTATTTTAAATGTCAGACTGGCATTTCCGTAAATCAAAAGCCCAGAAGGACTGAAATAACCAAACAGATACTAGACAATTATAAGAGAAACAAACCTGGTTTCTTTTTCGTTCCTTTGGTTTTCCCGTATCAGATCATACATAGGATCCTCATGAGCCTTAAACACACAAAAGCATAAAATAGTGTCAATAAATACAACAACCCGGCTTGCATTACACTATTTCTACATCGAATATTTCAGTTACAAAGTAACAAGACTCCAATGCATACACTGACATGTATTGGTATTATATGTGCAATAAGTACTGGCACAAAATCATATAATCACATAATTTTATTTTTCTAAAAATAAATAGATAAGGTTTGCCTGTTCAGCTCAATACTCACCACTCTAAACTGCTCTAGTTTCTGGTTGCCTTTGATGAAGAAAGGGCACTCTCTGTCACCTGTTCTGTGACCATAACGCTTGCATCTCCAGCCTGTATGAAAAAGACATGATTGGCTTCAAATATTTGCCTTGCAAAACTGGTTGTAAATTAAGACGATGCTTATTTACATTTGCCTCAAAATAAAGTTTTTTGGGGGGGAAGCATAAATACACGCTTTAACATTGTCAGAACACTGCTTAAGAGTTTAGAAAGTGGTGTGCAAGTGGTGTTTTTTCTGTTATATACGGAATAAGACATTTAAGAAGCATCCGTAAAACACTGACATGTAAGCAATCTCTGCAACTTAAGATAATATTATATTTCAATAAAGAATGATACCAGGTTATAGGGATTATATAAATGCACCAGTACAATAAATCAATTGAATAATACCGTGGAAAAGGGATTGTCGTGTCGCCTGGGCTGGTGTCATATCATACACAGTGAGATAGGCCCCATGAGGTGTCACTTACACTGCATCACTTTGACCTCTTTCCCCAGAGGCATCCACAGTCCTTTGGTGGGAGCGTGAGCCAGAAACTGTCTGGCGTCCTCATTTCCAGGCTCAGCGGGAATACAGTCCTCTGGCTTCTCTTCATGCTCCTACGACAACATCTCTGTCACTGCACGACCACACATGAGAAACTAACAAGACTCAACAGTGACACTACCTTGATGTATCCTGGTGGTGGCTTTTCATAACTGTTAAGAGAAAGATGTTATTTGTCAAGTAAGTATAACTATACGTAACTCTATGTAAAGTATCATCATTACTGCACAAATTCACCAAATAACTGCATTAAATATGAACTACTCACAATGTCTCCACATGTTTCAGCTTTTGAACCTCTTGAGTAAGTTTTTTCGTCTGCTTCTGTAGTAGTTCCAAATCCTCCTTTGAGGTTTTGTGTTTTTTATGTTCTCTTCTGTCATCTTTCTCCCTTGTGCGCTTTCTGTCAGACATTTCTATGGTGTGCACAATCAAATATTTTGTCAGAAGCTGTCGGTGATTAAAAATAAAGCAGTCTAAATCCCCCGATTACTGCTGTGCTATTTCGCTGCTAGGCTAGCTTCACTGAGGCTGCACTTCCTGTGCGCTGAGCTGTAAAGTGAAAGTCCAGCGGCACCTGCAGGCCGCGAGGGGTATCACACACAACGCACAACACTAATATTCACTGCATTACTTCTGCTAGAATCTCTTTCTTTATATAATTTTGATGATACATTGCAGGAGTGAAACAGAGGCAATAAGCAACGTGATTTATTTTTATCGACACAGAATATGTGTGTGAGGTAGGTCATTTTAGGATACAAACAGATTTTATAATAGATTTATGATACAAACACTGTACTTCAAACATCAAATAGGGAAACGGCAGGTCTGTTGGTACAAATGCAGTAGGCTACATACAAATCACAGGCATTAACAAAAACATAAAAAATAAAAAAATACAAAATAATAGCAATGTATATACTGTTGTAGTATCTACACGTTTTCAGTACATGTCCATGGCAGAAAAGCCAGATAAATGTAAACTGAATATTTTTTGTAATATTTACAGTTCAAGGTTTACAACCCATTTGTATGCATTTATTGACAAAATGCCCAAGAAACCTAAAATATAAAATCTCAATTACACTGAAACAATATTGGTGTAAACAGTAACAATAATCACAGTGCTCTGTGTAATTTTAGTCGTTTGTTAAAGTAACTCTTGTAAACTCAGTTACAGCAAAAAATAACCATTTTATTCAAGGGTGTTTAAACTCTCTTCACCACTATGTTCACAGTGGAGGGCTGATGGTCAATAAAGTGAGTCATTAAAATGAGAGCATTTAATAATGCTTTGAAAATGTACCTAGTAGAATACTTAAATAAATAAGCAGTACAAATACTGTTTATTATCTTTTGAGCCAATTCGGGAGAAGGCCTGAGGGCCAACACAAATTGGTCTGAGGGCTGCATTTAGTCCTCAGGCCATAGTTTGGACACCCCTGCTTTAACTGAACAGAAGCTGTAATTCAATTGCAATAGCACATTGAAGAGATAAGGTCCTGGGGCAGTACTTGGAGCTCGGCAAACCCCTCCAAAATTGGCTAGAAAACGTACAATGCGTTCACTTTTGCCATTGGAGCAATACAATTTACCTTTCACCCCAAACCTACATGTTTTACAAATAATGTTAATCTCAATTCAAAGAGAGGAGAGGAAATCTTTCAACCCGCCTTTCTTTTTGCCTTGGTTGTCTTCTCGCAGGAGTATTTTGCTCAAACGTTGCACTACCCAGTTTTTGCCCTTCGCAGCTGGAGACTTGGAAGTCGATCCTGAGCCTGGAGTGGTAGATGAGATGGAGGTTCTAAAAACGAAACAGACAGCAGGAAGGTTAGATACAGTAACGCAATATTTTGTTGGTTGACAGAAAAATGATTAATATTGTGAAGCCAACACGTATATGATCTGGCAAACATTAATTCCAGCACATACACTACATGCTAAAAAAAGATACACTTACACAAATTATGTGTGACATCTTAAGAATGTGAATTCTAGATAAATAGTGACAGATGTATATTAATACCACTAACCGAGGAGTGCTCACAGGCGTTTTGTCTTTTCCCCCGGTCTTGGGGGTGGATGTGCTGGATCTGCTCCCTGATTGGGGTGTCTTGTGCTTTCCACTGCTTCCCGGTGTGCTGTGAGTTCTCGACAGAGTCATTATGAACTCTCTGCCCATTCCTTTTTGTCTGGACGTCCTATTGCAGGTGTGGCAGGTGGCCATCTGGGAAAAATAGGGGAAGAGATTCATTAATATTGCACTGGCAGTGTCAGTATCCCACTAGTATTAAGATGGTGAAAGTAAAATTTACTCCAAGTTTTTAATAAACATGTGCGTCAAAACAAACCACTACTGGGAATATTCGTTTCAGACATATGAGAATTCTGACCTCATCCTGAGCCACAAACCAACCCAAGATTAAAAAAAAAAAAGACATCAAGAAGGTAAAGTGAGAATTCCCAAAAGAACCTTATGACGCAGGCCAGCTTCTAGGCTCAAATACACTGATGCTCAGAACAGCAATGTAAATCTAACATCTCATCAAAAACACAATTTAGTTATATTAGTTTTGTTACATAAAAATAGTGACATAATAAGGACCGGTGAATGACAGCTTTCTGAGCCATTGTAAACCCCCATATTGTGATTCAATGTTAACTTCATGGACACTTCTACATAGGTTTTATTTGTACAACAGAATCCAAAATGTATTTGTTAAAAGATTAAGTGCAAACATCCCATTCCATCAGCCTACTAGATTTGTTTCACACTGACACAACAGAGGGTGTTATGAAAGGAACGCTAAACAATCAATACCCAATGCACAATTAGCTGTTCCAAGCTAATTATAGTCTACCAACATTTTCGAAGCGATTACAATGAGTCATCCAAATTGCTACTTTGCAAAAGACTATCTCAAACTAAATTGTCAAACTTTCTAAGCTGCAAATTTGTATTAATTCATTGTTAATTACTTAAACAAAGTTGGGTGATGCTTCAAAAAAGTTTGAGTTAATCACATTCCTGTATTCTAGAGCCAGGCAAGCTTGAGCAGGAGAGACCTCTAGAGCAGAATCAGTAACTTATAGCAAAGGTTGTTGACAGTCCTGAATGTTGATGTGATGAAAAACTCACCGATATGAAAGTAGCCATTTCAGTTAGTGACAGGTGTCTCTGTTAAGGTTTCAATTGACCAAAGAAGACCAGGGATGTCTCTGTTGGACGCTGTCAAATGTTTACTGTTGGAGCCTGCATGTCCAGCTTTATATGGAACTACTGACCCGCCCATGAAGGCCGAGGGGTGTGGCAACAACAAGACAGACCAATGCAGAGTGAAAAAAAAAATGAAAAAGAAGCCAAACAATCAGAGGGGCTGCCAACGTATCCCTTCTGTTACTCATCTGTGCGACACACTAACTGGGATCATTTAAACATGTAAAAAACATCAATGCACTGCAATGCAATTTACTAAAAGCTCAAAAGGTAACCCGAAGCCTAAAAGGGAAAAAAAATGAGCTTTATACTTATACCTTATGTAATTATTGAGGCATCTTTCACTCAACTCATTCATTCAATTTTCTCATGTTCAAAAAGTGGCATAGACATTTGACAAGTGATGAGACAATGACGCCACTTCCAGGTAACAGTCGTGTATTTGTGGTGCTCCACAAGAGGATCAGTTATATTTCATCCAACTATTGGTCCCAGAGCACATAGTGCTATGCTAATCGTTTGAGAGTGCCATGACAATTGAATCAGGGAACAGTACTGATGCATTATGGGGAATTTTATAATTGAATAAAAGGAAGAAAATAATGCATCACTGTAAGCAACTTGAATTAAAAACATTTCCCCTCAGTATCTTTGGCACATTAATATTATATCACATAAAATAAAAGGGATGACTTCTCAGCTGAGCACATTGTTGATTTGTAGTGGATATAAAATAAGTGTCAAAGTGACATCAGAGTGGAGATGTTTACAAAGAGCATGACCTCTCTGATTATCTTCTGCCCTTTAGTAACCACAAAAGCCATCACACAGACAAAGTCAATGAAATATAAAGTCCCAGCAGTAGATAAATACTTTTGTTGTGAGAAATACACTATACTACATTTGGTTCATCACGTGCATTTCTTTAATTGACACTAATGCCCACAAATGTAGTGAATGCACACGTGAGCCATGGCCACTGGTAGATCTAATTTCTCATCCTAGTCCTGATCCTGGCAACAGACAGGCCCAAGCTTGGGCCAAAAAGACATATGGCTAAAGAGGGCTCAGGCTTTTGGATATTCAGTGGATCACCAGCTACGTATAAACAGCTGCAGGAATATTAGAGCCAACTGGCAATTTCAGACCAAACTACTACGGGAAAGAAAGCCATAAACTGCACTTAAACTTGTGTAACATTCTGCTTGGAATTTTACAGCACATTTAGTCAATTTTAACTTGATCCCCAAACTGCAACGCATAAATCATTTCTTAGCTCAACCTGCAGTTAAAGATGTACTTAACCTGCACATGTGCATAGTTAGTTGTAGCAGTCATTGACAGGAACAGAATAGTCAGGTGTCAGCACCTGCTACTGAGGCAGAATCATAAAATCAGTTATGCAATAATAAACCATCATCTATTTTAAGTTCGACTCCCATTGTAAAGTCTAAAATAGATGTGACGCAACATTAAAGTTTCACTAGGGATTAAATTAGAGGGTTAAGATGACCAAACTAAACATGACCTGTAAAAGGCAGGAATGCGGCACCAGGGTTTTTTACAAATGAACCCAATTCCTTAAAAACTTTTTTATGCATAAAAAGTTGAGGTTTTCACACTCAAATACTCAACTTTCTGATCCAAAAATAAAAAACGAATTTGCAAAAAAAGGCATGCCACAAATCTATGGTTGAACACGGCGCCACATAAATCAATTCTGCAGATGGCTCTCTCTTTCTATTATTAGACTGAGCTCCATAAATACCCCCCCATCCCGCCTCACTCTCAGGGCTGCCAGAGGTCAGCGAAGTTGATTAACCCGACCTTGGCAGTTTGATACCAGAAAACACAAAGGAGAGAGTGAAAGAATTTATCAGCTTCAAACTAGTTTAATCTTCCACAACAGTTTATAAGTTGCATGTTTAGACTGCATGATGGGATTTTCAACTCTATCATGAGAGTGAATACAGATGTATGTTGACGCTCTGGGGGATAGTCATTTGAGACCATGTCAATACTTCACCATAAAGTAGAGGGGCAGTTGGTGGATCAATAACAGGCATAAACTTTCCCCTAAACATGGCCTTGTATAGTAATAGTGCAACAATGTTTAAGGACAAAAGTCTGGCAAGAACAAAAAGGAACTTAATACTAGCACACCAGACCACTCTACCACTACGAACCAGATAAAATGTAATCTGTCTGTCCCTCAGTGGGAAGTGGAAAAGGGTCAGCTTCTGTTTTTAACTACATACTGTATTAACAAGCACACTGTAAGAATGCAGTCTTTCAAGACATTTTTCTGGAAAAATAGTGCACCTATAAAGTAATCCTGTATGTTTAGGCTCTCTAAAAAGTGTAAAATGCTTAATCCCACCTCCACTTGACATCTTCATGCTAACCCCAAAGTGTTCCTCTGTGTTTTTAAAGTTCAGTCTGTGAAACAAACCTGCTCAGTGACAGATCTTTTGTTGGAGCAATAGCGAGGATCAGGTGAGTGACAGCAGGGCTCACATGTGAAACTGATATGCTGACCATTAAACAGCTGCTGACAGATAAGGGCTGAGTGAGGACTGAAAAAACTAACCAGACACTTTGATGTTAAATTTAGGAAAGGAAATTTATGTTCCAAATTTAGAAAACAGAATGGTAGAAGAGTGTGGTCCCAATGTAAGGCATGAGGTTCCTTCAATGTGGTTTACGCTTTCGTGAGCTTAATAACAAAGGAACGTGAGGAGTATCTACTCTCCCAATACACTGAAATGTGTTTGTGTCAAGGTTATGAATGAGAAGTGTCAGGGTGCACTCATCATAAAATTTAAACCACAAAATGACTGTTCTTAACAGATTCCCATCAGACTGAATAAAACATTCCCCTAAACATGGCCTTGTATAGTAATAGTGCAACAATGTCTAAGGACTGAATAAATCAGGGCGTACACACTTTGGCAGGGGTGTAGTTCTTTTGTTGCTGAATCTATGATTTGGTCAATGCTCTTAGTCGACCAAATTCTTAATTAGTTCACCAATTATTATACTGGCATTCAAATAATTTATATGGAGCAAAGCAAAAAGGAGAAAGCATGGAGTGAGTTATGAGTTTTGGGAGTGATTGGACAATGTTTTTTATTTTTATTTATCCTAATAATTGACAGTTTTTGCCAGTGAAATAGTGCTTAAGTAAACTGCAGGCCCACACGTTGGTGAATGTTGGCGCAGGTTTGCAAGTGTATTTTGTGCTTGAAGAATCTCAAGGCTGGTATTGGCTGGTGATACTGTTCCATGTTCTTTAAATGTTCTTTCTGTCATGATCCCACCCCATATTTGGCCAGCTTTTGGATGTCATAGTTCTATAAAAGCATCCTTTGCATTGCTGAATAATGGTTTTAAATATAGAATGACATTATGCAATCTTATAATATAAAAACTCAGTGCTATGCAAATGGAATCACACATTGTATTACTTTTATGGTAATACAAGTGATCCATTTAGCATTTATTCTCTGCTTAGCCCCTCCATAATTCCAGTAATATGGTTCATGAGTAAACATATTAATAATAGTGTTATTGTAAGTTTTCAAATATTGTGTATTCAGCATATTTTGTTCTCTGTCCTCTATAAATAATTTCTAGTACTGTCTCGACTCTGGAGTACAGCTGAGAACAAGATGAAAAAGTGATGTTTTGGTAAACGGATGACATGATAATGCAAGTGCGGAAAAACAAGTACCAGGAGATGTATGTTGGTCACTGAGGTTAGAAATCAATTATGAAGAAAGAACAGACACCATCAGTCGGAAAAACACACCAAGTAAACTATGATTCGAGCTGAAATGATCCAAACATAACAAAACTAGCCCTGCTGGGAAATCTAAATCAGAACTGAACAAGGACACACTCCATTTAAGGTCTCTGCTCTGTCCCTACGCCGGCCATTATTCATTTTCTCCCAGAGTAAAAAGGCACACATCCTCCCAAGCTTGAACGCATTAAGTTACAGTGAAGTGGTCCAATGTGTGATGCTACAAATAGTAAATGATATGCATTATATTGTATTGAATGTACTTAAAATATGTCTTTTCCTCAACTGTAATAATAAAGTACTCTAACAAAATAGACACATACACTGACAACTAGGGCTAGATATTTTTTTCTTGTATTGATCAATTGCAATTTTCTATTTGATTATTGAAACAAATTTTAAAAATGTCTTTAGAGAAAAAATAATAAAATAACAAGCTCAAGGCTGAAGACAGTGTTTTATTCTCTGCTCGATATTTATCTCTAAACTCTAGTTGTTCTATTCTACTTGTGTTGCAGTATATTCTTAGAAAACGTCAAGAAGTCAGCCACTCTAATCTCACCACTCTTAGGACTATCAGCTCTGTCACCCCGTGCTGAGGGCAGGTGTGCGCTGGTGTGCATACAGAGTACATCGCCTCATATATTGCCTCTTAAGCACTCCACGTGAAGCAAGTCAAGTGACCGTCAAAACAAGGATACAAATATTTCAGTGGGCAAAGCTTTGGGGGTATCAGTTTACAAAGAGGAAGTCACGTGACAGTCCAGTATCCACATTCTTGTGCGTGACCAAAATAATGACACGCAACGTCACTGCCGCTTCCAGTCAGTGGCATAGTAAGATTGTACGTTGGAGTAGAAAATGAGGTGCCACTTAGATATAAAAATAATCAGATGGTAATATAAATGACTTTTTTGTTGTCATGCACATACATTCTCCCTCGTCTTCGCCCTGTTCACTTTTGCCCCTCAGAGACACACAGACCCAGTCAGGTTCACTGCTGTGTGCTGAATACCTGTCTGCTAAATAACCCCTGACACATTTTAATGAGGCAGAAGCATTTCCACTCGAGTCTCTCTTCATTAGCCGGATGTCAGATGGCCATAAAGGCTCCACCGCAGCTCTCCTCTTCACCACTCACTAATGCACACACCAAATGACCCTAATGCAACTGGTCTGTCTAAATAGTCTCATCTCAGCAGTGGGAGGACTGACCAACATAAGCTTTGGGTTTGTCGAAACTCTGATGGAAGCTATTAGGACAGGCTATAAGGGCTGGTATAGGCATGTGGAGAGGAGTAGACCCAATGCCAGTAAAAACATTCACTCTCCTAGAATTGAGCTTAATGGCACCACTGTAAAAGGTGTAATGATGAGTGAAGCTCTTACTCTCAGTGAAATGAATACAAACAACCTGACCAATCTAAATGGCAATAGCTGGAAAGAATACGTCCAGAGGGAGCAGCTGGATAGTCAAGTTGGTAATAAATTATAGTGTGATGGGGTTTCAAACTATGCTGGTAAAAAGTCCACCTCTCATTTTAGCCTTTAGTCATGGTTGACCTCTGACTCTTAAAATGGACTAATATTAGTTTTCACATTGATTCACACTCCAGGAATCCCCTGGACAGGGACCTTGAATGTCCATTACATGCACTTTTTAAATTATTTAAACAAATAAGTTAATTAATAATGCATATTTATATTTGATTTAATCAGAATTGGTTCTCCGGATCTCCATTCATGAGCCTTTGTGAGTTTTGTGGCCTCACTGAGGGAGACACTATAATGTAGGTCCATGATTTAATGATACTGCAACCCTCAGGTGTGCTGTAGTCAGGTGGTTAATGCAAAGATCTACAGGTTATTTAAAGAAAAAAAAAATGCTGTAAATAAAAATATTTGTCCCTAAACATGAAACTATCCACATTATGCCTTTTTAAATAGATGATGTTCCTACTCCCTGTGGCTCCAGACAGTGCTGTTTGTGTATTACAACAACATGGTGCAGTGCAGTGTACCGTCAGTGCGACGTTTCTCACCAGGACTGAGGAGGACTTGTAAAACCTCTGCAGCAGATCCCTCTGCACCAGACTGAGGGCTTTTCCTTGAGCCTGTCGACGCAGGAGCCTCTGCACCCGGGCCGTGGGCCGCTGTTTGGGACGCACTCTTACTCTGTGGTTGTCCGGCTGCAGCCACTGATAACAGAATGGACAGACAGGGAGCCTCGACTTCTTTAAAAGACCTGAAGACAAGATAAATTGTTGTAATCCTTTGTACGATACCATTTTCTTTATGTACTTATGAAATCTATTACACTAAAATGCTCATTTTTGAGTGAACATAACTAAATGTTCTGATAGGCTCCTGCATTTAGGACTATATCTGAGCTTGATCCCACCAGGCAGTTTGCTACAGACATCTGGCTCACTCCATGAGCTGGGCTGAGGATTTAGTGATTTTATTAACCTTGAAAATCTGGTGACAAGGTGCATGCAAAATGCATTTTCTAGTAAGTCAAATACATATAAGCATTCAGACGATATTATATGGACTTACCACCAGCTTCTATTGGACCTTGCCTAAACAGACAAAAAAAACAAAAAAACAATTAGCCATTTTATTAGCAGATTAAATTTCAAGTACATCAAGAACAAATGGCCATGTGTGCATATTACAATTTAGAGCAGTGCGGAACTGTGTAAAACATCCATGCAGACAAGCCAATTGTTCCTTTCCAAACTAAATGAGGCATCTCTCCCAAGCTCTGTTTCCACTTTTGAACCACTAACAATGAGACACACACGCTAAGCCACAACTAAATCCTGCTAAAATTAGCTATGAGCTAAAATCAAAAGGGAAACATCGTGCCAAAGCAGAAGCACGTGAGATTAAGGGACACACATAAGGCGCGGTACATGTGGGGAGGGGAGCTGACCCGCTGGCGTCTGGCACAGGGCTGTGTTGGTTCTCTCAGCCTTCAGTCATCACATATGAGTGCTACACTGTTTGTGACTTTAGACACAGCCAGGACAAGAGGAAAGATACATTTTGCATACCTCTGACTCCATGTCCAATAGTCATACCTAATTTATGAATAAAGGACTGGATTAAATTGTCAGATTGTAGGGATGCCTCATCGCAAAGAACAGACCAAAAACAACAACAGCAACAGTGTGATGCCAGCACAGACTGACTCTGGTGGAAGAATGATAATGACTCATGGAACTTGAACATTCCCACAAAGTTTCACATACAAAACTATTTACTGTTCAAATACAGTAATGCAGCTCACTACCAGTGTGAATTATAGGCTGTTCTAGACAATTTTCAAATGTTAGAGATGTGATCTTTCAAGAACTTAGATAATAGCTTTAGCCTGTTCTTTGGCGGACTATGTTGTCTCTTCAACTGCACCAATCTTATTACGAGACGCAGCGTGTATTTCCATTTAAGAGCACACTGAGGCATCAGTGATTTTAAAGATACCAGGCAGTGCATAAACTTCTGAGATGAGATGAGATAATTTTAAAAGTAGAACAAGCCCATACGATCTATAGGGTAGATAAAAGAATTGGTTGGGATCATAAAAACTATATGGGCCTGTTCAGTGTGGGGTGGACACTGTTTTACTACTTAATGATTGTTCCACAGGATAGTATGGTCTTATCTACCCGGGATGACAGAAAGACCAGCAGGTGCCTGGAAGTCTAGTCTCACTCTCAGCAAAATTATAAAGTGAGCCAACATATTTATTAGTCTTAGAAAATGCGCCTTGAAATTGTGATTAGCAAATGGATCAATAACAAGCATGAGTGTTTGTATTGATTTGTGCCACAGTATCGTAGAATGCCATTGTTTTCGCACTCATTCTGTTCGTTTGTCCCTTGCTAGTCTTTGTCGCTGAGCACACCGTCTCTTTTGGTTATTTGTAGTTATAAAATATTTAATTTACAAGACGGTGAGTAACCAGAGACACCAGCTCAATTATAAACACTACTACCACTACAAATGTATTGCCTGTACTATGTGAAACAGTCATAGCTCTTTGATTATCACTTCCCTGTCTAGCTTTAAATGTTGCAATTACATTTCATGCAGCCAAAATCTGGAACAATCTTCCTATTGACCTTATTCTGCCTCGTCCACTTTTGCAGTAAATGCGACTAAACAGCGCTTTTGTTGTGGCGGTGCTTCCGGTTAAGTGGAAATCCCATTCCTTTCAATGGAGAATCTGGGAAAAGTTTCACCAAAATATTATATAAAAGTAGGTCAATTTTTGTCACTGCACCCATTCTGTGTGAATCTTTGTAGTCTTTATATAACTTATTTGCTGCCAAGAACGACAGTCCCGTGCAAAATAATACAACCTGCATAGTGCTGGCAGCTCCCACAACAACTTCCGGGATAAGATGAATAGACTTGAAAGTGGGACAGATGACGATGCTGTTAAGCATTTGAGGACAACTGATATCTGCACCTTTTAAATTAAAATGTATCATAGTTGTTTGTTTTATATTTGCCAGTAATTATTGCATTATTTGTGTTTGTGTTGTGTTTTTGTGCTCTAAAAATACATTTGTTTGAATAAAATGCAGAGTTTGTACTCCATTAAACAGTCTTATCACGCATCTGGTGGCTGCCCATTAACAGAAATGGACATTAAGACTGGGCCCAGTGACCACGATCCCATGTGGTCATAATTACATTCTTCACATAATGCTCCAGTAATAAACTAGAGTTCATTTGGATTATCACTGTTGATCTCAGCAGATAAAATAATGAATCACTTGGAGCACACATACCACAGCCAAAGCCCCACAAGTGAGGAAGTAGCACTGAATATCCGGTCTCACAGTGGCCCCAACAAGGACAGTTTTTCAAATGTTGATTTCTTTCTAATACGACATGGTCTCCCAATTTACTTTTGGCGTCATTCTGATAATTTAAGGAACAAAACGGAAAGGAACTCCAGAAAGTTCCTGTTGGCCAACTACATTAAAATGGTTTAATGTGATTAAACAGAAAACACAGCAGTGCATTAAAGGGCCTATATTACACAGAATGGACTCTTGTGAAATTTAAGCTATATTATAATGTTGTTACCTCGTCAAAAACATATAGACTTGAAAATAGCATAATATATAGGCCCTTTACTCAATGTCATCTGGCCAGCCACACATTTTGACAAAACTTTACAAAGACGTGTGGGTCTGAAACTGCATCCTGCCTCCTCAATTTGAGTTGAGCAACAACTGGATGGATTAACCAATAAGAGAGACGCATGGTCAATCATCTTACACATAAAAAAGGGGGAAAAAAAGTAATACAGAGGATAAAGAAAAGGCAAGGATTGCAGCAGAACTTGATAGAAAAGCAAATACAACGCACAGGGAAACTCTGTCAATATCAGCTTGACAGAAGGTGAGATCTGTGGCAGGAGGCATTCGCACAGTCCCCAACAGATATGCAGTAGTAAGTCTGAGTAATGGCAAACTCCCACCAAACACTTCACTGACGCAGGATCAGAACCACAACAGCCGGCTCAGACACACACTGGGTCATTTCATTTACCCAATTAAAAATCTGTCCCCTCATTTTATTGTTAACATCAATGCAATTACCAAAATACTATTTGAAGTTAGCCTCATGGCTCCTTGTCATGGGGAAAGTCTCAGAACAAGTGGTCCTAGTATTTGTAAGGCTGGAGGCTGTTTAAAGTTAAAAGGTCCAAAAACAAAAATGCTCAATTTGACAAAAGGAAATATGGTGAACAGATCAATCCATGAATGTAACTGTGAGCTCATGCACGCATCTAAAAAATGAGCCAAAACTGAGGTTTTGTAATTCAACTAATGTTTGTCTTTCCATTCTTGGTTTAAGCCACAGCATTCCTGGCCCAGGTACATGTGGAAACAGATTATGGATAAGGACATGGACCAAACCCAAATCAAACAAGGGACAAGAGTACAGACTGTGCAGGACATCACTTACAGATGCTCACATGCAGATTAAATTAACAGGTGAGTTTACAACATATTTAATATGAGATGATATGATGGCTGAAATTAATTGGGTTACCTATACCAGTGTTGGTCAGATTACTACTAAAAGTAACGTAATTACTACTCTGCTTACTATTGATCACTTTATTTCAAAAGTAATTAGATTACTGGTTACTATTAGTTACTTTGAAAAAAGGAACCAATTTATAAAAAGCATGAATTCACACAAATTACTCTGTTATAGAACCTAATTTTGCACAAACAGGATGAGCACGACCTCTATAAACCAGTATTTGTATTGTTTTGGTTCACAGCTGATCTGTGTCAGACACCAGAAGATGACATCCCTTGTGACCCATTTATCTTTTGTTTTTGCTGTTTCACGACACAGTTCAATGGATTACACATTTTTGGCAGGGAAAAAGTAACTAAAAGTTACTAAGGCAAATATCTAATAACTCAATTTTCAACTATTTACATAACTGCATTACTAAAAAAAATCTGATTAGATTACAGATCACTTTGTAACTAGTTACTGCTCAACACTGATTGGTGTCTACATTTAATGGTTTAGTAAAGCTACAGTGTCATTTCAGGCCAAATCCACTCATCCAAATCATCCAGTTCAGCTAATGAGAATAAAGCAGTGCTTTTAATCCATCAGATTAGACTTTCATGCTCCACCGTTTCTAAATCACATATAAATGTATTCAGGCTAGGGACCGACACTAAATGTGCAGTGGTTTGTCCCCGACCACTTTAATTTTTTAGTAGTCGTCTCTCTTAAATAACGAGACTGTGTAATTCCTCATTCGCCCAACTGTGGTCATTGCCAATGAGTTTAAACACTGTCTAGATTACAGTTTTTATCAGAGGGCAAAAAAAGGTACTGCATATGATCATTTTGGCCAATTCAGCAAACTCAAGAGCCAACAAAAACTGGTCTGAGAGACACATTTGGACCCTGAGCCATAGTTCTGTGGTCTAGGCCCCTATTTATTTACTCAATGTGAAATTCTCTCATATGAATAAATCAAACTGAACAATTTATGATGAAACAGATTATATACTGAATAACTGTTTTATTTCCACTTAATAAATAAATGTATTTATTAATTCTTTGTTTAAACAGCCCCACTGATATTTTTCTATGGTCTTGTGTGAAATACAAAGTAAAATCCCTTAATTACAGCAAAGTTACTTTGAAATCATAACCAATAATAAGGGCACACCACAGCCCAGACTTTACACAAATGAAAGAGGCAGCCACCAGCCAATTCACATTTGGCTTGAGTGCTGAAACAACTCACTCGTGAAATAGAAAGAGCAGAAAGCATGCAACAATACACAGAGGTATTTGCTGCCATATTTAGACCTAAAAATCATTCAAGGGCAGACAGTTGTTATTATTGAAAATACAAACACAATCAAGCAATAACGATAAGCAAAAAGAAGTACATGAAGTGAATTATTAAATCCATTGTATTGAATGGGCTTAAAGTATTCCACTTAATATGCAAAATCAATGGATTCTGGTGAGCCATTTAGTAAAGAGAACTGTGAGCGCTGGATTAAATTATTATTAGACCAGCTTATGTCAATTACTGGCAAATCAATCCAAAAATAACACTGAATTATACAATCAATGACTGTATTTTAAATGGCAAAAGTACAGAACAAAAAATATGGCTTATGAACAAATAAATGTGCAACAATTTTTAGGTCTGTAATTCTTGGCGCATGCGCTCCACCTAGCGGCCACATACTCAAACTACAGCTTTACGCGAAAATGGGTTATTGTCTATAACATTGACAAATACAGATGTTAGAGGTAAAGAAAGGAATGATATAAGAAAGAAGTAAATAAGTCTTACAGTAAGTGCCGAGAGAGCTCTGGGCACGTGTCTTTATAGAGCAGAGACGCCTGGATCAGAAAGTTGGACGCGCTTTCGTCGAGTTGAGTCTTCATTATTGCGCCGTCAGCCTGAGAAAACCACAGTAAAAGGTTATTCGCTGGTTGTTAATTCATAAAGATCTACCCTAGTCCTTCCACACAGATGCAAAAATGTTAAATACCGAGAGAAGCACATAAACGCCACCAAAACACACGTGCAGGCGCGACTTTCTGACGAGATTTGCAAGGCATTATGGGAAATGAAGTGAAACCACGCCTCAATTAGCCTACACATTTGAGTGAGATATGAGGTAGGCCAACTCTTTTGATTCTACAGTCTGTAAATAGGTCTCTACTTTAGGTGTACTTCTACTTCACCTCAGCTTCAGTCACAGATGAGAATACACAGACTACAATTGATCCATGTTATGCTTCTGATCTGACCCTATTTTTAGTAAAATTGTGTCCACAGATACAAACACCGCTGTGGTTCTGAATCACTGAGTGTCCTTGATGTCATCATTGTTTAAATCTGGCAGTAAATCTGGTAATAAATTGGGCAGATGGAATTGGCTGACTATAGACCTCATTAATGCTGCGCTTATAGGTTATACAGGACTATCAAAGCTCATTCGTCCCACACACTGCTCTCGGTCAACGTCCAATCAAACATTATGAGCCGTCTCGGGGTTAGGAGGGACTTGTGCTTAGAGAGAGAGACGCCAGTGCTCCTGTTTGAAATGGGATATGTTAAAGCAGCAGCAGCAGCAGCAGCTTGAAGGGAGAGTCTGCCCCTTCGTGCGCACTGATGGGGAGCCTATCCGCTGGGTGCGGATCTATCACAGGAGCAGGAGAGAGGCACACGGGGATCCAGGGGAATAGAGAGGTGTGATGAGTCGGAACAAGTTATGAAGAGGAGTTGTGCCTCGTTCGGAGATGCCTTAAAGAATGCAGCTCTCAACTGCTGGACCGGCGCCTTTTACGCGCATCTTCAACAGGACAGCTCTCCATAACTATAACATAATGGTAAGTGACACCGTTTTTATTTCGCAATACCTACACAACTAACACGTATCCTTAATGGTTTTACAGTCTTCGCTTAAAATAAACATTTTAACTAACCCTATAATAACATTCAGTGCAATAGCGTATGAAGGAATTTATTTTTGGTTGTGAATTCATCCAACTGTGGTCCACAGTCACTCTCTTTTAAACCCGGACAGGTGATCCGTGTGAAGCTTTGGACTTATGGGGACAGATAAGTGCTGCTGCTGCTGCCATCAGAGAACAGGCAGAGCGCGTTCAGAAACTGATGAACTAAGCTCAAGTGTGAGTGATTGCTTCTCACTTGATCCTGGAGTAAATCCTTACTTTATCAGTCGCTGTCAGACGCGCGCGCACAGGCGAGAGCTGGCTGTGAGCTCCCGCGTGTGCAGGGGCACAGCACCCCAGCACCACAGAGAACAAAGACCCCATCACCATATAGACACCTCAACACAACTTACCTCTACTGACCTGGGAATAAATGAAAAAATCTATTTGAATCATAAGAGTTTGATGAGCAATGTGGCACAGACAAATCAAATAATGAATCACGTGTTTGACTTGAACGTACCATCTCACAATCACATTTAGAAAGGTGTAAATGTCGCCCCTTCGTTATAATTAACAATGCAGTGTAATTGGCGCCTGTGTGACGCACTGCATTGCACTCTTACACTAACTTTGCGCCTTCTTGGCTATGCTCAATGGAAGTGGTGACCAGACAAGTTTATAATTTGCAGCAGAGAAGGACAGTTTGACTCCTCTTTCACCCCGGTCCAGTGTGGCTTAGGGGGCGGCTGGGCTCGTGATACACCACATCGTGAAGTGTCCTGTCAGCATCTGCAGAGAAAAGCAACTCCCAGCAGCTATTGAGCCAGCGATCTGTTCTGAAATGCAACACCGGCTCCGATAGTGCTGAGGAAGCTCCCGACAAATGCAACTCCACATGGAGCCCTGCACTCTCAGAAAGTGGACTGTACTGGGCTCCACTTCAGTCTCTATGAAAACTATTGCATCATCTTAGTTTGGTGAGGTCACTTTGTCCTTATTATTATGAGAACACTGGTGTCTTGCCAACTGGAGACAAGTGGATGAGTGACTACCCCCTCTTACCTTAAAAGTTACAGGTCAGGCCTATAGAGAGACAAGATGTTTAGTCCTACAAAAACACCTGTAAATGCCTTTATTTCAGTCTATTTTTGGCTGAAATCTTACGCAGTTTGGCTTTAAATCACAACTGATACAAAAAGAAAAATGATCCAGGTAATACAGAACAGCTCCGTGGAGATAGTTCAAACTTTATGAGACATTCTGGGCTAACACCAGCCAGTCTTATTACATCAATTTATATGCCCAAACAGGATATTGATTGATAAGATATCCTGGAACCAATACCAAGTCAAGCATTTATTTCTGGATTGCGGCTGCACCACTAACAGCAAGAGCCCCTGTTTATTCTCTTAAGCCTGGTCTAATGAAATCATTTGGTCTACAGTATTGTGTGAACTAATTGATCCAGCCCACAGAATGTATTATTTACATGATGGAGTACTTTTTGAAATGCTTTTAAGAATATTTATGCCTCTGCCTGTGCACAAGCAGTCACTCTCATCCTGTATATATGCACATAATGGGACACTGCCCTTTCCCGACCTCGGTGTTTTTATCTGTCAGCTGTCCGTCTGCACTTAAGAGAAACTGAGAGTGAGGTTGCAGTATTACTCACCTTTAAAGTAGCTGTTCAAGTAGCTGTTTTAATCTTTTCTCTTAAATAGCTCTTGCATGATCTAGGTTTAAGCTCATCTTTGGTGTGCCCAGTGTCTTTTGAGATCTATTCCTGAAAAATATATAATAAATGAAGTAGACTTTGATGCCGGATAAGGTTGGCTGAGTCATATGCCGCAAAGTATTACAGTATTCTGACTTTGTCCCATCTTTCCTTTCTTGTGATTTTATTGGCCGCAAAAAATATTAGCAATATATCTCTATTCATGTTTGTGTATAAAGCTGATTAAGCATAAATGTATAGGCGCTCACAGTTGATAAACAGCTCCCTACACCGTGCAAAATCCGGTTAAGAACAAAGACGATGGTTTTATATTTGTTTTGGTTGGAGCAGGGGGTGGTCTTCACAGCTCTGGAGAACAGTAGCTCTTTGATGAGTTGCCAAGAGAGAGAAATGGACTCAGTGGATATGCATATAGGTCTAAGAAGTGTGTAAAAGTAAATGTGTCTAACATTGATGCTGTAGTTTGCTCAAAAAAAACCCACCCAAATGCTTGAAATATGTGCTGAGTAAATGTGCCGCTCAGAGCCAGAGCCAAGTCAAAATAAGCCTCTTTGCAGATGATTTGTGAATAAACATCTCCTACTGCTGCTTTTGACAGATACCAGACACGTGGTTTGTCAAACTCGTGCGCACTGCAGTGTCTGTTCTTGTACTGATCAAAAGTTCCCGTTATTGACTTTGGAAATGTCGCTTGTATAGATCCTGGATTGTGTTTTGCGTGCATGGAGGCTGAGTGGGTTTGCCTTCCGTCACTTTTATGAAAACAGTGAGCTAGTTTATCATTGTCTTCTCTGCCATATCTACTCATACATGTTGTGGGTATTTGGAACTAAAATACAAATACATGAGTGAATTTTTCCATGTCCTGGTTTGAGTCTTGCCGTAGACCTGGTTTAGTGTTGGTCCAGACTAGTCCAGGTTTAGTCCAAATTGTGATATAGTGTGTGTGCAAGTGTGAATACACATTAGATAGGGCTGCCTTATCTCGTTTTATGCTGCTTATGCAAATTCTGTTCAGATCTAGCCACCTATTACCTTTACAGGAACAAGCAGGTAAAGTATGTGGACTGGGTCAGTGCATTGTGAATTCATAATGAAATGTGGTGTACTTGTGAAGTCATACACTGTACATTTTATGCAGAAGTGACACTAATTATACCCATTCCTATATGCAGCAGAATGTAGACTCCCAAGATCATTTGGAAGTGAAAATCTACCTCTTTACCTCTGGAGAAATGCCGTTGTTACACTGGATAGAGGTATTGAAGTCCTCTATTGTGTGAGCCTTTCAGAATTAAAAAAAACATTTTGTGGGTATTCTTAAAGTTCTGTATGTGATTAAATGTAAACCTACTTGAATGGGCTTATGTCTGGTTGAGTTTAAGACAATTCACACAGATGATGTAGTTTGTAATATGCAGGAGGCCTCTTTCTCATCATGGAGCGGCCTTGAGGAGTTTCTAATAGAACACGATCCATTATCAGGCGCTGTTGTTTTGTTCCCCTTAATGAATCTATCGGCAACACTAGAGATCCTATTAGACAAGTTACAACTGTCTAACAAATACGACTTTTGTAAGTGGATAATATCGTCTTTGCACTTCAAATGAATCACATAGAAAGACCAAGGCTATATGTTATTTTTCCATTTGCACTTTTTGATTTCTCCTTGTCTCTTAAATCACTCAAAATTTCTGACTGTTACTTAAGTTAGAAATGGGTTTTCCATTCCATCTTTGTTAACTCAGGCGAATCTTGCCTGTGGCTTTACCTACTTCTTTTTTCTTACTTTGTCCTTCAGCTGCTTTCACTCGTCCTCTGAGTTTATATCCCTGTAGCTTCAAAATCTAGGTTGGACTCAATTTCACAGAAGGAACAAGACAGGAGGGAAAGGGCTGGATTTGCTGAACCATGCTACCATCCAAATTGTCTTTTAAAGCACATCGACTGGTGTAAACATTTCAGAGAGAGCCCGACTTGAATGCTGCTTGTTGAATGGGGGGTAAATGCCATGGAAAACAGTGGTGCGTATTATTTTGTAGGTGAAGCATGACATTTTCAGACCTTTGCGTGTGATACCTGCAGCTTAGGGTTCACTCAGCTTCGACCTTTTAATGTCGGTAACAAGACAGACAGAGAAAAACACATGCACTTTCGCTTATGTCCAATATTCATTTCATTTTTTGTTTTAGTTGAGTTCATCCATTATTTGTTTTGCATAAACCCATTTCACTCTTTCACAGTCCTGCTTAACAAACAACTGGCAGAATGGGCGAAATTTGGTCGTTTGAATCCCGCTCTCGACATAAAAGTCATTAGTTGAGCGGTGAGATCCACTGACCCACAGGTTGGAGGTGCAATTCCAGCTCCCCCAAATGCATGCTGTCATTGCGTCCTTCGGCAAGACACTTAACCCATTTTGCCCCCAGTGTCTGCGTACCCCGGTGTATGAATATGTGTGAATGGGTGAGCGGTTCCTTGATGTAAAGCGCTTTTGAGTGCCTTGAAGTGCTGTATAAAAATGTATATATTGGAACTACACTAAGTACTTGTAAATAATAAAATGAACAGCTGTACGAGCGTGTTCCTAAGCCTTCATACAGGGACTTTGCCGTTGCTCTGATTTTTTATGGACTTGCAGTACTACAAGTCATTAACCTCCCAGTCAGGCAATTTGGGCCAGAGGAGCTTTTTTTCCTAGAGCAAGAAAATGAGACGAATTGAGCCAACTGCCTTTATTTCTCAAGGTGAGGGGGACATTTTCCCTTGGTCAGGTGATGAATGTGATGTCATTGGAGGTGCACTGACCTTCTGGCAGTCTATTGGCCTCATTCTCTCTGCATTAGTATTTTCCTTGCTTGCACACTGAATCTATTGTAATGGACTTTTATCTCTGCTTCCTCCTTACAGTGGATGGGCTGTTTGGTGCGGTGCTGAAGGTGACCCCTGTTGGCCGGGCCGGGGGCTGCAACACAGGACATGGGTTCTGCATGTCCGACCCGCTCGTGTCTTGTGTTGCAGCCAGTGGCCCCGCCTTTCTTCTCTTCATGGACCCACCACTCACCTTCTCTCTCTCTCTCATTGTCTCTTTGTCTCCCTCTCTGTCTCTCTCTCTGGCCTCGCTCTTGCTTTCTGTCTTTCTTCCACCCTCTCTCTCTTTCTTTCTCTCCCTTGTTCCCTCTCTCTCTTTCTTTCTGTTTCTCACTCTCTCTCTCTTTCTCTGCCCCACTCTCTTTCCCCTCTCTCTCTCTCTTTGCCCCTCTCTCCCTCTCTCTCCACTCACTCTCTCTTCTGCTATATGTCTCTTTCTGTCTCCCTCTCTCTCTCTACTTCACTCTTTCTGTCATCTTTCCACCATCTCTCTTTGTTTCTTTCTCTCTTTGTCTCACTCTCTCTCTGTCCCGTCTCTCTTTCAGTCTTTCTTCCAGTCATTCTTTTTTATTTGTCTGTTTCTCCACCCTCTCTCCCTGTCTCTCTTGCTCTCTCTGCCCCCACTTTTTCTTTCCCTCTCTACTCCCCTCTCTCTTTCTATTTTTCTTCCACTCTATTTTTCTCTCTCCCTCCCTCTCTGTCTCCCTCTCTCTCTTCCTCTCTCTTTCTTTGTCTCTCTCTCTCCCCCTCTCTCTCTCCCCCCTCTCTCTTTCTCCCTCTCTCTCTCTTTCTCTCTCCCTCTCTCTCTACTCTCCGTCTCTCTCTCTCCCTCTCTTGCTCTCTTTCTCTCTCTCCCTCTCTCCCCCTCCCTCTCTCTCTCTTTCCTTTCTCTCTCTCTCTCTCCCCCTCTCTTTCCCTCTCTTTCTTTGTCTCTCTCTCTCTCTGCCTGTATGTGCATGTGTCCGGGCCGGTCCCAGTACAGATGGATGGTACCAGCTCTCTGCCCCTCTCTTTCTTTGTCTCTCTCTCTCTCCCTCCCTCTCTCTCCCTCTCTCTCTTTCTTTGTCTCTCTCTCTCTCTCTCCCCCTCTCTCTCTTTCTTTGTCTCTCTCTTTCTCTGTGCGTGCGCCCAGGCCGGTCTCAGTACAGCTGGACAGTACCAGCTCTCTGCCCCTCCCTTTCTCTCTCTCTCTCTCTCTCTCTCTCTCTCTCTCTCCCTCTCTCCCCCTCTCTCTTTCTTTGTCTCTCTCTCTTTCTCTGTGCGTGCGTCCGGGCCGGTCCCAGTACAGATGGATGGTACCAGCTCTCTGCCCCTCTCTCTCTGTCTCTCTCTCTCTCTCTCTCTCTCTCTCTCTCTCCCTCCCTCTCCCTCTCTCTCTTTCTTTGTCTCTCTCTCTTTCTCTGTGCGTGCTCCTGGGCCGGTCCCAGTACAGATGGATGGTACCAGCTCTCTGCCTCTCTCTCTCTCTCTCTCTCCCTCTCCCTCTCTCTCTTTCTTTGTCTCTCTCTCTTTCTCTGTGCGTGCGTCCGGGCCGGTCCCAGTACAGATGGATGGTACCAGCTCTCTGCCCCTCTCTCTCTGTCTCTCTCTCTCTCTCTCTCCCTCCCTCTCCCTCTCTCTCTTTCTTTGTCTCTCTCTCTTTCTCTGTGCGTGCGTCCGGGCCGGTCCCAGTACAGATGGATGGTACCAGCTCTCTGCCCCTCTCTCTCTGTCTCTCTCTCTCTCTCTCTCCCTCCCTCTCCCTCTCTCTCTTTCTTTGTCTCTCTCTCTTTCTCTGTGCGTGCGTCCGGGCCGGTCCCAGTACAGATGGATGGTACCAGCTCTCTGCCCCTCTCTGTCTCTCTCTCTCTCTCTCTCTCTCCCTCCCTCTCCCTCTCTCTCCTTCTTTGTCTCTCTCTCTTTCTCTGTGCGTGCGTCCGGGCCGGTCCCAGTACAGATGGATGGTACCAGCTCGGCTCTGACCTCGGCTGTCACTCCACAGAAGCGTTCACTGTCAGTCACTGTGACTGCTGTGGAAATAAACGCTGGAGGATAAGAAGCTGTTTTTCTCCATGTGAGGTGTTGTCATCACTCTTCATTTCAAAAATCACAGAGGAGTGTCAGTAATAACTCATGTTTTTTTTATAAATCCGTGCGAGCGCTTTGAGTGTCCTAATACACCACAGAACTCTGTAAAAGTATCTCTCCCTTCAGTGTCTTTGTGTTTAAACACTCTTCACTTTTATGTCTTTATTCTGATTCATTGCCATGTTTTTTACACTTATGATTCAATAAATGTTTTCATTCTGAATCCCGTCCACAGTACTTGTGTCCAAAAGAGAAAAGTAGGGCACATTTCGTAGACGAATAAAGCTGGACTCAAAACCTCCTTCTGTAATATTCCTTCAAATTAAAGGTGCACTATGTAACTTTTATAATGGAGTGTCTGCCAATATGAAAACACATACTAATACGTTACCTTGGAAAACATGCACCAACTTTGACCTGATGGTGTCACCGCTTGGAGATAGACCAGTTTAATGCCACACTGCGGAGTATTTCAGGCCATATCCATGAAGACAAGCACCGGGAAAGTTCCGCAGCGCACCTTTAAGTTGTTATTACTTGCAGTAGTGGTAGGAGTTCTCGATTTTGTTACTTAAGTAAAAGAAGAGATGCTGGAACAAAAACATACTCAAGTAAAAGTATCACATGAAAAAAACTACTTAAGTAAAAGTATTAACGTATGTGTTTAAAAATATATCTAAAGAATAAAAAGTAAAAGTATTTCGTGTATATTTTGAGTCTTATAAAGCTTCAAATGTAAGTGATTTTGATAAAGATTTGTGCAAAATTTTACAACTGAATCAATCTTTTTTTTTTTCTAGCTGTTTTTCTTTATATATTTTTATTTGTTCAAATTGTGAATGTGTTAAAAAATAAACCCCTCGACTATTTGAGGAGGTCTACTTTTACTCTCAGTCCTCTTTAAAAATGTAGTGAAGTACAGATACTGCTTTCAAATGTAGTAAAGTAAAAGTAAAACGTATCCACTGTAAAATTAAGATAAAGTACAGATACCTAAAATGTGTGCTTAATTATTGCACACATATAGTACATGTATATAGTCTAATACTTTACTACTTCATTACAGTCCATCCCTTGTAGTAAAAGAAACAGAACTAAACAGAATAAGAAACAAAGTGCTGACAACATTCATGAGAAATTCCTCCTGGCGCATCTTCATTGTGACGTTCGTGTCTCGTCTTCATCCCATCACTTTAACCCTCCAAACTTTCTTTTATAGACCAAAGTATTTTTAAAAAGTCAGCACCATCATATACTGCATTATTGTTCTCGAGAAACCGCATCAGCTCGAGGCAAATAGTTTTTTAATGAGCTGAACACCTCCTTAAAGTAATGGCGTCGTTTTATACTCGCAGTCCTCTTCACCTCGGCAGATGCTTTATACCAAGGTCAGTATATGTTTGGTAGTCACGCTCCGACTGTCTAAGCCTCTAATGCCTTTGTGCTGCTGTGAAGACGAGCGCGCTGGAGTAAACACGAGCCATTCACAAACTGCAGAAAAGGCTGTTTTCTAATAATGCACGTTTGCTTTTCGCCTCAACAAAATAGATGTGTTTCTTGACAGGGCCGTGTCTTGATTGGAAGGTGAATCCGGGCGCAGATGCCTTGCTGTTTTCAATCTATTCCCCGTTACGAAGAGTTTTGCCGGGGGACCAAACAGCAGGTTATGTGCGAGTTAATATCAACCGCCGCTCGGATGTCTCTCATGTAATAATATTTATTTACCTGCCTATAGCCTGGGGATGGCAAATATTTATGTGGCATGGCTTGTAGAAAACTAGTCGGCATGACCTCACGCTCAAAGGAAAAGCTCTTCGAAACATCACCTTGAGATATGCGTCGGTGACCTTTGCGGAAGCGTTATTACCCTTTCTGGAGTTGTGTTTTGCAATCTGACTTTGAAAATGGAACTGGCTTTTTCATTTGTCGGATAAATTGAGCAATCAAGGAGGATATAACAGATTATCTCTTCATATTGACACATGTAGAGGATCTGGAAGTCACTGAAGGTTGACCGTAAAGTTCATTGGTTCACTCTTCAGCGTGCGTTTTCCTTCTGTCTAATTTAGGGCTAATACAGAAATCGTATGCGCTTTTTTCTGTTCTTGTCGTGTCATTGTTAAGTGCTTTTCTGATTATTGGAGCCGCGGTAGCTCAGTTGGCGGTGTGTTTGTCCGCTGATCGAAAGTTTAGTGGTTGGAATCATCGGTAGGGCAGTAAGATCCATTGACTCACAAGATGGCGGTGCGATTCCTGCTCCCACAAATGAATGCCTTCGTTGTGTCCTTGGGCAACACTTAACCCACCTTGCCCCTAGTGTCTGCGTGCACTGGTGCGTCAATTCGTGAGTGGTTTCTTGATGCTTTGAGAGCCTGAAGGTGGAAAAACACTGTCTAAAAATATGACCATTTACCATTTAAGCGCAGCCTACTTGTCCCCACCCACTCCTTAACACTGAGAGATGACTGCATTTAACAAATCGTACTGAAGTGTGCACGTTGAAAACCAGCAGATGTCTCAAGTTACCGCTGTGATTCAGTCAAACCCATGATATTGGCTATTCAAAATTACAATTTAAATGCATTCGCACACAGCTTTTCTCTAGATGCTCTACTTTCCCACACAAAAATAAACACACTCAGCAGGCTAATCCTCCAGATGTGTGCCTTTACCTAAACTACAGATTAAGTCTCCCCTGGTACTTCACTGCTTCACTGAATACCTTACCCAAAGCAAGATTATGCATTTTACAACTGCATATGTGTATTTTCCAAACAGCATCTCACCAAATACCCCCATTTTGTTAAATATGTGTTGTATAGTTGCTAATAGGAAGGTGATCACGATGTACACATAATCCCAGGGTAACTTTGTCTGCACAGAGTAATTAGCTAAATGACTGATTTGTCTCTATTACCCAGAGAGGTGGACAGCCCGACCTTAACAAGGATTTGCTGTGGAGTATACATTTCCACACGGGTGCCCTGGGTGTTTGCAATCAGCAGTTTGAGATGGAGGAGACAGCGTTCATCCTCCCTCCTATTATCTCTCTCTATTCTCTTCTTTAACAGCCTAGTTGGTATGGGAATAATACAGTCACAATATCTAGTGTGAAAATGTAGCCTGGAGATGAAGAGGGAGTAGAAAAGGGGGCGGGGGCGGGCGTCTTGTTACAGGTGTCTTGTCAGTCTGTGTTAGATTGGATGTGTGCTCTCCCAGCTGGGTGTCACAGCTCCGGGTTAAAAGGCATCGGACCGTCTGATGATGACACAATGTGAAATGGACTCAGAAAAAAAAAAGTGTTAGAAGTAAAGTTCAAGTATGACTCAGAAAACACGATCTTTCTGTGATTTATAGCTGGGATTGCTGTAAATGTAACACTCGCTGTTTTACACAATGTATATGTTGATGTTCATGTAACTAGTGATGGAACATAACAAGGTAAAAGTAGTAAAGTACTGTACTTAAGTATTCAGTTTAGGTATCTGTACTGTAGTAGATTTTCAAGTGAATACATTTTACTTTTACTTAACTATGTTTGAGAGCAGCATCTGTACTTTCTACTCCACTAATTTCTTAATGGAACCGAAAAGTAAAAGTATTTTTCATTATTGTGTGGGTCCTGCTGAAAGGGCTGAGGGTTTATTTTTCACTCGTTCGTAGTCTGAGCGAACAAAAATATACAAATAAAAACAGCTAGAAAAAAAAATCCCCACAATTCATTCCTTTGTTTCAATAAAAATCACTAAATTTTAAGTTTTATGAGATCTCAAAATCTGAGTGAAATACTTTAATTTTCACTCTTTAAAACGGTACTTTAATATTTTTACATAAGTAGATTTTTATCATGTGATACCGTTACTTTTTTTTTGCTCCGGTATCTGTAGTTTTAGTTAAGCAGCAAAACTGAGTACTTTTTCCACCACTGCATGTAACAGCATCAAATAACTACAACTATTATTACTACTTCTACGGTTTGCTGCTATCCATGAGTTTCAGAATGATGAAAAATTAGACTGTTGCCATAGCGATTAACAATTTGATACAAAATATTATGTCTTTTGAATGGAAAAATGTTACATATAAGCTGGAAGATGGAAGCTATGACACTGAAACCTATAGATTGCATTATTGCTCTTCTTACGAGCAAATCAACGCCGTGAGTACTGCTGCTGCTCCAGTACAACAGCCAACAGCTACTGCTAAAATACTAAGTTGTGTTCTGCTCAAAGTATGTAAGAGAAAACTACTATTACATCACCAACTCTGTCTGCTGCAAACACTCTACTGGAATGTTTCATATGATAATCTATTTAGTGAATGTTTTGCACTCGATATTCCATGTGATCATTATCTCAAATGTGACTCTTGTGAGATTTAAGTCTTGTTATAATGTTGTTACCTCCTCAAAAACACACCTGGAGTTGTGTTTTGTATTGTTCACACATGTTTGAACAATCCTGCATTATTACTCTGTCTATTTCTCCAAAGATCAGACCAAAATGCTCTGTTCCACATTGTGATGTCATGGAGTTTTGGCAGTTTCATGGTAGTTTTGAACTTAACCCTTTAAGGACTGAACACACTATAGACCATTATAGCTCACCTTATTCTTTTTTTAGCCATAACAATCACGTTAAAGGAAGTATAAGAATGTACAGCATTTTTTCACACAACTACCTCTATTTTACACATCCATCTGTATTTTTTCATCGAATAAGTGACTGGGAAAATCCCCGCTGTACCTGTGCTCTGATTCATCATCTTCGAGGGACAACGGAGGCAGATTACCATAATGACAGTAACATATTTAAAGAGCCCCATGCCTCTGCTTTGAGATGTCGTGTAAATTTACATGAAGCACATTTGGTTGAGGAGTTACGGTAATGGAAAGTCCACAACCGCACTCTATTGGCGACGATGGCATCCAACGCTATAGGGTTAACAGTTACCTTTTACCTTGAATTCACTACAAATTCAGAATTCCAGGGCTGAATTTATCCAAATGATTCTAATGAAGCTGTATGGAGTTTAAAAACACAGTGGAGGACGTCCTGTTTTACCACATGACATCACAAGGTTGAACAGAGTATTTTCAGTCTGAGAGAAGAACTCAGCCTAAATATGCAGGATTTGTGTGTTAAACATGTGTGAATGAAACAAAACACAACTCCAGGTCTGTTTTTGAGGAGGTAACAATGTTCTAACACGGCTCAAATCTAATAAGAATGTAATAAAATTTATAAGATTTGCTTAGCCACATCCCGTGCACTCTCACAAGATCACAACAATAATTATAAAACATCTAAAATACGCTTAATTAACGCACTGGTAAGTTGCTTTAATTATCCCAAAACAAGCACACAACCTGACTATGCATTTATCAACTCGATACACACAGCAATAACTTGGTTGCTACCGGAGCTTCTAAAGAGGACCCAAAGAAAGCCATGAAAGAGGAGAGGCAAGTGGTAGGATGAGATTGGCAGCTGAGGCAGATAAGACATGCAAAATGAGTGAGAGGAGAGTGAAGAGCGGAGACATGCAGGCTCAGATAAGGGCTAAAAAGGACCCCCATACAAAGACAGGGGGAGAAAAGAGAAGCCGGGGGATGATTGATTACATTTGAGCAGAGCAGCACTTCACAGACAGCTGGCACACTTTATTTTACGGTATGGAGGGGAGACAGGCAGAGGAGGGCTTTACAAGGTTCACCGATAACACTGAGGTTTTGATGCAACACGGAACCATGCATGACGCAATCTTGATTTCTGGGTTGGAATATCATTTTAAAGGGCCCATATTACTCTATCTATCTAATCTATCTAAAGGTAAAAGGTAGATGCTAACTTTAAAACTACCGCTTCATGACATCACAGGGTGGAAAAGAGCATTTTGAGGTTTGGCGATGTAGATAGACTAATGATAAAAGGTGTGAATGAAACAAAAACACAACTTCAGGTATGTGTTTGAGGAGTTAACAGCATTATAATATGGCTCAAAGCTCAGCAGAGTCCATTTTACTTAATATAACGCCTTCAAGAGCCCATCTATTAAAGCTGTGGCAAAATGAATAGAGATAAATCTGCGTAATCATGCAAGGCAATTATTGAAAACATTTAAATGCTGAAAGGAAGTGACATTTTTAATATTACTGTGATTGATGATAACTATTCCAATAACTACACTTCAAATAACTGTTCAAATTGTGAATAGAAAAATAACTGCTAAACTTAATCATAAGCTAAGTCTATAAATCTATTGTTTTTATGCATGAACTAAGGATGTCCTAATGATGCCCTGAAATAGTTATAGGTTGTAGTTGATGGAGATTGCAACACAGATCTGATGCAAACATATAACGACACTCTGGGACGGTGCACTCGTGAGCTCTGTACACTCATGTAATAATGTAAACACCTGTGCTATGTCCACCACTGTCCATCAGCTCTTTACATTTTCAAACACAATGGAATCATATTCGTTTCATTATTGGTTTGTCACTTCAGGCTGAGATCTCAAAGCTTTAACTCCTGGCTACCACATCACAAAAATGTAGATTACCCATGTTGCAGTTGTATTGTCACTGACTAAAGTAAAAATAAAGTAAAAGTTGTATTTTGGTACCATGGAGGAGACAAGACATTGGAAACCAAAAAAAACAAAAAACAAACAATCTTGTGATCTGAGTGGCGATGTGCTGTGTGAGCTCTCTGCAGCTCAAGTACCACTGAAACACACATGCACACACACACACTACTCCAAAGTCGACCCCCAGAGATGCACAAGGACCACTGACTTGACAGGTGCTTCCAGCGCTCACACTGTCATTATCCTTTATTCATTCACTCAGAACCAAACTACAGTTTGTGCATGACGTCTCTGCCATGTTCCAGTGTTCATGCTACAAACCTGAAAACTAGAATACCTGTTCAATAACATTAAAAATACAATATTGACATACAATCTTGTAACATTTCTCAAGTGCAGTGGGGTTGTTTTCCTGCTGCCTCCTGGTTAGATTCTATTTAATCCACCTGTTGCCAGTATGGCAGCCTCTGTGCTGTTGCTGTGGTTGCACTGGCTGCTGCTAGTGCATATTTTGTTGTACTATTTAGTTTAGTGTTTTGAATATTAAGTTTTGAATTACATTTTGATTTTGTTTACTTGATTCGGGTGTGACTTTTGATTTTGTTGTTACATTACTTTGTTTTTCCTTTGTTATAATAGGTTTATTGTTTGAATAACAGAAGTCTGGTTGGGCTGGGCACATTGCAGAAGTTCCCCTCATATGCATGTGATTTTAGTGCACTGGTTCTCAAGTTTAGTTTTGCACATTTTATTTACTGTGCCGTTGGCTGTGTCCACTGTGGTGAGGATGAGGGAGCAGCCCTGGGCATTTCCCTTGAGTGTCTGCTCACTGCCAGTGGCCCCACCTAGAACTATTTTTTTAGGCCTTTTTTAAAATCAACCTTTTAGCTTCATTATAATCTAGCTTAGTTAGTTGTATTAGTTGTATTAATACATTTCTTTTTATTTAATTTGTCTAATTTTCTTTCTTTCTTTTAAAAAAAAATAAAGCATTTAAAATTGTTCATCACGTCTCAGTCCACTTTATCAGAAGCTTATCTGTGTTGTCCTTATGTTGGTGTAAATTGATAACTCATAGGTTTTCACCTACCCTCAGTCTGGCACATAAACATAACACTCAAGTGTGACACTTTGTACATGCTAATTAATGCTTGGGCAGATGACTTCTCAAATGACCCTGAACAAATATTCCAGTTCAACAGTTGCCATCAGATACATTGATTTACAGATGAACTGGCAGTGATTTATCACAGGATCAATTGAAATTGTAGGCACCACACCAGTGTGATTCACTCATTATTAAATGATAGCAAACATGTTCATTGGTTCAGGAATTTTTAATCAGTACTTTGTGAATATCACATGCTCTTATGTTTAGCAGCTGTGATGATCCGCTATGATGACTATCTGACTTAATTACAAACACAAAAGCGTCTTCCTTATACAAATGACACAAACAGCTCACTCTTCCAGTCCACCGGTTCTCCTTGTGTGCCCAAATGGCACCCGCCTCTATCTCGCCATTCCCCTGTGGAGCGGAGCATCGGCAGCTGTCACATTCATTTGAGAAGTGGCCAATTGCAATGTCTTGTTTATTTCTCTGAGAGCAGACATGGCGTTTTGCCTATGTAGCACTCAGAAGTTTGTGAGCAGTTTTGCACACGGCTCTCTCCTCTGTGCCTCTGATGCAATAATGAATCAAAAGTCCTAAAGCTCACTGGGTTGGGGATGATGCGTTTCCCTGGTGACCGAGGAACAGGCTTGGGTCATCTGGGATCGAGTGTAGGGATATTACATGATATGCCTGTGTAATAGCCGAGCTACAAGTTTCAGTCTTTTTTGAAACTGAAATCAAAATTTAAAGGTATATGGCGTAACTTTTCTGGTGGTGAGTATCTGCTTGTGACCTACAATGCTTATGTTTCACAGTATGGACCTGAGCTTATCTATTATCTCTTGGTGTTTTTATTCACAGATCTGACCTGTAAGTTATCCTGGTGGCATGCTTGTCACCATAGAGATATGTTTAATGCTGTGGAACATTCAAGAGAAAGTAATCACATCACCATGGAAACTTATCTTTAAAGATTCAAAGGTTCAAAAGTTCAAAGAAAGATATTGTCATGTACAAAGTGAAAACAGTTTAAACTATGCAGTCACATTTTTACTTGCTGCTTTCCTTAGAAATAAAAAGACATAGTGACGTTTACGAAAAAGACATGGACCTAATGTATGAAAAGTGAACTCGTTACAGTCACTGATTGAAAAAAACTAACAAAAAACTAATCTAAACACCAACCAACCAGGAAGGACCTTAAGTTTGTGCCGCCTGTGGTTTTTTGATAACCCCCTGAGTGTCCCATGGGTGGTGAACATTGACTGCTGAGTGGGCTGATTGGCACGCAGTCACCGCCCCACATGCACACACAGACACACACATACACACACACACACACACACACTCATCAATGTGTCCGGATCGTCTCTCCTCTCGTCTTTCGTCTCTCTACTCCATAATGCTGATTTGGCTATGCAAAGACCTCAGCTGCATAGAGGATAGCGCTTATTTGACTAACAAATACGCAAGAGTCCAAATGGGCACACACACACACACAACAAAAACACACACACAGGCCGGAGGCTGCACTAGTGAAGAAAATGAAACACTTGTCCTCACTGATCAGCCTCTTTTACACATTTAGCATGCAGGGAGTACACAGGGCCACTGACCCTAACAAGCAAAAAATGTGTAGCTCAGAAACAAACACTTGAAACAGAGTGTGGATTGAATCTAGGATTTAAAAATTCATAAATGCTGATCATCTGTTTTGGGCACATATTTTTCAATGCTAGAACTTTGCTATTCATGTACACTATGTAACTTTTTGGGTTCATCACTTGTCTCCATGAAGGACGTCATTGAGCTGCCTATATGTTCCAGAGCCATTAAACTTATCTATATTGTGCATTTACAGGTATTTATAGCTCAAAAATGCATTAGAAATACTGTGAACATGCACACCATGACCTGGTGGCATTACCTGCTTGTCTCCATGGAGATAGATTACATTTAATGCCATACTGTGGAGCCTTCCAGGGAAATCAATACCATTCTCATGTAGACAAGAGGCAGGTCCACCACCAGGAAAGTTACACCTTTACAGAAGCTGAAGTAAAGTTATAGTTTTATTTCAATGTAAGTAGTTTTTGTTCGTCCTGAACACATTTTGGGAGCGTAGCCCATGTTCTGAATCATAATGCCGTTAACACATTTGATTAGCTGCAAAACCACAGACTGCCTTCCAAGTGCACACACAGCACACTGATTCAAGCGTCTCAGTGGCACAACAACAGCAGCAGATCTGGCTCAGAGTGCGGGACAGCGAGCCAACTGTCCTGCCTGCTCTATAATGCTGCACTCCACACTTCTCCAAGGTTAACAAAATACATCAGAGACACTGGACATCAGCACATCTGCAGTAGTCAAATCAAATCACTCAAATATGTAGTTCTTTCATATCGGCGCATGATTGTTATGATTGGCCCTCGCCACTCACGAAGTGATGGCGAGGGGCATTGTTCTTCCTGGGTTTCTTCTTCTTATTATTATTATTATTTTTTTTCCCCCCCTGGGATCGCAATTTTCACCCCCTGAACGTGAACGAAAAGTCTCACATGGGGGTATCAAATCGACCGGCTTGGCAAAAAATTCAAGAAAATATGCATCACGAAAATGGCCCACACACACTGGCTCGACAGCGCCACCTAGAAAATTCAAAATTTTAAAATGAATTGGGAGCCGACACGCATTTTTCGCCCTAGCTTGACGAAATTCACACCAGTGATAGAGCTCATGGAGACGAGCAAAAAAGCCAATCATAGTGTGGCCCTAGGACGGACAGGAAGTCGGCTATATTGAATCGAAAATTCGCCAAATTTTTCGTTGCGTGTTTTCAAAACGCTACTAGTCTCAGGTTTTTGATCCAAATGAGCTCAGATTTCACATGCCACATCCAGACACATGGGTTTTCAAAAGTTATCCACGTTTTCTCCAAATTCCACACGGTTCGCCCGTACGCCGCCACCGAAATACGCCTTCGTTTCCTGTTTTTTCGATGTCCTCTCATGGCCACATGCATTGCCCTACAGAGCTCACATTCACATCACATATGCGAGATTGGGACATGAATGGAATGCAATAATAATTTTAATCAAAATGAACACTATAGCGCCCCCTACCATAGGGGTGAAACGCCAACATTATCGGATTCCTACGAAATTCGAGGAATAAATTGGGGGCATGACGTGGACCAAAAAATAATATTATGGGCATAGGTCATTTTTCACACTTGGCCACCAGGGGCGCAAAGACTCCAAATAAAATCATTTAAAAATGTCTGACACGCACATGCATTGGTCTAGACAGCTGAAATTCACATCACACGTGTGATATGAGGGTATTAATAAAATGGATTATTAATTGTAGTAAAAATGAACACTATAGCGCCCCCTACCATAGGGGTGAAACGCTAACATTATCGGATTCCTTCGAAATTCGGGGAATAAATCGATGGCATCAGATGAAACAAAAAATTACATTATGGCTATGAGAAATTTTCCACGGTTGGCCACCAGGGGCGCAAATACTAAAAAAAAATTAATAAAAAAATTTCTGACACGCACATGCATTGATCTACACAGCTCAAATTCACATCACATGTGTGATGTGAGGGTATTAATAGAATGCACTATTAATTGTTATCTAAATGAACACTATAGCGCCCCCTACCATAGGGGTGAAACGCCAACATTATCGGATTCCTACGAAATTCGGGGAATAAATCAGTGGCATCAGAAGAAACAAAAAATTACATTATGGTCATGAGTCATTTTCCACGGTTGGCCACCAGGGGCGCAAATACTAAAAAAAAAATCATTAAAAAATTTCTTACACGCACATACATGGTTCTAGACAGCTGAAATTCTCATCACACATGTGATATTAGTGTATTAATAGAATGCACCATTAATTGTTATGTAAATGAACACTATAGCGCCCCCTACAGTATTGGTAAAATACACAACTTTGTCCGATTGGCATGAAACTTGGGGAGATAATTGGGGGCATTAAAAGGGTCAAAAAAGTCAATTACACCATACCTGTATTATGTACACGGTTGCCGGTGCAAAGCCACAGACCCCTCTCATATAGAGTCAGGGCCACACAGCTCAGGGCCACACTGCATATTAACATTGTTCTTCGTTTTTCCGCCAAAACAATCGCATTTTTCACCCCCTAAACATTCACGAAAAGTCTCACATGGGGGTATAGAATCGACCGGCTCGGCGAAAAATTTCATAAAATTGGTGTCGGCAAAATGTTCCATGCCCCCTGACTCGACGGCGCCACCTAAAATTTCACCCCTATGGAAGAGGAGCCTGGTTTATTTTGGAAAACACACACAAAAATCAGAACAGTGATAGAGAATGGGGGGAAAAGCATAAATATGAATTGAAGCACTGCTCTATGACAGACAGGAAGTCGGCCATTTTGGATCAAAAATTCGCCACTTCATTCACAGCGTGTTTTCAAAACGCTACTAGTCTCAGGTTTTTGGTCCAAATGAGCTCAGATTTCACATGCCACATCCAGACACATGGGTTTTCAAAAGTTATCCACGTTTTCTCCAAATTCCACACGGTTCGCCCGTACGCCGGCGCCGAAATACGCCTTCATTTCCTGTTTTTTCGATGTCCTCTCACGACCACAGGCATTGCCCTACAGAGCTCACATTCTCATCACATATGCGAGATTGGGGCATGAATGGAATGCAATATTAATTTTAATCAAAATGAACACTATAGCGCCCCCTACCATAGGGGTGAAACGCAAACATTATCGGATTCCTATGAAATTCGGGGAATAAATTGGGGGCATGATGTGGACCAAAAAATAATATTACGGGCATACGTCATTTTTCACACTTGGCCACCAGGGGCGCAAAGACTGCAAATAAAATCATTTAAAAATGTCTGACACGCACATGCATTGGTCTACACAGCTCAAATTCACATCACACGTGTGATGTGAGGGTATTAATAAAATGGATTATTAATTGTAATAAAAATGAACACTATAGCGCCCCCTACCATAGGGGTGAAACGACAACATTATCGGATTCCTTCGAAATTCGGGTAATAAATCAGTGGCATCAGATGAAACAAAAAATTACATTATGGCCATGAGTCATTTTCCACAGTTGGCCACCAGGGGCGAAAATACTAAAAAAGAAATCATAAAAAAATTCCTGACACGCACATGCATTGGTCTACACAGCTCAAATTCACATCACACGTGTGATGTGAGGGTATTAATAGAATGCACTATTAATTGTTATCTAAATGAACACTATAGCGCCCCCTACAGTATTGGTAAAATACACAACTTTGTCCGATTGGCATGAAACTTGGGGAGATAATTGTGGGCATTAAAAGGGGCAAAAAAGTCAATTACACTATACCTGTATTATGTACGCGGTTGCCGGTGAAAAGCCACAGACCCCTCTCATATAGAATCAGGGCCACACAGCTCAGGGCCACACTGCATATTAACATTGTTCTTCGTTTTTCCGCCAAAACAATCGCATTTTTCTCCCCCTGAACGTCGATGAAAAGTCCCACATATAGGTATAGGATCGACCGGCTTGGCGAAAAATTTCATAAAATTGGCATCGCGACAATGTCCGAAGCACACCGGCTCGACAGCGCCACCTAGAAAATTCAAAATTTTAAAATGAATTGGGAGCCGACACGCATTTTTCGCCCTAGCTTGACAAAATTCACACCAGTGATAGAGCTCATGGAGACAAGCAAAAAAGTCAATCATAGTGCGGCCCTAGGACGGACAGGAAGTCGGCTATATTGAATCGAAAATTCGCCAAATTTTTCGTTGCGTGTTTTCAAAATGCTACTAGTCTCAGGTTTTTGGTCCAAATGAGCTCAGATTTCACATGCCACATCCAGACACATGGGTTTTCAGAAGTTATCCACGTTTTCTCCGAATTCCACACGGTTCGCCCGTACACCGCCACCGAAATACGCCTTCGTTTCCTGTTTTTTCGATGTCCTCTCACGACCACAGGCATTGCCCTACAGAGCTCACATTCACTTCACATATGCGAGATTGGGCCTTGAATGGAATGCAATATTAATTTTAATCAAAATGAACACTATAGCGCCCCCTACCATAGAGGTGAAATGCCAACATTATCCAATTCCTATGAAATTTGGGGCATCAATTCATGGTCTCAGAAGAAACAAAAAATTACATTATGGCCATGGGTTATTTTCCACTGTTGGCCACCAGGGGCGCAATGAATTGAAAAGAAATTGGCACTTGGCACTCCTAGGTTTTTCATCCGAATTACATCAAACTCCACATACAGTATGTACATATGTCGATTGTCAATAATCATCCATAAATAAAGAATATCCCCAAAACGTGGATATTCTTTATGGTTCATGAGTAGGATGCCCTCAAAATATGACTTCGTCATTGGATTTAAATTCCTACACGACTTTTCCTAAGTGCAAATGAAACCTGTCTAGTCCTAGGTTTTTCATCCAAATTTCCTCAAACTCCACATACAACATGTACACATGATTATTGTCAATAATCATCCACGTTTTGGGGATATTCTTTCTGGTTTATGCACTGCACACTGTCAAAATATGACTGCTTTCCTGCATATTTCATTCCCTCTCACAGACACATGGATCAGACTAAAAAGCTCAAATTCTAATGACTGATGCGGATTAAAACTGTGAATAGAGAACCATTATAAACATGTGGCCAGTGACCTCCATAGCGCCCCCTACTGTACAGGTAAAAAACTCAACTTTGTCCGATTGGCATGAAAGTTGGTGATATCATTGTGGACCTCAAAAGAGGCAAAAAAGTCCATTACACCATACCTGTATTGTGCACGAGGTTGCCGGTTCAACGGCGTGGACCTCCATTATAATGTGTTGGTCACACATATTTATATAGAAACTGTGTGAAGGGGGGCGGATTGCGGCCGTGGGGTGGCCAGGCGGGGAAAATGGTGCGTGGGGGCGGTGGCCGGCCCCGGGCGGTCGCATGGGGGGGCGGTCGCGCGGGGGGCGAGGGCCATCATCGCCGCTTGCGGCTTTAATTATGATGATGATTGTTATAGATACTGCATCCAAAATAGCTGGCTAAAGTTACACTAAATTAAAAGCACACATTTCAATTTGTTCATTGACCTTAACAGACAAAACATTTTGGGCCAAACCACTGATTTTGATTGTTCAGTTTAATCTTACACAGGTGCCAAAATGTTCTAAAACAACTAAGAGAAGAGCTTCTAACTTCAACTTTAGATAAGATACTCTTACTGTAGCTTTTTTTTGTTTGTTTTTGTTCATTTGTTCTTTAATTCAAGCTTCCTGGAGGCAAACCTGAAGTTATTTCCTCTTCTATCAAATCTCACCTTTGCTCAGAGGCAGTAGTGAAAAGTAACAGAGTAAATGTAGTAAAATACTCTACTTATATATATATATTAGGTATCTGTACGTTACTTAAGTAGATTTTTACTTTTACCTCACTACGTTTGAGAGCAGGTATCTGTACTCTCTACTCTACTACATTTTTTAACTGGACTGGAGTATTTTTTATTACTGATTTGTAGTTTGAACAAACAAAATCGATACATTTGAAGCTTCATAAGGCATTTTCAGGGAGGTAACTTAATATTTTTACTTAAGTAGATTTTTCATGTGATACTTTTCTTGAGTATTTCTTTTGCTCCGGTATCTGTACTTAAACTTACGTAACAAAATTGAGTACTTCTGGAATATTTGTAAAGAATCTCCCAGTTAGAGCCATGATCATTCTCCTTTTAATCTAACAAAAGAGAATAATACAGTCTAAGAGATGATTGTTCAGGTTCGTCTCTGCTCAAAACGTGTTCATAGTGTAAGTTTCTGAGGTCAAAGGGCAAACATAACTCCCAGTAATTGATAACCACGTCTGAGCTCTTCGTCTTAAGGTCACCGTGTCTCTGGAGATTAAAGTAAAAAGAATCTCCATTTATTTAAAGAGGGCTGGTCCTCCAATGTGACCCGTCCTCACTGTGATTTATTGCACTATAGAGTAAATGAACGCTAAGCAAAAAGGACACTCTGCTAATGAAATCAGTGGCTATAGTTTAGTGAAAGGAGCTGTAATGAAAAGAACGTGGGACACAACTCTGCAGCACTGTTCTGCAAATCAATTAGCATTCTGTGTGCAGCTAATTCTATGACTTAAGAAAATAAGAAAAGTGAAAGTTTGCCATAGACCAATCATAGACCTTATCACTTAGTTCACTTAGTCACTCAGTTTATAGCTTCTTGCTTAGTTTAAGTGTAAATATATTTCAGTAATCAGAAATTCACAAATTTGGAAAGTGCTTTGGCAATGTGGTGCAACATAAAACAATTGAAAAGTAAAAATAACTATAAACTGTGATAAAAGCCATACATAAAATAAGCTACATTTTCATTCATTTCAAAAGTGCTGTGTGATAAAAGGTCTATGATATCATGGTTGGCTTAGATATTATTTGGATTGTAGTGTAATGCTGTTAACATACTCGTCACTAGATGGTGCCACGTGCTTGAAAGTTCCCTTAAACTAATCCTCCTGTCGTGGCACTGGGTCAAACTCTAAGTGATGGCATTCTTCAAATCCGCTCGCCTCATGTTCTTCAAATGAGAGAGATTTCAATCATAATCTGTGCAGCTGCTGAGCCGGCTCCAAGCAGCAAAGTCATGGAGAGGCTTACAGCTCTGAGCAGCACATCAAGAGGCTATACAAATCTATTTACTGTGGATAGAAACACTGGATTTGCGCAAAACCTCTTAGAATTTGGTGACTTCTGTTTAATATATTGTAACTGTATATATTGCAATTACAGTATTCATTCATTGTGTAAAAATGGACAAATTATTGAAATGTGAACACAATCTGAGCTGTCAGTCTCTTGCATTATGAAGTGACTGCCCCATCTGAACACTAATGACCGCAGGGTGAATGAGGGAAAGGTTGAAATGCAGGACCTTGTACAAGAGCCCTCCTTGTACATGAGAAAGCCTGAGATGCTTATCTGGGAAATGGGAGTCCTTTCAGTTCTGAATGGGGGCACACCAGCCTGATACACAGAGAAGTGTCAATTGGTTTCAACTGGGGAGAAGAAAGAGAGGAGGAGAGGAATAGGGGAAACAGGGAGGAATAAAAGACATTGGCAGGGGACCAAGTGGTGCAGGTGTCAGTCTGACAACAGACTGCACTGGCGCATTGCATACTCCAGGCTTTGTCCAGAGAAGTCTGCAATCCGTGACACTTCGAAGAGTTGTGTGTGGTAAAACTGGTTATGTTTTACATTAATGGTTGCTTGTGATTGTCAAACAGGAAGTTTGATCTTGCAGCATGAGCCAACACCCTTTAATTAAACAGATTGACAGAGCTGTTGAGTAGTGAATTTTGATTTGTGAAATCTCTCAGCAGCAGCAGACCTTTACTTTGTAACAATTGTATAGTTGTTTACCAACCAATACTTTTTGATGTTCTGTTAAAATGACTACTCTCTGTGTTGTATTCTCTGATATAATGAGTCCAGTCTAATTGACAGGAGACTATGCAGCCGGAAGTGAAACTTGTGGTTTGGCGTAATACCTCATTATTTTCCTACTTTACAGGTTTATCTGGTAAGGCAAAATTTTCATTTATGAAGATGTCTCTTTTATTGTAGCTGGTTAATTCCTCCAGCAGTCTTTTATTGTGGAAGGAGTGAGCGGAAAGTGGTCGTGTGTGTCGCTGAGTGTCGCCGTGCGCCCTGCGCGCAGCGTGGAGCAAGAGGAGGATGTGGGTCTGCTGACATCTGCAAGCCAGGGGTGTACAGCGACAAGACCACAGCGAACAGACCAACTACAGCCACAGACAGCCAGGAAACGTCACGACATGTAACTTCTCCAGACGGTATGCACTCTATTATCGCCATTTTGATGACTTTTGGTTTCATTTGAGAGGTTCAGTTGGCGGTGGACGGTGCGTTCAGATTGTAACTTTTCGAGTTGCCTGTGTGTTCGGTTACAGTATGTGTGATGGCGTCTCTCTCACACATGATCTGTTCTTTCCTCTGAAGTCCAGTGAACTGTTGATTTTGTTGATCCAAGTCTAAAGTCGTGAGGAAAGTCATTAGATTTAACTGAGCCCAGCTCTTCTGTTCGCGCGATTTACAGATTAATTATTAACCCTTTTCAAATTGAATGATATGATAAACTCGTCGTCTGGACATTCTCACAAAGATTATTCTGCAACGTGTTGTATTAGGCCTTTAGTAAACAAACACAACAACACATAACACAGTAGTGTGTTGTTTCAGGCGTCTTTACATCACCGGACACTGAAGTACAGGCCGAGGATATAGTTTCCTGCTGCACTGTTCAGTCTTTGTCAAATGTCAGAAATTGTGTTATGTCAAAGTCCATCCTTTCATTGTCAGCTCTGACAACAAAGACTTTGCTGTCAGTGTTGAGATTAGAGAAGCCAGAGATCCTGTTCTGTGAAGCCAGGTCCTACACTTGTCAGGGCTGTGTTAACAAGTAACTATCTACTAATAATTCTACTGTTTCAATGAATGCTGAGGTAGTACCAAGAACTAAATACCTTTTTTATAAGTTTTGATGCCTGGTGGGTGCTGAGAGACCACTATAGTGAGGTACTGGACAGTGTAAGCACAAATGAATGATATATAGTGTAATGTATAGTATAATTTATGAACATATATGTCCTCTCCAGCTAGAAAATGATTAATACAGAAATAGGTGTGGTGTTGGTGTTGTTTATGTAGTCAACCAGTATTGAAAAAATAAAGGCTGACAGGAATTGGCCACAGAAATACACATCTCCATCACCTAAACTATTTTTAATATTTCTTTTAGCATTGCCATCACAATCACTTATGTAATACACCAAATACAACCCAGAGTAGTTTTGATAAGTTAATTAATCTTACATTGCCTGAGTTTAAACCAAAAGTTTTGGGTCTCACTGCATCAAAAGCTGTCTGTGATCTAAATAGCTCCCCAGTAAGGCTATCAGATTTAGAGAGAGTCCAAGGTGTGATGGACAGCCAATAAAGGGGGTTTTGTTTGCGGGCGTCTCCATTTTGTAACCTCAGGACTCCCTCAGTCCTTTGGCCTGAGCCCAACATCAGCCAGTGAAAGAGCCGTGGTACTGCCATAAAAGAAACTGGGTTCTCTCTGTGTGACTCTGTGACTGCTCAGTGCTTTACATAATGCAATTAAAGATACAGTACCTCACGACCTCACTGATATTTACACTGTTGTGCTGGTCATTCCTATAGAAAAAAGACTGCAGTAGTTATAGTGTGTGTTCATTTTATAAGCATCATCTGTGGGTTTGCATTTCCTTTTATCACTTACCCAGCCCTGTCAGAGAAGCCACATTTAATGAGAAGGGACACCGATACAATCTGCCTCTGACGTTTGCATGTATCAAAAGGCATAAACAGATAAGAATTTGAGATCGACTGATGTAGGTTTTTTCATCACTGATGCCGAATGTTTCGAATACGGAGCAATTGATGGCCGATATATAAGATCTGACGATATTTTTGTGCTGATATGTAGGTCCGATTGTGAATATTTTCCTCATATTATGCAGTTTAAATTTAATGCAAACTCCCCCTAAGCCATTTTTTTACCACAAACCTATATGTGCAGTTACTTTTTTATGCAAATATCTATTTGTATTAAAGTGTTAATATAAAGCTTTGTGTTAGTTTTTGTTTTGGTGAATCTGCTGCCTAAAAAATTAGCCTATGCTGGAGATTTAAGGCCGATAGCTGATATACTAAAAAGTCCAAATATCGGCCCAATATATTTATTTCTAATGAGGTGCCGGGAAAAGTTCAGTTTTCTATAAATAATCTTAGCTTAATATTGCCTATTGTTATAACGATGTACTGCTAATATTTGAATGAATGATTGATTTCTTAAGGACTTATAGGTCAAAAAAATAATTATTGAATGTTTTTTTTTATTTTTAAACTTCCATGTTCTGTTCTACCACCATTTTATTTCACTAAAGAATCTTTCATGTCTATTATTTATTTAGTTTCATGCAATTAGTCCTACCAAAGTTTCTAATCATGGTAAATTAATGAATTAGTGAATTGCTTAAGTTAAGATTAAAACCGTTGAATTTCTATTGTTATTTTTTCTTTTCTGCAGAGGCCTGTGTCCTATAGGGCACGGAATACTGTGAACGCACCCTCCATCGCTGTCATGAGGGGGCGCTGTTCTCGAAAACTTGGGGTGCTGGCCAAAGCCACCTTCCTGCTGTGGCTGCTGTGGCTGGGGTACCTATTCTTGGCCCGCTCCTCGTTCTCTGATTTAGGAGAGGATGAGGAGGATGAGGAGGAGGTGAAGGCCAGGCAGTTGGTCTTGGAGGAGAGGGGGGCTGAAGCTCTGCTGTCGAGACCCCTGTACCTCAAACCACCTGCGGACCACAATGCACCGGGAGAGTGGGGCCGTGCCGCTCGCCTCAGCCTCAGTTCAGAGGAGAAGAAGCAAGAGCAGGACACGGTGGAGCGATACGCCATCAACATCTTTGTCAGTGATAAAATCTCCCTCCACAGACACATCCAGGACAACAGGATGAGTGAGTGAGTACTACCACCCGCCGGGACGTGGTTCTTTCTCTTGAGTCTTTAACAAATCAGGCAGTGCAGTTAAAAATGCTAATCTACATTTGACTTAGTTTGGTGCTGCTTTTGAAACTATACTATTACTGTCATGGATATTCTAGAGGAGATTAGGTTGAGCTCTTCACTGGAGCAAACTGAGGATGATCATTCCCATAATGCACTGCTGTGAGGATTATTAAAGCTAGTCTTTGCTGCCATGCCTTCACTGGTTGATCTTATCCAGAAGAGTTGCTGTCATTGCTGTCATGCTAACAGCTCAAAGCACACTACAACTTTTATGAGTGGTTTTCTCTTCCGCCTTATCCTTTACTTCTTAATTATCTCCAGATGTCATGTTCATCATTGAAGGCAGACCTGTAATTTCACCGCCTGTAACACACCATTCTTTCTACACGGCTTTAACCTGATGTATTTAATTCCCTTATTTTGTCTATGTAACAAACAGAATTATAAAACATCTTGAGTTATGTTAAACCGGACATTTATAGCTTACTTTAAAATCAAATTTATTTTTAATGTGAAACAAAACTGCCACGGAATGTCTGGATTTTGTTTACAGCGCAAGTTTATACTGTAATCAAAATGCACACACCCAAAATTGTACAAATCTTGTTTAAAACTAACCAGCTTTGTTACTGTTTATGTCCAAAGCTGAATTCTTTGGCTGTAACTATGGCGGGTAACTACAGTACTTGTGGCTTCCTCATGGACACACTGTTATGGATTGTGTTATTTAAACTCCACACACAGTTTACACTTACTCTTATGTCCCTTTTCTTAATTTACTTTTGATGTTTTTTCCTTTTGGTTTCTTATGTCAGTTCTGGCCTTTCGTGTGTTTGTTCACGTTTCTTTAGCCTCTCCTAGCACTGCTGTGGTATGTTGCTCCTTGGTGTAACCCGCCCCCATCTCCTCTGTGGCTTTTTATTGATTTAATGACTGCCATGTGGATTAAGGCCATACATATTTTTATATAGTCTCTGAAATGTACAAATACATGTTGGATTTTGCATAGATTTGGTCTAACTGTCCAAAAATGTCCTTTAAGATGTCAGAACAAGAAGTATGACTATCGGCGGCTACCCACTACTTCAGTGATCATAGCCTTTTACAATGAAGCCTGGTCTACGCTGCTGCGGACCATTCACAGCGTCCTGGAGTCCACACCAGCCATTCTACTGAAGGAGATCATTCTTATTGATGACTATAGTGATCGAGGTGGGTCTTTTTCTACGCTATTTGATATTTTGATAATGATGAAAGACAATAATGTAACACATACACTTGAATTTTTATGTACAGTATTATAAAAATCAACTGGTTCAGACACAAAATTTGACTCCTACTTTATATATTTTACAATGTAACAGTGCTCTCACTTAAAAGTTTTGGTTACTCTTCCCACTATAACTCTTTCTGTTGACGATATTAAATGAGTGGAGCATTTGTATTTCTTGCACTCCTCTTTCACATATAATTCATTATTTAAAACATTTTTTGAGGTATATCCTTTGAAAATGCCTGCTTTTGTGGATTTTGTTTTGTCTTTCTAATTACGTCAGGCCTAACTTAAATATTTATAAATAAGATGTTCCTTCCCAACAATTACTCCTAGTTAGGCCTGTCACAATTACAATTTTGAAGCACGATATATTGCTACAGAGATATACTGCGATAAATGATAATATTGAAATCACTTTATGCCACTGACACAATAATGGTAAAGCAGGTTTATCCCAGTAAAAATAGGCAGTATCATATGTGAGCTGCAACAAATAAATGACATAATGAAGTAATAATTAGCCACAGAAGTTACATTTTAAACCTTCTACAGCTCAAATCTTATCTTACAACTAAAATACCCCATATTTCCTCGCAAGACATTGTACACATGTTACATTTTGAGCCTGAAAATAGATTGTTCCAGCTTTCAAATATTGAACAATAAGTCGATATAGTAATAATCAGGCCTACTTCTAATTTTGAGCTATTTTTACTTAAGTACCGGTAGTAGTTTCCCCATTTTTTTTCCTTTTTTCTTTACTTTACTCCTCTATCCATCCTCCTCTGTTCATCAACACCATGTAGAATTTGTGAGCACCTCTCCAACACTGAATAGAAGCTAAACTGGAAGGGGTTGGTAGCCTGTCTGAAATGATACTGCTTTGCCTTGGAAATTGGATATCGGGTGTAGTTTTATGTCTTGTTTGTGTTAATGAAATTGGTGTTTGGTCCCTGGCAGTCTCTCTCAGTCCCTCTGTGTATCAGAGACAGCACTCTGGAAGGATGACTTCAGTGCGACCCAAGTTGCCATGACATCACTTCCTCTCATCTGACCAAAGGGAATGCTAGACGGCACTCCCAACCACAACCCAGTCTGGCTTGTTTTTTGTAGAATATACAATGTTAACTGATTATAACTTTTGTTTTTTATATTTATAGAATTGTTTATTTCAAAAATCTGGTTGGACTGGAAAATGTCAATTTTTTTCAGCCATGTTAACAACTGAATATTGTATTATTTCTATCTTTGTGTGTGTTCTTTAGTGTACCTGAAATCTAAATTGGAAGATTACATTAGTAAGCTGCGCCGTGTTCGCCTCATCCGCACCAACAAAAGAGAGGGTTTGGTGAGAGCGCGTCTCATTGGTGCCACGTACGCCACAGGTGACGTATTGACATTCCTGGACTGCCACTGTGAGTGTGTCCCGGGTTGGATTGAGCCACTACTTGAAAGGTGTGCTTAAATCAGTAATGCGTATGTTGACATCTCCCCCACACACATTTTATAAAAATTAGATTCCTTCTGTGTTTTAGGATTGGGGAGAATGCCAGCACTGTTATTTGTCCTGTTATCGACACCATCGACTGGAACTCATTTGAATATTATATGCAGACTGATGAGCCAATGATCGGTGGATTTGACTGGAGACTCACCTTTCAGTGGCACTCAGTCCCTGAAGTGGAACGCAAGAGGCGCAAGTCCCGCACTGACCCCATCAGGTGACACTGTGACACTCTAGGCCAGCTCACAGGGACTGCATTATCAGATTGGCACTGGCCATAGCACTGGCCTTCTATCCTCACAATGGCACAGTCACATAGTGCTTTATATTTCTTTAATGCACCCAACATGTTGTCAAGCTGATGACCTTGCTGTGGAAAAATATTGTTGAGAATAATCCATTTGCTAAGCCTTGGTGAGTAATGAAATAGAAAAAGGTTTGTTCTTTGTTACAACAAATACAGATACTGGCCTGTCCCACACAAAGACAGACTATGACGGAAATTTGTGAGTATTTATGTTGTGAAGAAATTATTTCTATCACAATCTCAAGAATTACATACAGCATTTAATTTGTACATGAAATCTCTATTTTTATTGACCTTATTTTTAATGCTTGATCATAGCTTATATTTACTATTATTATTCATTGTTTCATGTCCCATAACGCTAAGCTAACTTGTTCCATAAGCAAGTTCCTAGTTTGTGAATTTTGTTCATTGACAATGGCCATAAAACATATTCAAATTCTGATTCCAGTTTCAATTGTTACTTTCCAATCTAAGTTTCTAAAAGTGTTTAATCTGAATTGTGGCTAAATACAGTCACATATTTGATTACTTACATTACCCACAGATTTATATTCTTTTTTGACCCGCAGTCTTCATTGTCCTTTAAAGGTCTCCCACAATGGCTGGTGGTTTATTTGCTGTGAGCAAGTCCTACTTTGAGTACCTGGGCACATATGATACGGGGATGGAGGTGTGGGGAGGAGAAAACTTGGAACTCTCATTCAGAGTAAGTTCAGTGGCACTTAATTTGTGCTTCTTGCCAGCTCGGTACCAGTCGTGATGAAAAACTCTCTTTAGCTTGTAATTGTGATTTATTATATTCCCTGCGAGGAGAAAGTATGGCTGTATTTCTGTTGTGTGTGTATGCAGTGGTTTGGCTGTTCCCAAGTGATGTAATATGATTGGACCCATCTTCATTGTTGTCATAGTTCAGTATTAAGTTTTTTCATATATTTAATTTGTGTAATTAGAAAATACTGTAATGTTATTTGTTACTTAAATTGTTTTTCAGTTAAGTTTGTAGTGATAGATCAATGAGTTTCCGAATAGGTTGGACTTATTTGCTTTGGGTTTGCTTATTTTAGCGAGTGTGGATAAGACATGGACATTGTTTGATATCAGGGAGTTGTTCTCACATGATCTGTTTATTGTGTTTTTATAGCCTTATTCAAAGCCAATATTTGTAGCCATAATATGTCTTGTGATTCACTCTGTATTTGATGAGGTCTGGCAGTGTGGGGGAAACTTGGAGATCCATCCCTGCTCTCACGTAGGCCATGTCTTCCCAAAGAAAGCTCCTTATGCCAGACCAAACTTCCTCCAAAACACTGTGAGAGCTGCTGAGGTTTGGATGGACTCTTATAAGCAGCATTTCTACAACAGAAATCCTCCAGCCAAAAAGGTACATATAAACAATAACTCTGAAACCCTGAAAAAACTAATTCTTAACCTAAACTTTTATTTGGCTACTGTAAAACCTTTTTTTTGTGAGGTTTTGTCCCCTTCTACATTTACTGTAGAAGAGCTATTGATGATGGCAGAGTTGCGTGTGCGTGTGTGTGTGTGTGTGTGTGTGTGGGTGTGTATGTGTGTGTGTGTGTGGGGGTGTGGGGGGGTGTGTGTGGGTGTGTGTATGGACATGCTTGTGGTTTGTGAGTGTGCTGCCTCTCACGTTGAGTATTGAGCACCATGCAACATTTATGTATCTCAGTTTCACTTGTCTGAGAAAGTACATAATTAATGTAAGAGATTCTTGATCAAACAATAAGTTGCATGCTCTGGTAATATTGAACATCAAGTCAATGTCCGTGTTTTCATCTCAATAGTGTTAGTACAGCCTGCTTTGAGGATTTTCATGAAATAATCATTTGACGCAAAGTTTGCTTATTAATTCCTCAGTCTATTTGCTGTAGCGAGAAAGGGACATTGACACTGTAAACTTGTTATAAATGGGTGTAACTGTCACTTTCACTGGCACTTATGTTAAAGTGTCCAGTATGTACGCTTTGAGGCGTGTGTGACTGAATAAACAGCGCTGCCTCAGGCATGTACAAACAACACATACGGGATGTAGCTTCCTGCTTGATGCAATAAGCCATATGTGCGACAGAACTGCTGTAAAGAGAATGTTAATATTTACCTTTATGTTAGTTTCTTTCAAATCTGTTAAATGCAGTAATTTTTGCAATCTTGACTTTTGCAGGAGAATTATGGGGATATCTCAGATCGCCTGCAACTCAGGAACAAGCTGAAGTGCAACAGTTTTGATTGGTATCTGAAGAATATCTACCCAGAACTGCATGTACCTGAGGACAGGGAAGGCTGGCACGGAGCAGTGAGTTTTCCTTTACACACAAGCTGATAATGTTCTTTGGTGGATCTCTGTGATCCCATGTGTCATAGTATAGTAGACTGAGTAATCCGAGGGGAATTCCACAGAATTACAAAACACCCTTTGTGATACAGTTGGACACTTTTAGAAAGTTGTGTAACAGGTTATTTTACAATACGTTAAGACAATGTCCTAACCTCACTAACAACATGGCAACATGTTGTTAGTGAGGTTAGGACACTAACATTATCTTCTAACCTTAATGTTTTACAATGTAAAGAATTAAGGTTAGAAGGTTATATGTAAAGTAAAACTTATAATGCAATGTAATAACTTAGTAAAGTGTAATGTAAAATGGTATGTCAGGAAGGATATCCTGATCTTAAAACATTTTAAACTTAAACCTTCCCTTAGGTACGGAGCTCAGGCATACCCTCAGAGTGTCTGGACTACAATGCCCCAGAGCACAGTCCAACAGGATCCCACCTTTCTCTGTTTGGCTGCCATGGACAAGGAGGAAACCAGGTAAAATAGTCATTTATGCTGTCATCAGTGTGTTAGTTTAATCTTGCACATCATGATTCTTATATTTGTGAGTTCACAAACTCAAGAGAATCCATCTTAAGACAGCTGCTGAATGATTCAAAACTTGCCCAGCAGCTGGCAGACCAATGACAGAGCAGCATTGGGGTTTTTGTGGAAGGCAAAGGAGAAGCGCCCAAGTGAATCAAAACAAACATGGTGGTGCCGACAGACGCACGTCTGTGCATTTTTCACAAACAAAATACTATTTTCACTGAAATAGGCTGAAGTTAAGCATTCTGTGCATTTGTGGACAGGTATGATGTGGACAGCTTTTCTTTCAACTGATTTGATTTTTTTGGCTTGTTTTGCTATTGTGACTCGCCATCCAATCCGATTGAAATAATCATGACTTTCTGTGCTTTCTCGTTCTACACTGATAAATGTGTAGAACTTAGTTCAGAGTGCTACACATATCAATTTGGCTTGAGCCAGGTTAGGGTTTGTTAGAACAAAGGATCATAAAATTAGTGCGTTTCTGATGCTAGGAGCTTCTAGACGATTCAAATCCAATACATATTTAGGCTTTAATACGGGGTCTTGCATAATATTCAACACTGTAAAAACTGAAGAGATAATTTTCTTTTTTGTCAGTACTTTGAATACACATCTCAAAGGGAAATCCGCTTTAACTCTATAACGGAGCTCTGTGCTGAAGTCTTGGAAGGTCAGATTTCCATTGGAATGAAGCATTGTCCTCAGGATGGAGAAGACAAACCACACACCATGTTGTGGGATTTCCAAAATGTAAGAGTCTTACCATAAACCAAACCACCTAAGTGAAATATTATCTAAACATAAACATCTAAACAGATGTCAATTTCTCCTCAGGACGGGACCATCTACCATCCTCTCTCGGGCATGTGCATCACAGCGTTCCGCACAGGAGAGGGACGCACTGATGTCCAAATGCAGAGATGTAGTCCAGGAGACAAAAACCAGCAGTGGAGGTTTGAGTGGTAGAGAAATGACAGACAACATTTGAACCACAATTATATGCTGCACTGGAAGTAGCCTCTGCTTTTCACAAGTGTCTCAGGTTGCCACCTCATTTTAGAGGAGAGCGGGCAAGGAGCAGATAAGAAGAGTAGATGAAAGTCACTTTGAAGTCAATAAAAGACCAAATCCCTTCATTTTGTGAAAGGGGTGTAGACAGTGGGGAAAAGAACACACGAATGGAAAAAAGGATGAATGATGACAAGTGCCTTTGAAGAGCGCACAATTAAAAAAAAGTGCAATGTTTATTGAAGAAAGCTTCTTAATGAGACCATTCAGTGCCTTTTTTTAAAGACATTTGCTTCTCCACAGGATGCACTATCGATCTTGCCGTAGTAACGTAAGTTATTGTAAAACTTTGTGATGTACAGATGATTTTCTGAAAAGTGCCTAGAAAGTACTACAAGTCCAACTGTATATTTAATACAGCCAGTGTGTGACAGGCTCCATCATGTGAGCGGAGAAAAGGGAGAACGGCGCGGTCACAGCAGACTGCCCCTCAATTGTATCTTGTGTATCTGGAGCTATTTTCATGCTAGAACGCTGCCTGAACCAGGCACAAAACACTCTTAACGCATCTATACTACGTGCAGTTCTGCCTCAGAGGCCCTTGCGTTTGACAGAAGTGTTGTAATCTATTCTTGCATAAAATTAAGAACAATTATCGAGAAACATCAATCATTATGTTTGCCTTGTTAAAAAGTAATGTGTAGTGAATGTGAAATGCTGTAAACAACACTGGGCTACTAGACTTAAGTGTTTACATTCATGAGATGCCTTAAACCAAGCACCTTTTAAAGACTTCAGTTTGGATGTGCCATATTGTGTGTAAAATCTACTTGAATAAGGAATCAACCACTCCCCATATATTGCATAACTAAGACCCATTGGACGCCTACTCTGGATTATGATAAAAAGATGTGGTGTGATTCTTGGTAAAATGTTACAGCTGTATTTGGTGATGGCTGCTCATTACTGAGCACTGTTTGTTCTCTGTGGTAGTTATAAATATGAAAAATACTTAATAATGAATGGATACAATGAGTAAACATGCAATATGAGTTGATGTGTTTTGTTTCAACATGCTGTTTAATTTAAGGGATTATAGGTGCAATGCACTAAGCACCTCTCAAACTACTGATCATGCAAAGGGAATGGTGATTACTTGATGAAGACGAGTTGGAGTGGAAGGTTTTGGGGGGAAATGAATAAATCACTAACCACAAATGAAACAGTTGTTTTTATGGTTGTGTGTGCTATAAACTATGTTGTAAAGTAAACTTGTCTTTATACTTTACACTTACAAGCAGTTCTTCTGTAAGTTAAAACTCTGTCTGTTCAATCATTTGGTGCCACCTAGTGGTTGAAAAACAAATGCTAAAATAGTGTGATCATGTTTCCTTTAATCATTTAAGATTCTAAAGGTTCAATTTGTTTTTTTCCGAACAAAAATTAAGAAATCTGTTAAAGTTAAAGGGGATAAAATGTATATTTCACATGTTAGCCAATATAACAGGTAGAAACAGCTAGATTTATCTACTTGGCTGTTGGAGGATGTGAGTTTCTTGAAGTAAAGGTTGAGTCCTTTATAGACTAATACTTACAATAGGCCTGCTATTTATGATATAGGCTATATCATAATTATAACACGTTTGGTTTATATTTTCTATGTAAGCTAACAAACAGCCTAATGGATCCAGTTCATTCATTTCATAGGATCTTTATTAAGGACACAAGTGTGGACACAATATCCAGAGCTAAGATAATAAAAGGAAATAGAATAGTGTAAATACACTGACTGTATTACAGCTGTAGACTAAACCTCCAACATCCAGACGTGTAACAATAATGTAATATAATATGTTGTAATACAGGCCAACATGCAAGTCAGTCTGACAAAACACCATTAAACGTGTTTGATGGAAACTTGTCCTGCAGACACACCTAAATGAAAAGTCCATCGGGCGTTACAATGAGTAGGTCTGTGTGACAGACCCGGGGTCTGCGTGAAAGACCCCGGGTCTGCGTGAAAGACCCCGGGTCTGCGTGACAGACACGGTCAGGCGTGGCGTATTACACACGTCTCTCTTTGTACTTTTCACATCATGGGTGCTCGATCAAACTTAATGACACTCATATTACTTGCTGGCTCAGAAACGTCACCTTAATTATTTAACATTTTAATTTGCTTAAACATACATTTTGTGTCAGATTTCATCTAGTTTTCATATCATTTTCACATATAGTGTAAGTCAATACACATTCCACATCGTAAAGAAAAATCCCTAGTCCCAAGTCATTTTGAGTCTAGGCTTGATCTAGTCAGTGTATAGTTATTTATGTATTAGTGTATAGTTATTTATGTATTAGTGTATAGTTATTTATGTATTAGTGTATAGTTATTTATGTATTAGTGTATAGTTGTTGATGTGTTATGGGCTGATCTAGTCAGTGTATAGTTGCTGATGTACTATAGGCCTTAGAATGTGACAGAAGGACTGGTAGTTTCTTAATGATTTACCCGGCACTAAAATGAGAGTAAAGTCTTTACAGCTGTCAAGTTTGAAGTGTCAAGACAAAAACTTCCGGAATGTTAAATTAGTTTGTATAATAATAATAATGATGATAAAAATACAACTTGAATAGCTAAAAATCCACGAGTTTGCGTGATAAAAACTACATTTGTCGCGTAAAAATTTGATTGCAGGCTTACTTTTTTAGGTTTAGGCGCTGGGTTGTCGTGGCCCCTCGCCCTGACCAGCTGCTGTCTGAATAAACTCTGATGAATCTGGTCTTGCAGTTTTCGTTTCTGATGGGTCAAAACAAACACCCGTCCTTTGTGATATCGTGTACAGGGAAATAACGAGATATGAGGCTTTTTAATGGATCTACTAAACATTAAAGTGAAGTTTGAGTGTCAGCTGTGCTCACCTCTGCGAATCCCCATGAAAAACACAAACAAAAACAAAAAAACAAAACCCCAAAACATCAATACATGAACAATAATAGGCTATCACATTGCAATTGTAGTAAATTCGGTCATTAAATAGTTCTACGCCTGTTCATAAAGAGACTGGGTATTTTACTTTGAATTTTACGCACCGGATGTTGCACGGTCTCTTTCAGTGTGCTGCTACTCTCAAGTTAAACAAATCAAGTTCAAGTATGAAGCCATCAGCAAAGTCAGTTTTACCTCAGTCCTAACTGCTCAGGAGACTTTGATGGGACAGTTAACAAGAGCGTGACACGTGCGTAAAGGCGCTTGGGATGTTTTATTTGACCTATATTAGTTTGGAGCGCGCTGGAAGCTTCAGGTTTGTTTACTAATCTGTTAGGTGATCCTTAATCCGAGTTTGGTAATCCTTGTTAACACTTGTGGATGTAAAATAGCATCAGATTACCTCTGGAAGGAGTGGGTTTCAGCTGATGTCTGCCCAACACTGGAAGTTGCGCTTTTCAACTCAGCTCAAAGGACCTCTTTTTACTTTGTGGCAAAAAGAAAATGCTGGCATGAAAATCCCCATACCCGGAGAGGACACGACACGATGGCAGCCTGCGGAAGAAGAAATAGACCCAAGATAGCGCTCTTCCTCTTTGGTGCCTCTTTACTGGGGTATTTCATATTTTCCAGGCACAACTCCGTGGACCTGAGCGCGCGAGAGGTCCCGAGGGAAGAACGCGTAAAAGAAGTGAAAAATGATGATCTGAAGAAGCCCGTGTATGAAAAACCTCCTTTGGACTTAAACGCGCTGGGTGAACTGGGCAAACCGGTCAAGCTCAAACTGACTGTGGAGGAGAAGAAAAAAGAGGAAGAGAGCATTAACAAGCACCAGATTAATATTTACCTGAGTGACAAAATTTCACTACATCGCAGACTGCCTGAGAGATGGAACCCGCTGTGCGTACTTGGCAAACTCCACTATAACTTCACTTGTCACATTGTTTCAGCTCACTTAATGACCCCAGTCCTGTCTGTGTTCTGTTTCTATCATCAGCTGTAAAGACTTGAAGTATGACTATAAGACCCTGCCCACGACTTCTGTGGTGATAGCTTTTTACAACGAGGCCTGGTCTACTCTGTTGCGGACAGTGCACAGCGTCCTGGAGACCTCCCCAGACATCCTGCTCAAAGAAGTGGTGCTTGTGGACGACTACAGTGAAAAAGGTGGAAAAACATGCTATCCAGCTAATTCTACTTTCTTAGGTGTTGTTTTTGCTTCTACAAATTAGTCCATGTCTGTCTTTCTGCCTCTTGTTTTGTTCTGGGGTCAATACTGTAAAACAGATTTAATCTGTATAAACATTTAATAAAACACCAGTGCACAATAACTATTGTTATATATAGCATACCAAATTCTTTAACCAGTGCACACCCTCTTCTGTGGTAGAGGTTAAGCAAGTATGACACAAGGGGTGGTGTAAATTTAACAATGGCACGAAGTATTTTGACATGCCCTTTCTTGTAATATTGTCACATAGAACATTTAAAGGAACCCCTGGCAAAGTACATCAGCAATTTAAGAAAAGTGCGTCTAATCCGTGCGACAAAAAGAGAGGGTCTGGTACGGGCCAGGCTGCTTGGGGCCTCCATCACGACAGGGGATGTCCTAACCTTTCTGGACTGTCACTGTGAGTGCCATGAAGGGTGGCTAGAGCCTCTGCTTCAAAGGTGAGTCTTTTTATTTTTGTCTGATCCTTTATAGATTGTGGCACTGACTGTGTGATGTTAACATGCATCTTTCTCTGCAGAATTAAAGAGGAGCCCAGTGCTGTAGTCTGTCCTGTTATTGATGTAATAGACTGGAACACATTTCAGTATTTGGGGAACTCCGGGGAGCCTCAGATTGGGGGTTTTGACTGGAGGCTAGTGTTTACCTGGCATTCAGTTCCTAATTATGAACAGGAACGTAGGCGGGCACCCACTGATGTTATAAGGTTTGTTTTGCTTCTGACATTTCTGATTTGCACCTTGACATGTTTCAGATTCTTCTCTGCATTCTTCCTGCAGAAGGCATCCAAAACACTGTCACTTATATTATAAACCCAATTTCATAACTATTAACTGGATATAATGTGTACACTGTAGTGTAATTTACAGCATAGAAAGTGCTTGCAGTCCCTCCTGTAGATTAAGACGATTTATGTATTTCCCCCTCAGGTCTCCTACCATGGCAGGCGGTCTGTTTGCTGTGAGGAAGGACTACTTCCAGTACCTGGGGACGTATGACACAGGGATGGAGGTGTGGGGTGGAGAAAACCTGGAGTTTTCCTTCAGGGTGAGATATTAGCATTTGTCTGCTAATCTTCTGTGACATGTATTTTGCATGCAAAAAAAGTAGGGATGCAATGTTCCACCGTTTTTACTTTTGATAGTGAAAACGATACTTACTTTAAGTATGTGATATCAACTAATACCAAGGCAGAGACTGAAAATGGCATTTATTTCCTTAAAACACAAATATTATATGACAAAATCTAAGTAACTACAGAACAGCTTTGTACATCATGAGATGTTTTGAGCCAACAATGGCAAGTTGACAGTTTTAATACATCAATTGGCAGACACAATCAGAATATATTGGTATTGATGCAGTCCCAAAAACGATTCCTTTATTTATTTCAACTTCACTTCACAGCATTCTCATGAAATGTCGCTGTAGCTGTTTTTCATTTGTGTCCTAGAAGACTGTAAAACCACAAAATACATTCATTACTGCAAGGAATTTTAGAATCGTCCTTTTTCAAAACCCACAAACTAAATGAGATGGGCGGACACTTATTTCTCATGATCTTTGTGACTGGATAACAAATTACACACTAACAGTCCTTGTGCTTGTTTTTACCTTTTTTATTAGATTTGGCAGTGTGGAGGCAGCCTTGAGGTCCATCCGTGTTCCCATGTAGGCCATGTGTTTCCCAATAAGGCCCCTTACTCTCGGAGTAAGGCCCTGGCTAACAGTGTGAGAGCTGCTGAGGTCTGGATGGATGAATTCAAGGAAGTGTATTACCATCGAAACCCTCACGCTCGCCTGGTGAGTGTGAAGACATCCTTTATTTCAGGATGGTTAATAATAAGTGAACGTTTTCAGTGTGGGAGTGTTTGATTACAGCTGTGTCCGTCACAAAACGGATTTCACTGCTCGGCTCTGGTTTCCACACACATGAGCAGGGTTTCGGTGTGAAGCACCTTGATTAGGTGACACCTGGAGGAGGTGAGTGGCAGGCACCCCGGGGTGACGGGGGTGTCAGGGCGGCCCGGTGTGTCATTACCTCTTCCATCTCTCTGTGTCACTTGTGTCACCCAGCTGTCCTTGACAGAGCTCTAGTATCTCCTGGGTGCCCTGCCTGTGTGTGTGTGCCACAGTGTAGTTAAGATGAGGAGCTCAATACTCAGATCGGGTGGCACTCATCTCCCAGAGAGGAGGCTGCCTTGCCAACCAGTGTGGCCTGAAAATCCCAATACACTTAAGTTGCAAAACAAGATTTCTCTCGCTGCCTTAAAATAAGTGCAATGAACAGATATTCAAATGAAAGAATACATATATTATAATAGTAATTATAGGCATTTACACAACTGTGTACAATTATTGTTACATCTAGTCTGTCATATTGACTGATCTGATACAGCCAGAGTAGATTTAATTTAAAGCCTTTTTAGAAGGACAAAAGGGACAAATCTGATCCTTTGTTTTTGTAAATACCATTGATCTTTTCTGTCCTCTGTAATCTATACAGTATTACAGTCTTTGGAACACTGTTACGCTCCTACTCCTGTGTGGACATGGCATTTGCTCTGTTTGGCTCTGTGACTTGTATTGTTCAGTTGATCATCAGGATGTTAAATATTTAAAAGAAACCCTAATGAAATGGCTTATAGACCAGCATACATGCTGTGTGTTCAACTGCTGTGATACACATTACAACAATATTGTCACATGAAGGTAGTCTGACACTGTTGTTTAACTAAAAGCTGGGGGCAAAATACACCCTCCAAATCTAATGCTGCAGTAGCATTCGCAAGATAATCTGCTGGCAGATAGTATCAGCCCTACTGCTGAGAGCGTGGGGCTTGGAGCTCTAAACAAGAGGTCTGTCATGCCAAGATATCTGGTGGAGTGGAGCGACTTAAGGGTGTGGTGTGACACATTCAGTGAATTGCCAGAATAGTAAAAAATAAATATTCTTTTATTTTGAAATATATTAGAATGACATTTCAGGGGCAGGTATTGTGCCAAAAAATCTATAAGGGCACACCACAGCTCTGTAACATCCTATCTCAAAGGTGCCAACTTCTTGGGTGCAGTGCAGTTGGGGCAGAGCACCCACACAAATCTCTTATCAATTTTCATAGTAAGTCTATTTAACACGTGCTTACAGGGGAAATGTCTCTCCCTCCTCAGCGCTGATCTGTCAGTCAGGCAAATGCAATGTTGTGCATCCTCCCTGTGTATTCATGGCTTTCATCAATGTGTGTGCGCAAAGTGATAAAATCAGAAACAAAACTTTATATAACAGTGGGACAGGGAGCACACAAGAAATACATGGATCTGCTGCATAATGGGAAGCAAAAACCAAAGGAACTGAAAATTTCCCCATGCTGGCAGTGATTTCAAATGCAAAGTGGTCACATATTGGTTCAGACGCCATCACCATATATGTACTTGTACCGTCCCACTCCAGCCACCAGTGGCCAAGTACATCTTCTTTATGCCAGTGTCCACATCGTGTAGGTAGTGGTAATGTGCCCTGGACACGCCCTCTTGTTAACGCTAGAAGGAGGCATTAACAAGGGCGCTCTGTAAAGTTGTGAATTTAGTATGTTTAAAAAGACTGATATAATGATTTATACCTAATGGATTTTTGGAGTAGAAGCTAAAATAATACAAATTCTGATTTTGTGTGCTTGCAGGAGGCTTTTGGAGATGTGACAGAGCGAAGGAAGCTGAGGGAGCGCTTGGGCTGTAAGAGCTTCAGGTGGTACTTGGACAATGTTTACCCTGATATTCATGTCCCAGAAGACCGGCCAGGCATGTTTGGAATGGTGAGGGCATATCTGTGAGCGAGTTGGAGAGTAAAAAAATGAATTGACATATTTTGAACATTTTAAGCTTATTTAGGAATGTTTTCTTTATTTTAGGTCAGTATATTATATATTTTAAATAATAATAAGTTGGTTAAACTAACATTCTCAAAACTGATGCATCTGTTTTTTGGTCCATGGAAAAACTGATGACTGAGATTGTGTTTTGCTCCAGTTAAAAAATCGAGGGAAGAAAAACTACTGTTTTGACTACAACCCTGCAGATGAACACGCCATAGTGGGAGGAAGGGTCATCTTGTACCTCTGTCATGGCATGGGCCAAAACCAGGTATGATACAAATACCAAGCAAAGACTTTGACAGAGAAATACTTGATAAAGGTATGTGATTATTCTGTGCAAGTAGTGTATTAAGTTGATTTTTCTCACACTTTCTTGGTAATCAGTGCACTCAGTGGTTGTTTACAGTGTGCAACAAAATACAATAGCTTGTCTCTGATGGGCCACACTGACCTGTAGGTGTCAATTATGAGCAAGGTAGATAATGTTTACTTTTATTTCAATTTTAGCACAGCAAATATCATGAAATGTGCTGTGTTTTTACCCCAATCTTATAACTACAAACTTTCCAATCACCCCGCGTTGATGTCAGTCGGGACTTCTATCTAAGAATGTTTTATGTTGTGACTCAGTTTTTTGAGTTATCCGTGGATGGTGAGATACGCTATAATACAAGAGAACCTGCAGGATGCATGGCTGGGGACAACATCAGCACCTACCTGACTGTTCAACTGTGTCGAAAACGAGGCCAGTCTGTACCAGCTGACCAGAAATTCATCCTCAAGGAGGTAAATACCATTGAGTCATTGTTAAGTGCAGTTTATTTAACATTTCTTAAACTGTATATATATGTACTTTAGGATGGGACTCTTTACCATGTGATGAGCCAGAAGTGTGTGCATGCCTTAGACAAGACCGACAATGGGACACCTGCCCCTTCACTGCAGGCTTGTTCTGGCACTCCGTACCAACAGTGGTATTTTGAAGAACGAATATAATTATATCTTAAGTGAAACTGTCCTAGGATGATAGATTACACTGCTACCTTTTGGAGTCACTGTAATGGTTTGATTTGCTGAAACATATTTTTTATGTTTTTGATAAAAAAAAGTACTGAAAAATACAATTTATTCCTTATGAGGAATTATTTATATATATATATATATATATATATATATATATATATATATATATATATATATATATATATATATATATATTTTTTTTTTTTTTTTTTACTGTTCCACTGATGGAGATGTTTTTCATCGTCATTGTGCCATGGAGGCACTAAGTTTGTGGTGTGGTGCCACTAGAGGGCCACATTGCGCCTCAGTAGGGAGCTGGATGGCCCACATCTTTTGTGTCTTGTCAAAAGTAGGGCAGATCTCATTGCCTTTTGTAAAGAGGCTTTACAGAATATTTTACTGTTTACTCACCCTCGTTCCCATGACTTAAAAAGGATTAGTATTGTCTTTGCAAAGTCACGTTGCAGCAAATTTCCTCTTTTTAGCATCTTCCCATTTCTTATGGATGTTAGATCATGTTAGATTTGGAAAACAAACCTATGCAACACTGATCATTCAATAATAATAATAATCATAATTAATCATGTTTTTGTGTAATTGTTTTTTACATGTAACATTCCAGGTGAAACTTTGAAACCAGAAATTACCCAGATCGTTTTCTGCAGGGTCCAGTAACACATTTGCTATAATGTTAATATTAGCTTGTTTTACCATTACATTATTTTATCTCTGTAATTCACCTGTCACCGGTCATAATATTACACATGTGGAATGTATTATCATGTGCAAGTTTCACACCTCTGCATTGGATCCACCCAAGCGTGGTCACATCCCCTTGTGAGAGAGCGACTAGTGGGTTTTTCTGATCCGATCGCTGCCATCCTTCTCGAGGCTGGGGGCTCTTACTGTCCCAGCGGCTGTGTACAGGGACCGGGGGACACACCGCAGAGGAGCGCACAGTTGTGGGTGTCTCCGGAGTGCTCGAGTACCAGATGGTGACTTGATTGATTTTCTGGTCCTTGCCCAATTTGTTATCAGCACCTCTCCCTCTTGCGGTGCTTCGGAGGACACCTTATCTATTGGACTGTCCAAATCTTACTCACATTACCATTTGTGTTTGGGCTTGCTTGGAGTTTGATTTATGAAGAGGAAGTAATCACGTTTGCAGTTGTTACCAGCAGGGGCAGATGGAAGAGGATATCGGGAGGGGAATGCTGTACAGGATTCTTTTCTTGCCATTAACCTTCACACACAGCTGGTTCAAGTCTTGGCAATGGATGTTAATAGATATTGTTTGCAAATTGAGTTTTTGATTCACAGTGTACTCTTAAAATACAATAACATTTACTGAAATTGTTCCAAAATGACGAGAAGAACAGATGCCATTTTGTTCACATCAAGTCCATAAGATCACAACAAAGATGGATTACAGCCTAAAGGGTCAGAGGTCATTAAATCAAAAATAAGACAATTGAAATATTATAGTAAAAGAAAAATTCAAATCTGTCAACTGGACAAAAAGTTGTAGTAGTGAGAACATTTTGCTTTATGTTACTTCAGTTCTGGTAAGATTACTGGTGGGCATTGCCTTATATCTATCTGAAACCTACAATAGATCTGCTAGTTTCAGTGTAGCTCCTTTCAGATATAAGGCAGTTTCCATGAGTAATCTGACCAGAACTGAAGAAATGACTTGGATGAAACATCTTTACTCAAAACTTTTTGTCCAGTTGACAGATTTGCGTTTTTATTTTACTATGGATCATACCTGGACGACTGAGCAATTACACAGACACAATTAAAATATGCTTTGTATTTTATGTTTCCAGGATATTTTCCCCTCTCTGTTACAAAGCAAATGCCAACATTCCCACGTCTGTAAGGATGCAACTGTAACCATTTTCCTACTAAAATATTGTTTGGAAAATCCACAACCACCTTTACATGTCTCATGGGAACAATACTTTTAATTCTTCTTTTATCTATAATGTTGACTGCTTCTTAGCTCATGCAAGGTGACTTAATGTTTACATCACTGTATGTGTAGCCAATGCCATAAATATCCTCTCTTTGAACTCATTTATTTTTCCCTTGCCACCATCTGTGATTTGGAACATCTCCTGTGTAGTAAAATTTTATAATGATATTATATTGTATGTAAATTTGACACGCCACATGTAGGTGCAATAAAAATCCACCAGCTGGGGATTTTTTCACGCCATTAACGTCACCCAAAGCTCAGACATAAACGGGGCTGGATATGGACCTGTGGCCTGGTCTGCGGTCACTTATGTGTAATAGTAGTTCTTGCGATTGGTTTGAAACATGCACTATTGTAATGCTGGAGATTGTGCCACAATACAAGTGGACTTATTTTGTTGTACACATGTCTTAATAATTTTATGAAGATTCTATAGTTAATAAATTATCTAATTAAGATTTAAGATTTTGGTTTCTTTCATAATTTAATGAGTTGTTATGCATTTCTATTCAGGGATACAAGAGACTGGGAATATAAAACTTGACAGAAAATAAGGGAGACAGGGAGATGACAGAAATCCCAGCACAAGCCATAAGCAGGCCAGCTGAGCTACTGAAATACCAGAGAAATCTTTTTAATCTAATCTGATCCCTGTTAACAAATATTTTAGCTAAGCATTTGGTATATAAAAACATTTAACCCTGTAAGGATTTCATGAGGAAAAAAAATGCCATTTCTCTTAAAATTTGCAATGTGTAATTTTATAACTTGGCCATCAATCTCCAGTGCAACAGTATAATTTGTCATATGCATAAGTTTACAAACCTGCCAATGCCCAGTGGACAGAAAAGCCATTCCATAGCAATATGAAATGTCTCAGTGCCTATTGAGATGAATGCAATGGAGGATTCTTTTGTAATATATTTGTAGCCTTGCTACCTTATGCAGTTGGGCCCCAATTTCAGTTTAATCTCAAGGTATTTCTTAGTAGGCAGATATAAAATTGTTTGGCAAAGCCTCAACACAAACCTCACACCTGGCTTAAAAGAGATGACGTAAATGTGTTTGTTCAGAGGGAGTCTTCCCAGCCTTATCTGATTGTTATGATCACCAGGTGCTGAGTGTTAAGTCCCTCTGTTTCCCTTTATTTTGAAAAACCCTTTTCTCTGACAGTCCAGAGATCTCTCTCCTCCTTATAAAATATAAAGTCTTTGTTAATGTTATGTGTTGGATAAAATCTGCTTTGAGATTCAACTCCAGCTTTAAAATACATCACAGTGCTAAAAATAATGCATCCCGAAGAAATCACCACATGACAAGTGCAATGGTATGGAAATGTGAAAATCATTCTAGAAATCCTTGCATTTTGACAAACTGCAACTCACTGTCCTAAAATGGCAACAAAATATGCTAAAATATATTGTAATAACAGTGAATTTAAAATGTATTTGCTACACAAAACTGAGAGCACCCACACAGCAGTTACTTTCCTGCACCCATATGTGTCTTTAATGATAATGCAAAACAGTGCTCCCCATGGTGCAGGGCTTTGGAGGCACCGGAGCTGCAGTTGTCAGGAGCGAGGAGCCATAGGAGCTGCACACACACACTCACACACTGTTTAGTTGATGTAATCCCAATCCCCAGAACAGCTCAGGAGCGGTGGCTGCATACATTAGATGACACACTTTCACTTTCGGTAGGGACTTCCAGACGGTTCAGTCAACATGTGAGGCCTAGATACTGCGCCATCATGGAATTCACAAACAGCTTTTATCTACTTATCCATCCATTTTTGCTAATGATGCCAACACAGCAACCTTCCTCAAACAAATTGTGGTACACATTACCCTAGGCCAGGGGTGGGCAAACTACGGCCCGTTGAGCCACATGCGGCCCGTTGGCCTTATTAATTCGGCCCACCGAAAGTGACCAAATTATGGCGCACTTCAGTTACATCAACCTTGTATTACTCTCTTATTCTCTTATCAGCCCTTCTGCAAAAATGAGCTTATCAAAGAAAAGAAAAGTAGATAGTGAGCGCTGAGAGTTTAAAACGGAATGAACAAAGTATTTTTTCACCGAAATCCGTTCAAAGTACCAAAGTAAGTTATTCATGCTTTGCTACATGTTACAAGCCAAATCTCTAATGTAATATATATATCCTGGTCCAGCCTCTCTGTCAAATTTTAGAACCCATTGTGGCCCTTGTCTCAAAAAGTTAGCCCACCCCTGGCCTAGGCTGTGGGGTTAGGCTAGAAAACACATGCTAGGCTTTGTGAGAATATCTTTTCACTAACATGTTGAAAGTATGCAACCTTTTTGTTGGAGGTTTTGCCACCTGCTTCTCCCTATTCCTTTGCCTGGAAGGCTACAAAGTATGGAATTAAATGTATCTATCTCTGTCACAAGCAGGTGATGCCTCCAGGCCAAGTCACACATCAGATCTGTGGAGGGAGGCATGTTTACCAAGGTATTTTCAAGCAATAAAAACACCTGTAATTTGATACATGTAACTACATAGTATAATGTCACACTGTGGTGCATCCACACATCCACAAGAAAAGTTACATAGTACACCTTTAAATTGTTCCAAATATGCTACACAAATGTTGGTCCAAACCAATGTGCCATTTATAAATAACAGTGGGTAACACACAGCAGAACTCAAAAGGCATTTGCACTCACAACATCTTCTGCTGCTTTAAATCCAGACACAAATTCACCAACATAAAAATCAATCAGTGCTAATGGATGATAGCAAAACAATATAATGGCCTATGTGCAAATTTGTGTCCTAGTATTTATTGTCCTCATTTTATTGTAAGGAGGATATATTTGAGTCTCTAGGCAGCACTTTTATCTTGTTAAGTGTATTTTTGTATTTGGCAAAAATCCTGAGATTGCCACAGTCCCATTGATTCACACTGCTGCAGACTGCAATTTTTCACAGCCGCCTCCTCCATCCGAGCCTTCACTGTCAGAATACATCTTTAATGTGTTCCTCCCAGATAAAATGTGCCCACAGGTGATTAGCCATTCCACCTTCACTCCCATTCATTTCTCCTTACCACACGACTTGATGACTGCTAAATGGACTGGCTCTCCCACCTCAGCGAATTGGACAAAATCGTGTGTTTGATTAGTTTTTCATTTGCACTTGTTTTTAGATACTCCAGTCTAGTCAAAATGGTTTCAGTCTAATGCACCAAGTCTCCAACAATGGATTAGGTGAATTACTATTAGCTTGCTCAATGTATAGGCCTTATACTATATGTAACTTTTTCCCCAAAAAGTAAAATGAATCATGTTCCCTCAGTTTGTTTGTGTTTCTTGCACTGGCGAAGTGTCCTTACTCTGAGCGGCTTGCAGCTCCACAAACATGACTCGTATTTGGCCTGGAGGAGGGCTTCCAACTGCTTGTTTCCATGGAAATGTTGTTCTTTTAGCTGTAATATTACACAGGATGGCATAAAATGTACCAATCTTCACGGAGAATGTTCAGAAGTATAGTTTTAACTTTCTATTTCCATGGAAAGCCACCTCTAGAAAGTTACATAGTGTTCCTTTAAAAGAAAAACGTTATTACGCACCTCACATCATATTTCTATAGCCAAAATAACATGTCATATGACAGCATAAATTCAATCAGTGCCTCGCTTTTCCCCAACATCTGCCCATTTAGATAACTGACAAAATCAAAACCCTTTGATTACATAATTATATTTGTGTGATGTGCTGTAAGCCATGACGCATGTTTTATTATGGCACTAACTGTGTGTCAGCCGTGTCTTTCTAAAGTTAGATCTGTGCCTCCTCCTCCGCTCTCCACACACATGAGCTAACTATGCCTGCTCTCTCCGCAGCTGAGGCCTCATTCACAGACCTGAGTGGTATCTGCTGTTTTCCTGCATCTCTCCCATGAGGTGAGACGCGTCCCACACCTTGACGTCCCTCCGCCTCGCACCGGTAAAGACACTGGCACAGTTCTTCACAGTGTAAGATTAAATTGAATTCTACCTTCTCTGGGGGGGCTCTTTCACTTTGGATGGTTGTGATGGAGGTCAGAATCTCAGATCCCTTGCTATCTTGAGTGTGACCATGTGTGAATTAAATGTCCCATTATGTGTGCACAGTGTTTTCCCATGAAACTGTCATATTATTCAAAGGTTTTAGCTTTCAGTTTAAAGGGGACATTTTGAAAACAGTTTTTAATTTATTTAAATGGTTTTTGGTTTTTTTTTATAATATGTAAATACAAAATAACAACAAAAACAGTGAGGACTCTAAAACAAATATCTCAAAAGCAAAAACGTAAATGCAAAAACTCAGTAGTATATCAATAGTATACAAACCAAAACTGTGCCATGACAGTGGACCATATTTTGTTTACAATTGTTAATTGCTATGGCAACAGTGTGACTTTTTCAACCACTCTGAAACCCATGGATATCTACCTCTGTCAAGCACTCTGTCAGACAATAGTGAACATGTTCTATTTAAGACAATGAAAACCATTTTGTATTAGGGCGCAGATGCAGTGGAAAAGAAACTAGGAGGATGAAAAAAACAGGAAGCAGCCGCCTGCCTCTGAGTGCAGGCATATGAGAACTGGCTAATGTTCTTTTAAGAGAGAAGCAGCACTTAAAGTTCTTGCCAAGTCTGGGGAAAAATGTATTCCTTCTTTTGCATAATTCATGGCTGATGTGGTGATGATGTGCTCAGTCGAACAGACAACCAAATACACTGGCAATAAAAATGTAAGCCTAGATGGATGGAGCATATGTAGCCATTTATTTCAGCTACAACTGTATTTTAGACAGAGTGATTAGATTTAGAATAGATTGCAGCTAATTGTTCACTAACATTTAGAGCAGTGGAGTAAACTGTGCAGGCTAATAATAACAAGAATGTGAGAAGTGAAAGTATAACTTCTAATTATAACATAAATAACCAAAACAACTTTGCTCAAATGCCATCTTTAAGTATTTTGTCCATCCTCAGTTATATGATCGACTTTATAGCTATTGCAGTTTTTTTCTTTTATACCTTGTTTACATTTTTTAGGCCTTTTTTTAGGCCTCTTTTATTTACGTTATGTATAATGTACTGTACTGTGCGGTAGGTTTCTCCAAGAACATAATAATAATAAAAATACATGTGGTATGAAAACCAATAGACTGCTGAAAAAGCCATTACAATGTGTCTTCTATATGGGCTCCAGCAGGCAGGTGTGCCTCAGAGAGTGCCAGGAGTCATGGTGGTGATGCCGGCGCTGAGCCAGTCCACTGACCTTTGCTGTTTCCCGATCGATGCAGCTCAACATGGCAGGGCTCCGGAAACCTCTGAGCGGAGACATAAGAAGAGAACACTCACTGTCAGACGATGCGCTAATTGCTTGTGGTTATAACCTCATCTACCCTGCTGGGTTTTTTTCTGAGAGTGTTATCCAAGCTGCTCCCGGGTCTCAGTGTGGACTGTCTTATCACTGGAAAGCACTGGAGAGCACTGAAGAGCACTGGGGAGCAGTAGGGAGCACTGGTGAGCACTGGAGAGCATTAGAGAGCACTGGGGAGCATTGGGGAGGACTGGAGAGCACTGGAGAGCATTGGGGAGCACTGGAGAGCACTGGGGAGCACTGGGGAGCATTGGGGAGCACTGGAGAGCACTGGGGAGCACTGGGAGCACTGAAGAGCATTGGGGAGCACTGGGCGGCACTGGAGAGCACTGGGGAGTACTGGGGAGCACTGAAGAGCATTGGGGAGCAGTGGAGAGCATTTGAGAGCAGTAGGGAGCACTGGAGAGGATTAAAGAGCAGTGGAGAGCACTGGGGAGCATTGGAGAGCACTGGAGAGCACTGGGGAGCATTGGAGATCACTGGGGAGCACTGGGGAGCATTGGGGAGCATTGGAGAGCAGTAGGGAGCACTGTGGAGCACTGAGGAGCACTGGGCAGCTAGGGTCAAGTGAAGTAGCTTATGTAAGTGCTTCTTTCTATATGTTTACAGTATGCGAGCAAGTAGATGAGCAGTGAATACCACAAGGTGAGGGTCATGGCAGAAGATTAGCAGTTGTTTTGCATGTCGTTTTGATATTGCTTTGATTTAAGGATGTACGACTTAATGAAACATAATCCAACATACCACCATTACTCCCAGCCTAGAGGTATTCTGCTTTTAGTACAAGACTTTTGGTTTTGGTCAGAAAGTTTAAGTATAATACATAACACAAGTGACAGGTGAGGGTTGCTCCACATGTACTAGTAGTATGAGTTTGCAAGGTGTAGGCCTGTACTTGGTGGTAATGAGGTTGCAGACATGTGGAGGAGTGGCAGGAAGCACGGCCAGCACCACTCTCTGCTGAGCTCTGCTTTCATCAGCCGCTTTTACCGAGCTCAAGTGGCACAGCTATTAGACCTTTGTGTGTTTGTGGAGGGGAAGTGCCGTGTGCCAGGCCTGTTGGCTAGCTTCACTCATACCCACTGCAGCTCTTTGATTACCTACTCCAAAATGTGATTAGCTTTAAGCTGTTTGATTTACTAAACAAACCAACCTGTCTTATTTGGCAGTCAGGGTTAGGTTTTGGTTATTGTTGCTCAGGTAGATCAAAACCAGATGTGGGCTTTTAACTGTAAAAAGAGGAAACATGAGCTAAATTCAACCATAAAACCATTTTAAGCTGCTCAATCATTATAACAATTTCTGTGAGACATTCACAACACCTGATCGCATATGTTGAAACTTTTTCAGTTTTTGAGCAGTTTCTTGACCTATACAAGCAGACCACCAAACCTACAATTACAATGCTCAACTTCATTGTTGCTACAGTTGTTGCTATCACCACTGTTACTTCTGTCACTACTGCTGCCACCACTGTTACTTCTCTCACTGCTGCTATCACAACTGCTAATAAGCTAATCGTGTCATTTAAAAGTTACTACCTATATTGTTTCTTTTTGTCCTGAATTTTGTGTTTCTTGAATACATGGATAGAATGAATAGAATACATGATTAGAGGAGTGTCAACATCATAAAAGCTACATTACAGAGTTTTCTTTCTCTTTCAACAACAGCACAGCAGAAGAAGCGACATAAGACATTGAGACACCACATCTATTTGGATGGCCAGTGGTGTACTGTGCGCTACAGCCAAGCAGAGAGAGCGCTGGTGAGTGAGTGGCAGGTGGCCCGGCCCCAGGGACTCCTAATGAAGAGAGTCTGCCACAGATCGATCGTCCACATCAGCTGATCTGAGCCTGGCACAGAGCAGCTTCACTGAGCACCTGTGCCAGGGACACTCAGGGAAGGAGAGCTTTGTTTCTCAAAGCATGCTTTTTGTATCCATCCAGTCAGAAATATTATAACAATTCACTTTGTGTATGGAGTTGCCAGTCTACAGCGTTGTGTATCAGTAAAGAAAGTGGTCATAGAAGTGCATTGGTGAAATTACTGCATATTTGGGCAACACAAGACAGGCAGCCTTGACAAGTGCTTTAGGGATCACCACAGAAATCATCTGTCACTCAATAAAGAGAGTGTTCCTTTTGGAAATAACTTGAAAATACACTGAATTTAGGATATATTGTTGTTAATTATAATGTATTTGTTTACTCCCAAGTATTGCACAGGTATATACAGCACAGCTTTGAATCAAAGGTTTGTTTTAGGCACCTGTCAAAGGGGGTTTTTTTTATAGCAAATGTCAAGTGAACAGTGTGTTCTGAGGCAGGAGGCCGAGTGCTGCTTGTGCTAGTTAAAGGATGTTCAATCTGTACTAAACGATCTGCAGAGTTACTGTGGTGGATTATGAAGCTCACATAGTAATAATACAAAAAAAAAAAAGAATCTATAAATAAAAAAATCTATCTATCTATCTATCTATCTATCTATCTATCTATCTATATATATATATATATATATATATATATATATATATATATATATATATATATATATATATATATATATATATATATATATGTATATATATATATATATATATATATATGTATATATATGTATAGATAGATAGATAGATAGATAGATAGATAGATACCATGAATATTATTATTCTGTGCTTTGCATGTGTTTTGACTTTGGTGATATTGATAAATGTGCTTTGCATAGTCAGAGACACAGCGCATGAATTTTGTCCTTCAGAAAATGTGGTGTTTGTGTTGGTGTTGATCTGGTAAAGTCTGAACACTTGTTTCTGTTTTTGTGTGAAAGTGTTCCTCCTTAGCCTCTAATTAGTGTGACACTGTTTATTATTAGTTTGGGGCTAGTGTGCGATAGCCTCTCTCAAGCTCACTCTCCAACTCATTTGGCCTGATGCCTCCTCAGGCCCTAATTATCAGGTCTGACAGTGTGAGCCCACTGCAACAGTGGCGTAAAGTCACTTTTCTCATTTTTGGACACTATATATGTTACTAATATCATGTAAATGTTCTATATTAGTTTTCTGTATAGATCAATGCTTTCAATAATGACTGAAACCACTTACTTATCTGACCTAACCCAAGAGGCTATAGGAAACTTTTATGAAGTGTCAGTGTATATTAAATTGGACATAATGTAGCTTTAAATATGTTTCATTCACTGACAAAAGTGAAACTATATAACTATATATACAAATAAATTACACAGTGTATGCATTACTTGCCTTATTTCACTGGTGCATACATGTTTTACTGAAGATTTTTCTAATCACAAAATAATGTTTTGATATTTTTGATAATGTAGGTAAGGGAGGTTAGTTAAAAACAAATGCTGTATAAGCATTGATATAGCTAAGACAATACTTTATGTATTAATTTTATTTTAAAATGATTCATTTCCATTCTTTTGGGATTATGTGAAATTAGACCAAATGTACAGATGTACACTGTGAAACCACAAAGAGGTCAACTTTGCATCTTTTTAAGTTATATGAGTTATTTATTTGATTGTCAAACTGTAAAAAGGAAACTATAGCTAATACGCTGCGACAGAAGACAGACTGTGAGTGTGTGCTGTGAAAAGAGCGTGCATCTGAAAGGACATGGGTCTGGAGCTGTCCGTGGTGCTTTTAGGCTTGTGCGCGTTTACTCTCATTTACAAACATGCTTAGTGTTAGCTGCAAAATGATTATCTGTATTATAGATAAAGTTCTACAGGCCTGTCTCGTGTGTCATCATGTTTGGTCAACATATATCTAGACTGTTCTAGATATAACGCGTCATCTTTAGGTGTGATGAGTTTCTCAGACATTCAACCTGTAGTTTTACACTCCAATATAACAGTGTCCTGGATGTTTAAACGTTGTCTGTCCGCGGTTTGAAGGCAGAGTAAATCAGCATTAACTGTCAAACCACAGACGAGGCTATCCACATAAAGCCGTTGCAGCCTCCCCCCACCCTCTTCCTCCTCTCCTCCTCCTCACTGCTCCCTCTTGCGCGCGCTGTGAGCAGCAGCAGCGGTGGCTGTGCTTCTCTGACGCACCATCGGAGAGGAGCATCCCAGCCCCACTGGCTGCACTGAAGACATTCTTTCTCGCAGTCTCGCCCTCGGAACACTGCAGCCAAGCTCGTGCGCGGCATCTCTGTCCTCAGTGCGAAAAGCCCGTTTCAGACGCATATTTAGCGCTGCGTTTTGCAAGGATGCGAGCGGTGACTTGTCGCTGGGAATTTACTTTATACGTCTCTGCTTCAACTGTTAACGACTGATTGATCTCATCTTTACAGAGGTTAACGCACTGGGACATATGTTTGCCTCAGATAAGTGTCTCAAGATAAAGGCGAAGAGTAAATGAGATGCTTCATTGACTGGAGGCGACTGGTCATAGATTTCTCTCTGCTCCACTAAGCCTTGTATTCGGAATAATCTTTGATTGGAGCGGTCATCCAGTAGAAATATTTGCTCGGCTTGTGTCAGTGTGAAAAGACGCGCTGCCCACTGCAGGGGCTTCTGCGGTGCTCGTCTGCTCTGTTTTGTTTCCTCGACGGGTGAGCGTCTGAGCACTCCGGACGAGGGGCTTGCAATGCCCGGTCAGTAAGGCATCGGGGATCATTTTGGTCACTGCACACGGTAGCATGGCTCCATCCCGATGGGACTGCGGTGGCTTGGGGATGTTCCTTCCGATGGGATGCCTGCTCCTATCTGCCCTGCTCTTCCAGTTCGCCCTGGCCAAGGTGTGCAACGACCGCACCAAACACGGACAGGACAACAACTGGTTCGCCAAGGACGGCGAGAACTTACCCATAATGGTTCTTATGCCAATGAACGAGTCTGCTTTGATGAGCAGTATCAGCCAGGGCATTGAGCCTGCGGTCCAGCTGGCCATCAAGCACATCCGGGAGTCCAGGAAATACACCTTCTCTCTCATCACAAAAATCTATGACACCGAGGTAAACATCACTAAAGCTTTTCACCGTAAGCTGCAGCTGGGTTACTGTCTGCCAGCGTGTGTGTGTGCGCGCTTGTGTGCGCGCTTGTGTACTCTGCTTGCGCTTTGGCCCGCAGCGCTCCACGGTGCGCGCTCAAGGGGGAGGCAGGGGTCTGATGTTTGCGCATGATGTAAAATCAAATGAAACACCCTGCCCTGTAACGGAATTGTTCTCTCTATGTAATGTCTGAACAACTTGTAATTGAAGTGATGGATACAGACTGCCCTGCATTCGGGATGTGGGTGTAGTGGTCAGTGTGGCGCAGGGGCACCCACGCGCTGGGATTTCATACGTGTCATTCATATCTGACCATAGGGTGAGGACAGTGCTCATTTGGAACTTACTCTCTGTGCGACATTCTGTTGCGCAACGCTAAGAATTTTAGTCACGAATCAGTCCATCTTCTAAAATAGTAATCATTCCTCTTCATGCTACCTGGAAGTGGCAATAGGCTGATTGTTACATTTTTCATTTTTTTATGAAATGCACATATCCTGACTATATTATTTATCGGAATACTAATGTAAAATGTCACTTCAGGATCCTGTTACACAATATTTTTTTTTTAGCTGGTGGTGGCATAGCTCCACAAAGGTATGAAAACAGCCTTAAGATGACGCAGGCCTCCCCACATGTTTAGTTGCAGACTTTTGCATGTGGAATCCCTTCAAGGTTGCCCAGGCCTGGGTCTCCAGTTAACGGACACCCATAAATCTAAATCTGAATGTGGTGTGTTTTCACAGTTTGTTAAATAAGCTACATGAAAACTACTTTTTTACACTCAGATGAGAATTTGATTAGGACAACATAATAGCCCCCTTTAAACATGTGTGTTCTGCTTATGTCTGAAAACAATGCATCAGTGCTTTGGTGGCTAGCAGTGCAGCGGTTGTGTTTGTGGGCAGTGGGATTTAGCATGGCAGATGTAAGTAATCAGTCCCTGAGCAGAGGCTCTTTATCCCTTTATCCCCTGTCAGTGGAACCATGGGGAGACCAGGCTGAGGTCCACCTCTGTGCTACAAACATCGAGTGGCCTAATTGTGCTGTGTGAGCATGTCCTTTAGCACTAACTAGTTGACTGGTGTCATACAACATAGAAATTAAGATGAGGATGTCCGTATTTGCAGGATTTGCTCCAAAGTCTGTGTATTCCAGGTGGGGGAAATGCAGGTTAGATTATATTGACTCAAAGGCCTGGAGGCTGCTCCTCCTGAGTGAGTGTGGGTTTTAGTGTAAGTGAGCTCTGATACTGTAACTCTGCAAGCTTAGAGGATCAAAGCTTTTGAGAGGACAGGAAGCATTGGAGGAGGATTGATGAATGCATTCTGGGCTAAGCTTGGATGCTTCTCAGGCTGTGTGACAAGTTAATGGGAATAGTGAAGTGAATAATTTGGGTTTGTCATTATATCACTTGATATTTTTTGTATATGTAAGTTAACAGTGACTCATAAAAAGATATGGCTTCAATGGGGGTATGGTGGGATTTCAGATTATGTCATGAGCACATGCCTACTATCATATTTCCATCTTCATAGACTTAGAGAAGTGAATACATGTACATTAAAAAAAAGCAAGTTAATACAACCACAACACTTTGCAGATGGTATTTATAGTGCCATCTCTGTGCATGCAGTATTCTTAGCCTCTTGAGACTGTTCACCATGACCTAAAGGTTGTGTAGATGTGCCCACAGATAGCATCTTTTCTCTGAGGAGAAAATTCAACATGTCACATTCGTGTTCAGTGCTGAGTTTGGACTACCTCAGTGAGCTTGTTCATTCATTCCTATGAAGAGATTTGCTCTCTATTGCATTAGCAGAACAGAGGAGGGAGTGTTCTTATACACAGCATATATAGAGAGGTTTTGTCTGTGACTGTAACGAAGCAAAAAAAAAACAAAAAAAAACAGCAACTGTGCTTATCTAATGATGTAATGTTTAGGGCTTTTGAGGTTCAACCATTAGGCCAAGCACAAATCCCAGTGAGGAGACAATATAGCAAGTCTGACTGGAAGACTGGATTTTCTGTTGGTAGAATGAGCTGTGTGAAAGTGTGGCTCGGTGACTGATCCAACACCATCTCCGAGATCAATGGAGAAGACTACACAGAAAATGCCACTGAAGCATTGGAGAGGCGAGTAGCATATTGTGTCATAAATATCATAATGTGGTGTCTTATGGAACAGAATTATTTCTTCTAAATAGAGCTGAGTCCTATAATTATTGACCTTTTGTTTGAGTTAATGCCAATGAGATCTATGGCAGTCTCAATGACTCAAAGCTGAAAGGCAGATGACAGAGTAACTGTGTAATAGAAAAGGGCACAAAATATTTGAACTCTGTTTCTCCAGTCAGGCTCTGAACATATAATGTTACTTACAGAAGGCCTTTATGTTTCAACCACTTTCTTCTCTTTTCCAAAAGGCCAAAGTTAGTGTTGAGTTTGGCATAATTTAATACATTTTGGCAAGTCTGAATATTTGCCATTTGACTTAAAGAAATACACTGCTGATAACTGGTAACCACAGTTTGTGCTGCTGGTGTTGAAGCAGGTCTGTTTTGGAGGTGAGGGTGGTGGTGCTTCACTCAGATTTTTAATTTTTTTAGATGGACATAACCCAAACAATGCCAATCAGAGAGCAGTTACTAATACGGTATTTAGTGGTTACTTCTGCTTCCATGTATCATAAAGATCTATTATGAACAAAATGTAGTAAATGTAACCTAACATATGATGAATTTTGTTGTATACATTAATCTTTGAAAACAATCAAACTATCGATATAACAGTTTGTTTCACCTCAGATCATTCCATCCTTCTTCCAAACATTTGCTTTTTAAAAGTTGCATGTTGTTTGTCCAGCTGCTGGAGCGATTATGGAAATACGCTGTCGTCTTTAGAGATTCAAACTCTGCATGCACCGTGTTCACCCTGCAGAGGGCCAGTACAGCGCAGTGGTGAGAGTCTGCCCTGTGCTGTAATCACATTAAACTTTGTGTAAATCTACGCCCAAAGCAGAGCAGCCAGTCACCACAGGCTGTAGCAGGAGACAGTGACACATCCACAGCCATGTGTTTGACTCTGCTCAGACTGCATGTGGGGAGTATGAGTGTAGCATGTGTGCGCCACTGTGGCTTGCTCCCGGGGGTCAGTGGCACTTAACATTAGTTCCCAGGGGCAGAGTGGTTGTCATGGCCGCAGCTGAATGTGTGGAAACTCAGGCAGGTGCCACAGATGCACAAATCATGCCATGATTTCTGTTTGCCATACTCAACACAGACTGTTGAGTATGTGTAATGGTTATAAAGAGATGTATGCATAAAGATGCACAAAACTAGTGAGCTTTCAGATGACTATGTAAGATGTGCAGTTTTGTTTAAAAGTAAAGTAGTGAAAACAATATAGTTGTCTCTCTGAACGCCCTGGTTGAATGTGTCATTTGGATTAATTTGGTGTTTGTCTGTCAGATCAGCAAACTACCACCTACACTAGTTTGAAATGGCCACATCAGGTAATTCTCACTCAGATAGTTTTTATAAGACGAGAGCTTGTTGCCACACATATATGTGAGCTCAGGGGCATCTCTCCTCTCACCTAAATGCTGTTTGTGGCTTTCTTCTGCAGTATGTGGAAATGTAAAGCCAACTGCTATGGTGAAGCCAGCCTCCTCATGTTTTGTTCAGCTCTACTCCATTCAGTGATAAACATCGGACCTTTGTCCATGGGCTGTTGCTTAGAGCGCTGCACTTCCTGTGGTGATTACTGAGGCCTCTTTGTGGAGAGTAGTTGGTGAATGCATTGTAAGCCAGGAGAGATAACAACAGACAGATGTAACCTGCACTCATGAGCTCACTCTTCAAGTGCCTGTGCACAGATGTACATGCACATTGTCCATGATCTTTAGGAGCCAATCAGAAAGAGGCCTCTATGTAATATAGGCTGTATAATAATGATAAACTATCCATTTGTGAAGATCACACTTCTCCAAAACGTCACCTAAGTATATACCAAAATAAGAAAGTTTGAATTCAAATGTACACAAACAAGGCAAAGAGCCCATGTATAGTAAAGCTGATGGATGGTCTGTACCAGTGATTAGTGGGATCCACAGCAGCCGCTCTGCCTAATGAACTGTTACAGTAAGGCTGAAGCCTTTTATTACCTTCTTTATTGGCTAGTGAGTGCTCTGACTTGACCTGCTGCCTCTTTTTACTAGTCTATTTCCTGTTGTAGACCACACTGTAAACAAGAGTTTACAGTGTGTTATTGTATGTATAGCTGCAATATTAGTTGATGTCAATTGATTATAGAAACTCTCAAACAACCAACTTTATTCCCAGTCACCGATACAGTAAGATAAAGTGTGCTGCTGTTTGAAATTCCAAGGTAAGATGCTGTCTGGAGATTGGATGTCACTGGTCAAATGATGCTTTATACAAGACAAATCATGCAATTAATTCACCAAGGCAAAGCAGCCCATACAACATACACAATAAAGGCTTTACAGTGACACCAGTGACAGGTCGTTTGTCTTCAAAATGATTGCATGCTGCTTTTCAGAAAACCTCCCCATTTTCCAGTGCACTCCGTCATGCATCACCTCTGCTTTTGTCCAGGGCTTTTACTATCTCACTAGTGATTGATATTTACAGTGAGTGGCAAGCGCTGGTTGGAATGATGACATCCCATGTTGAGTGAAGGAGGGTTGCCCATGTGTTAATTCAATAGAAAGCAGTTGTAAAGTGGCTGAGATTTCATTATGTCATGTAAAAGGGATAATTCCAAAGGCCATCTGGAAGAGCAGAAGACATAAACCCCCAAATAAATCTTTGTGTTGCATTGGCATCATGTAGGCTTACTGCCCGGCAAAGGCACACCTGCTCTCCTGAGTCCATTTACCGAGATTTTACAAGGAGCCCCATGCATTCACGGTAAACTGCATACACTAATTACTGCTCTTATTAGTATTCCTATGAAAAATTAGCATAGCCATTAGCAATGTAAGAAAGCCCTTTGGGAAAACACAAAGATTATAAACAGAAAAGTAGCAGTGTAAAATAGAGCTATTTCAGATGGCTGTGGAGTGCTGTGTGTTGCACATTTGGGCCCCGACATAAAAAAGGAGCAGCAGACCTCTGGCCATGCTGCCTTCTAATGTATGCAGATTGTGTAAAGGGAAATCCATTAGAGTCAATTAGGACATGGGAGACATTTATGTGCCTAATAGTGGCTGCTCTAACAGAGTACAACCTCATACATGTGTGTGCTCTCTCTGAAGTTCAGAAAGAATGCAGTTGTGTGGTATAAATATTTAAAGGTGACGTAACAAACAATTCCCCAGCATTGACCTGTTGCAGCAAATCTTCTAGTTGAACATGCAGCATGTATGAGATGAGTGCGTTTTAGCAGTATGAATCAGAATTACAGATGGACCCTAGTGGTGACTGGCAGCCATCCTCTACATAAATATTATCTATACCCCCCACTCCATGCTCTCTGCACTGTTGACTCGCTAACACACCAGGGACTTTCTATTGATTTCTCCAAGGTCTTCATGGCAGCATAGTCTCTGCCACACTTTTACAAGTGGATTGAAAGCCTACCAGTACTCCCCTTTTTACCGTAATGTTGTAATTTGTTTCTTTAACTATTCCCTCTTCACAAAGATAATTTCTCTGTGAGAGAATAAAAAACAACCTTGTCTTTCACATTGATTATAATACACTATGTGGTAATATATAGCATTAGTACATTATATATTTGAATTATTTATTTTCAATAATCTTACTCAGTGTCGGCATGTTTTCTTCACCTGCTTTGAATCTCAGTTGTTTCTTATGGCAACATGTCTATAGCTGAAACAAAGCTGCAGGGGTCAGGCCATAGCTTTTCTTCATTCTGCGATAGAGGACAAAAGTAAATGCCAGTCATGTCTGAAATAGACTCTCTTCATGTTAAACCTGCCATGACAGTTGAAAAGCTTTCAGGATAACTATTTTCACATTTTAGATAAAGAGCTTACATTGTGTTATTGTATGTATTTTTTTTTTTTCTATGGCAGTATAATGCACTTATTTTCATAATCAATCGCATCTCCTAAACTGCTTCTTATTAGGACAGGAAGTCTTTGGCAGGGAGTCTTGTCACATGTCACAGTTATCCCAACACAGCACAGGCAGGACCAAGAATAATGTTAATGCCTATTCAATTCATTTATTCATGAAAGTAATTGAAATATTTACGCAACTGCTGGGACACTGGAGGCTGCATGTCTTCAGTGCTCAGATCTCACTCTGGAAATAATGTTTTATTTACAAATTGATTCCCCCACAGCACACACAACTCTAATGACAGAGAAGGCTTTCACTGATCAACTGAAAAAAAAACCAACAGGGATTTGATTATCAAAAATGAGGTGATAGCTGATAGATGAAAGCATGTGTTCCCTTGAATGGCTGCATGGTGTGATACTGGAACTGTAGACTCTTGTAGGGTCCAGGCTGTGGAGGATGAAGAACCATGGCAGAATAATGCTTGTTTTGTCCTGAGATATAGACGAAGAGCCTGCCTGTGGAGCTGTGGCCTCAGCTCATGTGCTTCTCCTGTCACATGCCGCGGCTGGCAGGAAAACACCACCCACTGGGAGGAGTGGGTGCGGGGGGCTGGGCAGCAGGATGGCGCTGACTCCTCAGGCTTTATCAAAGAGACAAAATAAACGCTAAAGCTGCTTGAGCTGCCACGTACCATCAGTGACCACACTGTGTAGTAGGGATGAAAACTGCCTAGCCTACTACATCTGTTCATTTTAGCCTCAACATTTCAGCTAGTTATACAGTATCTTCCATGGTCAGAAAAGCATCTTGAATTGGATTAACTGCACTCTCATTTGTTCTCCATTGTCAACATTGCTTTTCCTTCATTGTCTTCAAGTACTCCTTGAACAGCCACCTTAACGTGGGTGGTGGTGGTGCAGGGGTTTAAACGACCGAATGGTCCTGGGAGCTATGTTGTTGAGGGCTTCATGTCCCTGGTATGGTCACCTTTGGCAGACAGGTCCTAGGTGATGGGTCATACTAAGAGTGGTTCAGAAGCCCCTTATGACAAGTGTAATATCAAGGCCAGTTGGAGAGAGCCTGAGGTTGTGCAGGAGCGTTACTGATTCGATATAGTCAACCTCACCTCCACGTACGGCTTGGGCTCTGGAAGAGAGGTTGGAACCTCCACTTCTCTGGCATTGGCCATGGGAAGAGGCGTGGGCTTGTGTGGGCTTGCTTAATGCCCCACAGCTCAGCTGCCAGGTATTGGAGTTCAACAAGAGGCGTCCCTGCGCCAATGATTACCCAACCTTCCTGGAGTCCCTCAGAGCGATATTAGACAGTGCACTGATCAGAAACTACCGGGGGACTTTAAACCCCACTTTGGCAACGGCAGTGACACCTGGAGATGGGTGATTGGGAAGAACAGCCGCCCTGATCTGAACCTGAGCAGTGTTTCATTATTGGACTCCTGTACTACAACACCATGTTCAGGCTCAAGGGTGTCCATCAGTGCATGTGGCAGCAGGACACTCTAGGGCGGAGGTCGATGATCGACTTTGTTGCCGAGTCATCTGAACGTTAGCCACGTGTCTTGGACACTTGGGGCAGAAAGGAGCAGAGCTGTCAACTGATCACCACCTGGTTGTGAGTTTGGTCCACTGGCAGAGGAGGAAGCCAGAAAGACCTGGTAGACCCAAGTGTATCGTGAGGGTCATTTGGGAACATCTGGTGGAGCCCTCTGCCAGTGGGATCTCGAACTCACACCGAACTCTCAATGTGGTTGCTCGTAGCTTTGGTCATAATGTTTAGTGCTTGCCATGGTGGAATGTATACTTTGCGGTTCTCCTCAGTCCCATCATCAGCTCTTCTGAGAAGGAAGCAGACACTGATAACTCTGGGGCGGACTTATCCATCACCCTAGCTGAAGTCACGCCTTTGTAACCTTGCGTGGTGGAAACAGTACCTCTGGATTGACAGACCAGGGTGGTAGTCTCTCTGTTTAAGAAGGAGGGCTGGAGGGTGTATTCCAACTACAGAAGAATCACACTCCTCAGCCCCCTGGGAAGGTGTGTTTCAGGGTACTGGAGAGGAGAATCCAACCGATAGTCGAATCTCGGACTCAGGAGGAGTAGTGCGGCATCTGCTCCGGATGCTTCTAGTGTCCAGGAGCCATGCTGGAGGAACTGTCTCATGGCTGGCCTCGAAATGCATTTTTGTTACACAGGAGAAGTGTCTGGGATGAGGGAAGTCTGAGGATCTCTGCTTGGGAAAAAAATGAATGGATGGATGTCTTCAGGTATAGGAATCTAGTGAACTTTCCAGATAGTTTATATTTTTGGTTTCTAGTAGATTTTTTTTTTTTTTTTTTTTTTTTAAATTTCTATAAAATCTGTTAGAATTTTGTTTTTAAATGTGGTCTGGTTTTCTTTTGGCTGTTATAAAGTAGTCCTGTTTACAGTCACCATTCAATAATAAGTACAATGTCACAGCCCATGCTTCTCCTATGGCTACATAGTGTGACAGACAGTTTTTTTTTTTATTGATAACATGGTATTCTTACCATGGTATTTTATACTTGCTTATTTATATTAGTGACAAGACCCTAGATTCTGGTATATAACAACAAAAAACTATTTAACAATATTGATTTTAGCTGCCTTTCATCTGCATTACATATTCTGAATGTTATCTGAAACCTAGCAATAGCATATTTTAATTGATACATACCCACAGAATACGCTTGGCTCTGCTGCGTCGCCTCTTTCAAACTTTGCTCATTTTGCTTACATTAGTGCCATGTCCAGCCGCTGCACTGGCACCTTCTCTGCTCTGGGATGATGCGAGGAGTCACTCACATATCATCATTATTGGCCTGGGGATGGCTGTTTAAAAGCCTGGGACAGCGCTTCTGTCATGAGCCTGATTATGGTGAGACTGATTGATTAACCCTGTGTGGCGGGGACCTTGTCATTGTGTGAGAAGGCCAACACCTTTATCTGGGACCTCAGTTTGTAGATGTTTGTTTGTCCTTGCCTGTTGCACTATTGTTCACCCACCAACTCAATGCCTGGTGCACATGTGCATCTTGAGAACATGCTGGTGATTGTTTTGAATGTGATGTATGGTGTTATTTGTGAGTATTTTTCATGGCCAGCATTGGTACTAAATCCAGATATGCCAATGGTGTATGTGTTTTCGATTTATATGGAGGTATTTCTTTAAACAAATACTGTGTAAGAAACTATTATCACCCCTATAACATCTTTCAATTTCCCCATGCTGCACAGCTGTTTATAAGGGAACCTCTCCAAGTTTGAAAAGTAGCTATCTGTTTATACGGGAAGCTCTTCATGTTTGAAAAGTTGCTATCTGGAAACATGAGAAAATCAGTATAGTGTATACTAATGTGTCCTATTGCATATACGACAGCAGTGCTCTCACATCTGGTATAACACAAGTATTTCTTTTATTGGACAGAAGACTCACATCTGGCCACCCTGTAAGGAGGGTTCTAAAAACACTTTAAAGGTCACTCATCAGCAGATGGCCAATGAAAATTTCTCCCTAAAATCTATTACCTGCACATTTAATTAGCAAACAGTCATGTTATACATAAATAACAATTGTTGCTGTCACACACAGGCTGTGCTCCTTTCTGGAGCTGCAATGGGGAGGAGAGAAAGAGATTTCTTGGATTTAATCTGCTGCTAACTTTCTCTGAACGGAGCATTAAACTGCTCGGCAAAGTCTGAGCCCGAGTCACTATCTAATCTGCTGATTTGGCTCTGGAAGAGATTAAGGGTTATGGTTTAGAATGAGAGAGAGAGCCAGAGAATAGCAGAGGAGATGAGATGTGGGAAAAGGCAGGACAGATACAAGGCGCTTCAGAGGAAGAATAACGCAGTTGATTAAGAGATGGCTTTGTGTGAGATGAGGAAGGAGAAATGCTCAAAGTGAGGTAAAACGGTCTGTTTCAGCTGCAAAAACCTCTGGCTTTAGACCTGTGTGAGAACAGGGTTTCGGTCCACTTACTAAAGTTTTGCACTGGAGCATAGTAATTATGCAAGCATAAGGGTCATTTATAATTACTACTATCTTTCTGCCTATTCTCTACATTACATAATCATGTTACACAGATATATGTACAGCAGTGGAGCGTATAATGTACACTTTGTAAGCATTAGTCCATTGATAAAACAGGCATTGGCTCTGCACTTGTACATAGCCTTTTTATGAGAAAACATAAAGGATACTCCATGTTTCTGTGGTGAATGCCGTGGCCGGTCCTGTCCCCATTTTTCTCGCCTGGTCAAACCCATTCATTTGGGCTTATAGTGCCATGAGTACAGTAGCTGGTTTATTTATAGCAGCCATCCAAAGCGCGGTCTTCTGGCCAGTTAACAGCACTAGTGTGCAGTGTAGTGTAAATATAGCATCTCGCCCGCCTCTGTACATCATTTTCCTAATCTCCTCTTCTTTCTTTGGTTTGGCCCTGACACTCTCTAATAGGCACATTGGCATCTGTGTGTGCACCCACACAAGACAACACTTGCATCTGTACATATTCAGCCTGCAGCAGCTCTCCACTTTAATTGGATCTTTTTTTATTTCCTGTCAGAGAATACCTCAGTTGCACCCAATGTCGTGCTTCCTGCACCTCAATTTGCTCCTTCATCTAAAGCCATGTTTATGTTTTAAAGAACATAAACATAAGATACCACATAAAATAAGCTCAGTATTCAAATAATAATGTACACAAGTAGATAAAGAATATGTGAATTTGTGTGGTGTGGCAGTTAGAGGTACTGCTAACATGGAGTGTTTTAACCTGCAGGGGTGTGATGTAGAACTACTATAATGAGCTGGTTAAGTGCGGGGTTTTCTCCTCTCACGTCTACGTTTAATCTGTTTGTTTGGCTGCTTCTTTTGTCTATGTAAAACAGATAAAGACACAGCAGCAGGCCAATTGGAGAGTGATGAGCATCTGTTTTAAAAGAAAAGTCAAATGAGAACACGAGAAGTGAAAATGAGGCAGAGTTGAACCTAAGTATGGGCCATAACTTTAAGTGAGAGGGACACAGCTCTCACCCATATGGCTCAAAGCCCAACAAGCCGGGCCTGTTCCACACCAGTGCCTACAAAGACAGCAACACAGACCACACTTGTGCGGACTGGACCACAAGCCAGCAGCCAGCTTCTCTGTTCTCTCCCTGTGCATGCCATTTCACTTTTATATCTGTAATGCAGCAGCTTCATCTCAGCTCTGAGTCACAACACTGGTTTATTCATCAGAGCCAATCCTCTTAGTTTGAACAGCGCAGTCAGATTTCACTTCAGAGCAGAACCATTTGACATTACTTTGTTTAGGAGATTTGTATGTTTGTTTGTATCTCCTTAATCCTGTTTCCTCGCTGAGTTACCTGCTCAGGAGTGCCCATTAGTGGTGCTCCCTGGCTCAGCTGATGCAGACACAGATCAGAGGGCAGACAGTACAAGTCCCCACTGACAGTGCCTGATAAAACATCCTGTTTCACCAGCAGTACTTGCTGCTTCTGCTCAAGTCACGCATAAGAGGGACTGTGAGCAAGGGAATGCTATGCACAGTGATGACATGGTACAGTCCAACTTATTCATTTCTGTTAGAAATACAAAACTTTTCCCAGTCCAGATTTTGTCCTGCTGGCATCAAACAAACATCAACTTTAGTTTAAATTGAGGAGCTTCCTTCAAATACATCTTACAATGTGTGTTTCCATTTTAATCTCTAACAATTGGTTAAATTGTCAAAATGCAGATGTTTCTGCTGGTTTGTATATTGCACCAATCCACATAAAACAAATGCACACATGATAGAAGAAAAATTATTTCACAATAGTTTCAAAATGTGGCGGCATTTTTCAGTTACAAAAGGTATCAAATGGACCCAAAAAAAAAAAAAAATCTTGGAAGAATTGTAAAACCACTTCTTTACAAGAATATTATTACGTTTTTGGATTTTTTTCCCCTAAAACTGTGAATTGCCCATAGAATTTTGTATTTATATTTATTAATTTATTTTGAAATGGAACAGTACATATTAATGAACATATGTATCATATGTAAATAAGATTTTCGCCAGAGGCGAGATTACATCTGTTGTGCCTGGACAGGCAGATGGTAACATTAGAAACGCATTTAACACAAAAACAATGTCCTAAACATTAGGACCACAACAAGAGCGTCACATTAGCATCACAAAGAGCAAACGACAGCACACTAAATACAATCCAGGATTGACGCAGGGCATGAGGAGTGATTCACTAGCACAGACTCAGGAGACATTATAGCCCCTATACTCTATAGCCCCCATACTCTATAGCCCCTGTACTCTGAAGCCCCTGTACTCTGAAGCCCCTATACTGTATAGCCCCTGTACACTGTAAACCCCATACTTTATAGCCCCTATACTCTATAGTCTCTACATTCTATAGCTCCCATACTCTATAAACCCCATACTCTATAGCCCCCATACGCTAAAGCCCCTATATTCTATAGCCCCTATACTGTATAGCCCTCATACTCTATTGTCCCTATACTCTATAACTCTCATACTCTATTGTCTATCTAATGCCTTGTTAAAATGCCCTGCTGCATTTGTCATATATTTGCTGTCCCTGTCTGCTCTGTGACCTGTATGTGTCACATGTGTCATGTGTGCGGATTTCACATTGTAAACCTCACAGGTCTATTAGTCATGTAATATATACTGTGCATATTGTAGCCATTTTAGCTATGACCAGCAACCCCACTTGATTTCTGTTTGGATTAGATCTGACCCACGGGAAGACCTGGGGTCAAGTTGACTGATACCAGTCTCTGTGAAGCACAGAGATGTTGCTCCACCTTTAAGGAAGCATTGTGAGCTTATGAGAAGAATCTACATTCTTCATTTACATGCTAATCTTCAACATGTACTGCATTTCTTCTGTCTACATCAGCAAATAGATTTTTATTCATATCCCTATGAAATCAAGGATTATACTCTCCGAGAATGTAATCTTGTCAATGTAACCCCTCCTCCACCTTTTAAAAAAAACAAAACAAAACAAAAATAATAAAAAAAAAAAAGCACTTTTGGGGCAGTCAGGATGCTCCAAATACCAGCAGAGAAAAAGCTTTCTCCCAAACGCTGGTGAGGCAGTCAACCCCTTCAACAGGTTCTCTGTTTCCATGGCGATGTGCAGCAGGCTGACCGCACATGATGTGAGTGAAAAAGCATTTCCTTAGTGACCAGCAAAGACATGCACAAATGCTTTATGTGCTGCCTATTGCTGTTTATGAGATAATGAGCTTTGATTTGTCTCTATATTGTCTCCATTGACACCAGTGAGCAGAGTAACAATGGACAGAGCACTTTGTATTGTTGGGCAGTTGACTCACCCGCGCCTCATGCCCACACAAACACAGGTGTGCTTGCGGTCATTATTTTGGGTTGAGTTTTGGTGCATTCCTGTGGTCGTGTGGTTCTGCTTGTCGCTGGATAAGAGTCAGAAGCCAGTTTCTCCATTCTTGTCTCCCATGAATGTGCCCACGCGCTGCCTCCCACCCACATCCTCATCATCACAGCACCGATAGAAGTTTTCTACCTCCTCCCCGGCTCCTCTCTCTTCCTTTTCTTCATCTTCTCCTGCCTTATCTGTCACGCTTGCTGCTGCAATTTGTGTCCCTCGTTTATTTTTTCTGGTTTTCTCTCTTATGTACCTCAAATCCACCTGCACTCTCACATTTTTATAAGAGTACATTTTGAATCACTTCTCTTCCCGTATGCAGTCATATTGTCAAAACACTTTATATTATAATTTTTCTTCATGCAAAATCTTTATGCTGAAAAGTCCTTGTTGAGTATATTGTAGACTGGTTAGAAAATAACAAGTGCACACCAATAATGTCATTTTAGGAAGAATGTGAGTGATGTTTTTCATAATGCAGCAACATGCATATGTACGGTCAAATCATTAGGCTGGAATTGACTGAACCTCAATCTCAAAGTTCAAATTGAAATGAGTTGTTTTGATTAAGAGACACCAGTCCATCACTTTAATTATCACCTTAATTTGTGTATTATTTAGCTTCTGTATTGGAGCTATAGAGGTACAGGTGAAAGAGGGGAGGGCGGATTTATCCCATCACAGTCAGTAGAGGTGCCTCATCAAAGGCCTTCTGGTCCTGTCTGCTCCCCAAGGGCACTGCTGTCCTCCACAGCACATCAAACACATGAAAGAAAAGCCTCCAAAACCGTGCACTGGCCTTTGGATTCCACCTGCACGCATTCTGATTGTTTTTCTGTTCTTTTGGCATTTTCTAAGGCTGCACAATATATTGGAATCAAACCAAACTCACAATTTGAGGTGCACTCAAACCACAAAGACAGCAGTTATTTAAGTAACAGAATGTCCACTGTAAACAACAAAATATCCTGTTATTGGAAAAAGCTAACACTTTAGATTTTAGACATAAACTAACACTTTCACTGTCATCTGTCCTTAACAGTGTAGTTTTCATATTGATTCATCAACATTTTTCTGCTAAATACTCATCATTTCCTTTCTTATTCAGTGCTCTGTGGTTCTTTGGGACTTGCAATTTAAACTCATTATCACCCTTAACTTCTCCACAGTGTTTTGCCTTGGTTTTACATTTTTGTTTTAACTAAATCTGAAGAAAAGAGTTACATGTCCTTTTTAATCTGTTTTGGTTTTGATTTTGAGCTGAAGCAAACTCAGTGTTTGGAAACAGATGCATAAGTGGTGCATCCCTGTGTCTGTGTACCTGTGTACTTATGTTATTGTATTCATTAGGAGCAGTGGGCCAGAGAAACATTCTTGTGCACACACAATACATTGAGGTGGGCAGTGGGGCACACTCTTTCTCTTATCTCCTTATTGCTTTGCATTTGTTCATGACTGTGCCCCTTAATGGTTATTGTTGTTTATTTATTCCCACAGTTGGAATGGTATGTCACTTGGTCTCATTACTGCTGGCTGAGGCAGTTAAACACATCCTTAAATAGCAGCTCTACAATCTTGTGACGATTAAAGATGGAGGGAGCTGGCCACCTCTTGTAGTCCCATTTTGTGATAAACTGCTTTGGCCTACTTGTGGTAGGGGCAAGGAGGAGTGCACCCTGAGGCCGGTGCTGTAGAGGATATCCCTGTGCTCTCACTTGAGTAAACAGCAGTGTATTTACACATGTGACCACAGCGAAGGGATAATGCTGTGACCTCAGGGTGGCTGTACTTCCACAGTCTCCTGGCCCTGACTTCTGGCTCTTGTTTGGACCAATGAGATTGGAATGAAAAGAAGACACTGGGGTCCAGTGTGGAGAAAGAAAGCAGGCGTCTTGTATGAGCCATGCTCACTAGAGCTCTGTAATAGTCATTAGACTATCACGCAGTACCTCCTGAAATGGAACCACTGCTTTGTCCTCTCTGTGCTCCTCTATGGGGTGCTACACTCCCTTTTCCCATAGACTGAATAAATGCTCCAGAGCCTGACTCACTGAGCTGTCTCAACAGTCATCATGAAGACTTGTGTCATATCGAACTGGGTCTAATCTGTTCTTCCTGTTTTTCTAACTCTGTGATCTTTGACTAGTTGCATTTGCTCTCAGTCGCACTTTACACGATACAAAAATAGCTCATTGAGTCCTCCTCATTCAGCCCCTTCTTTATGTCATTTGGGCAGCCAGTCAGGAGTAGTGTCTGAATGCAGTGATGCTTTTGTGGTGCTTCTATGACCACCCTGTAGATGAATGGATTTTTTTTGTTAAAATTGGGAGATATTGAAAATCAGATGATCCCACGTTGGGATTTCTGACATATTTGATATTTGTCACACGTTCCAGTTTCTTAGTGCTGATGTAACTATGATCAGGGGCTCTCCCTATATGAGGTCTCACTGTGAGTTTGGAAATCATTGAGATTGTTAAAATTATATGACACTTACACAGTGTGTATCTGTGTGCGTGTGTGTGTGTGTGCGTGTGTGTGTGTGCGTGTGTGGGGGTGTGTGTGTGCGTGTGTGCGCGTGTGTGTGGGTGTGTGTGTGTGTGCGTGGGTGTGTGTGGGGGTGTGTGTGTGCGTGTGTGGGGGTGTGCGTGTGCGTGTGTGCGCGTGTGTGGGTGCGTGGGTGTGGGGGGGTGTGTGTGTGTGTAGGTGTGTGTGTGTGTGACATACAGTAATGTATAAGTGGAAATGCTCTGAGTATGTTAATAGATTAACATAGCACATTTTTTCACTTATTCACCTTAGTTTCCTATGCTCCTGTATCTACTACAGGTTAAACTCCTGCTTCATTATAACATACAAGATGAGTTGTCATAAACCAGAAAATGCATTTTATCCCATGTTATGTTTACATACCAGCTGAAGTACCTTTGATGGGATTAGAATCACTAAAGATGTGCTTTAGCCAGCCTGGGAAGCTGCTAGCCGGGAAACTGTGTGGGGATTTATACATTTTTGATGCAGCATGGGGAGGAGTAAAACTCTGAAAAGGCTGCGTGACCTACTTAGGAGCATGGATTCAGACAGCCCGTCATGACACAAAGGAGGGATCTTTCAGTGTCTGTGTGACATGCAGAGCAGCGCACAGGCCTGTTCATTTGGGCCTCCTCGTGCGTCGCTCACGTTTTCCATCAGTGTGGCCAACCCCACCCCTCTCTTTTATTAAAGTGCCTCTTCATAACATTGTGTTGTAACTCTCCAGTCTCCAAATCCACTCAGGTGACCCTACACACATCCAGAGAGAGCTCCACTCACAGGCTGCTCCTCTTCTCACTGCCTCTCAACCAAAAATGCAATTTTCTGTGCGACATGGCCTTGTACACAAATTAATTTTCTTTGCAGCGTAGCCTCTTGCTCCCTCCCTTTTTCATCACCTTCACCTTCTTTTTCTCTGTTACTATGGTAACACTGTGTTATACGTCAGCTTCTCAAACAAGCAGACAGCGCTGTCCACCACATTCCGTTGTTACTGGTGACACACCTCAGACCAGTCACTAAGCTATTCATTACTAACAGGAGGCACTTGCATTGAAGGCTTTAAGTGGAGAATTCATTTGTGCTGGAAATGAGCCATTGTGAGGTCCTGACCACCTGGTTGGATGGACGCTCTGATTGATGAGTGCTGTGAGCACTGTTGGCATGGCCCAGCACTGCTTAAATATGCACTGGCAGAGCAGGCTCTGTGCAGGATCTGTGTGTTGGCATATAATTGACTGAAGATGGCTGCTACATAAAACATATGGTTATGATGACAAAAGCACAGCACTGTATGTGTTACAAGCATCCTTCAGTTTCCAATAATCTATACATTACTCTTGTGTCAAGGGGGTTTCAACTATTATTAAGAAACACATTTACTTTTGTGAGCCCAGTCCATCAAAAGCATCCTCTAGATGATTAACTTCCAAATGATCTAAATGGAGAAGAATGCTGGAGTATTGGTTTGGAAAATGGCATATGATGTAACACAGACGCCATAGCAACTTCACAGCTGCAAAACTGAATGACTGCACGAAAAAAAGTGGCTGAGTGGTGATGTTGATTAAACTGAAAGTGTTAGGAGGGAGTTAAATATAACTGGAGTATGAAGGCCTAGGTCAGGAATGCTGGGAGTTTGTTGTGCTGTAACTAGATTGATGTGATGGACAGAGGAATCTCTTGGCTGCAGAGGCGCACTACAGTAGACAGTGGGACCCATGGGGATTTATAGAAACTGGTCACTTTAATGTATCCTCCAAACATATCACAATTTGGCTAGAAGATCACTGGCAGATAATTTAACTCTTGTCACTAAGGGATTAGTTTCATCACTCTGTGTTTCAGCTGTTCTCTGCCAGCTCTGCCACAGCTATACTCTACAGATTGTTTGTCTGTCATGGTGTCTGTTCAATATGACTTTAGCAGTGTAGACCAATTTGGGTCTATCTCTTTTTATATTATGTTTGTATTTTCTGTGCCAGAATTGTGTTTGGCATTGAATTTCAAAGTGTGCACTACCTGGCAGCATGCAGTCCCAGTCAGGGGTGTAGCTGGGCCCTGGGAGACCATCTGCACTACATGTTCTCTATATGAAAATTGCACATAACAGAATTTGTGAGGGCCCCTCCCAGCACTGGGGCATGGGTAAACGAGTCCCCTTTATGCCCCTGATCCTAGTTATCCGGGTAGCCATCTGAGCTCTCCAGGAAGCAGCGATATAGTGGCTGCAATAACAGGAGCCAGACTGCAGATACAGGGCAAGCTGCCATCACTCAGACTGTGGCAGGGGTTTAAAAGGCCAGAGGAGGATCCTTGAAATCTTCTGTGTGAACGGAACCTGCAACACGAGACAGAAAAACGACTGCCACCAAATGTAGACATCCAGCTTCATCAGTGTGTACTCTCCCAGCCCCAGTCCTCTAGTGCTCTGTCTCTAAATGTGCCATACACAACCCTCTGGACATCTTAATCTTTTAGCTCATTTATAAATTTTTCGGTTAATACTTATAGTTATCTCTTAAATAATGTGTACTCTCTAACCCTCTATTTAGTTGTTGTTTCTTTCTCACCTGCCAAATCTACTGTGACCTTTACAGGCAATGTGTATGCCTTTTCCACAGGTATAAAAACGGAAAGGTTTGCACCACATTTGGGAATTACTGGATCCCTCATCAACATATTGCGGATGATAACTTATGCAACAAAAACTATTATTAAAGGAGGTGGTGGGTGTTTTACTTCTGTGGGGTATTAACTGCTGTAACATATTTAAATCACCATGTTACCTTTTATTGTTTTGAAAATGCTCTACTTGCTAAAAAGAAGGTATTAACAACAGTTTCATTTTCATTTTTGACTGTCTGAGTCTCCTTCTTTTGCTCTCTGTGCTAAAGAAACTACTGCACATCACGTCAGGTTTTTCAAGTCGTTGTGTAGTTTTGTACATGCTTTTGTAAATTTATGGAGAATTGTCATGTGGAAGCATGGGTGACATAGGTTTGTGGATGGAGCATTGCACAGAATCTTACAGCTAACCGTAAGGAGGGCTCAAATAGGGCCTGGGAGAGATTGATAAATTACTGAAACTTGCATGAATGATATCTAAAACCTCTTCAGGCATGTTTTTGAGCGAACAACAATGCATAATACCCTATCTTTAAAGAAACATACATTTTTAAAGCAGCGCTACTTGAAAATTAAAGCAATAACAACACAATTACTTTTGAAAACATTATATGAAATGTTTTAATAATATAAAAATAGCAAACATCTCTATCGCTTAATATTTTGTCACATCTATTGCACTGAATGCTCTGTCGCTCCTCTGTGCAGATAATATTTTCACACGAGGCAGTCTTTGAGTTTGAGCTTATGATCCTAGTACCTCCATGTCAAGTCATCGGTAAATCCAGTTTGTTTGATGGCAGATTTCTTATGACATCACACCGGGCCCCTCTGTTGCCCCCCTTTCTGCACAGCTCTGTGTTCTGCATGAGTAAATGTGTGTGTGGCGGCGGGACTCAGCTTGCTGATTTGTGTGCAGTAATCTGCCATTAAAGCAAGGACAGGTGCAGCTGCCTGTGTTTGTGGCTCTAACAAGGCATTTCATCATGGTTAACTTGGCTTACATCCGCTCCTGTTCAGATTATGTTTCATACATACGCCTAAAGACATGTCTGAACACCATCAGTATTGTTTTATTATATTTTGTTGTTAATTTAGTCTTCTTTTAGTATTTATTTATTTTGTATGTATAAATAGGAAGAACTACAGATTTGACCTTTGTATCCTAACCACCATTTTTGTGGTGTATTTGTAACCATCCATCTATTTTTCATCTGCTTATCCGGGGCTCCAGACTTCCCCCATCCCAGACACTTCATTCAGCTCCTCCGATGGCACCCCAAGCCATTCCCAGGCCAGCAGAGTGTCCCTCCTGCATGTCTTGGGTCTCCCCCATATAATAGCTCTAACCATCATACTAAACTGCTCAAATGCACAATAAGATCTATTAAAAAATGTTATCCCAAAATTCTGGTAATATACTTTTTTATTTATGTGGCTTGTATAAACTCTCACAATGATCTATGTTTGTGGTGAAAGTGTACCATGTTGTATAGTTGTGTAGTCTTAATACAGTATTTCTCTATCATCTCACTGTGTGGCAGGCAGCACTAACAGACAGTGTATTGAGTGAGTGATTTATCACTGGCACAATAACAGTGGGCTAATGTCATTGTGCAGTGATGAGTCAATACGAAATACTCTGAGCTGCGTTCTGTAAAGTTCACCATGAAGCGAATGTAATGGAGACAATGTCTAGAGCAGGAAGCGTCTGTCCCATCAGTAATATTGTCTGAAAGGTAAGGGCCCTGGTGCAAACTCCAAATGCCAAACTGTCAAGGAGACATTATGTACAGTAACATGTTCTGAGCACTGAGCACAAAGAGGCTGCATTCCCGACCATATGTGGTAACTAGTATGAAAGTACAAGTATCTGTATCTGTGTACTTTAACTGTTATTCTTTGCACCTATATGCAAAGTACAGACAGCATGCAGAAAGTTGGCCATTTCTCTAACTGGACAATGATTACTATGGGCGTTAACCCAATTGATTCACTTTAAACTGCCTCCAAGTGCCAGTGATTCGATTTCCATGTGATCCAGTCAAAAATGCAGTGTGTTAGTGATTTTTTGTAGCAGGGTTTTATATAAATATTGATTTTACACTTGTTTGAACATGCCCGATACGGTGTCCTTTAAATTAAAAAGATTTGTGACTTTATTTTACGATGAGAGCTGAATAGTAAATAATGATTGTCTAAGAGCAAGTACTGCCTAATGAGTGTCTAAATATAGCCATCTGTACACAGTCCTGGAGCGACATCCATATCTGGTGCACAAAGTGTGGATTTGTCACACGGTTGGCATGACAACTCTGTGGTCAAAACGCAGTGAACAGCTTCGACAGATTGTGTGCATGTGAGCCCATCTGAAGTCCAACAGGATGGAGCATGTTAGGAAACAGCTTCTGTTCATCTCCCACTAACGGCCACACATTCCACTTTAGTATGACGATGATTAACTGTTCACTGCCACTCATTTGGTTTTATAAGCTCCATAACCTTCTGTATGCGGAGATGAGCAGACAGGGCTGGATGTCTGCAGACAAGCGCACACGCCTGCTGTTTCTGTTTATGAAACTGTAAAGTGGTTTATCTGCCATGAAGGGTGTGGAGGAACATTACCGTTACCACCTCTAGGACATTGTCAGGGAGCGCAATAAATCAGCTTAAAACTGTGATATCACCCAGCTCTATTGTACTGACAATGACATCTCACAGCTCACATACACATTCTGTTGCATGGTAACCAGAGGAATGTTTGACCAGCCTTTGTATCTTATGGTCAAGGAAATACAACGGTTTGGAAAAGGCTTTGTAAATGGTCTATGCATGTTATCGTTTCAGAAGGAGAGCAGGGACAGATTAGCTCTGGCTTTATGTCTTTTCTTTTACAAGAATCCCGCCTGTGTGCTTCAATAATCTTTCACCTTCTTAAAGCTATGGGATTGTTAAGTGAAGATGTTATAACCGAATACTGTCTACTTTTGGGTTCAATGGAATTCCAGCCTCATTCCGCCCCCTGCCTGTCTCCGTGGAAATGTAATTGCATGAAATGTTCCACAGTATGACATGAAATTTATCCATCTTTCATGTATTCAGTCAAAGGTGTTTTCCGTGCTGAATGAACTTTAAAAACATGCATTCTCGAGCAGGCTTATCTTTTCACTGATCTGAGCCTGACCTGCAGGCCCTCCACCAAAGAGTTAGTGCACCGTAAAACTTCAAAACTGCACAAAAACAATAAATAGACTCTGGTTTTGCTCTACAATATTGGCAGTTTTTCTCCCTGATTTTTAATTTTATTCGTTAGAAGGTTCAGACAAAGTTCCTATTTATTCAGTTCGTTGGGTTAGTTGGGTTAACGGCACAATCCCATTGTATAAAAAAATAACCTCACCTGGATCTTTGTACTAGTTTTTATTTTGTGTGAATAGACCCAATGACAGAAATATTATATTATCTATAGTTCTGTTTCTTTTTATACTTAAACAGTCTGTTGTCCAGTGTCAACATCTGCACTACAAATAGAGTAACTATAACATCATATTGTATTGCTTTAACTGAAGGCTCTTATTGTAACACAAGTTTGAAATCACAAGTAGAGTCTTGCACATCCTAAAAGGACATTGAATTTTCTTTTCAATCTCTAGTACTGAGGCGTATTGTGCTGCATCTTGGTGGGAAATCTCATTCATCTGCCGTCCGATGGCTAACAAGGTCAAATGACTCTCAAGATGAGACGGCCCGTGTCAGAGGCACAAACACACAGCACACCTGCCATTCAGGCTGCAGCCTCTGCAGCTGCACACCGCACCCTGAATGGAGCCGCAATAATACAATACTGAGGGCCAAGTGTTTACTGATGATAGGAATATCATTATACACTGTGGAAATCAGGAAATCACAGCTAAACTCAGTTAGCCAGCTCATGTGGCAATCAATAGAAACCTACACACTTTCTCTTTGATTTCACTCTCTCTCTTTAGACACTCTTTTTCTCCAGTTGCTATAGTGACATGAATTGGCTGCATTCTGCAGCAGTGGATCAGAGCGGGGGCTTGCAGCTTGAGAGCTGTATTGTTTTACATGAGACTTTGAATAGATGCATATAGACAGGGCTGCAATTATGCAGGGTGACAGTACTCCCTGAGTATAAGTTAAATGGTATTTAGTGTCAGGTCATTTCTATCAACTACATTACACTGTATACATAACTGAAAAAAAAGCTTCAATGTCTTTAAAGTAACAGAAAACAGTATAATACTCGGTCTTTGTTACACTGTATATACAACCTGGCTCATTGTTTCACAAATCTAAAGTAAACTCTCTTTACTCCACAGTGTGACAACGCCAAGGGACTGCGGGCCTTTTTTGATGCCATATGCTACGGCCCCAAACACCTGATGATATTTGGAGGCGTCTGCCCGTCTGTGACCTCCATCATCGCTGAGTCCTTGGAGGGATGGAACCTGGTGCAGGTGGGTTGGCATATATTATTATTTGTCATCTTTGAGAATAACACCTTTGGTGCCACTTTTGTATGTCTAGAATAAAACACCTGTGTTACACCACCACACTGTAAGAGCCTGGTTTATGCAGGATGATCTTAAACAGGATTCTTGTTGAGATATAGACAGCTATGTTCTTATGAGAGAATGAGTCACTAGGCAACTTCACTGTGCTCAAAATAGCTTCAAGTTGTTCTCGGGATCATTAACACACATTTATAATGAAGAAAAAAGCCTGGTTGATGATGAAGGCCTTTTGTTTGAAGTCATTATGTTGCATGATATGTTAGGAGACATTTCAACTCATGTGTCCGTTGCTCTAGTTTGTTTCATTCCTCAGACCACACAGTTTTGACACATTTATTCTCATTAGACTAAACAGTCTTTCAAACAATAATACATCAGATATAGCCTGGGTTTGTGGGGCACCCACATGAACAGATGGTATTTTAAAATAGTCTATGCCAGAGGCCTGTTTCAGTGTCTGTCCAGGGCAAGAAGAGGATTCATCTGAACTGAAAGTGCTTTCTTCACCAGCTTGCTTGGTTGTGTGCATACACTTGCTTGTCCCAGTGCCGAGTTGAAGTAAAATGACGGAGAGCAGAGGAAAATGGTGGATAGAAACATGGCTGATGGACAGATGGCGCCACATGGATGGAGGCAGTGACAGAGGAACAGGGTGATGGCAGCAAACACTGAGCTGAAAAGTGGGATTCAAAGAAACGCTGCGAGAGGCAGCTGTGTTTGTGAGCAGCCATCAGCACAAATGCCTCTGATTGCACTATTTTATTTTCCACACACAATGCTTTGGTTTGGCAGCCATGTGGCAGCAGTGTGATTAATCTTGTGTTTTCCTCACATGACTTGGGTAAGAAAGCTTTTGGCACAGATCTGAAAGTAGCTGGCACAGGTATCTGTTCCCACCAAACACGCCGGTATTGAGTGTAAGTTATGAGTGGCCCTCCGGCTCTCCGTACTAAGCTCTAGTTTGTGTAAATGGCTCATTGACTGTCAGGAAGTGGCCCCAGCGAACCCCTTGGCCTTCATTGGCCCCTTTATTAGCAGGGCCACTGTTCATTTTCAGCCACATTGAGTATGTTATGAACAATTATCCTTCTCAATCTTTTTATTGAAAGACATAAGAGAGTTCCTTTTTATCTGTTAGAAACAAACAGTGAAAGGAAAAACACATTTAATATTAAGCACAATGATATGAGCAGTCATTTTAAAGCTGTAATTGTTTTGTGTCTTCATGACATATTTAAACCTAATCTACATGATAAGAAATGGAGTGAGGCTCATTGTCATTAAGGAGAAGACATAAAGCAAATATCGACGTGGATTTGAAGCCTGTTTTTCTTGGATACTTGCTCTATTGATCACCAGGTCTTCATTAACTGGTTGTTTGGGTAAAGGGCACTTTAATCACAGTCACCTTGTGTTTGTTTGAAACCTGCACACACATAGGGTCCCCTTTACCATTTGGTTCTTTCACCCTCCTCACAGAGTGCTTCACTCTTTCAATAAAACATGTGACACTGTCGTATTCTGCCTTGCTTACGTCAGAGCCTCCTGTGCACTTCATCAATCTTTCATTACTTTCAAAGTTTAATCTAAAACTGTGCACAAGACTGGATAGTGAGAGTACATATGTCTTTATAACTCTCAATATCTCTCCAAACCCATGTCTGTGTGTTTGCCACAGCATTCGTCTTTAATGAAAGCACTTTTATAGCCTATATAGGTGGGATGTTTGTTTGGAATTTTGTCAGATAAGTAGCAGAATTTGAAATTGTTACATTGTAATGCATGAAAAGATGAAATTGCATGTCATCTTGTGTCTGTGTATCTCTTTCTTGTGCTCAGGGGAATACAGGCAGAAAGAAGGTATTAATTACATGCTAGCAAGAGCTAATCAGATGTTTTTGTCATGAGCGCTGCCTGTGCGGGTAGACTGCAGCAACCCAAACTGTCGCATTCACAAACTGTTGTACCTATTCCCACTGCAGAATACATAAAACCAAAACACATCATAATTAACTCATTAACAACATTTGTTGAATGCAAACCATTAGCAGCTTAGATGTGATGTTGCAACTGTTGGTGTCATATTGAGGAAACATGATCCTTCATGGGCACTCAGTGAGAGTACGAGATTTGACTATTTTCTTGTGTGCTGTGGAGCTAATTGGAGTGAATGAGTGTCTGCCACCATCTCGTGAACACCCCATTTTTAGACACAAATCACACACATATGCAGACGTTCACGCATTCTGTGAGTGGGGGCAAATTTGCAGTTTTGGGATACTTGAGAATTCACACTCAAATACCACACTGAGATTAGTGTTTATTTTTATTTATTTATTCAATGAGACAAGGACAGTGCACAATACATTTACCTGGACAGGAGAGATGCATTGTACCAGGTTATAGTATTAATGCATATTTCCACCGTGAGATTCCTCCATTGTTTGTAATTTAGATCAAAAGGAGCTTTTGTTTCACAGATAATACATTGAATTGTATTTTTGAAAATCCATGAGCCATTTTATTATTTACTTGATTCTGCCCATTTTGGTAAGACCCTTTGAAACCTTGTTTAAACAAAGCAGTGTTTGGATATCAAAGAACAGCTCCATTACAAGCCATTAAAACCAGAGGGGCTGCTGCAGAGTGAGGCTAGTGGATCGATACAGGGCAGTTTAACTGTCTGACACAGCTCACTAATATCTGAAACATCAACTCCCTGTCTTCTGAAAGCTGAGGAGGAGGGGAGCCCCGACCAGGAAACTCACAGAGGAAGTGGAGTGAACGAGGGCTCCAAGTGGCTCTGAGTGCTTTCAGGACTTTCCATTCTTTCTCCCTGTACATATTGCACTCTCAGCCTGTATTAACAATTTTATCTTTTGAAAATGTATAAATGACTTTTTCAGCTATAGGAGAATGCAGTTTCAGGGGAGAAAGCTTTAGCCGCTGTGTGTCATGATAGGCTCTCTCAGAATTTCCATTGGCTGTGGTTAGGTTTGTGGTTAGCCTCACCCTTTAAACCATGTCAGCACTGATGTTTTATGAAGTTCATTGGGACTTCACTGTTACTGACTCCTCTCATCACAAGAAAGATGTGTCCACACTCATGAAAACCTTGAAAATGTTGAGTAAAATACAATATACTAACTAAAAATAATTACATAATCTATACAAACATGCTGAGATATGAGTACTGCTGGCCTAAACTGTAGAAGCCTCCCAGTGAAGTTCAGTGTTTTCCAACTAGGTGCCAGTGAATTAGCCCTGGTAAAGGTAAAGTCAGGTGAACTTCACTGTCCCCGAGAGGCACGTTGTCTTGGGCTCCGGTGCCACTTTAGCTGCATGGCACAGGACTGCACACACAGACACAAACACAGAACATTACACAGATAGATACAATTCACATCCATATGATCCAAGCAATATCTGCTTCCTGGTTAAAGATTGCACCAGGTCAACAGGTCATGCCATCACAACCATCAAAACGTACTATGAGACAACACAACCATTATAGAAGGCTTTTTTCATAATGAATAAACATTTATGGAGAATGATTCAGGCTTAATTAATGGATTGGCACTATTAAAATTGTAATTATTTTAAATAGTTACCTCAAACTGCAATACTATATATATTATATATATTTTTATTGTAAGACAGGACACCCTCTGCAGTCTTAACAGACAAAAAATGATATGACTCATAGTGCATTGGGTTTGGAAAAGTATGTTTTATATATAAATGTCCTGAGTTGCAGTAAGCCCGGCGCAGCTCAGTTTAAAATTTTAATTCAATCCTTTTAGTGGTTTGCAAGCAGCAGGGCCTGAGAGACAAAGCAGAGCTAGCTCATGAGCCATGTGGAATCAGCTGCCCCTGAATGCCTCTGCACACCTCTATCCTCATGGCGTAGTCTTAGTTAGTGCAACCCCACTTTGTTTATGAAGTGATGAACCAAAGGATAATGTGAAAATGGGGCAGTGTGCTCTCACTAACTCGCAGGTACATGCATTCTCAGCTCATGGAAGCATTAAACGAAGAAATACCCCTGAGGTATTAAAAGCACTAGGTGTTAGGCCTGCTGAGTGCCGCCTCTGTCTACATGTAAAAGCATTTACCCTTCACTTTCAGTCGAAAAATGTGTCTAATTGACCACATGAACTCTGTTTTGACATTTGAATCACTCAATCAGTGTAAAATTGAGCTTTTAAATGAAAAACTTTGCATAATTCAGCCCGTCCTTTTCTAACTGTATTCTATTAGGGAACAGTGGTCATAGTCACAGGTCTGAATGAGAGAGGGAGTGAGAGAGGAGGGGAGGGAGGGAGAGAGGGACGAGATGAGGGAGGGAGGAACAAGATGAGAGAGGAGGAGAGGGAGGGAGGGAGAGAGGGAGGAACGAGATGAGGGAGGAGGAGAGGGAGGGAGAGAGGGAGGAACGAGATGAGGGGGGAGGAGAGGGAGGGTGGAAGGGAGAGAGGAAGGAGATTAGGGAAGAGGAGAGGGAAGGAGAGAGGAGGAGAGGGAGGGAGGGAGGAACAAGATGAGGGAGGAGGAGAAGGAGGGAGAGAGGAGGAGAGAGAGGGAGAGAGGGAGGAACGAAAAGAGAGAGGAGGAGAGGGAGGGAGAGAGGAGGAGAGGGAGGGAGGGAGAGAGGAGACATAGATTGGGAGGATCAAAAAATAGTGATAGTGATAGTACGAGCTTTGGAAAGGGGTTACTAGCTGTAAGATTCTCTCTTAACAATGACTGTGTTACATGGTGGAGCGTGCGGAGTCCCACCTTATTCCTTCACCTCAGTTTACTCTCACTTCATGGTTGGTGAAGTGGCACAGATATGGCTCCTCTCAATAGCTGATTGAGCAGGAAGTTAATGATCATGAGCTGTGGAATCTCATTGGCTGCGTTACCTGATATTTGCTGCTCGATAGGTTAACACCAACAGGGGTCAGCACTTCCTGTGGTGGAGCGACATGCATTTTTAAAGAGACAGTAGCGCCAATAGCGATGGGGCGCCGGCAGTCTCCCTCTGTGTTCGGAAGCACACGTAAACACAGCGTGGATGACCTTTAGCTCCAATAAACAACGTTAAATATGGATAAGGACATAATTGAAAGTAACCACCAGTACTTTCTTCTTCTCTTCAGCCTCCCACTCACACAGTCACAAGTTTTAGATGCCAGAGCTCGCCACACATTTACAGACTTACTATTACTAATAATAATAATGCTGACATTTGCAACATCCAAGTTGAGAAGTCACACTGGTGTCGCAACTGGCTTGGATAGCAAATGTGTAAATTCTGAGGTCCTAAGTGTGATAATTAGTACCTCTATGGACTAGAATCTCTCTGTGTTTCTGTTCTGTTTCATAAATATCTAAAATCCAATAGACTTTTGCTTAGTTTGCACAGAGCAGTAACACGAAGAACACAGCGACATAGAGAGCAGTGAGAGTGATTGGGTCTGATGGCAGTGATCCTAGTTTTCTACTGCAGAGGTGAGCCTTGATTCCAGATACTGCAGTGGCATTCCCAGTTCCCACCGCAGACAACAGTGGAAGTAATCAGCCTAATTGTTGTAATTATGGGGTAAGCAGTGAACCCAGGAACACACGACTCTGCCTCGACGTCAGGGATAAAGGTTTCTTCTGTGCTTTTACCTGTGTTTTATTTAGATAGAATATAGTGCTGCAACTTTTCTGGTTTTGGCATTATATTTATCTTCGTGTTTTTTTTTTTTTTTTTTCATTTAAAATTCACCTCAGTTACCTGTGTTTTTAATTAAAGACGACCTGTGGTGCTTGTGCCTGTTATACAGTTATAATCTATAACACCCATGGATCATTATGTTGATCTGCAGTGTGGCGTCTTGAAAATAAGTGATTCAAGATTGCTCAAACATGCACAAATCACTCCAAAAACTACTTCGAGAGAGGAAATGGGAAGGGGAAACAACTATAACATCAATTTTGCATAATAGGTCTGCTTCAAAAAAGAAAAAAAACATGCATCCTTACTGTGAGCTAAGTCCTCTCCACAGATCTGACATACAACATTTTAGGTAAAGCGATAGCATTTCCAAAGAGACGAGCAGGTGGCAGACTCTCCTCCAGGATAGTTGCAAAGTGTGCCTTTAAGAATGAAACAATAACTAGTCAAATAAGTAGGTATTTATTTGTTGTATAACTGTAATCATTGCGTTTGTGTTGCTAAACTAGTCTTTAGTTGTGGCTCTAGTGTTGGTTACAGTGAAGTCAAATACAGCGACTGGCCGGTGTCACGGGGCTCTGGGGTCTTTCATGTTTCCAGCCACCTCCCCTCAGACCTCAGCCATGTCACAGACACAGCTCAGGAGATAGACTTTTAAACATTTACTCTCCTCTTTCAACTCGCCATTTGGCCCCTGCAGGCGTCTGGAAATTGAAAAGTGAGGGAGAGTAAAAGAAAGTTCTGAGAGATAGGAGACAGGTTTCTTTAGACCTGAAGAGACTTTGTATTACGGCCATAGTAAGATCCAGGGCTCTTCTTTCTCACTAGTCAATGGAGTGGCTCACTGCTGATGTTATCACTTAGTATCTTTGAACATTTATATTGAAGTTATATGGAAAGTATAGTTCACTGAAATGACTTCCCAGATCTGCAGTTGTGTCGCAGTTTTCAAAGCTGAAGCGGTTCCATAGTCACTATTCGACGAGTAATTGAAAATCTATGGCTGATTGACTCAAGCACATGGTAATTAATTTTCCCTTAGTGGCCATGCTCTGAGCCCTGTCTCCTGTGTATGCGGGGTACATAGAGTGCAGTTACAGATTGACAATATCGAGCAGTTCACCTAGAATCTCTCATATTAGTTTCTCCCAGATGCCCTCCCTAATGCTATCATTAAATCAGCCTAAAGATTACAGTTCCCAAGTGGCTGCATTGCACAGATATGTTTTCTTCAGATTTATCATGTGTGCATCATCTCCATGTAAGTGAATATACAGCCAGGCCAAGATGAGTAGCCTAATACAAAACTGTTCAAGGTGCCTTTTGCTGTAGAGCTGCGTTTATAGCAACCAAACAGTTGATCAGCAGAGCGATACCTGTAAATGTTTGGCACCTGTCCATGTATTAAGCCACAGAGCAATTACTCAAGGGCGTTTCTGACAAACTTGAGGTGGAGTTGAGGAAGCAGAGTCTACAATGGCTTTAAAAAACAAAGTAATTCCATATTTTCTCTTTGTAGATGAGTCTTGTGGTGGTGTGTTGGAGAACATATCGGCCTAAGCATAAACCCTTTTCGAGTATTTAGTATCTATAATTTACGTACAGCAATATTGATCTAAAACAGCTTAATAATAGAAGCAGGTCCATTGTTCAAAACTGCAGAACTGAGAGTCTCTTTATAGTGAAATGTCACCGTAGCAAGCAGCAGATTCCTTCATTTGTGTTTGTTTCATGTGTTTTTATTTTTGAAAAACATTTTTAACCGTACATGTATGACCAGGACAAATCACAAGTAAGCACAGAGTAATGGCTGGAGATAAAAGAAGATTTCTGCGCACTTGAATCCAGGACAATGTAGGATTATTGAAATTCAGCTGTGAGTATGCCAATGATGAAGGAACACTGCTTTATAGTTAAAAGCTGATAAGTTGATTTTACATTATGTCCCCTTTAAGGTTTTGTTAAATGTATTGATACAAGCAGCTCCTTGCAAACAAAACTACAGAAAACAACATCCCCAAACCAGAGTGGCACAATGACATCCTAAGAGACAGGGATGCAGAAAGATAATGGGCCGTCTCACATTGAGGGACCTTGGTGGAGGCTGTGTCTTGGAGATGAGTTGCAGATATCCACGCAGCATGCTGAGTGTGAGAACAGCATTGACATGACAGACACGTCCACAGCCAGGGTCGTATGGCTCTATACAATCATGCTTAGACATGAGCGCTCGCCTTTACCTGCAGGGCTCAACTCACATTAGATAGTGTTTATGGAGCTTTGAAATGTGACGCTATATTGGTGTTAGGGAATACTACCACCTCATATCTTCACCTTCATCCGACATTCAGCATGCGAGCATATGTGCTCTGTCTGTGCTAGTGCTAATGGAGGCTTAGCTATAGTGTGCACATATATACTCTAGAGCAAGGTTAGAGCTCCTTTAGTGATCATAAACATGTGGAACTCTTTTAATATTTCACATAATTTATTATCATTATTAGAGCTATGCTTTTTTGGAATCTAACATTGTTTCTGTATTTATTTTTGTAGGTTGATGTGGTCTTGTGGGTTTATTATAGTGTGAAATATTCTGTTTCTGTGTGTGTGAAGTGGATTGTGGACAAAGAGGTGCACAGGGGTCTTGGGGCGGAGTGACAGAAAGATGGAGTATGGATATTGGGCATGTTGTGTTGCTGTAATGGTCGTTTTAACAACAGGTCAGATACAGCACAATGAGACACGAGCCCTTTGACTTTGTGATCATAAATCTACCTTATATATGACTGACAGTTGTTTTTAATGACTGACTGAGTTTAAAAAGGAGCTTTCATCTGCCTTTAGCCAAGGGGCTGCATGGGAAAAGCAAAAACATCAGAAAATAAACAATTCAATTTGCATAGCAAAGCGGTGTCCTGACTAGAGTAGTTGCCAGAGGAATGGATGGCTGCTGAGCAGTGGAGAGAAATCTGCTATTCTCTCCCATTTCTTTGGAAAAAAAAACATCAAGTGGGACTTCCCCTGGGGCACGTGCACTAATGTACTCAGTGAATAACCAAAAAGGTCCTGATGCAGCCTGACAGCAAAGGAGTCTGTGGGTCTGCAGTGTGAAGAAGTGGTCTTCATGTTTGGATGCAAGATTGTACTAACATATTTACAGATGAACCTCTTCTGAGAGCATCTGCAAGTTCATTTCAGATCACACAGCTGCAAAATATAAACTTTGTTATCCCCCAAGGTAAGATTGGTCAAACAGCTGAATATATATGGCAGAAAGGATTTTGAACAATGTGTGTAAATACGTACATCATATAGAATTCAAAACACAAAAGGGCACTGAGAGTAAAAAAGATTTAAATCTTATGAACTCATAAGACGAAGACTTGTCCTGCGAGGGCAGAGGCAGTGCTGTAGAGTTGAATGTGTATGTCCCATATGTGAAATCCTGACTATACTTAAGGACTGATGGCCCTGATAAAACCTGAGGGGTAGTGCTGAATCCAGCGTCTTTAATTAGAGCCACTTCTGGGAAGCCACTTCTTTTCCCTTTTCTGTTCATGTCCTCAGGCTAATGCCACCAGGCATCTGGCACATGCTCCCTGTTTTTGGAAGCTCTTCATTAACTGTTGCCCGGGGCTGTGGTTGTAGTGGGAAAGTGTTCACCAGAACAGTCGGCCAATCAGAGCCAGCAGATTGGACACAGCGTGTAATGGCCTGACTGAGGTGGTCCAGGTTGGTCTCTGTGACAGACTATGATCCCAGTCAATACCCCGGCAATGTGCAGCCCCTGTGTTAGCTAAATGAAAGGTGTGCGATCAATGCTCCACCACTATCTGCAGCCTAGAGGAGATGTTAGCGTTCTGCCTGTGTCTATAGCTTTATATACCACAATACAAGCAACACTGGCTTCTGAAGGAAATGAAAAGAAACTTGTTTTTCATTGGGAATAGTGTCCTTGGAAAAGTCAATAAGAACATTTAACCAAGTGAATAATCAAAGGCCAAAGTACCTTTATGAAAGGGGCAGGAGCAGCTGAGGTTATTAGCTGCATGTTTTGGCTTTGAAGCAGCGTTTTTCTTTTCCTTCTCCCTGTCTTCTACATGGTGTGTCTGCTCAGTGTGCTCATGCTTTATTTATTATGGACCCTCATTAAGTATTTAATTGCGAACGCGAGGGTAAAAAGTCACATATGGAAGAGATTGGATTAAATAGATTCTCTAGAATATGGGTAAGGACATGTTCAGTGTCTGCCAACTTAAAACATAGTAATTTGTAAAAGCAGACTGGCTCCAGTTAGTTGTGCCTGCCCACTCACAACATGAATGGTCTGTGTGTGGGCTTCCCTGCTCTGCTCATCTACTTTCTATTTGAATATTATGTGCAAAAAGTGTTGACCTTACGGATGAAGGACTGATGGGTCTTTTTCTCTTTCTTTCTGTATTTTTGTGTAATTTCTACAGTTTCTTTCACTGTAACTCAACTGTTTCTGTCTGTTAGCAATAGCCTTTCCAAGTAAGCAGAGAATAAAATACCAGCTCACAAAACGTTATCCCTCCTCCCCAAAGGAATGAACGAGAGGAAAACACTGGAGCGCGAGAGGGAGGGAGAAAGCAAGAGAGAGAGAGAGAGGGAGGGAGGGAGAGAGAGAGAGAAAGAGGGAGGGAGAGGGAGGGAGAGAGAGAGAAAGAGAGCAAGAGAGAGAGAGAGAGAGGGAGGGAGGGAGAGAGAGAAAGAGGGAGGGAGAGGGAGGGAGAGAGAAAGAGAGCAAGAGAGAGAGAGAGAGAGAGAGAGGGAGGGAGGGAGGGAGAGAGAGAGAGAGAGAGAGAGGGAAGGAGAGAGAGGCAGAGAGAGAGTATGGAGGAATACAATAATGGTTTCTACAGTTCAGCATCTGCTCATTAATCATTCATAGGGAGCCAAGTGGCAGCAACAGGCAGCACAGTGAGATTTCAGGTTATGGTATCAAATCTCCATTTATAAATAGAATAGATATAGAGCCGTAGCTTTAGCGGATTTCACAAGAGCCGAGGTGCTGCTGCACTCATCTAGAGTCCAACTGAACATCACTCAAAACATCTGATAATTATCAGGAGCAGTTTTCATTAGTCCTGGTTTGGTTTCTTTCCAGATTATTAAATTAGATTATATTTGAACAACAATATAATAATAGACTGTTTATATATTATATGATAACGTCTATTAGGCATACTTTAGTCTGCATAAAATGCAACAGAATGTATTAAGGTCAGTATGTTTTTATTGAGCAGGGTTGCCAGAAAAGTTACATAGTGCACCTTTAACACATGGGTTTCTATGTGTAAAAGTAGCATTTTCATTATAGTACTAATATGAAAACAGTGATAATGGCCCATTTATTATAAAACCCAGATGATGTCCGTTTCTTTGCACAGCTGTGACAACAAACTTTTACTTTAGCTTAGAAAAACTCACTTTGCTGTTTAAGTGGACATCCTCCTCTCTTCTCTCATAGCATATCCTCTCCTGTCAATATCCCGCGCACTTTCCAACTGACCTGGATCAATACCAGATACTTTCTTTGATGCTGTTAGTTGTAGAAGTGGCTCTGCGGTGCTGCTCTCCATTCCTCCAAGATGTGGTGACAGTGGCTCTCATGAAGAATAGTGCTATAAGCTTCTGTCATGTCCCAGTTCATACACACTGGTGACAGCAGACACCTATCGATCTGCCTCATGTCCCATTTGACATATGAACAACACAGGGAGTCACAGCAGATGGGATTTCTGTCTTTAGAGAACAACAGGTTACAGTATATGACATATTTATTCATTACTTCTGACTTCTGGCTCTTATTTTCACACATCTATTGAGGCCAAGGTTTGAGCCCAAAGTCGATATACGTTTATATACCATATTTGCAATTTATATTTTATTATTATGATATTATTACTCATTTATATGTTGCACAAAATCGCCAAAGCACGTTCCAAGGCAATGACCGTGAAACTAGGCCTGTCACAATAACACATCTTAAAGGTCGATATATTGCTGAAGTAAATCTAGATGATAAACGATAATATTGAAACAAATTGATGCCACTGACACAATAACCATAAAGCAGATTTAAACCACAAAAAATATTCCTAAGGTACAATATTGCTAAAAATCATGGGCTGGAATAAATAAACAGCAAAATGAAACACTTAAGTAATGAGTCACTGAAGTTACTCACTCAAACTTTTACATCTTAAATCTCATCTTATAGCCAAAAAATAACCAAAAATTTCCCAGTAGTGCAAAGACAAAATACACATGAAAAATATTGTCACCAAAAAATACTGTATGAAAAGTTGATATAATGATTATTATGACAGGGTTACAGGAAGCTTTTCTGATTCTCATTCTGAAAATGAGCATAAAACATAAGGAAATGTTGTGGTTGTTAGCATTTTTGTGATGTATCCTTACATGTCCTTGGATGCTCTCTTCTATACCTCCCTCTCTGAGCCCCATCTCCTCTATGTTTATCTGTTACGTGGTGGGCACATCTTGTCTGGTGCCTCCACACTTGTCTGGGAGGTGGCGTTTTACAGGCGGAGGTGCAGGCTAAGCTTTGGCTCTTGCAGAGGAGCGTTGCGTGATTCTCTGAGATGTCTGTGCTCGCTGGTTTGAAATACCTGAGCTCTCGGGATGAAAGCCTCTGCATTCATTCTGCTGCACTGCACGTACCACTGCTCGCACAGGCCGAGCAGCTGTGGTACTATAGGATTTCAAGACGCTTATTCCTGGACTAAGTAGGATTTTCATCATCTGTATTATATATTTGTCTAATAATAATCATCCAGAGGTGGACTGTAATGAAGTTAAAGTAGTAAAGTACTATACATACGCACACATTTTAAGTATCTGTACTGTACTTACATACATTTTTAAGTGGATACTTTTACTTTCCTACATTTGAGAGCAGGTATCTGTACTTTCTACTCCACAAATTTTTTTAACAGGACTGAAAAGTAAAAGTATTTTTATTATTGTGTGAGACTTGCTGAAAAGACTGAGGGTTTGTTTTTAACGCGTTCGTAGTTTGAGCAAACACAAATATACAAAGAAAAACACCTAGAAAAAAAAAGATTGATTCAGTTGTCTCTGTTGGATAAAATTCAGCACAAATCTGTATCAAAATCAATACATTTGAAGCTTTATATGACCTTAAAATATGTGCGAAATACTTTTTTTTTTTTTTTTTTTTTTTAAAACAGGTACTTTAATAGTTTTTACATTTCATTTTTCCATTTACTTTTGCTTCAGTATTTTATTTTATTTTTTTCCAGTATCTGTACTTTTACTTAAGTAACAAAATTGACTACTTCTTCCACCACCCTAATAATCCCACCCAGTAGTTATTATCGTTAAATGTATATTTTTTCTTTTGTAGTTACTGATCTGGTCATAGATTCAGCTCACAAAGCACTGGGGACACACATCAATACCTCATTGTAAAAGTGCTCGCCCACCAGAGAAAACGTGCAGCTCTAGATATTCCTATAGAACATCCTTTATATTCCAACAGGACTGGGACTCTGGGACTGGGACCACTGGCTCCAGCCCACCATATTTTCCATCTCTCCCTCACGTCTGTATTAATGAGATCTGGATGTGTCCATGTGGGGTCTGCCTCTCTCCAGCTGGGCGCTCCCAACTGCGCTCCAAATGTCTCTCCTGAATATTGAATGCCGCCCGGGACCACCTCCGCGCTTCCTGATCAACAGCTCCACTATTACCTTGCCATTACTCCACACGGGGTCCTGGGGCTGAGCGCGATAGATAGGCACATAATAGGCATGGGTGGGATGGTTGTTTGAAGTTGCTCAGAACTATATCCCTTGTGGTTTGTAAGTCTTTTTTATTAGTTTGCAGTGCAGCCTTGAAGCACCTCACTTTGGGACTATATTGGGATGATTCCAATTAATTTGAAAATCAGGAAAGACCCATTTCATCAAAAGCAGCGTGTTTGCCGTAAATGTACTCATCATGTTTGCCCCTTGTGACCTCATAATCACATCCTATTGATATCACAGAAGCATACTCTGTCTCATTTGACTTTGTGAATGAAACGGCCTTTTCAATCTTTAAGAAGCAGTAGATACAAATTGTGCCTTGTTCCATGTGATTTGATTAATAGTTAATATTATAACATGTTTAGACAGTTACCAGTAAATTTATATGATTTTGGATCGACCTTTCACCACCATGATCAAACCTGACTCTATTACTAACACAAGGCATAAAGCTGTACATAATTGGCCATTGATCAGAATAATTGCCCCTTCCAGACTCCAGCTCTGAGTTTCCTCTAATGATGTGTTTGCTATGAACTGTGGCTGTCTTTCTAAATAAGTATCACATGGCTCCCAAAGACAGCAGGAGGGGAAGAGGCAATTAGACCAAAAGTAAAACTTAACTGGGAACCGGGTCATCTTCAAAACTGTGTTGCTGTAGCAACTGAGTAAATCCCGACCTGCTTTTCTCTTAAATCTCAGTCAACAAACTGCATCTGCTTTAACTGGCGACATAAAATACAAGCTCGTGTTTGTTTATCCGCCATCTTCGTGGCCACTTCATTATTCAAAGGCCAAGCAGACATTAGCGCCTAGAACCAATCAATGGCATTAGATCTGTCACAGTGATTGGCCGCTCCTTTGCATCCTTATTTTTGTACAAACTGCTGTGCTTGGAAATGTTGGCTGCGGTGTTACTTTTAATTTATGCTCTATTGATTCCCAATTCCTGACAAATCATGCATAATATCCGATACAGTATGTAAATAAGGCCACATTTTGCAAAGGGTGTTGTTGAAGGGCTGACTGGCTTCTTTAACATATGAAATAGACAGAATCACAGTGTTACCAAGACATTCATACTTGCTGAGCTCAGTTTCAACAGCACAAATGTAATGTACCTCATGAGACATGATGTCCAACTTCAAAGCTGTAAGAATCCTTTGCCCATATTGATGCTGTTGTTTCCATGAGCAAGACTCGCTCAAGAATGCCTCATCTCCTCAGGTCTTGGCTGCTGAGCAGGGTTGGGTCCGGTTACTTCTTGGATTGGAGAGCGCTGGGAATACTGGGTGCTGGCACTGACTCTACAGAGCAAGCTGTTGTTGTGTCCTTAGGCAAGACACTTCACCCACCTTGCTTAGTGGTGAATGGTGGTGGTTGGGAAGCCGATTGGTAGCCTACATAGTTTACCATCACCAAGTATAGAGTCAATGACTAATACAATGTAAAGCACTTTGGGTGTCTTAAAAGGCACTGTATAAATCCAATGTCTTATGTTGATACAGCTTTGGTGAGTGTGTTTGTGAGAGAGTCTTAGTATTTGAACTAATGTAACAAAGACACTTGCCTGCTCATGCCTGTTATGCTGTCATGTTTTAGGGGAGGTTGTCTTACCTGTCCTACCTCACTCTCTATGGAGTATTGAGTACCTAAACATGTGTCTTTTATACTCAGACACTGACCAGAGCAGTTGCTGAGTCACAGAGGTTAGTGTATTAGAGAGGCCCAGGTGATCAGGGGTAGATTTGAGAGGCAGTTCCTACTGCTGTTTGTTAGTGAGAGTGAAGCTGTGTCTAAACCTGATCAGTGAGTGTGCACATGTGCAGGCCTCTCCTCCATCCTATTTGGGTCGGCCCTCTTTAAACCCCTCTTACATAAGCCTCTACTCTCAGATGTGTGATATCACACACTATTTTTGCTCGTGTCTTTGAAAAAGCCTCTTCACCATTAGATAAAGACTATTCAGTTCTTTAAATAATACATTTATATATTTAGACTTCTTTTAATCTATTGCATGGGCAAAACTGTGTATTCATCTTGGTCAGCGCTGTCCCTTCACACCAGCTGACCACAACTTTTCATTGTATCTTTTGTAAATAATATTTTGATTATTACTTTTGAAAATGCCATGTAATGCACAGGGGGAAACTGTACCTCCCATCTAAGAGTATGACATTATCAAATTATAAAATACAAAATCCACCAATTTGCACAGTTTACTAGCTCTAAGTAGTTAGGTCTTCACTGAAATACCAATGGATGCCACTGATTTCCATAGATTTTATTGATCCTGTTGGAGCAAACGATCTAATACTCTCATGTCTTACATGGCTTCACATCCACTGAACTCTGAGGCTCACTGCTTGACCAAATTTCTACCACAGGACTAAAGAAATTAAAAATGGATTACTTGATGCTCCCTTGACATTTATATTGGACTCCTTTGACATTGATACAATGGCGAGTCAGAGTGAAGCCTGGTTCACACTATTGTTAAGTGTAAAATGTAATCGGAAAATAATACATGCCTAATAGTAGCCTGTGTTTTCATGTTTTATCACCAACCTTTAGCTGACCTTATGAAGCAGTAATAACAAAAGGTCGCGGCTGGCGTATGCTCATGACACTGTGAAATCAACCAATTATGTTATTTTCCCTCCAGCTCTTCTCCAAACGGACAGCCGGGTGCAATACTCTGCAGCTTTTTAATTTGAGTTAAAGTGCACAGCACAGCTATTGTGTTTTCTTCATTTTGACCATATCCCCAGGCCAGTCGTGAGGTGACGGTGAGAAAATCTCTGAGTCTTCATAGAAATCTATAGAATTAAGACAGTAAAGCGAGTGTGAGGAGAGCAGTGAGACAGAGTAAAGCGAGTGTGAGGAGAGCAGAGAGACAGAGTAAAGCGAGTGTGAGGAGAGCAGAGAGACAGAGTAAAGCGAGTGTGAGGAGAGCAGAGAGACAGAGTAAAGCGAGTGTGAGGAGAGCAGTGAGACAGAGTAAAGCGAGTTTGAGGAGAGCAGAGAGACAGAGTAAAGCGAGTGTGAGGAGAGCAGTGAGACAGAGTAAAGCGAGTGTGAGGAGAGCAGTGAGACAGAGTAAAGCGAGTGTGAGGTGAGCAGAGAGACAGAGTAAAGCGAGTGTGAGGAGAGCAGAGAGACAGAGTAAAGCGAGTGTAAGGGGAGTAGGGAGACAGAGGGTCCTTTTTGGATGATGGTCATGCATTGCTACTACAAAACTACAAAATACGGTATTTCACATTCATTAGAGTATGACATATCGGATTGTAAGGGCAGGAAAAGACATTAATTGATTGATTTTTTTTTTTTAAACTGTGCATAAAAAAAAACAAAAACAAACCCATCTTGTTTAGTAAAAGCTGCCCACAAAAATATGCCCACATTTGCAAGCACTATTTTCTCCATAGAAATGATTATTTATTTGAATATTTCTATGCACTTACTGCTTCATGACCCTGTCATTTTTAGGGCTACTTTTAGATTATACCTATAGTGCACATCTAGTGTCTTGCTTGGGATTCTAATTTCCTGGTGCTGATCACTATCATGAATCACAAGTTCTGCTTAATCTCTGCAAGTGTGTAATTAACCCTGCACCGATTCATATCACTTATTAAATTAGCACAGATAGGACACTGTGCTTCATTATCCTCCACTATGCTGTTAGCCTAGCCTCTGAGAGGCTAAACATTCACACCCTTCAGACCTTAGAACCAAAGATTAAAGTGTCATCATAAATATCAAGTGATCAGGATGGCTTCACTTTAAAAGAACATTTTATACTGAGTGATAATATTTGAATTCAAACTGAATCACATGTATTATATAGTATTTAGCCACTAGAGAGAAATCAGTGACCTATTGTTCAAAATGTCTCACTGAACAGAGACAAGGGCAAACCCTGATCAGCACAGAAATGACAAAAGTCAAAATTAGGTAAAAATTCAGCCCTGTGTGAACACTGCACTTCCTCATTGTTAAATTATATGACATCGGTAACATGTAGGTACCAATTATACTCAATAACAATGTGTGAATGCTTCCTGGTTCATCAGGTTTGAGTTTAGTTTAATGATACTTAAAACATTTATCTGTATATATTTTTATCGTGCGGTCATTATGAAGTACAAGGAATTGTAAGAAACCACAAATTTTGACCATCATTTTTGTCTTGTGATTAGTTTTGCCCTACTGCACTGCTTCTAATTGTAGATGCTGTTATGAAGAACATGGGCTAATTGTGCATATTCCCCTTTTGTTTTTCACAGCTCTCATTTGCGGCCACAACCCCTGTGCTGGCAGACAAGAAGAAATACCCAAACTTCTTCCGTACAGTACCATCAGACAACGCGGTCAACCCGGCTGTGGTCAAGTTCCTCAACTTTTACAACTGGAGTCGAGTTGGGACACTCACTCAGGACGTGCAACGCTTCTCTGAGGCCAGTCATCTCTACATTAACCTATCCACATTCAAAACTGTGCTCATAAAGCTAAAATAATTGTCCTTGTCTCCATAAAAGTCATTCCAAACGTTATATGGGTAGGTTATGTGTGTTGTTAATAATGGCACACATTGTTACACAGACTGTAGATAAATGTCCTCTGGGACAAATCTCTCAATTATCTCAAAATACAGATGTTAAAGTTCTGTCAGATGCATTGAAATAGAAAATGTGAGAATTGTATTGTTAATAGTAATGTTGAGGCAGTTGCTGAGAACAGTCGTGTCTGCTGTTGTGGTTCGGAGGTGTGTAGAAGTGTCTGAAAGCCCAAATCCCTTTATCTCTCTCTTCCTGAAAGCACCAAGGGGCTTAGGACGCCAGGAAGAAGGACGTCCCGATTCAATCAACCTGCTCCAGATTGGCCCCTAATCCTGATTCACAAATATGCAAACATGGCTGCCACACTTCAGGATCTGTTCATTTCTGTCAGACTCAGAGCAAGTTCCTGCTTTCCATTTTCAGCATTAAGTTGCAGCATTCGTAGCAAATATGTATTTATAAAAGGACTCTAACGTACACCCCGTATCTAAAAATCATATGATTATTTTAATGTCTAGTTCATAGATGTTTGAGTATTTATCCATTGACAGTGTCATCACACAAACTATCTGTATCAATGGCTTTTACTCTCTCTCTGCCTCGCTCCCTGTGTCCCACAGGGAGAATGGAAGGTTAATGTTATGTAAGGCTCCTTCAGTCTGGATTCACACATTCTCACATACTGTAATGTCCCCTGGGACGCTAACCTGTAAGCTAAAGCTTGTCACAGCTATTTTTAGACTTTTCAGACATATTTACACAAACTGACACAGAGCGTGGGAGGAGAGTGATGGACGATTGTTGGGGGCTCCTGTTCTATGTATGGATGTGGTTACGCATTGCTTGGTGCACACAAACTCACACACGCGCGCACTCACACACGCGCGCACTCACCCACACACACACACACACCCACACACACCCCACACACATACACACACACACACACACACACATACATGCAGCGCAATCATCATTACTGAGATTGAACCGGACAAAACCGGGCTCAACAGGAGCAGGCAGCCATTATCAGTCAGTCAGGTGACACACACCTCACAGCAGGATTAGGCCTCAATCTTGTGATCACAACACAAACACTGACAGGTTACCCACAAAAATCACTGGGTTTTAACATAGGCCTGAACAAATCTCTGTCTTGTTTTATCAGTGATCACTTATCTGTATTTAAGGAGCTGATTTCAAATTTAGAAGAACACAGACCACAGAGATATTTAGATAAGGAAGAACATACATAACAGTCAGTAAGGACTGTAACTTTTCTGGAGGATGTGCCACCTGCTTGTCTCAGTGGAGATGATATTTCTTTGCCTAAAATGTTCTACAGTATGTCATTAAATGTATCATACATTTATTAAAATGACATCAAAACACTTTGAAAAACATGTATGCTACGTGATCATACATGACCTCCACAGACCTGGCCTGTAATCGGCCTGTTAGTCTCACCTGCTTGTCTCCATGGAGATAAACGTTCCAAGCAAAGCAATTACACCCCCTGGGAAAAATCAAATGGCATACCATCTCCAGAAGTGCACCTTTTTAACAAGATTGTAGAGTGAGTACAAACTTCTGTGTCAATCTTCTGCTTCCTTAATTGTCAAATGAGTCTAAATGTTCTCATTTTATCCTATATTTGACCTGATATCACCAACTGCTGGATTTCAGATGACGTCAGAACATTCTATAAGCCAGTAATATCTATAGTCTATGGTCTCCACTGTCTGAAGTGAACCATACTGCCCCATTTGAGGGATCTGAAGCGGGCCCTGGAGGGTACTGGCTCCTAGTGGGGTCTGGGGTCAGTCTGGGGTTGGTCTGGTACGGCTCTCACCAAACATTGACTTGCTCTTATGATAAACTGCTGTATTTCCAGTTATGGCAAGTTAAATGTTGAGCTGACATGCTCCGCAAAACAAAGTGTGTACGAACCCAACAGCTGTTTCCTGTTTATCGATGCATGTCAGTTGCATATAAAGATCAAATATATTATATTTCCAGTGCGTAATGCGCCTGACATGAGCCAAACACACTGCAGTACATAAAGAGATGCTAAAATATGGTTCACAGAGAAGGGAAATAAATCCAGAAAAAGCCCCCGATAAACTGGTAGAAGTTTGTGTTTATGTTAACTTTAGCCACGTTTCATAGCTCCACAAACTTGGAATTACTAAATGTAGACAACGTTTTTGTGGATTGCTGAGACCATACAGTTATGTGTATAATTCAGATATGCTTTCGATTTTATTTATTAAGTAAACATGAATTGTGTTAGGGTGACGTCAGTGTCTCACGAAGCAGAGCCCTGGACCTGGAGCCATGCCCGTGGCATGGAAACGCAACTCGGCTGGAGGGAGCCACACCAAACAGACCCACTCCAAGGTGGCCCTAAGTGAACTGTGCCAGTGGAAAAAAAGAGGCTATAGTGAGTTCTAGAGACTAGTCGCTATTAGAAATGGTTCAACTTTTCTGAATTTACCTTTGGAATATTGTTGCATTATTATGGGAAAGTACAATGTGAGCTACAGGGAAATCTGGCTCTTGCCCCCATCAGGGAGTCTGACGCCATCATTTTCTAGACTGTGAAAACCATCAATAGTATGTGAATATATGAAGTATTTAGTCAACAGTAGTGGTCATTGTGTCGAACATGCCTGACTCCAGTACTTCTGACTGCTGCTATTGCACACTATGTAGTGCTTGTTATGTAATATGTTGTGGGGATTATAGCTGATCTACATCTGCTGCTGGGGATTCCCTCGCTGACCCACAGGAGACTGCACTATAGTTCAAAAGCTTCTCTATGTTATTCCTGTCTTTCAAACCAGCCACTTCATGTTTAATAATTGTTTTGAAATAACCAGAGATGGGTATTGCTCAGTTACATTTACTAAGTTACATTACGTGACATTTACTGGAGTGACTTTTAAAAGAAATTATACTTCTAGTAGAGTAGTTTTCAGAGAGCATACTTGATACTTAAATAAAGTTGAAGTAACAGTACTCTTACTTGAGTAAAAAGTTTGGTTATGTTTTATGCTGACAATATTAAATGGTTTGAAAATGTGTTTTAGATATGATTTAGATGTTAGCTGCTCATTTTTATGGTTTATCCTTTGAAAATACAAATTTTTATGCATTATTTTTTGTCCTGACAATTAAATCAAATTAAAATTATAAATTAGATGTTATGCCCAGGCAGTTACTCTTACATGAGTAGTAATTTCTCCAATTACTTATAATTAGTAAAAAAAAGATTTCTTGGACTCCAGGGCATTGTGGCATTGTAACACCAGGCTCTGTAGCATTGTAGCATCAGGGCATCGTGGTATTGTAATATCAGGACATTGTGGTATTGTAACACCAGGGCTCTGTAGACCAGCGCTCATCCCAAGAACAGTACGAGCTCTAACTTGTCCAGATCACTGAGCCAATTGTTCCTCAAGAGCAAAACGTGGTTGTATCGATCCACTGCGTCCACCCTGTTTCCGCCTCACACTAGTGGAGTGTTGTACAAAAATGACTGATGTAGCGTTTTAGTGCTGCCCCAAGGTGAGACAAGCAAACGTTTAGTGATGGTAGAATTAAGTTTGCCAGTAGGTATTGATTTTTTTTAAGTGGGAAAAATTCAATTACATAAAACTGTCTCATATTGTTATCTGAAGTAACTGTAGAGGCACTATAGGCCCTGGTGGTAGAAGTTCATATTGTTATTTTTACTACTATTACTAGTATTACTACTAGTACTACTACTAGTGCTACTATCACTGCAACTATATAAACATATGACTAATTACAGTATAATTTTGTTACTCAACAGATGGGGAATTGTGAGCAAGAGAGGTTAGAAGTACGGGTAGTTAAATGATTGTATTAGTTATATACTTAGTTAGTTAAATATACAGAAATATACATTAGCTACTGTATATTATTGACAACTTTGACTACTTTTTCAGTATCTTACAGTATCAGTAGTGTTACTTTGAATTTTGAGTACTTCAACCACCTCTGCTGTGTTTGTTTTTTATTCCTCTGTTAACTACTAACATCACATTGGTGTTAGCTATTTTATGGGAAAGAATTGCACCCTGTCAACATCTTAACTATTTATTGAAGCTTTTACCCCATAATGCCTCTGACCGGGGCCCATTATGCAGTAACTTGGCAGGGGATCTAGAGGAACATTTGGCCTAAAATAGGAAGATAATATCCGCAAAGCACAACACATAAACCTGGGCTGCAGTTATGCTCATTGGCCAGTGGCATAGATCACCACTGCAACACACCTGCACTCCTCCTTTTCGTGACAAGTGAAAATGTCTGGCATAAAATAGCTTTTCGGAAACTGTGAGCAGCCTGAGGAATAAATCGTGTTTGTGAGAGGAGGAGGCAGCATGATAAACCACCTCCAGCCTACCATCACTGTGGGATACCTGTGCTATTCTCTTCCTCCGCTGATCCCATTACCCGCCATTCCAGCGAATCAATACATCAAGCAGACACGCACCTGCTGCAAGATAGAGTTACCCCGCTCCCCCTTCCGCCCCACAGCCGCTCAGATGGTTCAGTGCATGCCCATACGTGCGAGAAAGACGGCCTTCTGCTTTTACATGACTAGCAATGTGAACCGCGGCAGCTATATGTTGGGTTGTTCTTTGGCTAGTTAGAGGCGGATCAAAATGGGTTCATAGAGTAGGTGTTCAAGTTATAAATGCAGCAGAGAGTTGAGGTGTTGTATCATAGGGAGTTAAGCATAAGTGGTCAGTAAGAAGAGCTGTATAGGTGTGGTTTAGTCATAGTTTGTAAATATAAATGGACATAGCTAACTGTGTAGCCGCCATGTTCCAAATGGAAAGTGATCATGGGCGCGCTTCCAGCTCCGTCGAAAAATTATTACCTCTCTCTCATTTTGGTTTTAAAATGTTTGTATTAACCCATGCTACATGATCCTGGGCTTTTAAAATCTTGCTATTGTGTCCATAAATCAAGATATGAACATCAATAACAGATAAATTAGGCGCATTATTTCCCTAAGGTCGTTCCCGCAAGCATTAGCAACAGGGTTAATTGACATCATTGCTAAGCGTTCACTCCCTTCTAAACGAGCGGTGCTTGCGGGAAGGGACATTACTTTCAAAAACCTCGCTCCGGATTGGCTCTTTGGTTGCTATGATACTCACGGTCAGAATTACAAATATGAAACTCGGCTCCAAATTCGCCCCTTTAGGTCCATGAGTTTAGTCCCAAACCCAAAGTGCAATGCTCATTCTTCTTTCTAATTGCAAAGATATAAAAAACAAAACATATACAACATTACAATAGTTACTTGTAAAATCTTGCTTTGAACATTTTAAATCAGAAGACTCTTTTAGTTAATGTTAATTAAAAAAAAACAAAAAACGTATTTATCCTACATACTCTGCCTTCACATTGTGAGATCAGTCAAGGTTGGAATATAAGTGTATATATATAACAATTAGCACTGTCTTTTTTTGCATTTCTTTTTGAGCTCATTAAGAGTAGAGTTCATTAATTGCCTTTTGACACTAGCACTGAAGGTGTTGGACAGCCACATGTCACCTCGAACACACAAGGGGCCCGCAGCAGCTTTTTAGTTTTTCACAGCAAAGGTGTGACACTTGCAAATGTGTTCTTAACCTCAGAGGATCCAGGGACCTAAAAGTATATTGCGCACTACTCACCAAGGGTACCGTATTAAATAATGTCTTGTCATTTTGATCCAATGTGATTATCTCTGCTCACGTGCGTTCTTTGTTCTGTTTTTGTCTCTCAGGTGAGGAACGACCTGACCAATGAGCTGGAAAAGGCAGACATTCAGATCGCAGACACAGAAAGCTTCTCCAATGACCCGTGTGTCAATGTTAAAAAGCTCAAGGTAAGTCTGAAGCACATGTCTACTGTTCTTACGCTCGTATTCCGCTGTGAAAATGTCATCTCATCTGTATACGGAGGTAGCAGCTCAACTGGCAATAATACTTCAAATTTAAAATATGTGTAAAAGAGTGTAAGAAATTGTAAAAATTAACATTTGTAACTAGAATCACTGGATGTATTTTAAGGGGACATCTTACATTATGTATTACACTCAACTTGTATGCGCTTAAACAGCTTTGCAGTTTAATTTCAAATAAGTGTCTTTAAACCATAAACAATTTCATGATCATGTTAAAGGGATAATTAATTAGTCCGGATCATAGACTGTATAAAAAATTGGACTAAGCAACTGTGACGTCACCCATAGCGTTTGGTTCGAGTCAAACGAAGCCTGTTGAAGCTAGCACTTATCGAAGGCGAAGTTGGTGCCGAGTTCCATATTTGGAAATCTGACCCCCAGTATCATAGCAACCAAAGAGCCAATCCAGAGCGAGGTTGTTGAAGGTAACGTCCCTTCCCGTCCGCATTGCTGGTTTAGGAGGGAGCAGCTCTGTCAGTCAGCCCTGTTGCTAATGCTAGTGGGAAAGAGGGCACCGTGGATCATGCAGGATTAATACGAACATTTTAAGAACTGACAGCAGCAGTTACAGTGAGAGGAGCGACAGTTTTTCAATAAAAAGTGAACTGGAACCAGAATCGTTGGAGAAAGAAGGCGCCTTATTGGTCTGTTATTAATGTTCATGTCCTGATTTACAGACAAAATAGAATTAAAAAAAGTAAAAACACCAGGATCATGTAGGATTAATACGACAATTTTAAGAACAAAATGACGAGCCTGACAGCAGCAGGAGAGAGGAGTTTTTCAATAAAAAGTGAACTGGAGCCAGAAGTGTGCTCGTGCTCACTTCCTGTTTGGAACACTGTGGCTAGCAAGTTAGCTATGTCCATTTTCTAAATATACAGTATCCTGATAATAAAAATAATTTGCATCTTGTGAAGGTAGAGTTTGCCTCATTCCATAGTTTCGTTTTGTATGTGTTCATAAAATTGTCCAGTTACTATTATTTATTGCAGTCTAGTAAACTTACATGTTATTGCTTTTACTGCTTTCAGTCTTTACATTGTATTGTGTGTCATATCATGCATTTTACTTAGTCGTGTTCAGTGTTCAGCTCAAATCATCATCTTTAATCTGACTCGTAAAATCACTGGTTGAACTGCTGTAAATATGTAAATCACATTTTGCAGGCTATTAGCACAGACAGGAGACACTGGTGCTTTATTTCTCTGTATTTTCAGCACAACTATAAACGGTGGGGGTGACATATATTCAAAATTCATATTCACGGCCCAGTTTATAGTTTATGCAAGAAGGGATTGTGGCGTCACTGTAGGCTCCAGAAACAGTGCACTCAGGGAACTGGAATTTAGAAAAAGCCTTGGCAGAGCTGCTGTAGGGTGCACATAATTCCCCGACATGTAGGTCTCCAGTTGTTCAGTAACTGCTTGTCTTCTCCAAGTTATCTCGAAATGAACTCACACATGCCGCACTATTACCCCACTGCGATTTTAATATGCCATAATATGAGCGCGACGTTACTATGGAAACGTGTGGCAGAATTTTCCAAATGCTTTTTACTCACTCATGGGCTTTTCTGCCACTTCAGGGCACTGTCAAAAATATTTCAGCATTCTAAACCAAGTCCGATGCATTTCATTATTTATTGTTGTTTAATAATTTACTGTACATTCAAAATCTCTTTTCCTCCGATGTGAGGCAGAAGGCTGGGATTTTAAGAAGAACATTTTGGTTGTTTGACATTATTCACCTAATAGTTCCGGGGGTGGAATGAAACAAAGTAAAAGCAGTAAAGTGCAGTGTTTAAGTATACATTTTAGGTAGATTTTACAGTGGATACTTTTTACTTTTACTTCACTATCTGCACTTTGTACTCTACTACATTTTTGAACTGGACTGAAAAGTAAAGGTATTTTTTTATTATTGTCTGAGACCTGCTGAAAAGGCTGAGGGGATTATTTTTAACACGTTCGTAGTTTGAGCAGAAAAAAATATTGATTCAGTTGCTTCTGTTGTACACAAATATGTATCAAAATCACTACATCTGAAGCTTTATTAAATCTCAAAAACTGCACAAAACTCATTTACTTTGTACTCTTTAAGTGCATTTTTAAACTGGTATTTTAATACTTAAGTAGATTTTTTTTTTGATACATTTACTTTTACTTGAGTACTTTTACTTAAGTATCAAAATTTAGAACTTCTTCCACTACTGAATATTTCTGTCTAATCTATCTAATGTTCAGTTTTGGGAAGAAAAAAACACAATTTGATATTTCAGACATAGAGAGATTTATACACATAATTTATTTTCTATTCGTCAGTTTTCAAAAGTAATTGGTTCAAATATGAATAAGGGGGTTCTTAATAGAAGCAACATATTGCCCTGTGTCCAGATTACGCGCCTCACAAGCTCATAAAAAGCATGATTACACTGTTGTACTTAATAAGCATCACCAGTGCACGGGAGCTACAATATAACGCTGGCTATTATCAAATAAATCTTCTTCATATAGTTACAAACAGCCATGTCATGTGGAAAGCACAGGGCCCTCTTAACTCTCACTGTGGATTATTGTAATATAAAAGCCAGAGCAATAAGAATAATTTGTGTGTCTGTCCTGGCACAGTCAGGCTAATATGCAAACACAACACGGCCTTGCCCCAGACTACAATATTTCACGTAGTCTCGGGTCCAATTTACTGAGTTGATGTGTCCTGACTGAAGGAGAGGAGTGCACCGGCGTTCACATATATTAAGAAAATATGCTCCCATAACGAAGAGGAGGTGCTGATATTAAGGGAAGAAGGGTAAAATTATGGGCATGGGCTTGTTTTTTTTGTTTTTTTGTTTTTTTTTCGAGGTTATTTTTCTGAAAACAACACAATAATAGCATTTTTATTCCAAAGGTGTCATAAGAGATCGTAGGTCATCCAAGTTGAATTCGAACACCGTCAGATATTATGATTTATTTTTCATTGCAAGACATAACCAACTATCCCGTTACAAGGATAAAGAACATATTAGCTAGAGTCACTAAGAGGACAACGCGATATCACTGCATATTTAGTGTTACAATAGTGAAATTCCTCTACTGCATTGCCACTCCTCTAGTGTGTGACCTGCTTTGTCAAATCGAATGTTCTGAATGATAAGCTTTGTTTCTAAAATACATTCTTTAACCACGTATAACAGCAGTATACTGTAGATGTAGAGTCCTCTAGCTTTGTTTTGTCTCCTGGGTTGCACTATGTCCCCATCGCCTGCAGCGTTTGGACCCACTACAGTGACTGGCTGCCCCCTCTGATCCTCCGTTATGTGACATATGGCATGAGATGGCCTCAGGAGCAACACTTCGTGGACTGTTTTCATTAGGTTTTCACATCGTCATGCAGCGAGGGAGAGCATGAAGCACATCAAGTCTTTTTATTGTTATGAGCAAAATTTTTATTCCATTTGCAACTTCTTCTACACTTTAATTTGTTGTGACGGGGCAATCGCACGTGTCACGTTGTATAAAATCTACGCAGCCGATGCCCATACCTGTCAGGCCCGGTTTGAGGGGGCTGCGTGTTTGTCTGGTTGTGTTTTGAGTGCTGCTCATAAACAAACACATGTCTATGGGTGACATACATATGGAGGTGTGCACTAAATGACAGACTGTTGGCTTTGAGCTGATCTATTCTCCCTCCCAAACACTGCCCTTCAACCGAGCTGTAGTAAATTATGTATTCAGCTCAACAGGCCATGTGCTGTGAATCCCCGTGCTACAGACTGACTTCTGCTTTATAAAATAACTTAAATGCATCTGGAAGTAAGGCAGTAAAATGAAATCCAAATGTGCATTATCAAACTACAAAGCCTGCAGTTATTTGGATACTACAACGCCTTCAGCAGAGAACAACGTATCCTGTGTTTTTATAGAAATATCTTGTTTTACCTGTATTTCAGACACTGTACCTGAGACATCTACAAGCACAAGTTCTGAAATGGGGTTCTTGGATCAGTTTCATCAGTTCATATTTCAGTCTTGTCTCAGATGTTCTCCCGGTGTCGTTTACAATGTGCACTCTTCACAGAATCCTATTTTTTAAACGTATATTGCAATTCAGTTCTTTCCCAAATCGTGCAGTCCACAAATCACTTCTAGTTTGGTTTTGTCACTATCGATGAGCGAAATATTGACCTTTTTTGGGAAGATAGAAAGATACGTATACAGCTCAAGGTCATTTATGAGAGCTGTGGAAAGAAAACCAAACAAACAAACAAAAAAAAAAGCTGCTATAAACATATGTTGAAATTGTTATTGTGTTATTGGTTGAACATTATAATTCAACATGAGGTTCACGTTTTTTTGTTTTGTTTTGACAGGACAATGATGTTAGGATTATAATTGGACAGTTTGACGAGAACTTGGCATCCAAAGTCTTCTGCTGTGTGAGTACAACTTAATCTAAAACCGCTTCTTGCAAATTAGACATAAATGCTAATATTTTCTTGCATATTTTTCATCCAAGGCATATAACCTGAACATGTACGGAAGTAAATACCAGTGGATCATTCCTGGATGGTACCAAGGAAACTGGTGGGAGCAGGCCAACTCCACAAACTGCACCACGAAGAAGCTGCTGGCCGCCATGGAGGGCTACATCAGCGTGGACTTCGAACCGCTCAGTGCACGGCAGATCAAGGGCATCTCAGGCCGGGTCAGTGCACGGTTCAATTGTTCAGCTAATTTGCAATAAAACAATTTAATAACAAAAAAAAAACAAAAAAAACAGATGATGCTGTGTTTTACTTCTGATTCAAATTTAGATCTACGCTTTATTCATCCCGAACGAAATTTCAGTGCTATCAGAGTTTGTAAATGTGATGAAGGGTTTGCCACCTGCTTAAGATGTGATCATTTTACCCAGAATGATCCACAGTGTAGCATTAATGTTCTCCATGGGGACAAGCAGGTGTTGCCATCAGGACAAATTACAGAGCAGATCTTGTAGAGTTCATGTTTTTGAGGTATTTTTGAACAATAAAAATAAATAAATGAATGAATGAATGTAAGATAGATAAAAGCAAAGCAATAAGGTCGTCACGGAGACAAGCAAGTGGTGGACACTCCAACAAAAAGTGCAGCTAACTCAGTCTGAATGCAGTAATGATAAGAAATAACATTTGCGCTCTTGTGAAACGAAATCTGTTGTTTGTGTATCTTTTCTTCTCTAGACCCCTAAAGAGTACGAGCGAGAATACAATCGCGAGCTGTTACAGAAAGGCATCGAATCCAGTAAATTCCACGGATTTGCGTACGACGGCATCTGGGTCATCGCCAAAACCCTGACCCGAGTGATGGAGCTGCTCAGAATCAAACAACGACAAAACTTCCATAACTTCACAGTAGACGACCGGGAAGTAGGGAAACTAGTACTGGATGTAATGAACGAAACCAACTTCAATGGAGTCACAGTAAGTACACATGTGGCTTTGCAGTACTTTTTCAATCTCCTCGTGTTTGCTATGCTGCGTGTTCATTGTTGGCTTTCTTTATATTCTGCCTTCCTCCCACTGGCCTAAGTCTACCTTGTGATTAACTGCCCCCTTGCTTGCATAAATAACCTTTTCGTTTTGCTCACCTACACTGATGGGATTGGACTCCATTTCAAAACCTATTTTACAACCAGTGCATGGATCTAATAACAAGATATCACTTATATCATATTCAAAGAGGTGTTTTGGAATAAATGAGCTCACAAGGCAGGTGGGGATAACGGGAGGGCTACTGAAGCTAAAATTACACATGTGCTGCTGAGGTGAATATTGAGGACCTGCATTTGCTGTGATAATAGTAGCAAGTGAAGGGTGGGCTCAAGAGGAGGCTGCAGATGTAGTAGTGTAGAGTGTGTAGAATACTCAATCAGCTCTGGGCTCTCTGGGCAGGCCCGTGTGTGTGTCTGTGTGTGCGGCACAACATGCAGGTCATCAGTCTTCACACTTTCTACTCTTTTCTCAGATATATTAGTTCTATTATTACTGAGAATATATTGATATGTAAGAAAATAACTGGATTTAGCAATGACTCAGCTACAGCCACGTGATTACCTATTCTGGATTAGTACACTGATGATTTAAGGTGCACAATGTAACTTTTCAGGTGGAGGGTTTGTCACTTGCCTATCGCCATGGAGATGTTAAAGGCACTGTGTCTGATGTTACGGTTTTAAAAACTTGAAAAATATCATTTGTTCATTTTAAAGGGTCCAAAGTCATTCCTCACCTTATGCATTTTGAGCATCCTAATTAGTTTTTGGAGTGGCGGGTAAGCTTACAACAACACACACTTCCTGATTAGTCGATGGTGAAGTATTAGTGCCTTAAATGATTTGCTTAGAATATTCCACTGTGTGTGTCAGCTATATAGATCTCAAACTATAAATCAAAAATCAAAATGTAGAATCAGTTGAGAACCAGTGCTGAAGAATTGCATAAGATCAAAGCATTTCACCACACAGAGCAAACTCCCGCCCACATACATATTGCACACATTTTTCATCATTTATGTGTCGATATACCATTCTCAATAGGTTGATTCCAGGCCCTACGGCTTTTGTGTGGAAGTGTGTGTTTTTATATGGGCACGGTCAGACCTAGTGCCTCTTCATCTCCTGCTTGTGTTTGCTGGGTACACACAGGAGCCCCGAGAGAAGGCAGCGCCGTGATCCGAGTGGGGCTGCTGCAGGAGACACTCATTGATCGGCTGCTGCCACAAAGGAGGAGGAGGAAGAGGCTGACATTAGATCAGGGGTGTCCAAACTATATCCCAGGGGCCAAATGCGGCCCTCAGACTTCAGTTAAACTGGCCCAATTGATCATAATCAGTACTTTTTATGGCAAATTTGGGTAATCCTACCAATATAACATAAATAACATCACATTGCATTGTCATACAGACCTAATATTATATTTCAAGCCTTATTTAAACTATGAAGTCAAAACTATGTTGAATGAACCATCTGAATTATTGACTGTATTCACCACTGGTCTGTGGCCTTCTGTGTCCAATATTTTTCAAGATCTGGCCCTCAGTGAAGAGTCTCAAAATCTTAAAACAGCAACACTTTTACTTTTTACTCTTTAAATACACTTTTAAGGTACTTTAATACTTTTACTTGAGTATTTTTTGATATTTTACTTTTACCTCAGAATTCACCAATATCCTTCATAATAGTGACCAGTTATACGGCAACATGTAAGTCAGGTTTGGACTGTGAAACAATAAAACACGAATAACAGATATTTAAAATAGTTTGAGTTTTAATGCAGGGATCAAAGGTCATGTTTGGAGCTACCTTAGTGCTGGTAACGCCCGGGTCACCTCCTCTGCTCCTCCACTCGTCTTTTCAGTTGAGTGGGTTGCTGTGCCCTTTGTTGCATTCGAGATTCTTCTCCATTTTTAGGAAGCACATCTCCTTCCTGGATGACTGTAGCTTTGAAAGTAGCGCCTTTCTGGACATCTTGTCTTTTTTCAGGACTGTTTCTTCACAGCTGTAGGCCTCTGGATCAGACCGCTCTTGGTGTTTCAGGGCAGCAATCGCAGTGTCCTGTTCTTTAAGTGTCCTGCTCATTGCTTCCATTGTCCCTCAGTGCACTGTGAAAATGTCTGATATTGTTATGGGCACTGGTGACATCATCCAGCGCTTTCTCTTTCTTCTGGAGCTTGTCCTTGACGTTTTGCAGCTCCAACTCAATTTTTGCAATAATGTTTTTGGAGCTCCTGTTTCAAACACATGTTTTCGTGTCTTGCGCTGATGTACAGGTTTCTCGGCTGCTTATGGGCACTGATGTGGGAAACCATCTCCTTCTCTTTCTCTTGGAGCAAAGCAATGACTTTTTCCAACTCCAAGTCTGCCACGTTTGGTTTTGCTGTGACCTTTTTGATCTTGTGAAGCTCCTTTTTCACCCCCATCATCTCCTGCAATGTCTTGAGATGCAGGATTCTTCTCTGACAATGGGCCTCAGTCTCATGTTGCAGTTCTTCGTCCTTCTTTTGGAGGGCATCGGTGAGATTTTGGATCTCTTTTTCTTGGTCAATCCTCTCCTGAGTCTTGTGCCTGAGGTCCTGAGGTTGGCTCATTCGGACCTGATTTGCGAGCTCGGCCCTCATTTGCTCCAACTCTTGATGGAGCATGCTGACCAGAGCGCTCTCGTCCAGGGGTACATTGTCCAGGGGTACATCGTCCAGGGGTACCTCATCCAGGGGTACCTTGTCCATTGGTGCCTCATCCAGGGGTGCCTGGGCCGGACCTCTTTCCTCTGGGTTTGGGGAGTCCTGGATGGTAGGAGACTCCAGTTGGGTCTCCTCTGGCTCTGGATCGTCCCCTGTTGAAAGATGTCAAGCTGATACAGAAGGATGGACATGGACAAACATATAAAAGCAATTATTATCACTTAAACCTAAACATGCATGAAAATGAATCATTGTAAATAACATGGTTGTTATTACACAGTGGCACTAATGTCTCTAACCACACTGGATAAATACTGACCACTGCAAACTCAAATGACCCCATGTTTATTTTTTATGCCGTAACATGTTTCTGCCTGTTTTATATCTATGCACCATGGAAAAGAAATAAAAAACATTGTTGTAACAGTCTCCAATAAATGTGCTCTGATCTCTGTTGTGACTTGAGAACATAATATCTCTGAGAATGTAACACTGAAGTGGGCGTGTTTGATAGACAGTTGTAGTATCCACGTGTGTGTCTGTGTGTGTGTGTGCGTGTGTGTGTGTGGGTGTGTACGGGGGTGGGGGTGTGTGTGTGTGTGTGTGTGTGTGTGTGTGTGTGTGTGTGTGGCGCTTGATATCTGAGTAGAAATGAGGAGAATTTGAAACCTGCAGAGCAACAGAGCAACATCTCAACTGACCCCGTCTTCTCACTAATTCTTACAGGACTCAAATAAGCAGTAAAATAAAAAAAAATTAAAAAGTGTTAAATATGGATTAAACAATAAGGACCGTATGTTGTAGAGTTTTATTACACTACATGGAATTATAGAACATGATACAAAACATTGAGTTATAGAACATGGAGTTATAGAACAGTGAGTTATGGAACATGATTTATCTGTTGCCGAACAGCTTGTGCAAGATGCCCAAGAATTATTGTATGCCAGTGAACACTGGAATCCTCACAGACAGTGGTATAAGTGTATAATCCCCCAGTCAACAATATCAACCACAATGAAATCAAATTTTACAATGCAAACTGTGACAACTGATAATGTGCAGATATTCACAGTATGACCAAATATTTAGTTTATGTTGACACACAGAGACATTATACACTCTGGACATAACATACAGGGTAAATGTGCATGACTGTAAAGCTCTTTAGCTCCTATATGTGCATAGGAACAGTGGCAGCGTGCTCTCAGACAACATCAAAGATGCCACACAAAGCCACACATTCAAACAGAGGGGAGGATCCTGCGTTGCTACTTCAAAGCACACCATCTTTTTGAGGCAAAATTGGCTGTGGATCTTCCTTCTCCACATTTCCCCCTCAGCTGTCGTTTAATCAGCCAATGCAAATGCTTTTTCTATTTCATTCTCTCTCTTCCCCATCTACCTGCTTGTGTCTGTGCAGATCATCTTGTCGGCTCTCACCTGTTTTGTTAGTCAGGCAGTAATATGTAAACCCAGTTAAATGTGTAATTAAGGAGCTCAGTAAGCAGATGGTGAGCTGAATTAATTTAACCGTCTTTTGAGATAAAGGACAGGAGGCACTGGCAACAGGGTGAGAGCAGGAATACAACATGAGAAGAAAACCTGAGTGTCTTTGTTAGTTACAATGACAGGTTGGGTTTTATTTTTCTGTTTCAACAGTCTCATTGACAAATATATTTAGAACATAATGACATATAGAGCTTGCCTTTAAGACTTGCGCTGCCATAATAATAGTGCATACTTTTTACCAAACAGTATTTAGTCCATGCCTGTTAATCTGTTAATGCCTGTATTTGCTCTGTTTGCAGGGTCAAGTCATGTTTCGGAATGGAGAAAGAATGGGCACAATCAAATTCAACCAGTTTCAAGGTAAATGGATCACACATGTTTAGGCCTAAACAGCCAGACTCCTCACTGTATCCACATGGTGTCTGGTAACTCTTCCTTCAGTTCAGTCCTGTCAACATGTGGAGCCAACAAGCATGAAGTAAACCAGCCAGGCAAACAGTGCACATATCCCTAGCACAGCAGCATGAAAACACTGGCTTCTGTGTTTAATCCATGGCTCAGATTTGGACCAGACAGGCCTTTGTAGAGTAGAGAGCCCACTACTGGCTAGACAGACTGGTTAACAGCTCTACTGCTGCACCCTCTACAGCTAATTGGTCTTGACAACAGAAAGAGTGTTTTTCACATTCACTGTTTTCCTCCCTGAGTGTTGTCCTCTACATGTTAGGAGTCAGAGAGTCAGTTACAGTGTAGGGCATAACATATAGATCAGGGGTCACCAACCTTTTTTAACCTGAGAGCTACTTTATGGGCACTGAGTCATACGAAGGGCTACCAGTTTGAGACGCTCTTCTGAAATAACACATTTGCTCAGTTTGCCTTTAGTTATAAATTATTAACAATGATAAATGATAATCATCTATGTGAACACACTAATCACGTTGCAAGACACTGATCACATTAATGATTTCTCAAAATAATTATCAACGATGAGCAAGGAGGGAAACAGATATCAGTATTCAGCACTTTAACTTTACTAATCTTAGTAATTGTTAAATTTCCAGATGACACTTACATCACTACATCTCATAGGAAAAGTGTCCCATTTTCACTATCCATTGACAAACCTTTTTAACAAAACATAAATAATATACATTGCACCATGTTTCATAAAGTTATCAATTATGTAATGTTAAAGAAAAATAAGCTTACATATTTTTAAATAAATTTCGGTTGCGTTGTGTGACTTTGTCGTGGAAAAAGCCTGGTGTTTACCCAAAGCTGCGTTTGTGAGACGTAGTGAAGTGTCCCTCCACATTGTGCCGCTTTGCCGTCGCCACAGTCGCTCCGCAGATGAGATACGCGCAGGTTTCTTTTACAGTCTTAAATCGTTGTGAAAGTGATCTCTTTATTTTCTACCATGGAGTAAGAAACTGCATTCAGCGCATCCTCACAGCGCTCGCGAGCGGAGCACTGGTTTTGTCACGCGCACAATACTGACCTTTGAAGTGAGTAGGTCAAAGTTCACCTTAACTTATCTATCTACACTTCACGTATAATGAACATATGTTTAAGATATTGTCATTTTTAAATCTATATAAACGCAAGGGTGATTAAAAAAATAGCAACAGAATAAAATTAAATTTTAGATGCAGTGAGTTGTGCTATTTTTAGAACTGGTCTGCGGGCGACTCATGTGGGGCTTGGGGGCGACATGGCGCCCGCGGGCACAGGGTTGGTGACCCCTGATATAGATAGTATCTGTATGCAGGGGATTCCCGGCTCCTGCTCCCAGCCTGTATGTAGAGCACTGTGTGGTGCTCAGCTCTTTCCGCTAAACATCTTATCTTCCCTGGTGCAGAGGGACTCCATCCCTCCGGCTGTTTAAATCACACTCCATGTGCATGAGCAGCGCGTGTGTGTGTTTCTGTCTAACAGCAGATACTGGACAGTTTGTGAGCAGTTAAACACTAAACACTGCAGATGTGGGCAACGTGCTGTTTCCCTTATCACATATGACATGCATTTTAATTACCATGTGCTTTGGAGATGAGATTAAAAGTCACCCAAACAACAACAAATACACAGCTTGATGAAACTAGAGTCGAAAAATATTTGTGTAGTGTTGGAATTATTCCAAATCGTTTGTTCAAATTTGTTTTACTTATGTGAAAGTAATGTAACATAAATAACGCAATTTAACTGCTATTTTTGTCCTAGTTCTGAGTAGACTGATGTGAGTGTATGTGATGTCCTTTACCCTGATTCCCTGCTCCTGTCCCTATGATTGTGTCCTGACCCTGGTGCTTACGCTGGCCTTTCTGCCCCATGCTTCTCACTTGTCAGGGATGGCTGATTTGTTACTCCTTTGACACTGTGAGCAGGGCTGTAGGAGAGGGACTGCCTTATCCTGAATATTTCAGCAGGCGGTGATCCTCAACACGGCCCTATCATTGGCACTCAGCCCCTGAACCGCGCCTTTACCTTGTCAGACAGCTTCAGTCATGGGCCAAAGTGGCTCTTATATCCCAGTTCTCTGGGGATTAGGATCGAAATCCCGGGTCTACAACAGCACTGAACTAAATGAGGCACAATGTACACGAGCCTGTCCTTGTTTGGTAAACGCGTGGGCATCTTAAGGGTTTCTCTGGTATGTATTTGAAAGTGAAGATTTACTTTGAATTTGGAAGGTGTAATTGAAAAAAAAAAATGTCTGCATTTGTTTATAGCTTACACAGTTTGATGAAGAAACATGAAAAAATGAATCTATAGTTGTCATCAATATATGCATAAATATATATTTTAGTAACACTAATTGGGAGTACATAGTCACTTCCCAAAAATGTCTTTCTCACATGTGTATTGGAAAATATATAAAACCGATTTGAGGAACCAATGGCCAAAAACACAAAGCATATATTGTCCTGGTAGAAAGCTTGACAAGTTAAACTTTTACATTAAAATTCCCATAGTAGGCAGAACTGAGCAATCCATATTTTGCGATTGAAAGGATGTGGTCTTGATAAGATCTTTGTGTAAAGACTATGGTGTTTTATTCCACTGCAGGTGTGTACTCATTTGACATTTGGTAATGCTTTGTGGCCATATGCTCTAGGGTTTTGGCTTGAATAGAATAGGTAGAACTCTACAAGGACAATAGGAAAAAATGCTTCTTGTTTGCATCAAAAGAAAACAAGAGTGATCCCCCATTCAGCTCTCAGCTCGTCCCAGCTCTAAATGAGGATTCCTTAAGAGCCGAGGAGAGCGAAGGCATGTGTTTCCCTGACAACTCAAGGTCACTCCTCCATCAGTGCTGCACCTATTGTTGTTTGGGAAAGAGGAGGCAGCTCTGTTTGTGCAAACACACTGGATTCCCCGAACGCTCCTGTCTGCACAATGGCACCATTTTGATTGTTCTAGTTTGCCATTCAAAATAACTTATTGCTGTTGTCATGGAGAGTCTACTCATACGGTCCATTTAGAGCCTTATTATGCATTTGCCTATTGGCCGCTTTGTGAGATATGTGTTCTTCAATGCCTCTTTGGTCTCCTTGAGGTAAAATAAACTGATAATTGAGACGGTAAAACCAGAAATACAATTTCCGGGCAGCATTAAACAGCGTCTTAAAGGAGCCAACTGTGATACATCTTAAAAAAATAATCTAATGTAGGGCCCTTAAGTCCGACTGACCTGGATGTGCACTAGTTCACTAATGCTTTGGATCCCACACTGATCCCATGTGTAGAGTGTGTGTGTGTGTATCAATATTCCTCTCTGTTTTGGATAATATCATGAATTCACTGTACTTATCCAGAGTACTAACTATCTAGGCCAGGTGTTCCCAAACTTTTCACACCATCAAATCGGATTAAGCCTTCTTAGTCCCATCAGATCTAAACCTGGTCTAAACAGGACTACCGGTAATCTATTTCTAAACTAGGACTAAACCAGGTCTAAAATAGGACAACACAACTAATATACTAGTTATAAAAAGAACTAACCAAAAGGAAGACAAAACAGTGTAACAAATTGGCTATACATTATATTTGAACTACAGAGGGACTTCCAGATTTTGGCCACAATTCCACAAATTTGTAGTTCACGTAAATATTTTGCTGTTTTATCACTGATTACAGTCTAACAGCGATTGTATATATTTCTTGTAAATAGGCAAAAACACCACTAATGAGTATGAATGTGTCTTGACAGAGGGCCAAGAAGTAAAGGTGGGAGAATACAACGCAATCGCAGATGTTCTGGATCTCATCAACAACTCCATCCGATTCCAAGGTATGAACGCATCTCAACAGGGAGAAGACATCATGCTTTCTATCTATATTTACTGTCTGTGTGTATTTATAACAAGCTGTAACCAACTGTGTTTTTCCCGTGAAGACACTCAAAGTATAAGGCATAACTTGTGTGAGAACCTCTACTCTTAAAACTGTCCTTTGTCCACTCAATTATTTACAAGTCCATTTTGCACCATTGCTGCCACACTGTTATGTTTCCATACTTTATAATGTGCTCAGTTTTCCTGGTGGATCACGTGCTTCTCTCCTGCATTCAGTGATTCAAGCACAGTGTCGTCTGAAAGGCCTGTTTCCACATCTCTGACCACACTAAAGTGATGTATGTAATGTGATGCTATTGCTATTGACCGGTCAGCTGAAGGCAGAAAGAGATAAGAGAGTGCACGGGCCAGGCCTTACTGTGTGCATATTTTACATTATATATCACATGTAAGCTAATAGGTTGCGTTCATGTGCCGTCACAACATTGTACAGTGATATGGTTTAAAAAACGGTGCTGGAAGACAGAATTCAGTGATGGAATTTACAGTTTAATTGTCAAATAGCAGGTTTGTCGTCCTATTTTTGATTAATATCTCTGTAATTATGCACATGCAAAGTTAAACATATTCTCTGTCAGCATAAATTAGCAAAAGTGAACACATTTTTTCACAATAGCATCTAAAAATTGCACTGTTATTCACCCCTAAAAATGTGATTGTCACTTAAAAGGATTCAGTGCCTTAAAATTAAAATAGCACATTTGTGGAGCCAATCTCTAACACATAACGATAAGGTTTAACATTTGTGGATCATATTTTGGGTATTTCTTTCAAAAAACTGTAAATTGGTGTTATAGTCAGGTCATGAGCTTGTAATGACCGAAAGGACAAGATCATTGATACAAGCGGTGGCTGGGTGTTCCCTTAGAGATAGGATGAGGACCTCGAGCTCGGAGTAGAGACACTGCTCCTTCATGTCTTGGGCTTGCTGCTCAGATTGCTGCCTCTGCGACCCAGCCACAGATACAGCAGAAGAAAATGATGGATGTTATAGCCTATACGCCCCCGACCCCTATATGAAATTATGACATAGAACGTGTGTGCAACCTTTCCATGGGTTTCAGCCTTTCCATAGGTGATATTTTGGGGTCTTTTACCTATTCAAATGATATACTATTTTGTGTGTCTCTGAATCCCATGGAGGAACATTATCCAAAATGAATGTCTACCCGACAGGTGTGGAGCCCCCCAAAGACCGGACCTTTGTGCGACTCCAGCGACGTCACATTAACGTTCCCCTCTACAGCATCCTCTCCACCATGACCATATTAGGCATGCTTATGGCTGGGGCCTTCCTGTTCTTCAACATTAAAAATCGTAACCACAGGTAAGATGTCAGAAGAATAGCAAAATGTTTGCTTTACTGAATGTATCCAACTGACACAAAGTTGCTTATTTTTAGACTGATCAAGATGTCAAGCCCCTACATGAACAACCTGATCATCCTCGGAGGCATGCTCTCCTACGCCTCCATCTTTCTCTTTGGTCTGGACGGAGGATTTGTGTCCGATACTGAATTTGAGACTCTTTGCACTGTGAGTTTATTATTTAGTTTCATTTTATACTTGTTTTACAGATATTTAGTGCATTGTTTTACCTATGGTTAATTGTAAATCACAATATCAGTCTAAAAAAGAAACTGACTTCATGTTCATGTACTCACCTCTTCACAAGTGAGTACAGATTAGTGGATGAATCAAGGGTGTAAGAAAACAAAATTTCAAATACAAGACACTGCAGGATTACACAAACATGCATGAATCAATTAAAATACAACTGTGAGCATGCTAATGATTAACACCATTCTAACATGGTTAAAATTCACAAAAGGTGAATCTTGAATAGATGGACCACAAAGCTAAACAAAGTCACTCCATGAACACACAACTTGAAGTATGCACCAGCGATCAATACAGCTGCTGTCGTGAACAATAGCTTCAATAGTTTTTTTTTTGCTGTCTTCTCTGCTCAGTCCTCACTCCCTGTTGGCCTCACAATTACACACGATGCATAAAGAGGTCCAATTGTAAAACTGAGGAGTAGCCTATCCGTGCCGCTGGAAAGACACAGACCACATCCAGGATGAAGTCGTTAATTTTGTATTTTCTATGCAACATTTAAACCCTAGCAAACATGCGTCATCAGCGGCGAGCAGTTAAAGGTCTTTATTTAGTTTGTCATTCTGATGAAATGTTCTCCTGAGCGTGACAGCCTCCATGGTCCAGGATGTTCTCCCAGAGCGCAGCGCTTGAAGACAAAAAATAAATCTGACAGCTCATATTTTTAGAAAGCTCCTCGTTGCTATTTTGAATGGACCTCTAATAAAAACATGCAGATACCTGTCAGATCAAATGGTGGTGTGTGCCTTCATCTCCACTTGCTGTAATTTGCTGTTTATGTTGCCCCGATAGGTTCGAACTTGGATCCTCATCGTTGGATACACCACGGCTTTTGGCGCCATGTTTGCAAAGACCTGGAGGGTGCACGCCATCTTCAAAAATGTGAAGATGAAGAAGAAGGTGGGTACTGACATGACATAACGCTTTCTTTTACATATTTAAGGTCAAAGACGTGTTTCCGTTTCTAAAAGCCGCGTGTATAGTTTTTAGGCATTCTATCCCTGTCCTACTTCTATTAAGTGCTGCCAAGTTCAGCGAGTGTGCATGGCCTTTTTGTATTTATAGATCTTGCTATCACACGGGCCTTCTTCTCTCTTATTCTCAGGCATATTTGAGGATGTGTGGGTGGCCTGCCGGAGACACTGAGCACAAAGGCAGGGAGGGATCAAAGAGTTGAACCACGGTATATAGACGTTTTATCGAGGCAGGCTGAAGTGGGAGGGAAGCAAAAGCGGAAGCAATAGCACACCCAAGGCATGAGTGGTTTACGGAGGATGGGAAACACATTTTAAATCATTAACCCATTTATGAATTATCAGATCAAGAATACAAATAATATCAAATTCACACCAAAGAAGGACAGCGCTAGCTTTTTTTTTTTTTTCTACTGCTGCTGCTGCTGCTGACTGAGAAGATAGGGAAGATTCTCGGTAGAGGCCAGGACGATATTGCTTACCTAGTCCCTACGCCTTCATCACATCTTAAATCTAGCCACGCACTGTAAATCAGGAGGGGTGTTCAATATGGGTTCCACTTGGTGAGTTGTGGGTAGCTCTCTTTCACTGCTTAAAGAGCTGAGAGCTTGAGACAGCACAGTTTAGAGGGTTCATAAGCTGTCAGTCAAACGTCCTTCTAGTGCAAATACGCACTAAATACGCACACACTGTACATAAACTATGCAGTCTCTAAAATGCCTTATCTTGAGCCATGTCCCGGGAGATGTGTTTTGTCAGCCAGTGATCCATGGTGGCCCATATATACGATATACATCAACTTTATATGCATCCAGGCTTATGTGTCATGAAATACTAGGATAGCTACACTGGAACTATAAACTGGGACATGTCATCCTCATCACTGAATATTATTATAGCAAAGTTGTTGGCATCGGAAATCACACATGTTGAACAATTACATCACACTTTTGCAGTTGTTACCATCTGTGTTTTTCTCCATGTTAGTTTTATTCATTATTTACAGCTTCAAAAGTGATTATAGTGTATATTACAAAGATACAAAGAGGGATATCACACCAGAGCTAGCGTTTCTCATCATATTTTAGTTTGATGGCTGAACAATCAAAAGCTATTGGATCAAAACGCTCCCCTCTCCTGTGACCAGTGCTGTGTGAGACCCTCCACGCACCTCCACCTGTGTTATGACCTTTACTTTGATGTGCCGTTTTATACAGTCAAACGCTATTATAAATAACCATCTCAAACAGGTCATGGCTTTCATCTCTCAAAGTTCAAAGTTTCTCTGGTGGACAGCGCCGCATATTTGGTGGTTGTCAGGACGCATTTTCGTACGCTGACAGTTTATTCACACTGCACAGTATTCAGGGGTTTAGCAGCGATCATGTATAGCATTCGAGCTAACTTTATACTTTAAATATTCTATTATTCTTATTGCATTTACTTGGTGCCTCTTATATAATCCTATTGCCCTGATCATGTAATTGACTAGTAGTGTTTCTAGTATATGTGTGCTACAATTATTGTGTTTTTTTATCGTCAGAGGTGGAAGAAGTACTCAAAGTAAAAGCAAAAAATATTAAAAGTAAAAGTATCACCTGAAAAAATCTACTTAAGTAAAAGTATACCGTTTAAAAATGTACATAAATAGTAAAAAGTAAAAGCATTTTTTGTGAAATTTGTGCTGAATTTTGTTAAACAGAAATAAGTGGATCGATTGTTTTTATCGGGCTGTTTTTATTTGTACATTTTTGTTTGCTCAAACTATGAACGTGTTAAAAATAAATCCCTCAGCCTTTTCTGCAGATCTTTATAAAATCTACTTTCACTTTTCAGTCCAGTTAAAATGTAGTGGAGTAGAAAGTACAGATACCTAAAATTTAACCACTGATTCACCACTGATTATAAACATAATTACTTTTAAAAATAACGCGTTTGTCCTCTTTTCTCTTACAGATCATAAAGGACCAGAAACTCCTGATTATCGTTGGTGGGATGCTGCTAATTGACTTGTGTATCCTCATTTGCTGGCAGATTGTGGACCCACTTAAAAGGACTGTAGAAGAGTACAGTTTAGAGGTTAGTGAGCACTTCTGATGTTTTTCATGGCTGGTTTTCATGGTTGCACTGTTTATTCGCATTTATACCGATGCATCATGGGAGCTGGTTGTTATTTTTGGGTCAGGATGTGCGCCATCACTACCTCCTGTGCTCATCCCAAGGCTAGACATATGCCAGTTCGGATATGAGACGTTGGCAGGAAATACGGAGTCATTGTGTTTGGTGTCTTTGGTGGAAAGGTTTGGGTGAAGATGAGAAAAAACTCGTTGGTTAGAGTTGGTTAAAATAGACCTCCTTTAAACCAGTTTTTAGTTGGTTAAAAGAAAGTGTGACATTGATATTCTGATATTTTAAAGTTAAAATAATATTAACCAAATAACTACAGTGATCAATCTTGGGCAAAGAAATGTGGCATAAGTTGAAGTCTTGTTTATGTCCTACATGAATAAAATACAACAACTCAATGAAAACTCTATGACTTTGATTTGTTAAAAAATAAAAAGTGTTACATTCAAATTAAAATCCCATCTGCCTTTGAAGACTACACATGAATACTACATTAGTATTTACCATATTGAGTTATTTATTCCTTTTCATATATAGGTCAGCAGACAGTTAACCATCTCCCTTAAGACGTCCCATCATTAGACTCTGAATGACCCATGTACACCGCACATCTTATGACGGTTACTGTAGTTAAAAGCATGGATTTCTTAGGTTTATACTTGGTACCAAACACCTCTGGGTAATGGAATGGTGAACGTGTTATACTTACAGTCAGTTTTACTTGTTCATTTCTGTAATTAAATAAATTCACTCCATGTGACATAATAAATAGCGCACAGCGCAGCAGGGGAGGGTCAGCCTTGATGAGAAGATTCCTTGGGGTATCTGAGGAGGCCATGTGGTATGAAGATGAAGCTTTGGTTACAGCTGTTTGTTCATTCGCACAGATTCTTAAACTTGAGACAAAGCCACATTTTCCCTATGATAGCTACTTATTTCCTCGGGGCTTGACAAAGCCATGGTTAACATATTCATTTGTGTTTGTTGTTAGTTACGACGGCCAAGAATATTTTGAGTTGAAGCTCCCAACTAGGGAGTGTTTTGCAGATATTATGTAGTTGGTGCGAGTGTACACTCCCTGGAGCAGTGAGTCTGTATGCCTGAGCTAAGACAGTGATGCTCAGTCTGCTTGTATCTGCAGCGGTGCACCCACCGGGGGCTCATCCGCTGGAGAGGCAGCTAGGATATCTTCCCCAGCCTAGGTATGGTGTATCCAGAGGGGGTGTAATGTGAATGCAATGCAAATACAAAGATGCAATGACTTCCAACCACCAAAACACATGTAAACAGTAACTTTAGCAGTGTGTTTGTGCACCTATCCACTCTGTCCTTAATGGTACTGGAGCAGGACCCTGTCAAATGTGTGACAAGTGCCTTTAATTATCTAGCTTCCTGTTACCTCTGAAATTACACAGCACTGTCATTGTGTGTCAGAGCCCATCCCTTTGGTCCCAGCATTTCCCTTTTCATTTGAGTGCGTCTGACCTAGTGTCCCTGCGTCATGTCTACCTGCTCTACCCGGGGGTACGCAGTCTGACAGTGTGTCTTTGAACAGTCACTGTGCCGTGAGCTCAGTACACTTCTATTTAATCATCGGTCCAGGTTTTATCCTCCCTGCAGTTTTGATCTTGGATCAATTTTACTACTTAATAAAATAACTTCCAGCATTGTCACGTGCTACTCTGTTGACCAATGGAAGACCAACATATAAATACATACACATAAAGTCTTTTTCATTTTTCAAAGCATTTGTTTGGCTCAAACAGTGGGATAAATGCCTTTAACAACTCTTAACTCAAAACTGGGGCATCCTTATATGCGTGCATGCCAATCCTCACAGCGGGATGCATAAAACATGATTCAAATCTGATGCTGCTGTCTGAATGTAAAGAGGGATACAAACCTCTAGACAAGAAAAGTGTTATGACCTTTGTGTCATTCCCTATCAGATCTTTTCATTCCCTTAAATTATTTGTATTTAATTAAGCTTTTAACAAGCCCTTTACGCACAGGTGATTCTTAACTCTTTATAGCTCAGAAAAGTGTTTCTTCATGAAGCTGACCCTGAGCAGGACGGCTGCTGCACCAGGAACACCAGGAACACCCGGAGAATGCTGATGCTGTGCTGAACATAGCTAATGGATCCATTTAGTGGCTCATTAATAATGAAGCATTTGTTATTGGCATGGCTGTATTAGAGAGGGCACTGTGCGGTTTGCAATCAGACGAGACACATGTTGCTAAGTCAATGAGAGAACATGTTTAAAAACACATTTAGGGGGATTTATGAGTGTGCAGAACTCAGACACAGAGCTCCCTCTCCACACCACATGACCTTGAGTGTACTTGTCGTGTTGGTGCTATAGACCTGCAGAGGTATGTTTTGTGTGTGCTCACATAGACGCATATTAACTCTGTGCTTCTGTGCATTGTCTCTTGCATAATGAAGGACACACTGTGGTGAAAGGATGATTAGCATTCTGCTGGATTGTGCTGCAGACCCCCTCTCCTCAAGTCTCGTCTCCTCTCCTTCCCCTCCCGTCGCTGTCGTTTTCCTTGGCTTGGAAGCGGCTGCACATTGACAGGCAGCCTGCAAAAGAATATTGCAGTGTGGCATCACCATGGCAACAGCCATGGTTTCTGACATTCATAACACTGAGAGTGGCACTGTTGATTCATGAGACAAAAATAGCCGGTTAGGGCACCCAGTTGAGTGTGGTGACACGCAGGAAAGAATAGCCATAACACATGTTGTGGGATCATAGTAAATCTGCAGTCACTCCCAATGCTGAAGGTACCAAATAGTTTCAGGAAGTGGTTTGGGAGAACTACACTGTACCCATATCTCTTCTAGCAGGTGAAGATTTCAGATTCAGTTCATCATTTTGCCCTTACCTTTGCTTTGCCCTGGACTTGTAAACTAATGTTGACTGAGCAATGTGATGTTTTCTGTTGTGTGCTTACATGATTGGAACACAGTTAATAACGGAAAGTGACCAAACAAGCAACAGATGGCTGCACTCAAAGGGGACAAACTCCATCCGCAGGGAAAGATGACAAAGCCATAATGTATAATCACTGTATGTAGTCATTTTTGTTTATCTTTTTGATATGGAATTTATTCACAAGATGTATACTCATAAAAGTATTGTATTGATGTAAGGCCAGCAGTCTGCACAGAAGTGACTAGTGTCCACTCATAGATCCACACTCTTTTAGCTCCATCAGGTGTGCGATTTTCTCACTTCCATTTTTTTTTTCCTGAATACGTAAAACAACGCTTCTGTCCTTTTTCAAACCAGTTCTGTCTTACGCTCCACCTGTGTCATGTATCCACTCCTCTTTTACTCATTCGATCTCCTGCCTCATGTGCACCTGTTACCTCCTGGGATGGTGTGTGCAGAGAAAATCGAAAAACAAGCTTGTTACAGCTAGAATGGACTTGGGATGGGCTGAGACTGTCCTATTCCCTCTTATTTCTCATCTTAAGTCCTTTTCAGATACCCTCTTTCTGTAAAACAAACTGCAGTGATCAGGAAGCATAGTGAAGGAACACTTGCATGCATGTACACTGCTGTTGGCCCGATTAAACCCAAAAGCTGAACATTTAACTGGATTTTCAATAAGTTGTGATTACTTCCCTATCAAATATATCATTGTAGAGTTTATAGTGCATCCTATCTGCCACTGAAGTAAAGGCCTTGTTTTTGCTCTAGACAGCAGATAGATGTTCTACACTGTTGCTATTTACATTAAACGTACAATAATAAATGTGATCAAAAACATTATAGCTGCTTTTTATAGAAAAGCACAGACATAAACAAACCATGTCTCTGTTACCATCTGATGTCATGTTTGGTTAGACAAATCAAGCGCTAAATTGCATTAGAGAGGTTTATTCATGGGTGAGGATATTCCACATGACAGAGACAAAGATGTGATAGGACGTGAACTGAGAATCATAAAGTATTTATCGTGTTGAATGAAGTAGTACAATGTAATGTGGGCCATTATCCATGCCACTGGTATTGAGCAGAGCTAGCATGAGGCTAAGAGGAGGCTTTGAAGATCTTTTTGTGAGCAGGGAGTAGAGCACTGGTCCAGATCAATGCTGTTTCAAAGTAAACCGGGTCATTATGGGATAACCACCACCCACCTGGGCCTCTTAGCATCGACCTCCTCTGTGGGGAAGAGGAGGTGAGGAGCAGAACAAAGGGACAGCTCCACAGCCCTCAGTCATTCAGTGAAGCATCTTGGGGCCTCTTACTTTCATACATTTATACAGGTATAAAGGCATCATTTGACCTTAGAGACCAAGCCCAGGTGTAAAAAATAAAAACTGTGTAACACTTTAACTTTAAAAATGCAGGTTATGAATATATGGTCACTGTTACTATTACAATGCTTATAACAGTGATTGCATACTATTTGTCAAAAGAAAACTGTACCCTGCAGAGAACGATCTGTTTAGCTTTTTAAGTCATTTTCACCTCTTTTCTTTTTTAGCTTTGGTGATAAGCCACAGGAAACTTGGACATCCTGCCAAGTCAGTAGTGGTGTTAGTTTACACAGGGTTTCATCATTGTGGTGGAGGATATTTGCTCTTATGGTTTGCCTTGCTTTGGCACACTGGTATTTGTCTTGTGAGAGAGAACACTGTTGAGTCTGCGGATATAGCCCTAGAGGTGCACCATTTGTTGACTCTCAAACCGCAAAATTGAATCCGGTACCACTACATGTTTATTAGGCTTGAATATACATAAACAAAGATTTGATTAATCATGAAGAAATGGTTTATTAAGAATGGTTAAGGCTTAGTAACTACTCAAGGTTGGGGTATTCAGTTATAGATTATTTTAATATCTTGCCTTAACCTGCTCATGTCACCTGGTTGTTTTTATGGGGATAGATACATTAAATGCAATGATATTTATATGGAGACAAGCAGGTGACAGACCCTCCATCAGACAAGATACATAGTGGACCTTTAAGTAGTTGCTAAGTCCAAATCAGTCTATGTGTTCATCAAGAATAAAATCTTAATGTATTATTGTTGCTAGTTATTATAAAGTTGTACAGTGAATTCTTCAAATTTTAAATAGTTTGGCATTATTTAGTTGCTGTTCTTTTTTTATTATGTTGTTCTGTCTCCCCTTTTCACCTCCTCTCCTACAGAATAACCACAAAATCACAAATAGCTGAACCTCACATCACCTGCACCGCTACACTGCTCTCCTCTCTCTCCTCTGGACTTTTTTCATTTCTTGCCCAGACTGCAGTTGCTAGGCGACCGCTGATTGAGCATGAGGGCTATGCAATTGACCAATTACAATCCTCAAAATTTTTAAGTGGTGCAAGTGGTCCCTGTAATTGTGGAATAGACTAGAATGGACAAAAGGACAATACATGGCCTCATATTTAGTTAAAATGCACAATTACAATTATGTCACTGCTGGTTCTTGTAGACTCACATCACATTAAACTTGATCTGTGTCAGAGGTCAATATCAGGACCCCTTTTGTCCTTTTGTTCAGTCTCTTTATGCACCAATAATGTGTCCTACCAGAAGTATGGAGATGACACTCAGATCTATAGCAGGAGGTGAATACCAATGGATTCACTCTGCCGCTGCATCCAACAGATCTGAACCAGGAAGTACAAGCACAGTCCTGTGCTCAGGTCTCTGCACTGGCTTTCTGTGGCTCAAAGAATAGACTTTAAAGCAGCTCTGCTTGTGTACAAGTCTCTCCGTGGACTAACACCAAAGTACAGGACCTCAGGGACCGGCCTCCTGCTGATGCCCAGAGTCAGGACTAAACATGAGGAGTCAGCATTTCAGTTTTATGCAGCTAAAATCTGGAACAGTCTTCCTGAAGATGTGAGATTTAAATCTAGGCTCAATACGGATTTGTTTAGCTGTGCACATGACTGAAAGGTTTTTATTCTGCACTCTTGTCTTTTAATGTTAATTTGATGATGATTATTTATGTTTTGATTTGTTTGCATTGTGATTTGAATGTCTTTCTTATTCTATAAATCACTTTTAATTACTTTATGTATAAACTGTGCTGTACAAATAAACTTGCCTTGCCTTGCCATGCTAACAACAACGAAGCAGGGAGAGCTAGTCACACAAGAGAGAGAAGGAGGAAAGTGAAGAGACTGTGAGTCAAACATACTGTGTGAGTAAACCTATGCCCCCAAAGAGAGAATGAGCAATGCAAGCAGGCCAATTGGTCACTTCTAAATAGGCTAGTGATTGCTTTTGTGACGTGTTGGGGGGAGGTTTTAGCAGTATCATGGATTTAAAGCATCCAGATTTTTACATTGACAATCGTGAAGGCCCCAAGTCAAACCTAACAGATCTATCGGCAAACAGTATATACAGTATTTTCACAATGTTGAGATCTCTATGGGTTTGGTTAGATCACAATTTTGATTCTTTCACAGTGCATGCAGTTGGGATCTTTATATCTGCCATTAATGTAACTAAAGCGATCAGTTACTTTTGAGAGTTCACACTGCTCTCTGATTGGTTAAATCCACCTGTCACTCCGAGCCTGTCAGAAACTTACCGTAGGAAGATTGAGTGGAGAAAACTGACTGTGTTAAAGCACAGAACTGCACCGAGAAGCACTGAATCTCATGACGTTCTCCCTTAAATAGCATATTCTCTTGGGACGAGATCACGATTTGATTTTTTATCTCCATATCGCCAAGCCCTACGTGGCAGAGAAACAGTTGTTAATTCTGACACGATGCTGTTTTGCCTCTCTAATATGGCTCTATTAGTTTTCTACCCTCACTCCCGCTCTCCTCCCCCTGTCTGCCTCCCCATCATCCAAGAGACACCCTCATCAGAGCCAGACACATCCATCACTGAGTCCTCTCCAGCTCGACCACAGCCCTGAGCCCTCCATTATAACTCTGGACCTCTCTCTTTCTCCCTCTCTCTCCCTCTCTCTATCTCTCTCTTCCTCTCTCCCCTGCTCATGTGTTTACCCAGATTTTTCACAGTTAGAGAGAAAGGCAGTTCCATCTCATCTGGCCACAGGCGCACACAGGATTAGTTGGAGAGTCCAGACATAGTGATGATGGTAGAGGCTCAGTGTGCTGATGATGGTGGGGTGATAATGACGACTATGACACTGTGCCAGCAGCAATGAGGTGATGACAAGGTGCATTCTGACCAAAATGGCTCCCACAATTTCACAGTTTTTGACCATCGTTAACCTTGCGAGCATTCTGTAAGCGTCTTTCTTTGGGTCTGTGATTCAAAAATACATTTTCTTGGTGAAGTCAACTTTTTTAATACCAAATATGACATTATAAAATTGAATCTTTATGATCTGACCCTGTGACAATCTGGCCAATCTGATAATGTTGTTTTATCAATTTTACTTTTCTATGTAAAGGTCCTATATTACAAAAAAAATGTTGTGAACTTTAAGCCATGTTAGAATGTTGTTACCTTCTCAAAAACAGACCTGGAGTTGTGTTTTGTTTCATTCATACATGCTTAAGTAATCCTTTATTATTAATCTGTCTATATCTTCAAAACTCAAAATGTTCTGTTTCCCCTTGTGATGATCAAATTAACAGCTCCTTTTACTTTTATTCTGTAGAGATTGGCCATTCCAGAGTTGAAATTATCCAAATGATTCTAGTGAAGGTGTATGGAATTTAAAAACACAATGGAGCACTTCCTGTATTACCACATGACATCACAAGTATCTTCTTTTAGAGAGAAGAACTCAGCCTTAAATATGCAGGATTTGTGTTAAACGTGTGTTAATGGGAATATTTGTGATAATATAGATCAGAGAATAGCATTGTATGTGACTTTTGATGCAAGTCTGTCGTCAAATCATAGGCCCAAACCCACTGTGTACTTTTTTTACATGCAATTATCCCAGTCTCGGGTCTGTATAGGTGCAAAATGGTGCGTTATAACCTCACTTGAAAATGTTTGCACCTTCTTTTCATCTAAAATACCACTTAATATTTGCGTATTATGTTTGCACCCCTTTAAAACTCAAATACTCCCTCAGTCAGTTTGCTCTGCACCCCGGCCTGAATCCTCCTATGCCTTCCCCTGCCTTCCCATGAGTGACACAATGCTTTAGATACATTAAGGCAAAGCTGTTCATAGCGATAAAAGAAAAAATGTGATATGGATTTTTTTTGCCCATTCCTACAGCGTGCTTTTATCAATACATGAGAACGGAGACATGTAAGGATTTCAGAAATGTAAGGATTTCAGACATGTAAGGATTTCAGAAACATAATGTTGTACCCATTCTCCTCGGTGTCAGGGGAGTAGTCCACAGAGGTCAACCAGTGATGGGACATGAGAGTTCAACGTCCCAGTCTAGCTAACCTCAGCAGAAGGAAAAATGTAGACCAATAATATTTAATACAGATGGGTGGCAGCTGAAATTATTATTGTCAAAATGCAGATTGTGGTTGTAATGCAGTGGCTTCTTGCGTCTAGTCGGAAATAGAAAACATCAGATTCAACATTTGTGAATTTACCGTTTGGATATTTTATGATAATATACAATGTAATCAATAGGGATAAGTGTCTCTTGCCCTCCTTTTCTAGTGAATTGTAAAACCACCAATATATTCTAGGTCAAGATTTGAAGGCTGCCTTACCACTTATCTTGGTTTTGGTCTGGTTTGGCCCCAGTTCAGTTGTAATTGGGTCAACAGTATGTTTGTTGGTAGAGTGTTTGTCCTTTGGTGGTTCGGTCTCATGCCCTTAATACAAAGCACTTTATATAAAAAAGTGACCACTGACCATTTACCATCGGTTTAGTCCAAGTTTGGCCCTGTTTTTACGTGGTGTTTTAATGTTTGAACACAGCCAAGAGAAAGGATACAAGATTTTACAGATTCAGGCAGGAAACAAATGGGCCCTGTCTAAGAAATAGAAACATTAGTTGAGGCGGAGGTGTAGATATTTTGAGTATGGAAGTATAGAGAGAGGGGGCATGGGGAGAAAAGGGGTGTCATAGCTACTCATCATCACAGTGCCCAGGGTGACATTGATTAGCAGTCCCCATCGGCAGGGAGCCTGTGAGCCAGTCTCTGAGAAGGTCACATAATTAAACCCAATGCCTCTGCAACAAGCTGGCACTGCGCCCATCTCACATTCCTTACAAATCCAGTCCAGGGTTGGCTCAGGGTTGTCCTATACGTGTGGCATATTAAAGTAGCATTCCCTCTGCAGATATACCTATTAAGTTTCTGGTAGAGTTTTTGTTACTAGAGTAAGAGTTTGGCCTGGCACAATGCGGAGAAGTACACCCTGGACAGTGCCAACTAGTTGCCGGATTAACATTTTGTATAAATAGAAAGCCACCAGGAACAAAAAGGAGTCCATGAAACAGAATGTTTTGGGAACTGGTTCTGATCCTTTTAAATATGTATTGTTCTGCTGCTATCTTTCAGAATAAAAGTTGTTGGAGCTCAGATATCAAAAGGAAACGGTTGCAGTAAAGTGGGGCATGTTCTTAAATAGTCCAGCATGTGCGCTCAGCATTGTGTTGTAACTGAGCCTCATTGTGTCCTAATGTTCCAATAAATGTCCCACATACAGTTATATATTGTCCTCTGTACAGTTCTTGGACTCACCTCCCTCCTCTCACTCCGCCTCTCAGCCTCTCTCTCATTCTCCTCTCAATTCTCCTCTCGCCCTTCCGTTCACACTCCCCTCTCACCCTCCCCTTACTCTCCCTCCCACTCTCCTCTCACTCTTCTCTCAATTCTTCTCTCACCCTTCCTCTCACTCCCCACTCTCACCCTCCCTCTCACCCTCCCTCTCACCTTCCCCCTTACTCTTCCTCTCATTCCCCCTTCACCCTCCCTCTCACTCTCCCCTCAATTCTCCTCTCACCCTTCCTCTCACTCCTTCCTCTCACCTTCCCTCTCACCCTCCCACTCACCCTCCCTCTCACCCTCCCTCTCACCCTCCCTCTCACCCTCCCTCTCACCCTCCCTCTCACATTCCCTCTCACTCCCCCATCTCACTTCCCCTCTCACTCCCCCATTCACCCTCCCTCTCATTCCTCCTCTGACCCCCCCTTCACTCCCCCTCTCACACTCTCTCTCACTCCCCCATCTCACTTCCCCTCTCACCCTCCCTTTCATTCCCCCTTTCACTCCCCCTCTCACCCTCCCCTTAATTCCCCCTCTCACTCCCCCTCTTACCCTCCCTTTCATTCCTCCTCTCACTCCCCCTCTCACCCTCCCTCTCACTTCCCCTCTCACTCCCCCCATCACACCCCCTCACCCTCTCTCTCATTCCCCCTCTCACTCCCCTCTTTCACTCCCCCTCTCACGCTCCCTCTCACTCCGTAGTGTCCTACCTCAGACCTATGTCCTGGATCAATATTGCATCCTGAGGGGGAAGGATGGAAACATATGGCACAGTGTGAACTATGGCCTCTCCCCTGAGATCCTCTGTTCTTACACATTTAATTAGAACTGAGGTTTCCAAATTTGTAATAGGCCTATTTTTAAATTTTGTGCTGAAGTAAAGTTCAGATGTTTTTGCATTTTGTCACACAGAACTGTATTGGAAAAGTTGTCACCATTGTGTTAAAAATTGGGTGGCTCTTTCCTTACTCTCATTCAAATAACTTCTTATACATTTTAATGCAAACTCACACAATGTTGTTTTTCACTATACAGTGGCACCTTTAAGAGAATGTGCGTGTGTGGCCAAAAGCAGAAAGGACAGTGTTAAATGTCAGTCTTTTATGATGAATTACCTGTCAAGTGCAAACTGCTTGTTAAATCATCTTCTTGCCTCTCTGTGGCTGTGCATGGGACATTATTAGCAGCATTGTGAAGGCACTTCCTGCATGAAGAGTGTCGAAATGTGTCACTGTGGGTAACAGTGAGACTGTTCCTGGATAGTGTGAACCTGGGACAGTGTAGGGAGAAAAGAGGAGAGAGGTCCTGCTTCCCCAATGTCTGCTGCTATGTTTAGTTATTGCGCAACACGTTGTGATGTCCGTGCATGGCTGGAGTCTGTTTACACATGCTTTAGTTTGCTCTCTCCTCAGGCCGCTCTGACAACCATCTGTGGAGTAATTAACCTGACTGACTGGGTGCAGCATCACTGTCTTATGGGCTTCGCTGGCTGCCTGTGTAGACATTTGTATTGTGCTTGCCTCTGCACTTTGAGCATCTACCTCTCAGTGAGAGCTGTGTTTCCATGTGTGACACGGGCCGTCTGTGCTCATTGCTGTGATGTTATCTGAGCACAATGAAACAAACAGCATTGTGGAACTGCAGCATTCTGTTTGCATCTGTAGCACATTCTGCCCTAGCGCTCATTAGTCATGATAAGCGTGCCGGGGCAGCTGGGACCGCGGGGAGAGAGAAGGGTCAGACTGTGTAAGAATGCTACTGTACATATGATATACAGCAGGGAGTTAGACCAGAGGAAAACTGTGAAAACACAGCTCTGTGTCAATGAAGGCTCCATACACAGGTCTGTTTGATCCATGAATGAAACGCTGTACTCCAGTTGAAGCAGTGCAGCATTACTCATCTGGAGCCAGGGGTATCTGCAGAGTGGTGTCAGGTTGCAAGCTGCATTTCCACCCTTCATAATGCAATGAACTCTTATTTCATCTATCTGCATTAGTAGCCATTATGTCACACCCACAGTCAGCTTGAATTCTGCTCCAGCTTCCGGGAGATGTTAAAAGGGGCTATAAATACCTAATCTCTCTCGTTATTTCTAAAACTAGACTTTCCTGCCAGTTTCTGTAAATATATAAACACATAGAATCTTTGCATTCCTTCACAAGACACACCGTCATCGATTTGGACTCAGATGAAATGTGCTGCCATGTCCTCAGAATGAGATTCACGTATCCACCAGAGGCTGATTGGATGGAGGGATCGATAAGGTGGCAGAGAAATGGAGAGGCGGCAGATGAGTGAGAGTGCAAACCAGAGCGAAAGAGAGACGTATTCGCTGTTCTTCATTACACCTATAAAAGGAACGCAATGAGAAGTGGCAGCGACGGACAAGGCATTTTCAAGTATCGCCGCTTCAGCTCAACAACTTTTTCCAAATGAAAATAAACAACTTTTTTGTATCAGTTCTACATGTGGCACTCAGTGAGAATAGAGCCACAGTATTTTCATGTCAAATAACTATATGTGTGAATGTGTCCGTGGCAGAAAATGAGCAAAAAAGTTGAAAAGAAGAGAGGCCAGCTCCGCATAGGCCTCATTTGTCTTACATAACCGTGTATAATTAACAGTGCTTTAGTTGTAATTAATCTCTCCCAATCACACTGGCAATTCTATTCTTAGACTTTTGTATTAAATTACCTCAAGGATAGTACTTTGTGCACACTCTCTTATTTAGGCTTGGCATCTTATTTTTGTTCATGTCCTTGTCCCTGAACCTGTAATGGTTCCTAAGTTCACTTTTAAGAGCCCCATGACAGCAACTTCCTGACTGACTGAATTGTCTTCTATTTCTGATGTCACCAGGCTTTCTCCAAGACGGTAGTGTAGGGAAACCATTCTTTCTGCTGATTCTGAATATCTTATAAAAAAATATGAGCAGTTTGGGTTCTTCCACATAAATCAAGTTGAATCTTTCTCAGTTCTCTAACCGTGAACAGACAGACAAAACACTTTGCAAACTTGTTTAGTTTCAATGCAGAGCTCAGGTCAGTGACTCAGGCTGGGCTCTGATTGGCTGTGATTGGTGGTGCTATCTCACTCATTGGTGTGATTGGTTACTGTCCTTGGGAAGGCAGGTGATGGCAGCCCAATGACAGTTGAAGTAATTGACTGTAAAGCTGCTATAGATTTCCTGCCCACTGCTGATGTTGCAGTGGCTTGATGAGTTTTCTTTGCGCATTCCTCTCTCCCGACAGAAACCTTTTGGAGTGTCTGATGAAGATGGCTGCTGCATTTGTAAGTTGTATTGTAATCTGGGCCATTTGCTCAGTGTCATTGGCCTGCTGCCTGTTGTGTTCAGGAGCAGCACAGGGCAGGAATAATGCGCTTTCTCCTCGGGCACCTGGAGCCAGCCATAAGGCGTTGTGTTTGTCACAGCCAGGCTTTAGCTAGGTGCAGAGATGCCCCTGGGAGCGTGTGAGTCAGCCTGTGTGTGTGCGTGCATGTGTTTTTGTGTGTGTGTCTCCTCCTATGCAGAGGCTACGAGGTGTTAGCAGGGCTGTCATACCCAGCCAATGGCACTGAACTCATTGTGTCACCTCCTTCAGGCTGCTGTTGATGCTCCTATCATAAAGCCTGTCTTTTGTGCCCACAGTAGTGCACCCTGGACACTATCTTATCACAGCTTACCCCAAACACAAGTACATGTGGAAGTGCCCCTCTGCAGCTTCAGTGTGAGTTGGACCTGTCTCTCTTTCTGCTCTCACTGCACATTACAGTCCTCCTGCAGAGCGCCACTGCATTCTGCATCATTAGCTCTCTCCCAAAGGTGCAGCAGGGCCTGGACCGCACAGGCACTGTTATGGGACCAGAGTACACAACGAATATGGTGAGGAGTTAAGGGGCGAAGTCAAACAAAGTAGAGACTGTGTTAGATCAAACAAGAACGATGCTTGTTTGTGTGTAGGTATTAGTGCTAAAAGAACTGCTGTATAGCAGAATAGCTTATTCTGCATTATTCCACTTGCTTGGCTGGAACTGAACTTTGTGGTTTGTCAAACTTTCTGAGCCTGGGGACTAATTATCACGCAAAAAATATCCTAAGGCCAGCAATCTTTCTCCACCATGACATGACAATAAAGTTCAAACCCATGTTTATAACCAAATTTGGTTGAAGGATTAATTTCTCATAGCCCTTATTTTATTGGTGAATATTTTTCCATCAAAAAAATTATATGTTTGAGGGAACCCCCAAGACACGGCCAGGGAACCTCAGGGGACCCCACAGAATGGTGGGTTTAGAGAATAGAAGGGCATTTACAGAACTGAGAAATTGTTTATAATAATGAGCATGGATAAAGACACATGTTTCAACAAAACAATGCATGTATACATAACCTTTTGGTATACACACTGTAGAATATAAATTGCTATCAGTATGAAAATTGTCAGCCACATTCTTCCTTGGAAAGGCCTGAACTGCTAACACTGTGCACCGCGGTTTGCTTGTGAATAACACAGCCAATTAAGCAGCCACAACATAGGGCTTATGGCAACCCAGGGCCTCAAAGGACTCAATTACTGCTCTGGCTTTGCAGGGACAGAAATGGCGGTGGAGGGGGACACACCAGAGAGTCATTCCTCAAAAGACGCTAGTGTGATTTCCCTCTGTTGGATGTAACACCATGCTTATTACTGTCCACACAAGCACAAACAGCTACAGTGTACAGCCTATACAGTACAGGGATTGGGGGTTTGTCTTTTGGGGAATTCCAAAGCTAATTTCTCATTGTAATTAAACAAATATTTGCAGGTTTTAAGCATGCCATTTATCACCAACAACCCTCAATTGTGTTTAGGCAATGTTGCATTTGATGTAATTAGGCACTGAACTGAGAAAATGAGTGCATTTTGTGTCCAAGCTGGCTGGTGTCTTTAATCACTGCTGCTGCTGCTGCTTTGTGCTTGTTTTATTGTTCAAAGGTGTAATGAGGTGCGCTTGTATCAGACTGGCAGATCACAACATAAATGTGAAATAATCAACATTATTTCCTGATGACCTGGCACATGTTTAGTTGAAAACAGGAAAAGGAGAGCTGTTATGATATAATGGTTGTGGGCTTGCTAACAAATCATCATCCATAATGACTTTGGTCGGGCAGTATCTGGCAAAAACAATGAATGCCTTACAAAGCCTAAATGAATATGTAAGTGCTGATTCAAACAGAGTCACAAATCATCCAGGATATTGAGTCAAATCTCAAAGATAGACGTCTGAAACGCCTTTTTATTATTAATGTGAAATGTGTTTTACAGCCCGTATTGTCTGATGTTTCCCACAGCTGTGTAGAGCTCGATGATGACATGTCATTCACCCCTGAAGTCTCATCCTGCATTGTATTGACTGCTGATTGACAGGATTTTCATTTTGTAAAGTGTAAAACATTATAAACATTCACAGGAAATAGACCCAATCCCAAAATGCCCCAAACCTATATAATAATGTACTGTATATGTATCTGTTTCACAGCTACAGTCCAAGGATATGGTGTGTGAGCCCGTCCTGATCAGCACTGTGCAGAGGCTTTGATGAATACAAGCGTTTTGACTGCAGCTCGAGTAAAAGAATAGCATGAACACAGGCAGCTGAAGTGTACAGTAACCAGCTAACAGAGTGCTATGCTGTACCGCAGAATTTGCATATTCTAATGAGCCCAATGTTCAGGGTTAGCCGCTTACACTAATGATGCGTTTAGCTCTTAATAAATCAGTTAAGGCAGCTCCCTGCTGGAGCTCCCTCCCTGCATGTTTCATTATGATGCAGCCTGTGTGTTTGTGTGCCATTATGCTGTAATTTGGGGAATAAGCATAAGTGAGTGAATAAGTCTCTTTGTTAGGGACTGTCTCAGTGCTGGAGTCAGCGTCTGACTCCTCATTTAGATCAGTGCTCTCCTTCTGTGTGTTTATATCATATTTATCACATGTCAAAAACTCTTTTTTCTTCTGCACTGGTTTGAAGTAGATTTTATTGAGCTCAGTACTAAAACAAGTTGCTTTGGCTCTGTGCCACTTGTGTCATGACGTCTGACTTGATGTTTGCCTGCTCAAACATGACTTCTTTGGCTCTTTTTAAACTATAATGCTGATGATATTACATTCATAAGTTATGTGATTTATTATCTTTAGATGGACCACAGTCTGTGAAATCACAGACACTAAGTGCTTTGGGACAGCCACCTGTCAGTGTGGTCAGCATTCTGCGACAGCACACTTTAAACACAGGAGCTCTGTGTAGCAGCGTTATGTCTCAGCTGGGAGCAGCACATATTTCTGCTGTATTTCACATGTGATGATTCACGTTTATGTGTCAGAAATTGCTCTAAAATGTGGACTTTACAGAGCTGCTGACTGCTCCACAGTGATTTAATGGTCCAATCAGTTAACAATGCTGAACAGTGCAAATTAAACAGTGAGGGTCAGCTCATTTGCATCCTACAATTAGCTGTGATAAGAGAAGAAAAGTAAGCCTTAAGCAGCCACTAATTTCTCTCAGCGTGAGCACAAACACTGGCTGTATTTGGGGTCAGCCAGTTTCCACAACAGTGGAACATCATCCTTTTGTCAAACCATTAGTGTGGCCTTCCTCACACAGAAAGCACTAAGAGAAAAATCCCTCTACAGCCTCGTCCTGCCACTGCCAGTTTGGCCCAGTGCTGGTTGGAAGGTCGTTAGGCCATGCTCGTATCAGGAGGATTAGTCCTCAAATGGGATTAACGCCTTGTATGAAATATGGAGGAATGGGCTGGGGAATACTAAAGCAAGCATGAGAGCTGAAATATTTAAATGCAGACAGACACATTCAAGTTAAAAGATCATTTTATCATCATTAGAGGCTGGAGGGAGGGATGGCGCCCATGGACATGGAGATTACAGTGAGATATGAAACATGTGGGCTAATATGATTCAAGATCAAGAGATTGGCAGAGTGTAAAAGTGGCAGAACATTTGAAGAGTCTTTTTGGCCTCTTTGTTTGTCTGTGTTCTGGTCTATCTTTAGTGTGTCAGAAAGAGCAGGACGTGTGAAGAAGCACTGAGGTGGAATATCATGGTCACCTATTCCTTGTGAAGTGGACATACACACACACACACACACACACACACACACTCACACATACGCACACTCATGCATGCACGCACATGTACGCACACACATACGCACATATGCAAACATACATACATACATACACGCACAAACACACACACACAAAGTTTTATGGGACTCCACATGGCCTGAGTGCCAGCAGGTCTTGTCACTACTGGCCCTGTACATGTAGGTCATCCAAGACCCGGTGCACTACACCAGCCTCCCTCTGTGTCTGTCAGCCTCTCTCACTCAGCCCCCCTTTCCCGCAGATATTCCCCTGTGTTATGTAACGGCTTTGTTAAGATGTTTTTAGGTCTTTATTTGAAAATTACATAAAGGTATAAAGGATCTACATACTCTATTTGACTCTGTGTAGTATTTGTTGTAGTATTAGTCATGGTACAGTGTGTTGCACTAGGATATTAATTTAATTGAGTTACAATGTAAAGTTAACATGGCTCATGCCAGACTGATATGTGTGTCACTCTGTTCAGTTCACATGATCAATCTGGGATGACTCTTGCTGAAAGTGATCTGAAAACTCAGAATGTCATGACAATTGGAAGCATCATAACAGCAGAACAAGCTGAAAAATCAAACTTTTGTTACATCCAGTTGAGAGAAAAGTACAGACATCTTCACAGTTCACAAAGCACAAACCGTCTGCACGTTTTTCACAAACACAATAGTCCGTATTGACACTAAAATAGGCTGAAGTACGTCTGTCGGGATCGCCATGTTTGTTTTTGATCCACTTGGGCGCTTCGCCTTTAGCTTCCACACAAACCTCAGTGCTGCTCTGTGATTGGTCACTTAACCTTGCACCAGGTATAAGATGGATTGTTTTGAGTTTGTGAAAAACCATCTTGCTGTGCAAGATTAATGTTAAGTGTTTTTACTTAAAATCTTATTTTTTCTATATATGACAAGCTAAAAATCTTTGTAATTAATTTGAAGTAACAAGGAGAACAAAGCTGTCTGACACTTTCAAAAGGGCCTGAGGTCTGCATCTGGGCTCTGCGTGTTATATAATGGTGAGAATTCAACACAAGCTCACAAAAAGTCTTAAAACTAGCATTCACCTCATTATCCAAACTGAGGAGCAAATCGCCCATAATGCATTTCCCCTATCTACTATTTTAAATTTTTACTATAGTCTAATTACTGCTGCTCCCAATACCAGAGCAGACGGGTTTGTTAAATATTACATTTTTTGTGAATGCATAAAACTGCTCCAAGTTGCAATGCAAATGTATATTTTTCTGTCTGAGTGCCCAGGCAAACAGTTGGCGCCTGGTATCCTGGGCATCGACAAAACATTATGCCTCCCACTGATGTTGGTACAGCAGCAATCATACACAGCTAAATTTACACTTTAATAGAAACATATGACATTCTTGCTCTTATGGGAGTATTTAAAATGTCCTCACCATGCAAAGAGATTTCTTCACAGAGTAAGCAGCCCTTCATGTGCACAAATGAATCTGCTCACATGTTTTTGTTTGATGTGTTTTTGTCATATTGATTCATATGCACTTTTGTAATTTTTCAAGTATTTAATTACCAAATCAAAAATAGGTTAAAAAAATGTATTCTTATATATCATAATCTCTTCTGTTCAAAATGTAGAAGACAGAATGATGAAATACCCCAGCATATGTTCACATGCACAGCTCTGCAGATAAAACAGGGCGCGCTCCATTTCCTGCTTCAGTTGATCTGCTCTGGGCCAAAGGCATTGTCATTTGAAAATTCATAGCCCCTGTCCTAGTGGCTTTACTATATTGTCACATACAAGAAACTGGAATGCCCCAAAAAGTTCTGTGTTCTTTAAATTCTCTGTATTTAAAACTCCTAAACACATAGAATCCTGTTGTAATGTAGACATCTTATACAACTACTACCACATACTACTACCATGTCCCCAACATGTCTGAAATAGTTTGATGATTGTCTCTATGGAGTCTGTTCATAGATGCATATTTGTTTTATTTAACAACAAAAAACAGCATTGCAAAAAGCCAGTACAAGTCAGTGGCTCTTGAGTCCTCCTGTTACAGATGTATAGTGTGAAAAAATGACAGTGAAGAGGCATTTTTCACCAGTGCTTTGGGTCCGCCCGCTGCCTACAGCCCTGTTGCCTGGCAACTCCCCAGATGACATCCTCCAAAAGAAGTCGAGCTACACAGAGCTTTACTGTGACAGAGCAAACTTCTGAAGCACCAGAGCTCATTTTGTCCTGATGAATGTTAGTGACGGGTTTGCTCCAAGTATGTAGAGCACTGATGCAGAATGTCTCACACTGAATAAGTACATGAGAGACATATTCATGAAGAATACCATTCTTTTACCTCTTTTACCCGTAATACAACAGTTCACTTCAGAGAGAGAAAATATAAACCCGATGAATCTAAACTGCATTTGTCTTTCAAAATAATACAAAATAATTCAGCGCCTGAGTTTCCTCATTGAAAATAGCCGAGCTGTGAGTCATCTCCTGCCCCACTTTCCCGTGGTTCCATATTCTAATAAGTTAGTTAAGCTGTTCCTGCACCAAACAACAGTCAGTGCTCATATTATTCTCAGGCACGTGTGAATGAGTCAGGATGTACACACACCCAGAGCTTTGACTAAACCCATTCTGCTTGTTTCCGAGGTTACACTGATCTTGTGCACGTGCTGGAAACACTGGCATGTAGTTGTGCTGTGTTCTAAGTATGTATTTCAGCAGTGATGTGCTAACGCATTTGCACAGAACTCTGCACAATTAAAACTTGATGAGGAAAATGCTATTGGGTTGAGAAAGACTGCTGATTTTCTTAGAAGACACAACGGATGAGCTTGTGTCTCCTGAAATAGAGATAATGAAGACTATATGGCATGATACACAGGGCAAAATAAATGATACGGTATGGGGCCATTTTGGTAAATCAGTGCTGCTCTTTTTGTGCCATTTTTCTTCTGCAGAGATGACCCTTTCAAGAAATACTAATGCAAGTCCATCAAGGTCATTGAGGAAAACTTGAATAGCAGCAATTTTCCTTAATGCAAGCTCAATGGAGAACACTGGGGTCAAATGACGAGTGGAGAAGATGTGATGCTTCCCTTATAGACCAGGGGAGAGTGGCTCAGCCAAACTCATGTATTACACTGGAAAAATCGAGGAGCTCAGTCCATATAGTATAATCCATGGGCTTCAAATGAGGGTTGTTGCCATAGTGATCAAGAATTTCAAATCAAAATATTACATCTTTTGAATCGGGAAATGTCCTCAAAATGTCCTTCAAATCATCAAATGAATTCATAAATTAGTTAGACCATTTTATAAATAGGAGACGCTAATCGTACGCAATCGTGGCGTCACCTCCTGTGTCCCACGTTGATCCACTGCAGATAAATGTATGCTAATGCTTTATTCGATTAGTTTATCCATTACTCCGGGATGCAAGAGGGCCTTCCCACCTCAGGAGCTCCTATTCCCGTTTGGTCACTTGTTAGACTGTCAAGTGCTGATAAATATAGAATAGCATTACAGAAGAGAGTATCTGAGAGGAGAAAGGAAACAAGAGGTGTAAATCACATTAATGAATAAGCATCATTAGGCGTGGCCATTAGCGAGCTCAACAAAGATTAACTTCAGCTGACTTTGGAGATGCCTGTGGACATTGTTTTGTGAGATTTGATTGGACACCTCGAGGATCACTGTCATGTTTCATCACAAACTCACTGTCAACCTATTAACACACACACTGTACCTGTTTTGGAAATACAAGGATATTTGTTACTTCATAAGAAATACACCTTAATTCGATTTAATACTACACAAACACAGACTTAACTCATATATAAATATAAAAAATATATATATCAAATATATAGCAACATAATTAAAGGCTTAGGAAGTGAAGTAGTTACTAAGCATGTATTGTTATTAAAAAAAACAAGTATATTATAAGTGTTACCGCACTTTTTTAATGATATGATGTGTTGAGTAGTCACAGTAGAGGCTTGTAGTCGTGGCCCTGGCAGATGTCTTGGTCTTCTGTTAGTAGAAGACTATTGTAAAGCAGTTTGAGTACTATCGCATTTTCTTTTAGATGTATTTGTTTACGAATAACACCACTTGTATTGAGTACTTTAATGATTGAACAGATTATTTATCCTGTATGTAAAATGAATATCTGATTTAAGCTTTATACTGCTTTCTTTCATGGCTTGATAAGCTGTTTGATTTGCCTCATCTCTATTTCTCTGTGTTTGTGTCAACAGCCGGATCCTCACGGCCGAGACATCGCCATCCGTCCTTTCTTGGAGCACTGTGAGAACACCCACATGACCATTTGGCTTGGCATCGTTTATGCCTACAAGGGACTGCTAATGGTGAGAGGACACAGAATTCTCTCATGTACTCTCAGTCTGGAGACTCAAATGCCTCTTTTCACACCAATGCACATGCGGCATGCTGGCCCTTATGGCTGTGTAGGCATGCCATTTTACTTCCTGTTCAGACACCTATACATCTGCAAGTTTTGAGATCTGATTTTGAGAGGGATATGTGATCTTTAAAATATATATGCTCTTACACCATGAATGGTTTAATAAAAAGGAAGTCAAGAGTTCAACAGCAAAAGCAGATAAATGCCAAAAAAGTGTTTGTCTTTTGTTACCATCTTCTACAGATATTATCAGTGACAATAATGTGAAGTGGATTTTATCAAGAAGGGATGGAATTATATTTTGATAACAGTAAAATACATTTGGCTTTTAGAAATATTACTATAAGAAGAGTAAACGGTAAGCCTATGATGACTTTTTCAAATGGATCTGTTTTTGCAAATGAACTCTTGAAGTGGACTTACTTTAATTTCAGCAGTTTGTTCAACATGAATTATTTTTAGTCTATTAATGAGTCTGAAAATCTGAGAGAATATTAGTATTTTCCTCAAATGTAAAAGAAAGAACCTTCTTAGCACAAAATATTCTCCATTGCACATTCATAGTGTCTTGTACCAGCAGTTTATTTTGTTAATTTTACTTTAGAAATGTCAAGTCTTACAGCAATGGAGGTATTGTGCAGGATATATTTGATGGCTATTAGTGAGAACAAAATATAAAAGTACTATACATGAACAGATGGTGAGAAGATGCATCATTTGAGTTACTTGTGAAGCCTAGTAAGACAGACCAAATTAACCGAAGAATAATCGACATACAGTGGAAAAATACACGGAAAACTGGTGCAGCTGCTTCCACCTAAATGTGCCTGGAAAAGGATCTTTGGGCACATTCGTTTAGTTTATGTTAAGGGTTAAAAACTGACTTAAAGTGGTCTATATGTAACAAGACAGATAACAGCTGCCCTGGATCTATATCTCAACCAGCATTTACCACCTGACCCCCAGTACTACATAACCTTTTATGATCTCATACTGTATATATTGAAAGGCGGTATAGTGCAAACGCAGAGAATCGATAAGCTATCCCACATAATGGTGTTATCAAAGAAAACAAATGACGCCTATAAAGACATAAGTGCCGGCTCTTAACATTATTTTGATATTTTGTTCCTACAGTTGTTCGGCTGCTTCCTGGCATGGGAAACAAGGAACGTGAGCATCCCCGCCCTCAACGACAGCAAATACATTGGCATGAGTGTGTACAATGTGGGCATCATGTGTATTATCGGGGCGGCAGTGTCTTTCCTCACACGAGACCAGCCAAACGTGCAGTTCTGTATCGTGGCTTTGGTCATCATCTTCTGCAGCACCATCACACTGTGTCTCGTCTTTGTCCCGAAGGTTAGTTACCTTAAGTTGGAGTTTAGTAACTTTGCTTTACTTTTTCTTGTTATTGGAGGTCATTTTGAGGACTGTTTGGAGATGTTCATTTCTACAGCAATAGTCAGATTTTTTCATCACTTGGGATATGATTGTGTAATTAATCATGATTATAATTACTGCTCCAATCAATTATGAAAACTGTTCTGAATGGTATGGGCGCCAGTTTTGTCCCACAAAACCTAAAGCAATATCAGTCATCTAAACTACAGTATCTATGAATGCAATTTTTACTGATAAAAGGCTGTTCCCCCTCTACTGGTTAACTTTTGACAGTGTATAAATAATTTTCAATTAGCGATGCGTTCAAGTATGACCCAAATTAATCTTTTTCTTTCCATAATAAACAAAAACAAAAAACAAACAACTTGAAACACAAGAAAAAAGGCGATTTCAGATATATATGCATATTACATATTATGGTAAACGCAAGAGTGGTTCCAGTTATCATAGGGAAAGTAAAATGTAAAGTAAATCTACCCACATCTAAGTGCAAAACACTTACTGTAACTAACCCCACATATCTTCTGTTTCAGTTAATTACCATGAGAACAAATCCGGATGCAGCCACTCAGAACCGGAGGTTAAAGTTCACCCAGAATCAGAAGAAGGAAGACTCCAAGACCTCCACCTCCGTCACGAGTGTTAACCAAGCCAACACTTCGCGGCTAGACGGGCTCCAGACAGATAACCACCGGCTGCGCATGAGGATTACAGAGGTCAGCAGTTTTCCCTTGTTAAGCTAGCATTCAGCGTGATGCAAGAGAACTCGAAAAGAAGAAAACGTTTGCAGCCCTTTGAAAAGTACAAAGAAGCAATTGCAGTATTTTGTTCTACACAGAGCAGCTGCAGTGATGTGTGTTTTCTCATAATTGTGTGGCCCATTTAAGCTCGGTTGGTAGAGAGAGGCATTTATGCAAAACTGATGCAACTTATTTCTGGTGAGTTCTGTTCATTTTTATCTCCTCCTGTTTTGTTTTTTTTTTCAGTTGGATAAAGAATTGGAAGAAGTGACCATGCAGCTGCAGGACACGCCCGAGAAAACTCCCTACATCAAACAGAACCACTACCCAGATGCAAACAACATCCTCAGCATACGCAACTTTACCGACGGCAAAGGTGAGACCATAGACTGTATATATAAATGGACGTAGCCAAATAGCACATTTCTGGCTCCAGTTAACTTTACATTGGAAAACTGTCTCTTCTCTCTCTCTATAATTGTTGCTGTCAGACTCGTCATTTTGGTCTTAAAGTGTTTGTATTAACCCACTGTACATGATCCTGGTATTTTAGTTTTGCAATTGTGTCCCTATATCAAGATATAAACATTAATAACAGACAAATCAGGCTCCTTCTTTCCTCAAGGTCGCTCCCACTAGTATTAGTAACAGATTTGATTGACAGTGTTGCTAAGTGCCTGCTCCCTCTTAAACCCGAGGTACAGGCGGGAAGGGGAGTTACCTTTAACACCCTCGCTCCAGATTGTCTCTTTGGTTGCTATGATACTCAAGGTCGAAATTCCAAATATGGAACTTGGCTCTAAATTGGCCCCTATAACTGGTAGCCTCGATGAGCTTCATTTGACGGAGTTGAACGCTATGGGTGACGTCACACTCACTTAGTCCGCTTTTTTATACAGTTATGGGTGAGAGACTCCCACCATACATCACTGTTGCATTTCCCCTAAAGAATGAAATAAATAAAAAAAATAAAAAAAACACCAAATTCGATTTTCACTGAATCTGCTCCCTGTGTCTCTAGATGCAGTGTCTTTATGATGACAGCACAAAACAACATCAATTGTGCTTCATATAATATCGCTGAGTGGAGGAAAGGGCAAAGTGATTGATGCTGCACTCCCTGTGTTATGCTAAAATGTTGAATAGGCAGTATTCAGTGGACAGTGACTTTAACAGTGATATTTGAGGAGAGTGGGGATATATTTAGTATCTGTATATAGTCCCAAACATGAGTTAAGAGAGAGAACAAAGGACATATGGCACATGGCAGAAACAAGAATGTGATTAGGGTGACTACACGTCCCTATTGACCCCGGACAGTCCCAGTTTTGAGCCCTGTGTCCCCCGTCCCAGCATGACTCCATCCATTTTCTTCCACTTGTCCGTGGTCATAAAAAAAACAAAAATACCAAACTCGATTTCCACTGAATCTGCTCCCTGTGTCTCTAGATGCAGTGCCTTTATGATGACAGCACAAAACAACATCAATTGTGCTTCATATGATATCGCTGAGCAGAGGAAAGGGCAAAGTGATTGATGCTGCGCTCCCTGTGTTATGCTAAAATGTTGAATAGACAGTATTCAACAGGTCGCGGGGCCTGAGTCTAAGCAGGGACTCCCAGATTCCCCCACCCCCACCCTCAGACACTTCCTCCAGCTCTTCTGGTGGGACCCCAAAGGCCAGCTTTTCATCCAAAACCAGTTATTTGCCCCAGTTTTATTCAAGAAATGTCCCAGGTGTCCCTATTTTTGACCAATTTGACACCCGCAAACAATAAAAAGGGTAATATACTGTAATTTGTTAAACTAAAATACAGAAAATCGTGCAGGAAAATGACCATAAGGCAAAAAAAGACAGACTTAGATTATATTTTGACCCACAAGTGAGTCGAGAATGGACAATGTTACGCACTCCTTTCGCAGTTTACTTTATACCAACTATCCCAACCCGGGTGTGTCCCAGTTTTGAGTTTTGAAAATCTGGTCACCCTAGATGCGATGACACCTGAATATAGAAAGGATTTTGACAAAGCTGCATTGCTAGTGTCACAACAGGCCACTGGGTATGCTGGGAAAATCTTCATCTATTAATAAAGTTGTCCCTATGATGTTCTAGCTGTTGCATTGTGGGTGCTGTCAGGTGAACTAGTGTCTGACTGGGTTGTGACGTTTCTCGGGATGACTCATAAGATTAGCTAAAGTACCTGCATAGCTCCATTGCCGCTCGCTAACATCCAGCCTTTCTTTAGCCACTGTTCTAACACTCACTTTACAGCCAGCAGGGCTCCACACTTGTTTTGCACCTAATTATTTTGTGTTGGGGTGTTGCTTAATGAACAAAAATACAATGCTAAAGAAAGAAGTTAGAAAGAGCTTGTGCATATAAGGGTAACTTTTAACTGTAGGCATCTTCACAGTTTTTTAACCGATGCTTTGGCAGCTGTCTACTTATGATTTTAAGATGTGTTTGAGACCATCGCGCCAAAAAAAAAAAAAAAAACAAACTGTGGTATAAATAGACTTTTGATGTCGCTTGGGATAAATTGCTGTTTTCAATCCAAATCAATGAAAGCCATATGTTACAATTATGCAAATCACACTAGAGTAAAGTATTTTATGTTTCTGTGTACGTTCACATTAAATACAATAGCTTTTTACATAGCATAAACTCTGCAAAAATAAATGAATGTATAAATATCTCAGAATGATATCATTTTTGAGGGAGGGGACAGAGGTTCAAAAATCCCTAATGCGACTTTTGTTCTGTATGTGTTCTGTTGTTTAAAGAGTCAATATTACGCTGTTTTCTGATCTGTTATAATGTTGTTTCCTCATCACAAACATACCCGGAGTTGTGTTTTGCTTCATTCACACATGTTTAACGCACAAACACTGCATATTTAGGCTGTGTTCTCTCATTTTGTTACACCTTGTGATGTCATATGGCAATACAGGAAGAGCTCCACTGTGTTTTGAACCTCAAACTAATAAAAAAGGATTACTTAAACATGTGTGGATGAAACAAAACAGCACTCTGTTTAAGTTTTTGGTGAGGTAACATATGGCTAACAGCTGACAAGGATCATTTTTTTGTAATATGGGACCTTTAAGCCATAATTAGGACAATGAATTGAGCTTCCTTTTGAATAACTAGTGTTTTTAAAGTTTGGCCTCTGACTACAATCTCTGATCTAAGCTTACTTTATGTGAAGGGCAGAACCTCCTCACGCCTGCCTGTCAGAATGATCATATCTGGCTCCTAACTGTATTCATTAGTATTGAGAGCAGCACTGGTCTAAATGTATTGGGGGCCGTGAATGAGTGGCTGTTATAAGGGGAGAAAGGCATGCCAACTGTGATTACACTCAAAGAAGCAACACCCGCCCCTCTCTATATCTCTCTCTGTATCTGTCTCTCAGTATCTCTCTATCTCTCTCACTCCCTGTAAGAGTTATGAATATGCACAAGCTTATGGCCACCTCTTCACCACCAGCCAATCACTATCAAGGTGTGGTTGCTTTTGACAGATTGGTGGCAGATGCCTTTATAAGAGGGTTATTGTTACAAACGATCACCCAAATTCATAACTGTTATTAGACTTATATCAAACTAATACAGAACTTTTACATACAAGAGTTTAGGGGACATGTGATTTGGCCTTAACACCCTTCCACACTACAACTCTGACATTTAAAATAACTGCAGAGAGAAGCACCACTACTGCACTTTTTCTGCTTCATTACAATACAACGGTGCAAAACTGCCCAACTAGCACAGCATTTACAGCTCCCATATCAATGGTAGGCTAATGCCGCAGAAGCATTTTGTTTTGAAAAAAAGTTTCTTAATTGCACTGTGGGGCTATAGTGACATTTTATAAGAATCCACATTATTACCTTTTGTTACTTTTTCACAATCAGGACCACAATCACAGTGAGCTTTGAGGCTATTGTCTGTGAGGTAAAATCCACTGAAACTGGGCCACACTAAAATATAGATAAGAAGTTGAAAATAAACTGAAATACATAAGGCATTGTGCAATAAAGTATCTAGAATAAAATAAAATAGGCTTCATCTGAATACAAAATGTACAATATGGACAGCAGAGCAAGACAAATGTTATGTTATGTTATACTGGCTGCAGTTACACCCAAATCTGATTATAATCTGATTTCTGGACCTTTAAAATGACTTAAATTATATGCAAACGTAATCAGAGGCACCATCATATGTCATTTTAATAATTTTATAACTACAAAAACCTGAAAATAATCTGATTTTGAGTGTGCATGTAACTGCAGCTTGTGACAGGAGTGATGATGTGTTCAGATTCAGATGTGCCCTACACCAACCACTGATCAGACGGAACAGCAACACTTACCAATCAAGTGTTATGACTCCCAAGATGCACCTCTGTATCAGACAAACTGAGATTTTAGCGCCTTTTTAGGAATCAGAATTTAACCCTTTATCCATTTTTTTCTTTTCTTTGAAGTGTTTTCCATTTTTGTGAAGGAATACAGCTATTTTAACTACACTGGCTCTTGTTTTGGATCATAAAAGAGCTTCCACTGCACATTATACATTGCTTTTTCATCATCAGTTCCTCCTTGAGCCACTTTTCTTAGATACTACTCATACTGTAGCGCCACACTGTTATTTGCTGCCATGAGTGGTTATAATATTAAATCTCTGAAGCCGTAAAGGCAAAATACTGAGATGAGTTCTTACTCTAATGTAAGCACCAGTGTGTTAAAATAGAGCTGTGATGTCCCATGTTGCCTCAGACTGAATCAGGTCAACACTGGTAAATCTGGGACAACTGGAGAGAAAAGTGATGTAGGGGAGAAAAGGGTCTTTCTATTACCCACTAGGTGTAATTCCCAAATCCCATAAGGCTGTTTACAGCAGTGTGTTCGACCACCATCCACCTGGAAACACAAGACCAATAGCAGAGTCTGTGAAGCAGTGGACCTGTTCCCCAGCCACACACAGACCAGAGTCAAAATAGATACTGTCATTTATCACAACTGAGATTAGGTTTTTAGCAGGATTGTTTTTTGGTATGTTGTGCAATTTCAAGTTAAAGATTCTAACTGCAGCCTCGAGGATGTGTCTTTAACTTTTAATTAGGAATTGATTGGAATTCAGGATTCTTCACTAATCTATACATCTCTTTTAGTATATTTTTGGATGCATCACATTCTCCCCTTGTGTTCATTCGTGCTGTAGATGGCGAGAAGTCCATCTTGAAAAACCACTTGGAGCAGAAACCCCAGGCGCAGTGGGGCTCCATGGACCCGTCCCGAATAAACCGAGGTCCCCTGGAAGACATCAACTCACCGGAACAGTAAGCTGCCCTCCCATTGTAACCCCTCCTCTGTGTCAGCATCCTCAGCACACCAAACACGTCACACGGACTGCACCACTCGGAGCAGCACTGAGGCGGTTGTCGTGGCAACAAGCCTGCAAAAGCATGGGCCGACCCGCTTCTCTCCCACACACATCAGCACACGGCTAACCACATGCTGTCTCTGTGGCGATGCTGGACATGAAGTACATATCTATACGGATGCATACATACTTTTGATTGATGTGTTGTCATAACATGTAAACAATAATTATTTGACAAACGCAGATCTCATCCACTTATTATTCATAAGGCAGTGAAGCTGAGGCATGTCAACTTTATCAATGGAGAGACAGTTTTTGGATTGCTATAGCTCCTTGAATATGTTTAGTTGAAGTTGAACACACAACTCCAAATGTGCTGAAAGAACAAGGGAGCTTGGACAAGCACAATAGGGCTTTGTGGGAGTCCCATAATATTAAATTGTGGACAGTAAGAATGAATGGTTTGTATAAGGAGCCAAAAGAGAATGAGGTAGACACTTGCAGAGGCTTATGTAACCAGTGATTTACAGCTCGCATTGGAAGCAGCTCTGAAAATAGACAGGGAGGAGAACAGAAGTAAAGGAACACTCAGAGTAGTTCCCATGCCACATGAATGTTTGATCACATGGCGAAAGCAGAGATGAAGAAGCAGAACGGAGCGGAGGACGACACAAATGCAAGAAAACAGAAAGGAGACAGTGTAGCAATGCCTCCCTGTGTAAAATAGGACTGTGTATTATAAAACACATCTGCTTCTGACTAATATACAGTTCAACATTCATAATTTATTTGGGATTCACTTAGTAGACCAAATTCCTCTAATAAAATTTTTTACATAACTGCCATTTTGTTATGTAATTTGCACAAATGGCTGCAAATGGCACCATGACTGCAGAGATGGGGTGCTAACTGTCTCACTAGGTGGAGGCTTTTTTCAGCTAATCCGAGAAGCAGGGAGAAATGGTATACTAAGCCTTAGTTGTGAAGATAGCATAAGAAGGAAAAGTCAGATATTGAAAAGAGCTTTTCCTTTTGGATAGTGATTTAAAATCTCGTCCTTGTGTGTTTACAGCATACAGCGCCGACTGTCCTTACAGCTGCCCATCCTGCACCACGCTTATTTACCATCCATAGGAGGGGTGGATGCCAGTTGTACAAGCCCAAATGGGAGCCCTGGTTCCAGCCCACGACACAGACACATGCCCCCCTCATACCGGGTCATGGTCTCTGGCCTGTGAGCTTCGTTCACACCCCACCTGGCTCTTTGCAAATGAGACATGTGTGTTTATTTTTACACAGACAAGACTGATATCATCAGCATATGTGCGTTACGTCGTCTCAGAATGGAGGGACTTAGGGAAGGAGGCTTTCACCCTTGAGATCTGGCCTCTATTACGACTTGGAACCCTTAAAGTCAGGACGGGGTGTGAAGAGGCCATGGGCGACCCTGTAGGAACTCATTTACTGCGATGTCCCCTTGTGCATCTGCTCCTCTTGCCTAAACACAATGAAGTCCACGCCTGCACACAGCTGACAGGCCCTGACCAGGACGTGTAGCCTTATGGAGGGAAATGTCTCTTTTTGTTATCCGTCGTATGTACTGTATGAGCTTGCGTGTTCACGTGAGCTTGTCTTCTAATGTGAGTATTTTACAGTTACAAGTGACTGGCATGGGAACGTGGAATTTACAAAACCCCAACAAAGGAGTATTTGCATCGCACCCTTTTCAAAGTGACTTGTGGAGACATGTAAATATCATTTTTTGACTTGATGTACTGTAACTTTGTATATGCTGTGAATGATCAGATCAATTCTATGTGCGGTACAGGTCTTAAAAACTAGAGTTTATAATCAGAGAAGCAGATATATTTATGAGGGAAAAATGAAGAGGGACTGCTTTGAGGCCAGGTGCTGAAAAAGTAGCTAATGAGCAGTGAAGTAACTCATTATTAAAGTCACAATACAAGAAAGGGGCCATTTTATAATGAAAATGCACATTATTGTTTTTCACTCTGCTAAACTTGCAAGTCTGGTTTTAATCGATTAGTTTACATATTTTTTTTTGCCTTTTCATACTTGCATAATACATCTGCAGAAAGCAACAGAAGACTGCTTACGACAGAAACACTGTATGTAACACTACAAGGTGTTCCACGGTTGTTCCATTTGTGTTGTAATGTGCAGCACTCTTAATATTGTTCAAAGGCAAGAGAGAATCGTCGGCGAGTGCTTGCAGTCATGTTTTATGGCCTGTTCATTGCCCCCGCAGAGTGGTTTGCACAGACTGTTATGATGTCCATCTGATCCAGCTAAACCAGCACAGTTAAGGGCAATGAGGTTCAAGGCAGAGGCTAAAAGGCACAAGACTACTATAAAACTCCAAAGTGAGGGATGCTGGAAAGGATGTAGGTCTACCACGCCCAAATAAGGATCAAGTGGTAGACCTGAATTTCCATGTGGTGGTGTAGGCGGTGAACACAGAGACACCCACCCACTTTCCTGTAGCTTTCTAGTGACAGTAGAGCATAAAGCACAGACACAGGGCTTTCTTCACAGTTCATATTGACTTGAGTGTCATGAAAAACACTTCACTTATCAACAGTGTCCATACCTCAGTTGCTATGGAAATGTTCCAACTTACATTCAAACTTGGCTCAAGAAAGCAAAGAGGTCACAGTTGTGAACACGATGTCGTCATTTCTCTGCAACTGTCCTCAGAGACGAAGTGAACAGGGAGAGTGGACAGGTTGAAGATATTTGTTGTGACTGTGAAAAGGTTTGTTCTCAGCATATGTTTCACCATTGGTGTCTTGGTTTTTAGTTTTTAAGGCGTCTCCGTGCGCTGTGCCTGTTGTCTTATACTGTAGCCTATACAGGATCCACTGAACATACCATTAGACTGATAATGACAAACAAACGACTACATTGGCCGCACCTGTGTAAACCATATGTGTCATAGTTTTATTTTGATTCGACGCCTCAATGCATGGGACAGTATGGGAGTCAGGTCCACTCCAGATGAGCTGGCCCTCCTGTGGATCAAAAGTACACTTACAGGCCAGAGACCAGCAGCAGAGGTCCACCTGCTACAGGACATATCAGCCCCTGCTTCAGGGGCAGGAAAACCCCGAGCACAGACCTCCAGGAGTCACCACCTCCCGCACCTTTGCCAACCAGAGGGTTACTGTCACTTACTTAAGTGAGAGACTTTGTCAAAGGTTGGCTCTTCCTTTGGGAGAGGAGGAGCCATCCACACATTTTATATAATACATTCTATGTGATTGTGTACAATTTGCTGATACCCTGATGATGGTGTCCATGTCTGGAATAGTTTGGCTTCCTTAAGATGGCATGAAATCAAATGTAAGTCACAGAGGTACTTCTGTTTTTGCGGCTGTCGTGACAAGTCCACTGCATTGTTCATCTCACCATCAGTTGTTTTTATCTTGTATTTTTCTTTTTAGCCTTTTGATCAACGTACACGTCAATGCCAAGATTCTCAGTGGACTAACATCACTAATACACAGAATGAACTATGCTACTGGTTTAACAGTTCCACACTGAGGGCAATAATGTGACAGACGTAGCAGTCAGTTATGAATTGATTCAACTTACTCCTGGCATTAACCAATCCAGTTCATCCAAATGCCAAATGCAGGTCATCAGGTGTTTTATTACTGTGCCCGATATATTTTATTGAGTTTCTGTTCAGTCAATGTGGATGAATACTTGTCCAAATGCAATTGTGGTAGGTCAAGGGCTCATCATTTCTGTGAGAAAAAGCTCCTGGTTTGTATTTACCACAGGTGACATATACGGTGCGTATATAAGATATATTTGTATGTGTCATCATCAGGGTTTCTGGATAACACAAAACTTATGTGTCCAAACTATGGCGTATATATTATGTGGAAGAACTCACAGGTCCATACCGTTACTGTTTTGTCAGTTTGATATGTGCTTACACTTGGATTCAGTTCAACAGAGTTTCAAACTGTAAACCTATGCTTAATGCAACATGTTCAAGAGGGGCAATAACTTGTTTTATTATAACAGAAAGAGTAGAAATCTCTATATAAATAAATATATATGTATATGTAAAAGATCTTTTCATTTTTACCTAGGAAATATTTGACACATATGCCACAAGGATATTTGAAAGTCATTTTCATTTTACAGTATCTGTAACTATGTTATGTACAAATGGGGAATAAATATGGAAATTGTATAAATGAGTATCACACTTCACATGAACATTTTTGAAGCCATCAGTTTTGTCATTTTGGGACAATACAAATAACATTCTTCTTTTTCTGTTTGAATGTTATGGACAGCCTTTACTTTTCACATCATTGTTAAATAAAGTGAGACTGAACATATGAGATGTGTTTTGGTGCATCATTCTTCCACCTGCTTTTCATTTCATAAACATTACTTTTGGCATGCTGCCAGAAACAAAAGATGAACTGTGTGAATTCAGGGTTGTACAAAGATAAATATGGATTATTAAAGCAACATCTTGTGACATTCTGGAGGTTGCACATCACCTGCACATGATTCCATAGAAACAGAAAGTTGAAACTCATATTTCAGACCATACTTTGTGGTCCATAGGTTTTATGCCATATTGTGAAATATTAAAGCCCGCCTCCAGGCAAGTACGAGTTTAGTTTATGGGGATGCAAGCCCTCTCACAGTAAGGATGCATGTTTTTCAGTGCAATAAAAACATCCAGAATGAAAAAAACATGTTGTATTTTTAGCTAAAAAGTTTTGCAGTGGGGCTTTAAGTTATAAACATTCTTTTAGTCAAACTCCAGTTGTAGACTTTGTAGGGGTGTGTCTGTAGTCATCTGCTTCCACATTGTATAAGCTTTTATGATTTCATACAGATCTTTGTTGCCTCCATGTACATTTCAATAACAAAATCTTCTGCCAGACTGAATATGTAATTGAAAGCATGTGATGATGTTTTATTATTGAAGAGTTTGAGGAACACAGCTGTAAACAGGATTTAGAAGATGGCTGCGAGTTGTGCAGATGTGTAGCGTGTGAAGGCATGTGTTCAGTTGTCAAGGCTTTCTATTCTTACTCAAATATTTAGTGTGTGCATTCTGGACACTATAGAGATGCAGCTGTCTCGATGTACACACACAATGATAAAATTCACTGATCTTTGTCTGGCTTGTCCATTATAACTGTCACATATAACAACAATAATATGAGGCATAACATAAGGCTTCTGTTTCATTCAATACATTGCCGCATATTGTCATAGATGGTGGCAGACAGTGCAGAGCAGGAGCACCACAGGAGACACTGTGTAAATGCAGCCTGACCTTCTCTTGCGTCTTGGTGGGATCATGTTGTGCAAATGGAAGCCAGGTTGATTAAGTTGACCCTGGTGTCACTTCATGTACAAGATCACACTTGGATAAGAACAGAATAAAAAATTAAGTAACAGCTTATACTTATTGTGTAAAAAAAAAATCACTTTAAAATGGTCCCAATGTCAATATTTATTATGTCCCAATAATATATGTAATAATAATATGATCTTAGACAACAAGAAGCCTTGGAGACTGATCTAAAGCATGGTTTTGACTTTCTATTTTCATGGAATCATGCGGGTGAAGTGCCATCTCCAGAAAGTTACATAGTGTTGCTTTAATGTATTTCAATGGCATTAGAATGCATAAAAATGGCCCATTTCTAAAATGTGTTTTTGGTCTTAACCTTGATCATCTTGACTTACCAATAGGTGAAAAGCACTGGAAAAATGATCAGGTCCGACCTCCCGGAGATTGCCACTGTTTACACCTCCCGCTGCCTGCGCTGGACTCACAACGTCCTGAGGGACCGTTCCCATCCAGCACGCCACCTGTTCCACCTGCTGCCTTCTGGATGGAGGTACAGGTCACTTCTCGCCAGAACCACTAGAACAGCCTCTACCCCCAGGCAATCAGACTCCTCAATGAGCACTGTCACCCCTCCGCCTTCCACCTCGGTCCACCATAACCCTCCACACCTGCCATAACTGCTCCATCAATGCTGAGTCCATTTCACAAACTCATTTACACCTTATACTGTTGTATCTACCTCTGCCTCACGTCATGTTGCAGTGTTACAGGATATAAAGAACATCGATAGTGTATACATTTACATTCTAGTATTTACACTGTGTGAATTGCACTAAAGCTTACTGTTTAATACTTAAAATGCTATTTTTTTGTTACAATGACAATAAACCCTTGAATCCTTGAATAGGTCAGACATAATTCAAATGCATCAAAATTAGCATTTTAAAATCTTAAGATTCTGACTCTTGCACCTGAGAGAGTATGTGTAATTATTATGATGATATGAATCCCGTGGTCTCAAGCCCCTTTGAAATTTCAGGTTTTCAGCTTCTGTGACTTTGTTTTATTACCTGTGCCACTGGGCCATCCCTGTGCCCATTAATTTGCAGCATTCAAGGCTTCCCAGATGTGACTCCTAATCCCTTCTCAGTACAACATTATGGCGATCTCACCTCATCAGTGCGAGCAGTCAAGGACAGTGGAGAGGACGACGTCTGAAAGAGCATATGCTTCACGTATTAGTATTCTGCTCAGGATGCAGAGCAGAAAGCCCGACCACACAAATATGTTGATGAAAATCCCTGGAAAGGCGATACTTCATCTTTAAATAGAAACATCAAAGCTAATGATTTGATAATTACATTAGGTTGTATATGATGTGGGGATAGCTGTGATATATGACTGCATTGTCCCAAATGTTCAGTGTTTGAAAAACAACCCTGTTCCCCTGAGGAGTGTGGCCTGGTTTGACTGATGCTTCCATACACTGATATGTGATTAGAGGATGACTTATGACTGCTACTTACAATCGCTCACAGATAAATATATGGCTGACATGTAATGACAGCACACTTGGCTGAACCTACAGTAAATCCAGCAGGCGGACTTCTCCTGTCCTTGGGGTGAGGTCCAGGCTCAGGCAGCAAGCAACCCGCTAGACTTCAGTAAATCTCAACAGTTTGGCTTCACCACTGTAATGTTTTATGTCTACAGTTAGGGAGAGGTATTGCAGTGTTTCTAGAACAAACAAAATGTAACAAAGGCATTCAAATTTCACCATTGCATTGCATGACATGTGTAAGGACTGCAGTGGAAAGCAATCAATCTTAAATTCTGTTTACTAATATGCACTTCCTGAATGCGATATTGAAACTAGATAAAAAAAAACGTTGATAAAATTTGGATTTGGATGGGAAACCTTTGAAAAAGCAAACATTTAAATCCTAGTTTTTAAGGATTTTAGGTTTATTCCATAAAAAATACAATATAACTCACAACCAGTAAATACACTTTGTACATATGCTTCCCTACATAATAGCATCTAATATAAATATATTGATTAGATTACCCTTAAGTGTGTCTGAATAAGAGTGAGGAAAAGCAGCCCAAGGTCATATAGTTTTACTCAGCCAGCAAGTCCAAGACAGCGGAGGGTCTGTCCTGTGCTGCACTGTGACTGAATTGTCTCGTAGCCGAAGTGCGGTGCCAGGGAGCAGCTGTGGCTCTGTCCCACAGCTCCTCAGTGGGTGGCGGCCATGATGGTGTCAGTGTTGGTGGTGCTAAAAAGCCTGTTTGTTGACGGAGAAGATTTTGACAGAGTGGTCCGCACTGGCACTGGCAAGTTGTGCCCAGGAGCTCTCACTGTCACTCTGTCCTCTTTTCTCTTCCTCCTGCGTGACCCCACCACTGTGGCCATGACCCGCACGGCCCGCTTTGGGCCGCCAGCGGAGCCGCTTAACCGCCAAACAATGGCTCTGTCTGCGATAGAGGGCAGTGAAGGAAAAGGTCTGGAGAGGGTAACAGCTTTAGGGTCAACACAAATAACTGCGACATCTATCAAAGATTCTCGCCCAAAACATGTCTTATATAAAAAGCTGTCATTTATTTATAGACTTTCACCCAATATTATTTTCACAGCTATGTCACATGTTGCTGGAGCGTATCCAATTAACTTAATGGGCTTCGGGTGAGTACGCCATGGTGGACATTGCCCATCAGTACATTCACTCACACTGATTTGTTAGATTAAAGAATATTTGTTACAACACATAGCCATATACATGCAGTAGCTCCTCCCTTCAGATAGACATAAGACAGTGTCCACCAGTGATCTGACCAGAACTGAAGAAGCAGCTTGGATGAGCAGTCAAATGCCTTCACTCCTACAACTTTTAGTCCAGTTGACAGATTTGAATTTTTCTTACTATGGATCATACCTGGACGACTGAGGGATTACACAGACTTTAACATACACATGCATTTCATTAATCTAGTGCAGGATACGAGGTGTCCGTCTGTCCACAGCAGATCCAGTCAGAACCGGGCTCTAAACCAGGTGTCCACTTGTACAAAACGATCCTGCCACACTCCAGGCCCACTGCCATCAGGTAACTGCAAAGAGCAGGTGAATTAACAATAGGTTCCTAAGACATTGAGTATTCAGTAAGTATTTAGATGTACCTGTTTGCAGAGCAGAAGACAGGACAGAAGGTTACAGCTGTGGCCGAATCACCCACATCAAGAATGGAAGAGCAGGGCTTGATGTCACATTGTCTTGTTGGTTTAGCCTCTATCCTGCCCCACACAATCACCTGGACCATTTAAATGATACCAACTTTCATGTTTAAGGAAACTTGACAAATAACCATGAACTCTATGGGCAGTCATTACCTTTTTGTCTCTACTGCACGTGGCAAAGTATGTCCCATCCGGGCTCCAGTCACATGACCAGATGATGCGGGTGTGTACAGCGGATTCCTTGGCTGTGTGTGAGAATAGTGAGAATCGCTCTGCAAACAAAACAAACACCCGGCAGACAGAGTGAACCCAAGGAACAGCCTTTCAAGTTTTATCCAGATCTACACTGTGGCAGAACATCATGAGCAGCTCCAGAAAATGTACCGACCACAAATCTAACTACAGAGCACACTCACCAGGCCCATGTTTCAGTCACCTCTGCTTTATGACCTGGCACTATTTATTTCCATTTTGAACCATCAGATAGTCGCACCCTGAGAGTTTATTTGTGTGAGGCTAGCAGCTGCTACAAACACCCATAAAAGAAGAGCATAATAGTTGTAAAGTGTATGTACTGCTGTGAACATCTGGGTCAACTGTTATGAACATCTGACATGAGAAGGACACGCATTCACTATTGTGAAGTAGCACCAGTGTCTTGGGTGAGGTTGTAAATTAACCAAATCCCACACACAATTAATCAACTAATGTTTGTGTTATGATTAGAAGCTCTTGATGAACAAGGCAGGAGTCTGAAGGAGGAGGCCGTATGCCTGAAAAGGTAGGACATCAGCGAGACAAAAGAGGAGACAAATCGGTTTGCTTGATAAGCTCTGACTTCGTTTAACCTTCCCTGCTCTGTCAGACATGGTGTGTGTGTTTTTACAATCACCTTGAGTGATTCAGCAGACGGGACACCCCTCCCTTCTGTGCTCTCCCCTCAAACAAACATCACCATCATGATGCCCTATATTCAACTAATAGGAATGCTGAAGCCTTCAGTCTTAACATAGAAGTTCACCCCATTGACTTTATACGTATGCACAAATATAGTATTGTGGAGCAGTAACACAAGATCACTGATGACTTACTTACAAGACAAGTCCAATACCTGTCTATAATAGCTGTGTTGAATGTAGACTCAACATGACCAAATAAACTATTCACAAATTTGTCTAAAGGCATAGTTCAATTAAGCACAATGAAAGTCTTAATTCTTTAGAAAAAGCCAAAGGTAAAATCTGTCAACTGGACAAAAAGTTGTAGGAGTGAAGATGTTTTGCTGCTCATCCAAGCCACTTCTTCAGTTCTGGTCAAATTGTTGGTGGACACTGCCTTATATTTATCTGAACTAACTACACTGAAACAGAAACTATAAACAAATGCTGTTTTCAGTATGTATACTAGGTTTGTTGAGCTACACTACACTGCCCTATGCCTGAGTCATACTTGGCAAATTCATTCAACTCTTAATGGGTGCTACTACTACCTACCTACTGTTGTCTTTGTTTCCTTTGTTTGTTTTGGGTCTGAGGATGGCATTATAGATGAGGGAAAGATGATGTCTAAGGCCCTAATTTCTATTCAAGGAAGGATTATCTTTCCTAACATCTCAAGCCATTTCTTTTCTCTGGCTAAGATCTGAACTTCACTGTCTTCAAATAAGTGGTTAGTGGCTTTGAGGTGGAGATCTACGGTGGACTGGGGTCCAGAGGAACTCTCAGGACATTATTGGTACATCCTCTTATGGAGTGGCTGTTTAGTTTCTCCAATGTAACGCTCACTTACACTTTTCGCTTTGTTTATGGCTCTGGGGTTTGTCCTTTGGGTGAACCAGTTTCTGTCTTAAAGTGTTTATAAGTTTGAAACTGTCTGAAAATTCTCTGAAGCTTTTCAGACACAACAGCTGTGTAAGGAATAGTTATACCTTTCCTTCTAGGTTCAGATTCCCTGTTGTCCTGTTTTTAAAAGCTTTTTAGCTTAGCAGGACAACGGGGAATCTGAACCTAGAAGGACGACTGAGGGTTTACACAGACATCTTAATTCTTTACTTGATGCACCTCTGCCACAGCAATCTCACATAACCTGATGAGTTCAATATACCATATACATTTTACCATAACTTTATTTGCACTGTACTCTTTTCATTCTGTCAGTGCAGGCGTTTCAGGTCAGCTGTATACCAAAGCTCCATCACTCATTTGGACACACATTCACTCACACTGGGGCAGCACAGTAAACACTATTTAGCCTGGTTCAGGAGGCTCTTTAGGGTTGGAGCCCACAGATGATTTCTCATTCATTTGTTTTCACTGAACACGTAGCCACTGACAGCCATGACCTTCTACAAACAAATCTCCTTCTTCAGCCATTAACGTCACCGCTGCACCGCACGTCCTGCACGTGCCAAGGGTCAATCTAAACACACTACCCAGGTGATATATAGACACATTTCCACTCATATCTGCAATATATAACAATAACCGTACTGTTATGGGTGTGTCTGGCACAAAGCTATTTCTCTTCTCCACACGACACTTCAACTGGAACTTGTGTGTAATAAAAGCTTGAAGAGTTGAGGACAAAGTGGGTTTTTGCAGAATCCATAAATAAATATGATTTTAATTTCTTGATCAATTCTGACATGTGTGACGAAATCCTTTCCTTCTATTTAATAATGAGAGATTTGTTCCAGTGATACCAGATGGACGTGGAATTTGCTTTGGAATCTTACCTTGTTTATTAATATTTTTTTATTAATTCCAATAAAGCCAAATCCATCTACAGCTTTTGGCAACTTGTAGTAGACATTCTACAGTTATGAAATAATAAAAATACCCTTATTTAGATGTCTCTAAATTTTACATTTGCAATAATAAAACAAATCTTACCTGTATTTTCAGATGTGGGAGAATTGTGCTTCCATAAAGACCAGGTGCGGTCACGGGAAACTGCCAATAGGAACTGAGAATCAGGGGAGAAGGCCATCTGAGTGACAGTGAGGGTGTGGTATGAAAGAGCCTGCACCTGTCGCCAGCTACTAGTGTCCCATAGTAATATGGAAGCATGCTCCATTTTAGTTGCCTGAAAAAATGAAAACTTTTTAGGAACAAAAATTTATTTAAAAAAGAGAAAATTAGAGAAATATTTGGAGAGTTGTCCATTTTGAAACAGGCACAAAAAGTAGATTCTGGAGTTAGATGTGAGTAGAGCTGATGGCATTACACCAGTAATTATTATGTAGACTTTTTATTTCTTTTTTAAACTGATGATTTCAGTGTGAAATTCACATTATGAAACATTAAAATATGAATATTTTCTGTGGAAACTCCATAAGGACAATGCCATGAGTAAAGAAAACACAGCTGCTAAGCAAGTTGGTGGATGGGTAGAACAAGGTGTTCTTTCAATTCACTGATGAACATTTTTGGACAGCATGTACCAAAGGTCTACAAAACAGTACTGATGGATGACCCCGATGCTTGTCCTGTGCCCTGAGGAGTGGTAGACACTGACCTTACAGGCAGAGGCCACTAGTGTCCCACCGCTGTCTGCCGCCAGACAGAACATCTCAAAGCCATGGCCGTACCTGGAGGTGACAGAGGACAACCATCTCATGTACACACGCATTCATCACACACAAGCAGCTGGCTCTACTCTGTGTGGACAGGGCCAGCAAAGAGAGGAGGGGCAGTGAAAATTAAATCCTTCACTTCTGACAGAAAATTAACTATTCTGTTGTTCCACAGCGTCGCATGATGGCAGGCTTGCTTGGTAGCCATTTGACAGGTGAATATGCAGACAGAGTGTGAAATTAAAACACTGATGTATGATGACTAGTGCCTCCGCGTGACTTCGATGAACAGTGATGGCGTTCTAGCTAATCATTCAGAACTTAATTACTTTTAGCTTGCTGACTATCACCTGCTTGTTCTGAACTGTCAGCCAAGTGAAAACGACCGTGGAGCTGAAGTGCTGCCTCATCTGGAAGCCTTTAAGCTCTGCAGTGACTTAGAAACATGGTAAATGGGGAAAATTCACTGCAGTGTTTAAGTGTAAAAAGGCTATTAACAAATGCAGCTTAAAAATGAATTGCTTTGATATGAGGATAAGAATAGTAGGGGAAGGAATAATTCATCTTTCAGGCCTTGGTTTAAACCAGTGGTTTAATAAACACTCACTAAAAGAACAAATCATTTTAGGTGCAAGTTTCTTTCTGAAGTACTAAGGCTTTTTGTGGTTCAATGGAAAGGAGCGTTTAGCCCTAAGCTAGTAGCAGTCCATCAATGTCAGAAACTCCTCAGCACAATAAGCAAGTTACATCTTATTGAGAGGAAATTCTACGCTCTGTTTATGTTCAGTTTTTAAATGTTTAAAAGCTGTTAGACCTCACTGTTATACTTACAGTTTCTGAACCTCCGGCCACAGAGTGTTTTGAAGAAGATGGTCCTCTGGCGGGGGCTCTGTACACACAAATCCCAAAATCACTGTGTACCCAAAATATTCTTATACAACTGCGTGAAAACTGAGCTGTTTAAAATTCATATACAACCGGCTTCCAATTTACAAAATGAGGATTACACCCAAGTGGCTATTATAATTTCCCCCTTTTTAAAATCCCTGTTCTGTTAAGCTATAGAGCGACAGATAAAGCCTGGCGTGTGCATGTGACGGCACACGGGGATAAGGAACACATACACTGGACTCACAGCGATCGCCTCTAGACAATGTTCTCTCACATTCATGTACACATTCTCGCCGCTTTTGTTGGCATGACATTCTCAGCACAGTTTTTCTGCTAAAAAGATTTTCTGAAACATCTGCAGTTTTATCTGGAATTTTTCACTGCTTCCAGCTTTGAGTGGAGTCAGATGGGCAAAGCAACCATGTATAGAATTTACAGCTTGTATAAGTAACAGCTATATGTTACTGGCCATTATGCTTAATTAAGTCTTTTAGCCTCAAGAAGCAAATCAGAAAAGTAAAATACATTGTTAACAACAGGCTCCGCGCTTGACTGCTCTCTACGCAGCCCAGGTCATCGATACTTCAACTTTGCAATCACCTAAGCTGCTTTCCAATTAGCATTGCAGATTAAGGAGTGGCTTCAATCATGTCGATGACAGCCTCTATCACCCAGGGGTTTTAAAGTGTTATGCTGCATTGTCTTCACTTTTGTTCGTACAATCACACATACTACAGCAAGTAGAAGCCACATGAACTCGCAGTAAAAGACGACAATGGACTAACTGAGAACCCATGACTATTGCCGGAAGGGCTAACCACTCACTACTATGCACGCAACTTTAAAGCAGTTGAGCGAATAAAAATATCCCAACATCTGGAATTTAAAGTGACATTTAGCAGATCTCAGCCTGTTCTATGTAATCCAAGGTCATTCAACATTTATAGACCCCTTCACATCATAACATTAGAACTTTTTTTGTTATAAGTTGCCAATATTCATCATCTCTGCCCTTCCCCCATTCTCCTCTGCTTGTGAGTCCACTGGCCCAGAGCAGACCTGAGGCTACAGGCACCCAGTGGGACAACACACAGGCAGGAGTACAACTGTCCGTTTGACTCCAGATCACTGTGTCTTATGGGTGTCCAGTCGGCGACAGGCCGACATGAGCTCCCATCAACGCCAAGAATATGAATCATAGTTTAACTGTGGAGCAAGGCAGCAGTCTAACAAGACAGGAGAGGTTTAAATAAGGTCATGTGGAGCAGGGGGGCATTTTCCTACCGGTCATGTTGAGCGGGTGGAAGTACGACTCCTGGTATTGATCAGACACTCTGCTGAACTTATCTTCCTCCTTGCCGCTTTTCTGAACAAGGTCACCTGTGAGTTAAAAGTATTACAGAGCTGGAAAAAGCAAAATCTTCATTGCTAAAATACTCTTGCATATGAAGACCTTGCATAAGAAATTCAGATATCCTTATTCTCCAGTTATTTTTCTAATACACCAACAAATAAGCCAAGGACTAATAAACTTGGAAGAAGCAATGATGTAAAAAGATGCAGAGCTGACCAAGACCTCACCTTGAAAAACAGCCTTGTTAGACAAGCCCAAGGCAGGTGTACTTGCTCCCTCTGGGAGGTTGGCAGTATCCTGGAAAAAAGTGTGAAGTAAAAAATTAAATTAGTAACTCTTAAGTATTTTGTGGGGACATGAAATGAATTACTGACTTTAGAGAAAGTCAACTTACACCAGCCAGGAGAAGCTTTTCTCTAGAGATTCCAGAGATATTGGCAAAGTTTTCCACAAAATTTCGAGGAGCTTGAAAAACTCTTAAAACCTTCTCATCAGCTCCAGATACAAACTGGAACCTACCAACCATGGCCAAGCACTGCATATCGTAGCCATGTATCTGAGGCCTGGAGATTTCATGCCAAGTCAACTAGAAAAATAAAGTGAAGTTGCTATTGTCATAGAAAAGTCTTTTTTTTCCTAATTATTACTTCACTTTATCATGCTTATATACTGCATGAAGGACAGATGTAAAAATACCTGTCTGCCTTCATGCTTCCTCCATGGTGTAAAGAGCCTAGTGGTTTGGTCAGACCCCACACTGAGGATAAACTCCCCGTCAGGGTCCCAGCTCAGGTCTTGGACTGCATTAAAATGACCAGAAATGACCACTGCAGGTCTCCACTCACCCTGCGCACACAACATCAGAAGAATTTACAGAACACAATTTTAAAATGACATGTCATTGAAGAAATGGGATCGATGTGATTCTTGTAAAATGGGTAGTTCAATGGTATCCTTAAGGGTGCATTCATATCGCATCAAATTTGGGACTAAACTAGGACTAAATCCAGAACTAAACCAACTAACCCAGGAACGGGACCAAATCATATCAACATTAGGAATCAAGCTGGTCCCATACAAGGACTAAAAAGGATAAGTGTGAAGCACCCTAAGAAAATCTGTTGTTTTATCACAGTCAACACAAACATTCAAAATGAAAGGCAGACTGTTTTAATCACATTTGTCACTGACACTTAATTCATTTGAGAAGCCATGGCTGTACGGCCAGTCTCATTAAAAGGTTTATAATTTCAGTTTCAAGTTTCATCAGAAATGTTCCACAGGATAAGCATCAGTGTGATTTTGTCACCTCGTTCCCTTGGTCTTTACACCAGAGATGCAGAGCTCCATGGAAAGCATGAGCCATGATCATTGAACCATCCGGACTCATCTGGCAACCAAAGAAACCCAGTGTGTTTCCACCAACCTCTCCAACTCGCACCTGGTGTGAAAGATTCAAATACATAAAGATCAAATGGACAATTCGCTTCTGGGTAAGCGCCATTACAATTCAGTTAAATGACCAATACAAGAATAAGTTCATTGGTGCCATATGTAGACAGGAAGTTGTTTTCTGTAAAATAAAATAATACAATAAGGACTGCAGTTCAACCCTATCATAAAATTCTAATCTACTGCTTCTATAAAATTATGAAAATTAAGCTGACAATTCAAATGAGAAATTACACAAAATGGCTTCTAGTTGAGCTAAGCAACGTCACATCAAAATACACAGTGCTTGGGCCTCATACTAAACAACTAATCACAAAAATGGAAATGCATCAGAAAACAAAAGGATTTACATAAATTGGATTTGGCCGAGAGCTTGTGACCTTCTGCTTGTTGTCCCTGAGCAGATCATAGACAGTGTGAAGGCTGTGTGAGGAGGAGACCACACTGTAATCACAATCCAATTTGACAAAGCATACAATTTGGGTCAGGTGAAGAAAAAAAAAAAAAGACACAAAAAATTGTTCTTTAGGTTCTTCAGCACCTGTCCAATTCTCCCCTTTGTGTTTTGGGGCCATTCTCCATTGAATTTAGTCGACTAGAGCACCATGGGCCATTTAACTTAAATGCTGGCACCAATTACACAGACGCACAAACTAATCTTGGCCTCACCATGACTGACTTTATCCCTTAGAAACTCATGATCCAGTGTTTTATAAGAATTGGAGCTATATATGTAACACACATGTCCCCTTCATTCTTCATCTTATTAAAAATGTCCCTCCAAAAAAGAAACTGAAACAAAATTAGAAAACATTAGAAACACTGTATTGTGTCGTTGCATAACAAGTTGAATTCTCTGCGGGATTACAGGCTTAGACCAAAATAACAAAAAGCAATGACAACAAATTAATCAAAATGTTAGAATGTTAATCTTCAAACAAATGGCGTGTTTATTACAGTAGGAGCCCACTTCATTCATTGTATCCACGGTGATTATAAGAATGCTTTATTTTAAGAAACAACCCCAAGACATAAAGAAGTTTCTGGTAATTTAAGGTAAAAGATGTGGCCTTAAAATGTGTTTCAACAACTCAAGACCTCTCAAAGGATGGCTCAGCATCCATGCGCACATAACACATTTACTTCTTCTGTCTAATTTTGTTGACATCGGAGGCGGGAGGCTGAGGATTCGCTTCAGTAGCGCGCTGCAGTAAACGTCAAATATAAAGGCATAGGGTTATACACGAGGCAAACCAGTCGATGCCTCTGTAGAATATCCACTGTACAGGGCAGTCTATAGTGTCGTCTTAAATCATCTGCCCCTTTTATAAAGAAGGCTGCCCTGGTCACCGCTGACCTTCAAAATAATGCCTGTCTGCGGGCCGCAACACAGCACAACTAATGACAGCAATAAAGCAAACCTTCCACATAGAATGGCACCATCACACACAAACGGCAAACGAGCTAAACGGACAAGTAAAACACATACTGAGCAATTGAAAGAGAACGAGATGCAACATTAAGCAGATCGATTTTAAAATTCTCAGAGTAACAGGCTGCTGTAAATCAAGCAAAAAAATGCACAGCCGCCATTTGTCATGTTTATGAGAGGGGAACAATATGGGTCTTATCGCCACCAGGGGGAGAGTGAGGGGGTGGGACACAACAAGGACACGGAAGGAACAGAGCCATATATCTCTGCAGACAGACATTGTATGTGCCCCAGACAAGCCCAGCCAAGCACACTCCAGTAATGGGAAAAGACCATGACAATCAATAGACATGATTTGATTTTGTTGTCAAACGATTAATAACTTTTGCTATGCATAAATACAATTAATCTGTAGAAAGACTGCACTCAACATTTTATAACTTTAATCTGATATACTTAACTGATGGCATTTTGTGACAATGACAAATGAAAATATTAACTCAAGAGTTTTAGTTTGACATTGTTCGAGCTTTTGATTAAACCTGTTATATACATATGCTGTATGTATTTACTGAATGATTAATGGGTATCGTTCTATGAGCTGTAACCTGTAGAGCGCTCACGAGACTCTCTGAAAATAGGTCCTTCCCTCACAGGCCAGCACACAAACCCAGACTGACGATCCCTGCAGGCGCTTTGGTGGCCTGCTGTGGTCAGTCGGAGATGTTAATTACCAGTGTGTCTCGTTAGTAAGATGTGCTTTACGCAGCGGTGGGCCCTAGCCAACCCACTGCTAACCTGCTCACCATTAAATCTCACCAATTACTCTGATCAGCGTGACGATGTGGAGCAGTTCTTTGTAAAGATTGTCTAATTAAAAAGACACATATGGCCTGGCATTTACCAATACAAGATGTGATCTGCCAAAAAAGGTTGATGTCCTGGGAAAAGGGCCTTTGGGAGGTTATAAAACATTACATCAAAAATAGTGGACATGACAGTGTAAAAACAACAACCGCTGACATAACAAAGCCATGGAGTGTTAGGAAAGGGTCATAAACTTAATGAGGTATCTAATAATTTAATGTATACATTTTATCAATAATAATTTACATACAAATTTACACAGTAACATTGGTAATATCCAACAGTAACATTAAAATAAACACTGAAGTAGACAAAAACAAACAAATAATACCCTGATATTAATTGATACTAACGCTAATATGGTGGAGACTGGAGACTGTGGAGATCAGGATGTGGGACATGTTTTACGATAATGCAGCAAGTTGTCCCAGTTTTGGAAAGGTAACGAAATGGAAAATATTTCTGTACGAGTTGCCAAAAACAGGTTTAATTCTATACTTGGGACATATAACAGGGAATGGAGTACCAAAGGCGTACATAAAAAAAGACCACTATTAGATAAAAATGTTCTTGGCAGCTTCAAAAAAAACACATAAATGGTATAAGGAATAGAATTTTTTGGACTCTCCATCTGAAAACTTTAATAACAATTGTAGGATTTGTAGGATGCTATTTTAAATGAGCATTTAAAGTAGCATCAAAAATTCTACAATTTTGCATGACCCAATTTTCTTTGGACCCAATATTTTCTGGATCCCTTGTCCCTTCTAACCATATAATCAATATGTAAATATGTTGCCATACCTCCCATGTGCATTAGGGCATGCATGTGACACATTTCAGAGATCGTGCTTTCTTTGTGAGCAGAGAAGCTGTCAGTTCAAAGTCTCTGTTGCTCATTTAAAAAGACTCTTCAAGAGAAGCATAAACAGGAGAAGTGAATGTAGAGGCTCATATACCATGCACTTTCACACAGAACTAAAGGTTATTCCAGGTGGGTGCGGGGCGAGGGATATTTTTTATTTATGGTCAGGGGCCTCGAGATAAAAAAGGCTGAGCTGAGAAAAAATGTACTGTAGTAGAGTTGATTTCAGCTTTTCTTCATACACAGTGACCACCATCTCTGTCTAATCACATAGAGGTGAATAATAAGTGGCTCTGGGCTCTAATCATAGCTCCTTTGTTAGGTGGAAGATGGAGAGGATAGGGAACTGCTTCTGAAGATGTGAACGATGAGATCAAAAGCGCCAAAAGCATCTGATCGAGTGTGATCGCGAGGGGAACGACTGGCATGGCAAGAGCAACATTTGTGTGCATCCATGTGCATAACAGCCTCATTTTTATTGCATGTGCGTCACTTCTGTATGTGCGAGGTAAGGTAAGGTAATCTTCAGATAATTTCCAAAAGGTAAAAACATGAATAAAAAAAGCTGGGGCAGATGGGCATAAAACCACTTCTTCGCCAACCACACTCGTGTTAAATTTAGCCCCCGTTCTGGCACAACAGCAGCTGTTTCACAGAGATGAGGTGGCGTGCACAAGAAGCAAGGCATCAAAGAGGAAATAATATGAGAGAGAATTTAGGGCCGAGACAGATCAAGGATGAGGAAAGCAGGAAGACGGTGAGGAGGCTATGACATCTCTTCTGTTGGGCGTGTTAAGGAATGGGCAGTAAAACAGGGGTTCAGTACGCAGAGTGAAATGGGCGGAGGGGAGGGATCGTGTAAACTCCACAGGGCAGTGCCTCTTCATCACTGTCTATCACCTCTGTTCCTGACACCTCAATATCAGAGCAAGCAAGGAGTGATGTACGCACTGAGAGAGGGAGTCTGACTCGGGATCAGCCAGCAGAGCCGCAGTGGGCATCAGCTTTGGGGGGATTTTACTGTATAGAAGGTGTGTGTGTGTGTGTGAACAGGTGTGTGTATGCCCCAAAGCTCTTTGTATTCCACTGACCTGCTCCACCCAGACTCCAGATCCCTCCTCAGGCGCCCACAGAATCATGGTCTTATCCATAGAAGCTGAAAGCAGACTGAGGTGCTGCTGTTGCTCACCTTCTGCATTAACAGACGAAATATGACACTACATGGCAAATACAAAGCATAGATCATTAAAATTTATAACATTTTATTATATAAGAAAAGTACACCTTAATTTGTACTACAATGAAGAAATTGCGATAATGCAGGAGAACAGTGCAAAAACAGCCCCATTTGAATAATTATAGTAACAGGCTAGTGTGCAGTGACAACCTACTCCATCGATCTTGACACAAAGACTTTTGACTCCTTGTGGTTGAATTTAAAATAAATAATAACAGACTATAGTGTTGTTAATATTCACTCGCCTACATTTTAATAAATAACTCCACAAGAAATCCAACGTGAAGCATACATCTCTCCATGTTTCCCATGAGAACTAATTAAAACTGCAACTTTTTACATCTGCATTTCCTTTTATGTGGCAGTGTGTCTGGCAGTTATTGCGGTTAGATTTTAAGTCAAACAGAGAGAAATCGTCTTGGATTTGCAGAGGGATGTTGAGGGGCTGTCTGAATCAGATACTACAGAACTGACTACTATTGAACATAGGACGTTATATGAAATGTTAAAACTGAAAAAATATGAGCGTTGTACCTTGGTAAAACGGAGGATGCCAATGGACTCCGTAAACCCAGTTCTCGTGGCCGGCAAGTACGGTCTCAAGAGACACAGCAAACTTTAAGGAAACATCTGTAGGAAGAAAAATAATGTTGCATCGTGCCCTAAAGATATAAGTGGATCGGGTCTGTTTTACTATGAGACAGATTGATGCAGGGTAATGAATAATGAATAGGGTAGGGTCAAGGCAAGGTTAAGGTATACTTGTACACTTGCAATGTGCTTTACAGGCTTGTTGAAGACCATAGTGGAAATTTGTGCATTTGAGCCATTCGTCAATGCCAGTGGGGCAACCTGTGAGGAGCAGTGGGTGACTGCAGCATAAAACCCGCAAAGACCATGTCCATATCTTGATCTAGGCTTGGCAAGGACCGCTGAGCTGGAGGATTATTTCTATGGGGCAGGTTTTAGTTTGATGAATGATCGATATAAAATGGTGGATACAATCCCCCAAATATTTAGGATTATTTTATGCTCCTAAACACTGGGCTAATTGTCACATATTTCATACATAGTTGTGTTGGAAAAGAGCACTCACCATTCTTATTCACTTCAAAAATGTCCTCTTTCATTTTGATAATGGTGGGATCATCGTCTGTGTGGGCGTTCGTCCCAGACTTGGCACAGAGCCTCCACACTCTGATGAGACAGTCCTGTGAACAGCTGGCTAATAACAGCTCCCCACCTGAACCAGAACAAAAGGCGCTTAATACGTCACACAAGTAAGATGCTAACAATGACAACTTATAAATAGCTAACATACTCCAACTTTCTGCCTGTTCTGAAAATTGATTGACAAACCTCTTCATCCTAAAATGAGTATGCAGTTAAAGGTCCCATATTACACCATTTTATAATCTATGTTATAATGTTATTTCCTCATCAAAAACATACTTGGAGTTGAGTTTTGCTTCATTGACACATGTTTAAAACATTGTCAATTGTCAATTTATTTTGACAATAGATTACTCAAATAGTATCCTACTCAAAATACAGCATGGATGGACTCAGACCAGTTTTACAAGATGTTTTTAAAATTTGATTTAAAATAACATCTCTCTGTATGAGTAAAAGAGCAGAAGCCCAGCCCAGTTCTTAAACAATAGTCCTATTTCTGATTCTTAATTATATTTAGCATTTTACCATCGGCCCTGTAATCTGCCAGACTCTTGCCGGGATAAATGTGGGCATTAAAAAAGTGCTGCAGCTTCTTTTCATCATCAATTAAGCTTTGAGTGGAGAAGTAGGAGATCATTGAGTGCAAACTGTGGCACTGGTGATAGTAGTGAAGATTTGTTTCTCTACTTGCTTTTAAGAATATTAAAAACACACTTTATATGTCTTAAGAATTACTCCACTCAAGCAGAACATTATAACAATTTACCATGCAATATTAGGCAGTTTTTGTCCATATCTCCAAATCTGTGCCTCTTTACAGACGTTTCAGTGTGGTCGATGCGATGAACACAAGACATTCCCAAACACTATATTCTGGTGACAGGATGAAGCTGCACAACCAGCTTAAGGGCAGCATGTTAAGCGGTTGGGTACACAGAGCTATTTAACCCAGGTGGTCATAATGTTATGTCTGGTTTGTAAATATAAAAAGGTCAAATTGTATCAAATTTCCTGCATTCTGTTAAATACGGCTTATCGTTTAAGAGCCAGGTGTTGGGAATAATGTGTGAAAACCTATATAATTGTATAATTTTAAGTAGTTTGACCACCACCTGCTTCTAAAATGACTTTGAAAACAAATGGAAAAAACAGTAAATAGCAATGGGCTGCGTACTATGTGACAGCTTTAATGAACCACACTACAGTGTTCCAATTTGCCATCTGCAGACACAAAAGAACAGTGTGATTTGTTTAAGTACCATCACCGTGGAGGGAGGGATCTGTCACTAGTGGGACTTTTCATGTAAACAAGTGTGTCTCTGCTTTGCTTGTGGATTAGCAGTGTGAAGTGGGCCCTGGACTGAAAGTGGGTAGAGACACTGGTGGAGATGGCGGTTTAAGGAGATGAAACAGCTTTTATGAATCCAGCATTAATGCAGAGCAGTAATGAAGCGCACTTGAAGAGAGGTGCACAATTACACAGGCTAAACGCTTACATCAGTAATTACTGTGTAAAATCTGGCAGCACAACAGAACTGAGATTTCATACAGCATTTTCGGATAGTTCTTACATATGGAGGTCTTTCTTAGTTATGCATTTTCTGTAGCATGAACACAAAAACATGTTACAAAAAGAGGGACATGTAAAGAAAAATGACTGAAATAAAGTCAAATTTAAAAAACTGAGGCCAAAATTGTGAACTGAACCACACCAATTATTTATTCCCATCCCTAACAGTTAGTCTTGTAAACATATCCATATGTTATATAATTATGCGAGGTAGAGTACAGAATGTTTTTAAAAGCCTCTAGATGATAATTGCAAATGCTCTTACCTAAAGAGGTCCATGCCAGGCCACGAACCCAGTCTTCGTGTCCTTGCAAGGTCAGGGCCTTTTGGATTTCCTTAAAGCATTGCAGATTTAATGTAAGTGAATGTTTAAGCACAGAATTATAATGATCAGTACCAAGTGAGTTCCAAGTGCTTACCTTTTCATGGTTGAGTACATACAGATGAACCCGAGAGTCATCACCCCCACATGCCAGGACGGGAACTGTAAAAAATGACATGTCAAGAGTGTCATGAGCGTGCTGCATATTAACATCATAGTAGAGGTTCATAAACAGGACTGAAGGAGAGGCACACCATCAAACTGACATAAGCTATGTAAAGTAGAAGGGCAATGTGACATAAGTCATTTCAAAAGCGCAGTGGATTTGAATACGACACTCAGTTAAGCAGCGAGGCAGGGATGACATGAGAGGAGGAGATGTGTAATGCTGCATCTGTGCATGGACATCTTTAGCTTACCTCCGCTGCCAGGCAACAGCGCCAGAGACACATCCATCATGAAGCCACTGTCAAACGATAAGGTTTGGAGGCACTCAGCTGAAGACACACAAGCACAAGAAAATGATACCTCACATCATGTTCTCTACATAATGTTACATGAATGAATAATATCTACAACTCCTCCTTAAAAGGCATGTTATTCTTACACTTGAAGTGAACCTTCTGATGGCGTTACATTTCACAATACAACCCCACTTTTCAAATACTGCAGGTAAAAAGGCATAAATAATGTGCTTCTACTTAAATTTAGGACTGACTTGCACTGCTCTGTAAAACAGACAGACTGAGAATAAATAAGACACATGCTGTTCTACTCAGCAGCCACTAGATGGCATACAGCACATTGAACTATACACTACAAATAGATTGTGACACGTGTATGTCTTTGATTAAAGTGTCTACACAGATGGCAAATAATAACAATAATCATATGTAAAATATCTGTTACCATTCTTATCTTCACTGCAGAGCCACAGACGGACCGTGGAGTCTGAGGCTGCAGAGGCCACCAGGATCTGGGATTCATGCAGGTATATCCCATCCACAGAAGAAACAGGAGCAGTGTGACCAGTACACTCTGCCGACCGAATGAACTAGAAACAATAATCATTTGTTTACATAAAAAATAATTATAAAAATAAAGAAACTAAAGTCTTTAGTAAAGAGGAACAACTTACAATGTCATTTTGTGCTTCCCAAACAAAGACTCGATTGTCTGATCCTGCAGAAACCAAATGCTGTTCTAGGCCTGTTCAGAACAAAAACAAAAAAAAATAAAATATGCTACATGCTGAACTTCGCACTTAGACTAAATATGCAATAAATATTTTTGCTAAAGTCAGACATTTATTCTGCTAAAATTAAATCTTGAAAATTGCAGTGACAAGCTGCAAGCTTTTGAAAAAAGCAGAAGAAAATAGAGCCAATTCATTACTTTGTGAGAGGTCTGCTACCAAAGAAGGTGTCGCTGAAAAATGAACTTATTTAGCTTAACTTTACTTATTTAGAATGTACCTCAATAGGAAAAAAAGGTTAATAAGTCTCCTTTTGTTGGAACATAAGTTAGTGCCAAAAGGTATGTGGTATAAGGTATAAACCAGGCCAAACAAGCAATATGATGCCAGAGAGATGGATGCTGATATCTGTCAGTTTAACTTATACTTATTGATGATGACTAGTCTACACTGCCCATAATAACTCAGGTTCCTCCCAGGTTCACCAAAAGCTCTGGGTCCAGTGCACAGATGCTCCAAAGACACAGATGAGAAGAACATTCATCACTTAACACTTACCACAGTCAGGTCTGCGTATCCACTGCACTGCATTGACTCTGCCTGTGTGTCCATTGAGCAAAGCAACGACTGTTCTCTCCTGGGGCAAAGAAAAGATGATGCCATTTAGTAAGTAATGCAGAAGGAGTTAAAATGCAATGTATGCAATGGCCACAGTTACATCAGCCGCACACACTAGAGACAACTGCAGGCAAAACCAACACATGTCGTACCTGGGGATTATACAGAGCCACTGAATTACATGTCCCAAATGCCACAGTCCCTCCCGCGCCCCAAGAAACCACATGAGGAGTCCTGTTTGCACAACAAGCTACATGGCATGTTTCAAACACGGGAGGCGCCATGTTGATAACTGTGTGGTGTTGCAGCAAATCGGGTTATAGCTACAAAATGTGACTGTAGTTCCGCTGTAACAAATTTCATGTCTTTTATACAACACGATGTATTTTCTTCCAAATGAATACATATATATAATAAACATATAAACATCATTATTTATTTGAATCCCCCAATTGAAATCAAAATGTCCTTTAATGTGCTTTATCAAGACCTGAAATATGGTGCAATAATTAGAAATTCCACTAGAGGGAGATATTTGACCATAAATCTTCACCAAGGTCTTCTGACTACAAGAGAGATCTAAGTATACCTATGATATTAAATCTTCTTTGAAATGAATATATAGAATGATAAGGAAAGAAGTACAAAAATACAAATGTAGGTCTTCTCTAAAGCAGTCTTTCATAGCGTAACAGTTAATGAAAATGGTATATCAGCAGTCTTAGCTGTTTTATGTCTAATAAAAGATGAGTAGTGGGTGATGACTCTACGGTGCAGTCCTCTGCTGAGAGTGGCAGCACACACACTGCTGTGTCACTGTGTATTATGCCCTTGTGGAGTGTTGACTGGAGGTGACTGGTCGCAGCTGAACTAGCTGCCAGCCACACAGCCTGATGCTTAAAAAAGCCTTCAGGTCACTTGGATTTCAAAGGTTGACAATACAGTTTTGTCATAAAGAGTTTCAAGCAGTCAGTTGATTTGGGGAGGAGAGGGAAGTGGGAAATTCATCTCTGAACTCTAGAGACAATGTGATAAATGTCAATGTACCAAAGACAGATAGTGCCAAATAAAATGGGAGCGTGTGACTAGAGAGGGGGAGTGTGTCAGCTTGATCGCTAGTGTCCAGTCTGTATGTGACAAAGACGTAAGCAGAGCACTGTCACCAGGATTTTGACAGAAAATAAAGAGTGCTGGTCCCTCTATTCTTGTCCCTCTTTCTTCTGTCTCCAAAGGTTTAGACAGACTTAGCAGAAGGAGATGACCTCTCTCCTGAGGATGCCCATGCATCTACAGCTCTGCTCATAAGTGGCAGCTAAACCTGGATCACAGCCAAACAGCTGCATTACTGAATACCCCCCCCAGGTTATTTTGATCTCATACATTATGAGATGAGAGATCTTCATCTCTGTTAATCTGCAGGTCATGTAGGGACACCACTAAATGAATAAAATCATCTGTTTTCTGTATACTGCAGAATATGCCTCTGTATATATTAATGTGATAACATTTTTTTAGCTATTGTTATAAAGAAATCATTTGACCCTAAAGGAACTGAGGTGCACTTTCTATATTATCTCAACTGATCAAACAGCAGGGGCACAACTAAACATAGTTTCATTAAGTTTTGGCATTGTTTGAAGATACTAACAACAAAAGAAGAAGAGAAAAAGAAAAGGCAAAGCCAAGGTAAAGTGTTTGTGTGTGCCACTTTACTCCTGCCTGCTTTTGTTTACAACGAATCAAATTAGCCTTGTCCCTGAGGGTGCCACTTGGCAGTAAATTACAGACAGATGATCTGCTGTTTATTCAGCAGCTTTGATTCTGAATGTAAACCCACATTTCTCTTCACTTTGAGTTATTGAGAAGAATGTCTATGAATGTCTATGAATCCATATGTCGAAGCCTATATTCGGCTCCTCATCCTTAATAGACCAGGACAGTGGAAACTATCCTGTACCTGGACCTTACATACCAAACATTATGAAGTTTATATACCCCCAACTTTCTTTTTAGTTTCACATGGTTGAAAAGCCTCCTTAGTTCTTCCTTTGAATTCAAACATTCAATCTACTTATCATTATAAGTGTGTGTGCTCATTTGATGTTTCACAGCGTTCAAAATCACTTTTTTAAGCTCAGCAGTTCTGGTCCCAAAAGCCATGGAGCTAGGAGCAAAGATGAACGAAATAGAGAAAAGGCAGAAGGGAAAGTCAGCACTTCTATAGCGCACACACCAAGAGAGTGGGGCAGATGTTAGCGCTGTGCATAAGCTTCTGTGGATGTGCACATGAAGAGACACAAGGGGAGCTTCCTGAGTGGAGTTTAGATTTGGGAAAAATGTACAGTCTGAATTATATTGCAGATACTGAAGAAAATGTTGATTATACGAGGAAAAATTAGGTCTGAATGTGAGTACAGATCAAATTCAAAATAGTCTACATTAGGATGCTTGGATAATAACTCATTATACAATGAGTTGAAGAACTAAAACAGTCCTTGAAATCACTGCACTAAAACATAACACAAGTTAGTGAGAAAGTGATGTGTTTGAATTAGATGGAAACACTGTAATTTTCACAGGTTATTTATTTATTTATTTATTTATTTTTAAATAGACTGAGGCAAAGTGAAAAATTTGATCAGATGAGGGATAAGACAAAAGCTGTGGTAAATAACCTATAATGCAGGAAACCCATTGATTATGATAAAACGTGCTGATTTTTCTTTATCACGAATTCAATTTCTTCCTTTGGTCAGACTCAGCAGTGCGTCTGTGTATGCTTAATACAAAGTACTGATTTCCTGTACAGTGATGCACTCTGTGTGAGTGAGGGCCTTTACAAACAAGCAGGAGTAGTCTAAAGCATGGCTCTAGGGTTTTAAATAAATACTGTTCGGGTGTAAGGACAACACTCACACACTGCCATTGTCTTGAATGCTGACACTGCTAACCACAATAGCGATAAAGCAGGAAGCATCAGCATCACTGGTACAGTGCACATAAGCCATGTGTGTGTTGTATGAAATGCTACTCACCGATCACTGTCCAGTGGCTGCTCTTTTAAAAGTTGGAAATAGCCACTGAAGCCACTTGAGGTTAGAGAAAACTTGGCAGCGAGTGGGTTAGATGACAAAGAAGTATGGAGTCTCTTCACAGGCAGATAATAGAACAAGCTGCAACGTGATCATTCTGAAAAAAAAAAAAAAAGTTAGTCATTGACTTTGAAGATGAACTGTGCAAGTTAGACTGAGAAATTCAGTACCCCAACATCCTGTAGACTTGGATTTTCAGTTTGAGGATAACAGTTGTGGAACCTGTTTCCTGGATGCTTCAGTCAGTCCTGATTTCCAAATTCTCTATAAGTCTTCATGTAACACCTAATTAAAACCATAAAAGCTCATTAGTCAGGCGCATTAACTGTCTAATCAACAACATGTATATATTTAAGTGTGATCTTAAAACTTTTTGTATTTTATTTGGGATTTATACAATTCACGCATCCAGGTGACAAAAAGTGAAAAAGAATACAAAACTACAAGAACACATTCTTGCACTGGCTGTAGCTTCTACCTTTTCATTTCCATTCGTCAAAGACAATAGGGATTTGTTGGATCTTCTTATGTAAAAGAAAAATAACCTCACCAAAGAGCCAACCAGCCAGGAGTCATAATGTGTGAATTGTGATTAATGATGAAATGTGTTTTTCTCCTGACTTCATCCAGGCTAAACAGCTTGGAGAGCTGAGGCGCACACGCGCAGCCTGGACAATGTTGTGGTGAGATGTGGTGAGCTGTGGTGAGTTGTGCGGTTGTCCACAGCGGTGTGCTGCAGTCCGCTTTCAGCCGGAGTTGAGTAAACTCCATGGACATTAGCGGGCGCAGTCTCCTCACCACCGACAGTCTGGATCCAAGCAGCGTGCGTGCGCGTAAAGAGACACTCCAGAAACCACAGTGTAACCGAGTGCGAAACCCTCCGAGTGTTTTAGTAAGTCTGCCACTCCAGCCTGCAGCACAGGAGCGAGGAGCAGCTCACAGAGAAGTGGAAGGCTGCTGTGCATTGTTTGAGGCACAGAGAGCTCGGCGGGAATGGCTTCATCTCCGTGCGGAAACACAAACTTTGATTCCGGACTGGAAATCAAAACTCGCTCGGTAGAACAGACGCTTATCCCGCTTGTATCTCAGGTAAGTGACAACTGAATAAAACAAGACATGTTAAAGCAGCGTGTGTTTGCGCACATTTTAGACTGGCTCGTTTTCACAGCAGCAGCCCGGGGCTAACTTTCTGTGTTTACCTGTTTGCAAAGTGTGCGCTCTCCAGGAGCGGGCACGTCCCACGTTTGCGCAGTTACTGTTTAACATAACAGTAGTGCAAGTGTTTATTGCAAACATTAATGCTTTCTGTCTAATGTGGCACCAAAACCGAAGCTAGTTCATAAAACTAGGCTGTTTTCATTTGGACGTGCACGGAGCTGGGAGGCTCTGCCGTATGAAGGTAAAACATGGCAACTGGAAAATGTAATTCTTATGTCTTACATTTTACATTTTACATTTGACACACACCTTTTACGCATAGTGACGCCTAAAAGTTTCCCAGAAGTCTCCATTATAAGCCATGCAGAGTCCACTCCCACTTCTCTAAATGAGCCACTTTGAGGCACGTGTTTTGTTTTCCAATAAACAGTAGGAAATGAGAGAGAGCCTCTTAAAGCCACTGGACTCTTTCAACAACTCAAACCCCACTCACCATGTTAAGCGTGGCATCTAGACCAAGTGCTGATGGGAGCAAGAGGCCTAGAGTAAATGAGACCTCACCTCAGAGTGTTATTGACAGGGCATAATGGTGAACACTAACACACCCTAAAAGTGTCAAGTGCTTTAAAAGTGTTCTATGCATAATTTTAACTTTTGTTGCAAAGAACATGGGCTCTCATCCTACTGCAGTCAGCACTATGATAGGAGAATGCAGTGTATACAGTTACTGCATTCAGCACATCCAGTGTTGAATTGTGGGCCTCAAGGACAGTCTATTCTAACTTTTATTCTCTCACGGTGAGGCAAGAAGTCCCCATAGCAACAGAGCTCTGCAATGCTGAAATAACCATTACCAAATACTGCAAAATACCCAATTTTTCCTCTCATTAGGCCTATATTGTTTTCTGTTCATTACACTGACTTATTTGGATAGAGTTTCTCTGGTTATTTGATTTATAGGATGGGGTGTGGCAGCATAACAGGCCGATTAAAAAGGAACATGCAATTGTGGTTACGCTCTTGTGCATACATACAAAAGAAGTGTTTGTACAATGGCATGAACTCAATATTACATAGCACACAATACAAAGCTGTTCTCTCTGTTTAACACCTCATTTATTACTTCTATTTGAATATTTGTCTCACATATGGCTATCACACTAGTATAATTACTGTCAGTGAGACCAGTTTTAATATATGGCATTCATTTTGAGTGTGTATTGTTAAGTCGTTGGGGTCATTGTCAAGAGGAAATGAAATCAGAATCGGTGTGTAAAATGGAGTTTGATAAAGTATCTAGTCGTCTTGAGTCTCCTTCTATATTTGCTTCAGTATGACGTTGATATCGCCGGGCCTTTGTTATCAGCTGCACTCCCACCACCAGCCTGGTAATTATAGGCTTTGGAGTCTCCCTGTCTTTAGCCACACACACACAGCCAAGCAAGACAGTCCACTCTGCATTCAGGCTAGCTCCAGTGCTTCACCTGTTTTGTTATTTCTTTAACTTTTGGACTGTTTATCAGAAGAAGCAACAAAAAAGATGAGTTATTCGGCACTTTCATCCATTCATGTGGCTTGAAAGCAGGGTTGCCAGACTTTCAAAGAGCAACAAACGAAAAAGAGTTTGAAAAAAATGTCCAAACAAGCTCCGCAAGACCCACAAAAATAAGTCATTTATGTGTTGCCATGGAAAGAGTGCTAATGAGATGTGCATGTATTTAATCACATTTTTAACATATTTTACAAGTTGTTATCAGTCATTACCAGATCAATTTACATGAAACAGAATTGAAAACGGCTAAAACCACTTATTTTATGTCCAAAAAAACGCAACTGGCATAACAATTTGCAAGCAACTTTCCAAAATAAGAAACCCAAAATAGCCATAAAGAAGCAGACTTGGCAACTCGGCTTGAAACTTCAACAGAAGCTTAATGTGCTGTAATTTCACACCTTCTCTTCATGAAGAACAATTTCCATACCAATAGGACAGCAGTGTGAGGGAATGGCTAGGAGAATGATTTACTATGGGCGGTCACAATGCATTAGATATCACATGGAGAAAGGGGAAACTAATGCTAAACTGTTAACTGTTGAGCGCCTTGTGATGTGGTTTGTGGCCAGACTGAGAACAATTAGGAAGATTTCTGTTTGAAGCAGTGATTAGTGTCATTGGAGAGGCTCTTGGGGTTATGGTGTCCGGAAGAGACGGGCACGGTGGTCTTGAAGTGAAAATATTCATTTTTTTCATTGTCTTTGATCACATCACTGCTCACACATTTTTCTGACACTTGAATTGTGAAAGTAAAGATTCATGATTTCCTAGTGGGACTAATCCTGAAGTTTCTTGGCTATAATTGGGCTCAAGAATCCATCCACTGTCCACTGTTGTTAGTGATGACAGAGTTTGTCAAGCTTCCAGGCCTTCTGTCGAGCTTGTATTTCTGCATCCTATTACTGTGTTGAAGTGAAGTAAAAAGATTGAGCTGGTGCTAATTTTACCCAAAGACCGGATAAAATGTGCTTATTTTTTTATTTAAGCCAAAGCCCAACAACAGCATTGAGAATGTGCTTTTTATAAAACAGCTGAACAACAAAACAGCTCATTAAGCACAGACTGTACTTAACAGCAGATACATTAAGATCAGTCAATTTTCTGTTCTATTTGCGAATATAATAAAGGCGCAATCATAGAGGCAAAATTAAGTCAGAAACCGTTTTTCAAGCAATTTATCAGAGAAGATTCATATCTACTTTATACTTCATAGATTTATATGAAATTACCATTATTCAAGTCATGAATAAGTATGTATCAATTATGTTTATATTGTGTGCCAAGATGGTTTTGTACCTTAAAAGTTTATTTAAGAATAAGAGGAGCAATCGTTTTTTGGTAACTTTTGTCACACTGGGTAGTCAGGACAGATATCTGGTCAATCGGCTCAGTGCCATACTGGATATATTGAACAGTTTCCCATGGGCTTACATCAAGCAGAGAAGTTAACATCTCTAAATCACTGATTTAATAATACTCATATTTGAAGCAATCAATGCATTATTTCCTTTGAAGTTCAGTAAAATGATAAATGATCACATTTTTATACAGTGCTTTTCCACCTTTGAGGCACTCAAAGCACTTTATATCAAGGAAGCACTCACCCATTCACACACCAGTGTATGCACAGACTGGGGGAGAGGTGGGTTAAGTGTTTTGCTCAAGAACACAAAGTATTCATCTGTTGGAGCTGAAATTGCACCACCAACCTATCGGTCAGTGGATCTGACCACTCTATCAGTGATTTATGTCAAGAGCGGGTTTCGAACCAGCAACCTTCAAATCCGTGGATAAACACTCTAACTGAGCTACTGTCACCCCCAGTTTATGTTTGTTGGCACAGCCAACTACAGGCAAAATGATGCCAGGTCATTAGTCAGTGAAAAAACAATAGTAGTTGCGCATTAGCAGTCGGCTACTTGTCTTTATTGCATTAGTGGTATTTGTGTGTGTAAGACTGGAGTAATAGTAATTGTATTAGGTGTTAAAATTAGCGACTTATACATTTGTTCTTGTAAATTATATTGTCACTGAATACAAGAGGTGTAATCCCTCATTTGTCCACGACTGAGTGACCTCTGCAACCTTTTCTAACTTTTGAATACTCCCCCCGTGTGATTATACTGTACAAGCTCCAAGTCTATGTCATGTGCACCTCTGTCTTCTTCTGCAGTGACATGACAAACGCCTGCTAGTACAGCTGTTTTTTATAGCAGACAAAGAGGTATGACTGTTGCCACCAGTTCTCACAGATCTGCTCCTCCAGCCCTGTGATGATAATGAAGACAAATGCTTCCTGATACCAAGGTGAAGCCACACGAGGATAGCGCCAAATCATGTAGTGAGACATGGGAAAAGGAGACATATTCTTACATAATGTAGTACTTATTTCTTACTAGTGACATATCTTTTGTAGATTTTATTTCATCTGTGGAAATGGGAGGGTGCTGTTGAAAAGGTGATGACACTAAGACTGAACCAGACTACCCTTTTCAGCACTTAAGCTAAGTTGCTTACCCTTGAAGTGTCTCCAACAAGTGCCTCCTTAATACCATTATGGGGAGTTTTTCATTCACCATTTATCAGTCCCAATTCACAAGCCTCACGGAGATGAAGAATAGTTTATTATGAATGAGGATTTGAATTCACCATCGTATACAACAGTGAACAAGGCCATGCTATCAAATAAAAGAGACGTAATACCCTTTAACCCTCAGCATTCTCTTGTTAAGTGGCTGCATTAGTCAGTTAAACTTCGTCAAATTAGAGGCAGCGGATCTGGCTTTGATGATGACTCCCTCGCGTTTCCTCTTGCTCTGATCTTTCCTTCTCACTCTCTCTCTCTTACGCACATGGATACTACATAAACACCTCTGCCTGGGACTGCATGACCACTGCTTGTCTTTAATCCTCCCTCTCGCGCTTTTCTCGCTATTGCTATCAAGGGAGCCATTACAGTTTGCTGTTCCTTTTAAGTGCCGATAAAAGGGTCTGTCTCACATGTCAATCCATTGACCCCTTCCCTGGCTAATATACTTCCAGATGAAAAAAACATGTCTGTCTATGAGGAGTGGGAAAAAGGCTATCTTACCCTCTCTGTTTAACGTATTCATAGGCGTAGTAGCTAATAGTGATAAAGCTTTTAATTGTTTCAGAGAGAACTAGGAGATGTATTGGAATAGCTGCCTAGGCTGATAAGGTATTGATTTAGCTTCACTTCTATTATTGCACTGTCCAAATGTGGTATTAACAGCGGCTACATTTCTCAAAAGTTCCCATTTGGTGTCAGATGGAGATGGGAGGCCATTTCAGGGGCTTCAGGGCAAAGTAATCAGTTTATTAAAGGCTTGGCTCGTCCGGATTTCACTCACAAACCTGCAGGTATATAATTTTTTTTGCAACCTGTAATTTTAGGGCATAATCTTTCCTTTATATTTGTGCTGTGGGGAAAATGAGGCTGTATACAGTAGCAGTCTGTCTTTGAGCTCCTGTACATGAATCACACAGAGGGGCATTACAGGGTTTAAATTCTCCGTAAGTATCAGGTGGCTGCTTGGCCCGTTGCAAGCTTGTACAGTATATTCATAGTACTTTAGTCGTGAGATGGAGATATGATGAGCACATGTGTCCGCAGTGAGAAAACATGTATCTCTGAGTACCACTGCTTTTTTTGTTTAATTTTATAAGAAGGTATTGATTTTTGGATCTTTATTCTTTATGTATTCTTTTTTATTTTAGTTTGCAAACATCAATATTTACAACGTGAAGTGCATATTTACAAAAGTGAGGGAAACATGGGATGCAGGAAAGGTACTAAACAACACAGCAGGAGAGATAATAATGATGATAATAATGGAAACATAAAAAAATACTCATAATAAACACACCCATATACACAAATACGCACATGAATATATCCATAGAACAGTGAATAATCTATAAATGTGTTCTGCTGATCTGTGGGTCGCTCAGCAAAGCCACCCGGAGCCAGCCCGCCCCAGTACACCCAAGGCCCACCCGGGGATGAGACTCCACAACTTGTTCATCCTATCTTGTGCTCTGTCCCATTTCCCATTTGTTTCTTAAGTAAGTGCGTATTGCATGAAAATAAGGCTTCTGCTTACCCTTGCTTTGTCTGTGTCTGCTTTTTCTTCTTTTTGTTATGTTTATTCCAGTTGGAAAACTTGAAGCCAAAAGGGAGATTTAATTGTTGTTTCGTTGTTTGCTTGGGGGGAAAAACATCATTACATTCTTGCCAATTATAAAATGTATGTGTCATGAGTGCCACTTTAATAAGGGACTTAATTACTGGTTGTAAAAGATGATGTGGCTGTGAAAAATAAGGGAAAGCAACAATGGCACAAGAAGTGTGTAAAATGCTCGTTTGGCTCATGTCTAAAGATATATTTAAGATGTATTCTACACATTTCCACAGGAGAATTCATATTGTTTTCACCACCTTAACTTGCCACCTGCAAAGCAATCAGCCGGTGTTTGTATGAGCGCCGTCCCACCAGTAAATATTGTCCGCCTAAGGGAGACGGATGACCATGAGTGCACAGTCCATTTCCTCTGATATCGCATGCATCTCCCTGTTTTCTATTGGCCGAGGTATCATGCGGCGTATCCATATTGTGTTCTGCCTGGACAACTACAGGTAAACAGATGACAGGCTGTTATTTGGATGCCATTGGGGGGGTGATGTGTGTCTTTTGGTTCAAAGTGGAGTGATCATTACAGGACAGTTGTTCCCAGCGTGGGGGCCGTGTAGGTGCAAAACTCTACCCGATTTAATTAAAAGTGTTGACCCTAGACTGTACAAAGAAGTGTCACCCATAGCTCATCGAGGCTAGCAGTTATAGTATCATAGCAACCAAAGAGCCAATCAAGAGCCAGGCTATTGATGGTAAAGCCCCTTCCCGCCCGCACTATTGGTTTAGCAGGGAGATTTATGGACACTATAGCAAAGTAAAAATACCAGGATCATGTAGAGTGGATGAATATGAACATTTTAAAATCAAAATGACAAGACTCACTGAAGCAGTTAAAGAGAAAGGGGTGATGGTTTTTCAATAGAAAGTGAATGGGAGCCAGAGTCGGTAGAGCCAGAAGCGGGTTAGCTTTTTATATACAGTCTATGGAAAGATTTATCTGCTGTTAAATTTAAACTCCCTCATGAAATGGATTAAGCAATTATTTGATTTTTAAGGATCTGGCTGATACATTTCAACATCTTATTTTTTTAAATGAACGACTTACTTTTTTCATCTGCGTTTTAATTTCAGAAATAAAAAAAACTCTATAATCTGTGCACCTATGCTCCCTCTGAACATGCCGGGCTTCTCAAAGTTTCCAGGATCAGTGCAGAAGTAGCCTTTATGTGTATTCATCTTTATTTAATCTCGGCTTTGGGCTTAGTCATGTTTGATTTCATTTTAATGCACCTCTCTCTATTTTGTCATAATCTTCCCTTTTGTTATCCTTTCCTCATAACATCAGAACTCAGCACTTTGTTTTCATGAGTTCTCTTCCTCACTTCTTGATTGACTTTATAACAAACAGTCATCTCCCAATGCTTCTTCCAAATCCCCCCTCTTGTTCTGCTCGCTCTAGAGGAATCCTCCAGTCTGTCTTGTATGTGTTAATTGCTTTCCTGAAGTGTCTTTGAACTTGGTGCCTTTCGATAATGAGTTCTTTTAAGGAGACGAGGTTGACGTGAGCAAATGAAGAAACTGAAGGACAGAGGGACACAGAATACCAAACTTTTCCTTATCATTTAGAGCTTTAATAGTAAGTAATTTCAATTTGCAGTGTCTCTCTAACCTTCAAATAACAGTGTGGATAATACACGTGCAGCTGTGCAAATTTGTATATCCATTTTCCAAGTCTGTGCTCAATGGAGTGAAATGTGTTATGTTTATAAAGTTGGTTTTGTGTTGTTTCTTCTTAAAGGGCCCATGTTACGCTATTTTCTGATCTATGTTATAATGTTGTTTCCTCATCACAAACAGACCTTCAGTTGTGTTTTGTGTGAATGAAACAAAACACAACTCCAGGTCTGTTTTTGAGGAGGTAATGACATTATAACATAGATCAGAAAATAGCCCTTTTTTTGCGTAATACAGGACCTTTAAACAATCAATGCAATGAAATGATCCAAATGTCTTTCTGTTGGCTTTACCAGAAATGTCCAAGAGATATTAAGACTTTAATTAGGCTATAATTCCTTTTGTATTCAACAGGTATCAGCTATAAATGTGTGCAGCGTTGAAACAATTTGAACCTAATCAGTTCAGTTCATCTTGTTTATTTGAGCTGTTTCTAGTAAGAGAGAAAAACAAAAATCAATTATATGCACATAAGCAGTGCCAGATAGTCCTCAAAAGGAATAAGCAGAAGTATAAATACTTGTGAGCTTACTCCTATACGATAATCCGTGTGCGCCCTTAGACCTCATATGTGTTCAAGTAGGACTATAAACTGCTGTTATAGACCTGGTCATGCTCCATGCTTGACTTTATGATATGTGTGGAGGGTGTTGGCTGCTTGAGTATCGGTATGTGAGATGCTTTGGCGCCTTGTTTGTATGCCTTCCGCCTTCCTGCTGTTTCTCTGCCCAATTTCCTCATTTTGTTTTCCTGTCACACACCTTAGCCTCTGCTTTCTTCAGCTTCTGCTTAGGATTGCGTCTCTGCGGCCCATGGGTTCCTCACTTTTAATCTCTACCCCTCCAGAGAGTCCGTGTCCCTGTATCACCTCATTAATTATGCACGATGTTGAAAAACTAGCCACGGGCGAAAGGTAACACATAGCTCAGCCCTATACCTCGGCTTCTCAGTGCATTTTTGGCTTTCCTTTATAGTGTAAACTGAGCCTCTACTCAGCACTGCCCCATTCTGAAACAAGAACATCTTGTAAGGGCCAGTCGTGTTCTGTGACAGCGGACTCCCAGTGAAAAAGAGCGATATTCTTACAGCCTTTTGTCTGCTACATATCTCCAGGGAAAATGTGCCAGGAGACAGGACATTATGAAACTGCTAGTACCTTCTACCTAGTATCTGGATAATAATGACAACACATAAATTAAATAAAATATTGAAAGCAACTTCTATTTTCAGTTTTTGAGGCATAACTTTGACCATAGACCAACCAGCTTGGTCCCATGCCTGGCATACAAGTATCTAATATAAATACTATACCTAAAATGTACAGGCAAAAATGTACATGAATGGACGTATATACTGAGGAAAGAGGAAAAATGTACATGAATTGGACTTGTATACTGAGGAAAGAGCATTACATCAACATTTCAGGGAGACTTGTTTGCTCCCTACAAGTACACAACTTTCTTCAGTGACATGAATTGGTTGGTTACGAGGGTCTGTCAGATATATGCCTTTGGTGGATGGGAATGGTTCCAGTCTGTGTTTCTAGATGAATGGATCTGGTGGGTGACAGCTGGGAGACAGTCAGCCGGGCACCGCTGCCCAGTGTGAATTAGCCACAGTGCCATCTAGGGATATCATAATATTTAATTTTTGAGTTAGGATAATTGTAATAAAAAATATTGCAATTATTCACTATTATTGACAAAAAAAAAACAACCTCTAAATGTTGTATTTGTTATTTCTATTGTATGGGCTATATTATTTTTAATTAAAATATGATATCACAATGAGTGAAATAATAGTCCTTAGTATTTTATAGCTCAATGATAATAATAAGCGCATGCTCAATGTGTGCGACTCATGTTGTGCTCTTCGTTGCATCTTCAGAGACATTTCTGCGGTATACCATAGGTTAAAACCCGTACAATTAACCTACCCTGACCGTAAATATTTTCAGTAAGTGAAAAAACAGTTAATGTTGACATCCCTAGTGCCATCCCCTATAAATAAGAGAAAGTCACTCATCTACTATAAATATAGACCATCTTGCTTTTGAATATAAACAGATGTATCAAATTAAATGGGATGTGAGCCTCTGGTAATATTAATAGTTGTGTAACTACTGTAGATAACTGCCAAATTTCTGTTACCAGTACCCCACTGATTCATTTCTGCCATACCTTCATATCTGACATATGACAGTGCAAAAGGCAAAGCTGTGGTGCAGGGTAAAGGTAAAAAAGATTAGGGTTAAATCTAATTTAGGATGCAGTCAAGGGTATGTAAAGGAAGTCCCCTAATCCCCCATATGAATATGTGAGAGTGGCCCGTGAGTGAAAATATGTCACAACACAGACCATTATGTAGTCACAGAGGTTGCATTCCTCCATGCGGCTCATGTTTCTGCCGACTACAATGTCTCGCAGTGTGGCTGGAAACCTGTCTGTCTGTATATTCTTAATAGGGGATTCACGGCCTGGGGTCAAAGGTTGCGGTCTCTCTTCTCCTCACATTCTGGTATGCATAAGTTAGTGTTTTATACCTCTGAGGGCTCAAACTCACGTCTGGCTCGGTTCATTTGCTGTGACCTTATCCATGAATTACCTTGGATCAACCATGTCTACAATTCACTATTGATAGTAATAGTATAGTTTTTTTTTTTTTTTCTTGAAAATGTGCTTTAGGGCTACATTATCTTTGTGTCCTGGGGATACTTGACTTTTCCTCCACACCTGACATTTTACGCTCTCCCCTTTTGCTCTGAAAAGAATTTAAATTGCCTCAAAACTGGGAGACCAAAATTCAGGTGAGACTTGCAGACCTAATACCCCCTTTTTCACAGGTCTTTTCATATTCTCGTTTCACATACATCTTGATGCTATCTTTTTATCATTTGTCGTTTAGTGGGTCACGGTGCCACTAAGGGGACCTGTCACAGACCCTGCTTAAGCCACTTCCACACACTGTTCACCCTTGACTATTATTTGTTCATTACTTGTAATTACCTATCATGATGACTGATGGGATGTTTTCAAGGCTGGGTTGGCAAGCGGTGAGGATTATCCTGTTGAGGACTTTATATAATTACTCCGTCATTAAAAGATGCTTGGTGTGAGACGACCTGAGGGGGGCTCTTGCCAAGGCCTCCGCAGCTCGATCTGTTGGCAGCTCCAGTTTGAAGTTATTACAGAATAGTGTGTACCCAGGACAAACGTCCGGAAGTATCCTGTCTCATTTTACCCTCTGTGGGAGGCCTGAACATGTGCACTGTCCCTGTTCAAATAAAAGCATACCATACCATAATATGAATGACATTATATTGACCTTAAAAAATAGGAAAGATTTATGGTGCCAGGTTATATCTAAAGTACTAATTTCCACCTGTAGTCCCTGGACAGGCTGATGTTTGGCAGATTAGCACCGTGGTTAGTGCGACTTCATAGATAGGATGGTTTTTGTGCCAGGAGCCAGAAACTAGCTATTCCCAGAAGTTCTCCTTACATATTTTTTGTATCAGTTTTGTGTTTATTTAGATTATAAGGATTTATATGGGACAATGGGAGAAGTTAGTGAGTTAGTTAGTTAGCTGAAGATTTGGTATTATTTGGCATTTATATGTAACAATGATGTTTCCTAGTACTTTTTTTTCCTGCAGAAACAGTTGTTTTTGTCTTTTGCCACACCCCCTTTTTAGTCAACTAATCAATCAGCAAGACATGTCTAAAGTCAACGAAGAATTTCTTAAGTCAACAGCAGCCCTACTGTACTGTAAGGATGTCACCAAAATAAACAGATTCCAATTCTGTCAATTGGACAAAAGTTTTAGAATGAAGACGTTTTGCTGCTCACCCAAGAGGCTTGTTCAGTTCTGGTCTGCTGGTGGACACTGCCCTTTTATCTGAAGGGAGGAGCTACACTGAAACTTTTGTCCAGTTAACAGAATTGAATTTTTCTTTTGCTATGGATCATACCTGGACGACTGAGGGTTTACACAGACAAAACTATTGGATGTAGATACTTATTTGAACTAGTACTAGAAAAAAATCACATAAATGGGACCTTTACTGAGTTTTTAATCAACATGTATCTATATATTTGCCTGGGATCCAGAGTACACACTTGAATAATTTACAAAGATGTGAGTTTGGTCACCGGTGAATCTCCCAGTTTAAAGATGGGTGTTTTAGTCGGAAATCATCATAGGTTGTTGGTTGTTGATTCAAAGATTGAAGACCAAATAATCAGTCATAATAAAATGAATTGGTTCTTGACTTTGAGCATTTTTCCAGCATTTCAGAGATGCTGATTTTGTATATTAAAAGGAAGGAAGAAAGAAAGAAAGAAAGAAAGAAAGAAAGGAAAAAACACAGAGGACTTGTGGTTCTTGCTCTTCCCACTCATCCATCTTAACCTGTGGACAAGGTCACCCTTCTGAGATAATTTAGGATACAAAAGAAGCTCATCAAAATGTGCCCTTTTCAACTGGCCATATATCACATTTCAGCAACACACACAACAGAGCAGGGGACCAATCACACTTAGGATTGATAGCACAGGCCCTCCATGCTCCAGGCCATGCCGCTTTCTTTGAAGGTAAGGTGTCACTAATCCAAATTCTCTGGCTAGTTCAAGATTTTTTTTTTTTTACACTTCCTAATTTTGAAGATGCAGTACTACATTCAACACATAGTATAAATTATTTCTGAGATTCTACTTTTTTGAAAGGAGTATTGGTTATGCATCAAACACCACTGAGAGAAAACTTGCCAATACTTTATGGCCTAGATTGCGAGGCATAACAAGTCTCAGAGGCTTCCCTGCACAATGCCAGCCTCTGGATAAGATGAAGAAGTCGGATTTAGATGTAATGTGCCCTGTCCCACTGAGGAACGCTCAGATGGCAGCAGACGTCTTCATGAAATAAAATAGCCTGGTCGGAAACAAAGAGCCCAGTGTGGTCCAGAGAAGCTACATACGTTGTACATTTTCAGACCTCATCTGCATGGCCTCACTGGCAGGACGTGGACTGAGACTGCTTTGATAAAATACTCAGTTTGTTTGTTCTTCTTCTTCTTCTGACTTTAAATGCTGTGCTGTTGGAGAAAGCTGTATTTTTAAGATTCGTGCTGTCAGTATCTTGTGTTATTCTATTGCCTTTCTCCACAGCCTTTTCTCATGTTGATTAAAGTTTAATCCTTTGTCTTTTTCTCTACTTTTGTTTGAGAAAGTTTTTCATTGAATGTCGCTTTTGTAGTCAATGAATTAGTGAGTGAGTACTTTCTTTGTTTCAGTTTTAGCTAGAAGTGACAACTATAGAAATGAAAAACATAAAAAGAGAAAATTGGATTGTTGTAAGTGTCTTTTAATATCTTTGTAAGAAGTGTGACTTACATTTGTGGTAAACAGTCACTGTCTATGACTGTATCAAGTCTGACCACAAACCCACAAGACAAGAATTCGTCACTCAGTACAACTTAAGCTCTTGTCATGAATGGACTGGTCATTCACACTTCCAGCCACAACTTTGGACATGCCCTCTCATTCAGTGTTTTTTGTTGTTGTTGTTGTTTTTTTTACTACTTTCTGCATTTTAGATACACATCAAAGACATCAAATATATGAAGCAAGAAATATAGAACTATGTAGTAAAGACATAAAGTTATTATTATTTTTATTTTTTTCGACAAAGCAAATGGTGCATACGTTGAGGATTTGAATATAAAATGTAAAAAAAATGTGCTCTGAAGGAGGCCCTGGAGAAGGCCTAGGACACACTGAAGGGACTGTGTCTCTCGACTCTCCCGGGAACACCTTGGGGTTCCACCGGAGGAGCTGGAGCAAGTGTCTGGGGTGTGGGAAGTCTCGGAGTCCCTGCTTAGACTGCTGCCCCCACGACCTTGGAAGAAAATGGATGGAGAAAAAAATACACATTTTTTCCTGGCTACATAAATCCATATACCTAACTTCATATATTTGATGTCTTTACCTTATTTATATAAAATGTAGAAAGACTAGTAAAAATAAAGAAAAACGACAAAAGTTCTTGTGCTTTGGTTGTATTGGTTCGTGCAGGTGTTGTGAACCTGTATAAAAAATAGCTAAAACATATTAAAGGTCAGAGATGTGTCTTTCCTCTTCCTCTGCGAATTGTGGTGATTTGGCTGTAGAGGTCCCTGAACCACAAAGGCTGTTTGTGTGCCGAGGTGGAGCTCTGTAAACAGCCTTGTTTGATTGCTCCCTTTCCACTCTTCGTGTTAGTTAACCTCAGATCCTGGTTAATGGGACACAAATTGATTTCCAGCCTCCACATGTTTGTCCAGAGCTTCAACCCAAAACAGTGAATCATAGGTCATCCACTGGACTTCTGCGCTTTCTCCAAGAGGGAACCTTTTTGTTGGTACGAACTGATAAATCATTTTGGCTTTTAACTTGAAGCGTTATTGTGTGTTTTTAGCTGCTGCCATGTTGCTTTATTTACTGTATAACCTCTGCCATTTTGCTGCCTATCTTTGCCATCACAGCTGTCTGTCTGAGTCTGTTCCAGCTTTGTCCCTTATCTACTGTGCCTGCTTCCTCTGCACTTCCTGCACCTCGTATCAGCCACACTGATTACAACGAATGTAGCTATGTTCTGCTTTCAAGAGAGATACAGTGGTACTATCAGTTTTACGCTATCCCACAATACTTTTGCCAGTAGTAAACCTGATTTTGAAATAGAAGGTTGAATGAATGAAAGCTATAGTTAAAGTTGTCAATTGGTAAATGGCAGCTTGCTCCGGTCACAATGACTCCCCAGGACTATCTGCTCTGCACACTCACTTGGTCCACTTAAGACTTGATAGATTTCCCATTATTTTTAGACGGCTGTGATGGAGCACAGGGGAACTTGCTGGCTTTCTGCTTTTGTCAGAGTCTTTAGTTTGAATACAATCCTGTAGCTCTTAAATGTTGGGTTTAGTGCACTACCAATTCCAAGAGATGACCAATGCTCCTGTATGCAAAACTGTCACACGCAGGAAGATCGGTTCTGTTGTGGAATGATACACAATTGCCACAAGACAAGACAAGACTGGAGACTTGGTTCCACAAGATAAGACAAGATTTTGACATCATTTATAATTTTAAAAATAGTACATGCAGCTCAGTTCACTTGGCTTGTCATGATAATCACTATATCGACTATCATTCAATACATGAAAGATGGAACAATAGTTTTTGGGGGGTCAGTGTTTGTTGTGAGTACTTTTTCTTCGTACTAATGAGAAATATTTAGTTTTTGGTTGTTTGTTTTTTTGCAATATGATAAGATTTGAGCTGTAGAAGGTTAAAATATGAACTTCCATGACTCATTATAGATACAAACTAATTACTAACATATATTTAGAATACATTTTTGGGATAATTCTGCTTTATGTTTGGGTTTCAATTGTTTTATCGACTATATGTACTTCAGCCATATATTGCATTTCTAAATGTGTTATCATGACAGGTCTGAGTTCACACCTTTGGCCTCACTGTTTAGTTTTGTATTATATTGATTATAGATTCTCCCTCTGCTAAATACTTTGGGGCCAACAGTCAGTCCTAACTTATAATAATTTACAATCCATTGAACCAGACTTGGAAGTGGCACAAAGAATACATGTGGTACAATTTGCTTATTGCTTCTTATGACGTGAATTACTGTTTTAATTAATAGGCCTGTCACTAACACATTTTGAAGCACAATATATCCCTACAGAGAAATATTATGATAAATGATAATATTAAAACTACTTTATGCCAAAGACACAATGCAAGGTAATCCCTGTAAACTTATTTTTAACTGTACATTATCAGTAAAAGGCCTGAGCTGCAACAAGTAAATAACAGAAAGAAGCAATAGTCAGCTGTAGAACTTATTTATTCAACCCTCTACAACTCAAATCTTGTTGTCTTACATAAAAATGACAAAAATATCCCCACTATTACAGAGAAAATGTACACATAAATATACTGAGCGATAAATCGATATAGTAATTATCACGACAGACCTAAAAGTTAACAAGCTGTTCAATGCCGTAAACAATCCCCAAGTCTCCACCACTGTATTTGAAAATTGTGTTTGTAATGTTATGAACACTTGAAGCATGGCAGAGCTCCAAGGATCAATCCCAAACCATTATACAAGGCTGTAAGTGGGATTATATTTGACAGTAAATGGTCCCTAGGAAAATATAAGCAGACGTTATTGGTTCTCCTGCTGCGTGCCAACTTCTCAATCTATTGTGTTGTTTTTCGCTTGGCTGTTTTGCACACACAGACGAGACTGACAGATCGCCACAATAATCCAGGTCGCCCCTGACAACCAGTGAACCTGCAAAAAACGTGGGATTTTCTTTTTTTTTTTTTTCTCAAACATTTGACCTAGCATATATTAGTTTGTTTTGTTTGGCTGCTTGCAATATTTACTCCTGACAAGCTGAACAAGAAGTACCCATCAAAATATTATGAAAAAGTATTGGTTTAAGTGCTGCATATTTTTAGTTTATTCAAAGGATTGCCCGACTAAATTAAATTCAATTAAAATTCCTTACATAAAAAGATGATGCCTGCTGTGCTACTTCTCTATTTTAAGTGGAAAATGGAGTATAGTGTTTTGACATACACCCCACTGTGATTCATACCAGGACCCCTTGGGCAAACATTTGCATTATCTATTCAGATGCCACCTCGGCTTAAACAGGACAGTCAGCCGCCGCCGCCTCCCAAAGCCGTAAAGAGAGAGAGCTGATACAATGTTTTAGTTTGCTATTCATGTTCTTCCAATCCACACCATGAATATGCATAGTGAAAGCTGCTGAATCATCTGTCCCCTTCTACAGCCATTTCTGAGGAACAAGTTTGATTTGTTTGCTTTGTGCTCAGCGTGTACCAGTCCGAACGCGTTTACGGCATGAATACATTTATCTCGCTGTCCACAATGTTTCTGCTGTTCTCAGTGTTTCTTCTAAAGTAAGTTTGAGAAGTTACAGCTTGGTTTGTGTTCCTGATTGCGTGCGTCTTGTCGCGTTAGTATTATCAGGCCACAGAGATTAGGTTATTGGAGAAGGAGGTCAGAAGTTTGATTTCATGGTGTTTACAATGATAACCTCAGCCGTCACAGAGCTAAAACTATGTGAATCTCCTGAGATACACATTCAGGCTTGGTTGGTTTAATCCACTTCAACACCAGTTCAATTGAGCGAGGGCTGGGCAATTAGAAGAATTTGAATGAAGATGGAGATTCAGTCATTTCTAATCGTTATGTCTTTTTAATGAAGTGTTGTACTGCCAGGCCTGTCAGTAAAAGCATGTGGTTTAAAGCTTGAGTTGAGACTTTGGAAGAAAATAATTGACTTTTGTGTTTCTGATAAAAGTCTGTAGTTTATACTCCGGAAATCATAATTGAAAGCCATTTATAAACGTTAATAAGAAAGAATAGACAGTTTAATTGCAAATTGAGATTGATCAGTACAAGAAAAAAAGTGACATATATATTTAGATTTTTGTCATATGGCGTGTGCAGCTTTAAACTTTATAAACATTAATATGAGACAGTGTAATCCCTCATTCATCCAGGAGCGGATTGACCGGATGACCACCCTTGAACCTCTGAACTGTCTCATTGAAACACACAATGCACATTTAATTACTTTTGTGCTTGAATATCACTCTCATATCTGAAACTTGTTTGTACTGTGATGAATTCATATTTAGACCTGAGCTCATCTTAAATCCTCTGTGGAGACCGTGCCAATCCAGTGCCTAGGGCGAGCATGTACCGGTGCTGACCCTCTTGAAGACTTGCCCAGGTGGAGACAGCAGGGAGAGCAGGTGAACAGTGGGAACAACCCGAGGCTATTTGACCTTTGACCGCGCAGTTACGCAATGTTCAGGGCGCACACCGCTCCTCTCCTTACGTTACCCCGTGCCGCTACTCTTTCTCTGTTTGTCCCTCCTACCTACTGTCCGGAGAATTACACCAGTGCACAAGAATGAAAGGAGCCATTGTGCCCTTTTGAATGTGAGCGGTGTGAGAGCGTGCCTGTGTTTCTCCGCTTGTACTGTTGCAACCAAGCCGCCATTGTGGTTCTGGCATGCAACACTGGTCAAAGAGGCAAGGAACGTTGTTCAACAAGGGCATGGATACAACTTGTAATATCGATTTGTGTCCATCATTGAGGTTTATCTGGAGCAGTTCCTGTAGTTTAGAAGTTGCAGGTTTAACAGTTTCATCTTTTAGGGTGGGTAAATAAACAAAAGAACACCTAATGATCGTTCACTGTCCATTGAGTGAGTTGGTTTTATGAACTTGTGTACTTTTCTAGTTGTTATTCAACAGTGGTAACCTTCCAGATGTTTGCTGTGGAGTCTATCTGCTGTCCATATATTTAAATGTCATTTCCGATTGCAGAGCCAAACTTGAAGGCCAAACGCTGCCCTTTTCTTATACTCTTCTAAAACGGACACAATCTAATCCAAAATGCACGGCTTTAGATCTGTCAGACGTCTCTCCCGTTCACTTGTTTTTTCTTAAAGTTTGCGTGTTGTGTGCCCACGCATGGAGCTGTCTGTCTACATCAGCATCTGTCTGTGTATGTGGGCCAAGAGGACTGGTCATGAAACCGCCTTCTCATCTCAAACCTTTGCGATCCCCAACTATAAGTAACAATATAAATTTCGTTATTTATCACTATGGAGAGTGAATATACCTGTGAACTCCCATGTTTCTAGAGTAGACTGTTATGTTGTTATGCTGTTTGCTTTTCTCATTTGGATTTGATTTGAGGTTTCTGTGTGCTAGCCAATATTCACTCACTTGCTTTATAGGTTTTGGCCATTCAAATTGTGTAAATGCAATCTGGAACACATTATTCCTTGTAAAGTACACGAGTCACCCCCAAGGCAAAATGAAAATAGTTTTAAATCACTTTGTCAAATCATCGCTCAGTAGACAAGAATACCTAATAGTGCTGCATGATTTGGCAAAAACATAGTTGTAATTTTCAGAACATGCTATAAAGGTCTTAACTATGGGGTTTGGAGGTTTTTCACGTGATAATCCCGTGAATATCAGACAAAATGGACTCTTGTGAGCTTTAAGCAATGTTATAATGTTGTTACCTGCTCAAAAACAGACCTGAAGTTGTGTCTTGTTTCATTCACACATGTTTGAGTAACACTTTATTATTAGTCTGTCTACATCTCCAAAGCTCAAAACGCTCTGTTCCACCTTGTGATGTCATGGGGCAGTAGCTTTCAAGTTAACAGCTACTTTTTACCTTTTGTTCAGTAGAGATTGACAATTCTAGAGTTGAAATTATCCAAATGATTCTACAAGGTGGAACAGAGTGTTTTCTGCTTGAGAGAAGAACTTGAGAACTCGGAGGAAACAACATTATAACACTGATCAGAAAGTAGTGTAACGGGCTCTTTAAAATAATTGTCTTTGTCTTTGTGATTTTTAAATTGGGACCATTGCAATTTTGTTAAATCTCACAGCCCTACCTGATTTAGTTCATGGTATGCACATAGGAAAACAACCCCTAATCCCACTCATGCCATAATGATCCTTTTAAACCTGCTTTAAAACTTTGGGGAAAAACTCCCAGTATGGACATATTTGTACCCAGTTTGCTCCCTGGACAGAAATACAGTGGAATGCTAATCTGCTTGTTGGCCCCAGTACATGGCTGTCTAATGCCCGTCTGTGGCCTTTGCAGCCTTCCCACATCCATCAGCCGCTCCGTGTGCACTTCCCCTCTCCCCTCTCGTCTGCTCTCTTTGGCAATCAGCTGGTATTATCCCACCAGTCCTTTGGGTTGTATAGGCGCACAGTGATTTGAACTGTCTTGTCTCTGAAATGATCCGTCTCTCTGGGTGGAACCATCTGTGTTCAATCACCCTAAAGAACTTCCTCGCCAAGTGCCAAATCACACAAGTCTTTATTTATTCCCGCTTCAGTTTTATAGGTGTGAGGGATGGTGCGCTGCTCACTGCTTCTGAATATCAGCAATATGGAGGCAGACTGAATGCATAAATAAATAGTGTTGATATGAAACTGAAGGAGTATAATTCAAACTTACAGTGAGATGAGATATTTGTTTCATCTGACTTCTGAAGGAGAAGGCCTTTATATTTCATATGGAGGAAACAGAGCCAGATCTGAGCTGAATGACCCATCACTACAATCTGCTACTAAGAACCGATCTCTAGTGAAGTCTGTTTCCATTGAATGATAACTGGATCTTCAGCTGTTCCTACTCAGATCAGCTAAAAACCCATACAGTCAGTGCAGAATGATGGTTCTATGTAATATAATAATCTAATAATATTTGTAATAGTCTTAAAACAAGTACAATAAAAAAAAAACGTACATCTTTGTGACTATTGCTTTTGTCAAAATTAAAGGAAGTTCTGACAACACAAAGATGTATTTATTGCTGAATGACTCCTTTACAAAATGCTCTAAAGTATAATATATAAAGAGCCAAATGGAAGCAATAAGAGCCAGCTCTTCACTGGGCCCAAAGAAAAATAACAAAATTTTTGAAAAAAGCTGGACTGCCCTAACCTGGCTTACTCCAGGTGTCAGTCTGAATTGTGTTATACACATTATCAATCTGGGAAGGCTCTCACTGAATCTGATTGTTCGAAGCATCTCAACAGTGGAATAAGCTCTTATGTTTTACACATTTTTCACAAACAAAATAGTTAGTATTGACACTAAAATAGACTGAAGTGCGTCTGTCGGCGTTGCCCTGTTTGTTTTGATTCGCTTGGGCACGTCGCCTTTGGCTTCTGCACAAACCTCAATGCTGTTCTGTGATTGGTGCACCAACCACCTGTCGGGCCCCGTCACACCAGCAGGGTAACGCCAAGATGGATTCTCGTGATGTTTGTGAGTTCTTGGTGTGCAAGGTTAGGACTGCCCATCACTTGTAGATAGTACCAAGATTTATTGTACACGTTTACGTTTATGTTACATCCTGTGTTCTCCAATGAAGTCTCTGAATGCTTTGAACATGGAGCTTGAGGAAACACTGTCCTGTCAAGCCCTCTATATTCAAAATGTGCGCAGCTCTATTTGGGTTTTTTTTAGAGCTGACTGTCCGACATACCTCATTCTGTAAGAATCCAGGTTTACATATGGATGTGGTTTTGCAGTATTTTTTTCTGCGCTGCACTACTGCCCAGTGGTTCTCATTTAACAAGCTGCAACTTGCCTCCTGCACCATTAGCTGTTATGTTATGGCCCAACTGTGTGTACTTACTTTCACTTTGGGGAATGGCCATTATATTGGAATCTGGCTTTAATTGGTTCACTCTCATTCAGTTTTGTTACCCAGACAAGAAGTTGAATTATTTGAGGCATTTTTTCATATCCCTGTCAGTGTTTTAAACCCACAAGGAGCCATAATATTTTTCTCAGTTTGATTGGATTTTGTTGTGTGCGTAATAAGATTTTTGCAGCGGAAGAGTTGGCGGCAACAGCAGAGACTTGTTCTCATTTTTGCTTGTCTGTACTCCTGGTTGCGCAGAAGCCTAATACCCAAAGGAGACCGCTTTAACAGTGAAGCTAACTTCTCTACTGTACTGTGCTGCAGCGGGTCAGCTCCAGGGACACAACTTGAATCACTGACTCTACAGTACACAGACAGTAGCCCGGAGAGACTGGAGACATGAAGGAGACCAAGAGACTAAAACATTGGTTTGTTTCTTTGCATATTTTTGGTGGGGAGCGAGACAATAAAGGTGCAATAAGTAACTTTTCTAGCGAATGGTCCACGTCCTGCTTGTCTCAACCAATCGCCAAGTCAGACCTGTGAAGAGGCGACCCACTCACAGCGCATTCTTATTATGAGTGTTTTTGGCACATTAACGTTTTGATTATTTGTAGATAATTGGCTGAGTAATTTAGTAGTAATTTAGTAGTTTAGTAGTAGTTCAGAGTAGACCTGCTTACATGGCACGATTGTACATTTTAAACTAAGATGGGTGTCGTTTCCCATACTGTTTATACCAGCTTTCTTTTTCTGGCGCTCGATCAGGAATGTATCCAACTCTGGTCTGTTCTTGGCCAATTTGAGACGAATCGGCTGTCCCATTAAAGTGTTCATCGGAGCTCTGCCCACATTCCTCTCTCTCTGCAGCAATTCTTTATCCAGGTATCACTTTGTAACAGTAAAGTCTAGGAACTATGCATCAATGTGGTTTCTGAGCATCTGAGTAGGAAAACAGTGTGTGCTTTCCTATTCCAGTTCACGGCGCATGAGAAGGAGAAAATCGGTAAAGTGTGTTAGAAGTAGCAGTAGCAGTGGTAATACAGTAGTTGTACATTTTAACAAAAAATACTTATATTCTGGATTTGTTTGAGTCAATTTTCCAGCTCTATAGAAAACCTGCTTTTGGCTTGAACACAAACATGAGGTGTAGGAGGAAGGCGGTGCTCTCTTGTACCCGCGATTGGACATAATAGGATGTAATGAGACGTGGAAGTGCTCCTCTGCAGCTTGTTTTAACAAAGTGATCTATATGCTGTCCGTTTATGTATTCTCCAGGCTAGTCTTATACAGCTCATGGGGATATTCTTTTTATATTAACAAAGGCGAAAGGGAAAATCCTCAAAGACAAAAATAATGCTGACAGCTTGGTTTCATCAGACATAAACACCGCCAGGACGGCATGTGGTGTTGGAAGTTAAATCTCCTTTGTTGCCTCTACTTGCCTTCCCCTCCTCGTACAAGGTTGAGTCCAATTATTTCTAAAGCAAATGTTGTTATTTTAGCAAACATAAGATCAGCTGGAGAAAAACTTTCAATCGCCTTCAAGAGGACAAAACCAACATTCAGTCAAACTCCCACATTGGACAAAATTGTACAAAAGCAATTGGACCGATGGTTGGATCTACGCCTGTTTGTTGGTTTGTTGTAGGTGGATAAACAAGATTGCTTTGGGCTGCTTTAACTTGTTCATTTATCCTGAGGTGATAGTAGTGACCCAAAAAATGTATAAGAATTAAAACGTATTTTGTCAAAACTATTAGTTGAGTTGAGTATTGAGTAACTGTGTGGATATAAAGGATGTTTACAAGCAGATTTATGATTCATGAGTTATTGTAATCACATAAATTTTGGTTCCAGAAGAATAGACTCAGAAATTCCAAACCCAAATTATATCTGAAGGGGGGAAGAAGAAGAAGAAGAAGAAGAAGAAGAAGTGCTAATGTTCAAATTATTAAAGAACTTTGTTAAATGGTAAATGGTCACATCTTTATATAGCTCTTTTCCACCTTCAAGGCACTCAAATAACTTTACATCAAGGAACCACTCACCCATTCACATACCAGTGTACACAGACACTGGGGACGAGGTGGCTTAAGTGTCTTGCCCAAGGACACAAAGACAGCATTCACATGTGGGAGCTGGTACCATACCGCCAACCTATGGGTCAGTGGCAAAACACTTTACCAACTGTCTTACAAATTTAAAATTCGTAAAAACTTTCTTACAAATAATTATATAGCACCAAAATATATGAGAAGCTAGAAGATCATTTCTGGTTCGAATTAATGCAAAAAGTGCAAAAGTACCTTGCAAGCAATTATTGTGATGAATGGCCCCAAAAGTATGTATATAGAACAAGCCTGTTCACACTTACTTTTATCTCAACCCCATTGTTTGGAAGACTTTGAATTGATTCCCTGCTTGAATAAGTGGACTACATTTTTCATCCAAAACAATGCAAGCTATTTATGCACAAACTAAGTATTTATATAACATGCATAATCCATGAAGTAGCCTGAAGGAAAAGCGGAAGAATGACAATAAAAATGGCAAACTTTCTCCTTGGTTTGCTTTTCAGTCAGTAGCCATGGGAGGCAGTCACAAATGTTTCCAGCTTTTGTTAGGGGCTGAGTTATAATGGGTCAGCGCGTCCTGGAGGTGTTAGGGTAGGTTTCCTGCTCACCAGCGGGAGGGTACAGCACTGCTTTTGTGCTTCTCGGAGTAAACGCTTTCCTCTTGTTTTATAGCCGTATAATTGTTGTCCTAATTATCGACAACAAAGAGAAAGGAGTGGGGAAGTAGATAGGAATCGACTGGTTGTCAACAACTGAAAGTACTCAAACTCCACAGGACATGATGTGGTACTTAGTCGCTTTTCTTTGTATAGTTTGGGTGATTTAGTCAAACTAGTGAGATTGTGTGATAGCGATCCAGTAGTCTTTTTTAGCAATATTCAAGGAAATAAGAATCTTCTCAAAGCAAGCAAGGAAAGATTATTTGTGTCACAGTTGGTACATAAAATAATTCAAAGTGTTTTACAGAATAAGAAAGACATTAAAATCACAATACAACAAATCAAAGCATAAATAATCATCATAAAATTAACATTAAAAGAAAAGAGTGTAAAATAAAAGCCTGCCAGTCATATTCACAGCTAAACAGAATCAACCACAATGGTAATGTAACCTTTTTGAATTCATACAATTTATTATATTAAGTTTGTGTACATTTACATTTCTTGCTAAATATTGGTTCTTATTATTGTTTCATTGCAGTGCATTTGGTCAGAGAGAAAGAACTCTAACTGCGCGCACATGTAAACAAGTTGAATAAAGCCGAGCTCTTCACTGTCCTGCTGTGTTGGTCTATTATAGGAATGAAGACAGCGGAAAATACATCATATAAACACTAACTGTAACCCGCCATACCCACCGCCTCAAGAGAATGATGAGAACAATATATGAGATGAGGGTACAGAAATAAAAAACAGACAGTAACACAAAATAATAGTGTTTTCTTTAGTATTACCACTCAGCTTCAAAACTGTTCTAATACAGATCAAGATCTTTCTAAAACTATTTATCTGTTTGTTTATTTATTTATCTATGTGTTTTTGCAGTACTGGTCAAAGTAGGCCTGTCATAACACATTTTGAGGCACGATATATCGCTACAGAAGAGTATTGCGATAAACGATAATATTGAAACTACTTCATGCCTCTGATACAATTAAGAATGAAACAGGATAATCCCAGTAAACCATTTTTAAATAGAAAGTATCATTAAAAGGCCTGAGCTGCAAAAGATAAATAGCAGAATTATGCAATAATTAGCCATAAAAATCACTTATTCAACCCTCTACAGCTAAAATATTGTTGCATTATAATAAAAATAACAAAAATATTACAACTTTTGCAAAGAAAATGCCCCCACGATAAATATTGAGCCCCAGAATATACTCCAGCTTTTATATACTGAACAATAAGTAGATATAGTAATTATCATGACAGGCCTAGCTCAAAAGAGTCACTAGTTTGGATTCTAGTTTTAGCAACAATTATTTTACTTATTTATTTATTGACAAACCTCTGCCAAAATGCAGTAGTTTTATTTTTTGAACTAGCTTCATGTTTGATTGCTCTTTTATGTTGTGTTTTAAAAGTTACCTTGATAATCTACACTTTATTTTGATTGGCTAAAGTTGTGAATCAAAACCAATACAAGAGAAAAACGTTTAAAAAGAAACATTTGAACAGTGCCAGTCACTGTGTGTCTCCACTGCCCTGCTGCCTGCTGTGGTGTACTGCAGCTCATTGGCATGCATGTGCAGACATAGTGCACCAGAGCACAGCCGCCCTATAGTGTGAGATAAAGAATGAAAAGAGGAAATTCCTAATGAGAAGTCTACACTGAGAGCTAAACTCTTAACCTCAAACTTCAAAACCATCTCTCAGGTTGAAATGTAATCAATGAGAGCAGCCATGACACCTTTATTGAATTGGAACAAGTCATTTGGTTGTTAAACAGTTCTTGCAGATATTTAAGTGATCAATAAACCATCTCAAACTTTTTTAATCTATGAAATCAATCTTTTTTCATAACTTTTCTCGTGGATGAAGTTTGAGCTCTTACACAAAGGTTTGGCTCAGAAGACTGCACTCAATCAATATTACAGAACGTCCTGGCCAGTCTGCCCTGTTCCTGTTTGTAAAGCTCAGTGAATGTGGTCACCTACTGGCCTCCAACAAAGTAAATCCTTATATGTGCTGTTCATGCCCCAGTGTAGAAAGTAATTTATCTGCAGGTAGAATTTGAATCAGTAAACAGAAAAAAACAATTAAAAAACACGGTGCAGTTTCAGTAATTACTTCCTGCATTTTGATGGAAACAAAGTGACAAAGTAAATAGTATATGAAACAAAATGTGAAAACCTGCCACTGTTTACTGTCATTATCTGAGAGAAAGCCAAACAAAATCTTATATTATATTCAACATTCTTGTGTATGTCCAAGACAAAGACAGCAGAGTATGTCCACCTCGTATTACTTTGGCTTTTCTGTGTTCTTTAAAAAACACCTTAGAAATATATCAATAAATTACAGTTGGACCTGCACTAATAGTTGTCCGCTCCCTCTCTAATAAGCGCCCACTCCCTGCTAAACCAGCGGTGCGGGCGCGAAGGGACGTTACCTTCAACAGCCACGCTCTGGATTGGCTCTTTGGTTGTAATGATACTCGGAGTCGGAATTCCTAACAGAATTCGGCTTCAAATTGGCCCCTATTACAGGTCACATTGATGAGCTTCTTTAGATTGGAGTCGAACACTATGGTCGAACACTATTGGTGACGTCACACTCACTTATTCCACTTCTTTATGCAGTCTGTGGGTGTACCCCAGTCACCCCACTCTGTTACCTGGCCCATATTGTTGCTCCATATTCACATAATAGTGACACATGGTTCAATATTGCTTGTGTCATCAAATAGATATTTTACCCACTTGTGTGAAGTAAAGAGCTCATTTAACACCTTAACAATTTATGCATCTTAACACAACTTTTAATGGGTGTAAACTTCTCTCTAGCCCTCCCTTGATAATAGTTATCAGCATGGATACACTGTTCTAAAGCTGTGTTAAGCAGAGTGCCAAAGTCAGTTGGCCAAACTTTGAAAGTCGATCTTACTTGACGTCAGTGTCACAGTCGATATTCTTATGAATAACAGTTTTTAATCTGGCTTCAGTATCACAAGGCAGCAACTCTGGAGGCTTGCTGACTCAGCCAGGCATTTAGATTCACAATATAATGCTAAGTTTACATAACATTAGTGAATAAGAACAATCAGGCACACTGGACACTTGTTTAAACAACTAAAATCTGACTATTATCTAATTTAATCTAATTATCTGCAGTTTATTGAAATAACATGACAATGTGATTTTTTTTCTTTTTCTTATTGTTCACACCTGTGCATGTGTTAACGAAGGAAATACAACAAAAACGCAAACCACGATAGCAGAGACAAAATTTACAGGCAAAATATTGCAACAAAAAATTCTGTCAGTTCTGTCAACCGGACAAAAGACAGAATACATATTTTAAGTTTTCTGCCACTTTTGCCCAGTTGACTGAATTGAATGTTTCATTGCTGTGGATCAAATGTGGACGACTGAGGGACAAATACAACTGTCTAAAAATCCATGGATTTACTGGCACCTCATCAGGTGTTTTGGATGGTCAGATTTCTTTTATTGCAGATAAACATATGCCACTAATAATTTGTTATTGTGTTATTTCCCCCTTTAAGGATTTTTTTTTTCTGTTCATGTAAATGAAGCCACTTCCTGGTCAGTTTAGAATAGTGAGCTTCATTTGTCTATTATGTGCTATGACTTGATGATAAAAAATGTGATTGAAATGAGCATGTGCAAAGCACCATGTGGTCTTATGTCTGATTTATGTAGCCAACTAAAGATTTGGAGTAAAATACCCCCCTCTCGGACGACCTGCAGCTTTGGACTAATTAAAAGCACCACCCACCATTTTGTGACCCAAGTGGTTTGACACAGATCCAGACTTGCACTGACAATGGAAACAGCTGGAGTCAATCAAAGTGATCAATAAATAATAAGCCATTCATAATTCATAATTGACACTTACAGTAAAGACGTCCCACCAGAGAGCGGCTTTATGCCCAATGATGGACTGTGCTCAAGAGCTCACTAAGTCTGTGCAGACATCTGCTTCATTATCAAATATTGTCTCTACCCAAAGGCTTTTGTTTCTAACCACACAGTAACAGATATCTCTGAATATACTAACTCTGTTTATAGATTAAAGGGAAGGAAAGGCCCTCTGAGATTATCTTATTGCAGATGTAGCTTGCTTTTGTTCTTCAGAGTACGAGCTACTGAACTTCTTTCTCTCAAACTTTAAATCCAAACTGCAAAAATACTCATTACAGATTAGAAATGTATTACACGTTTCATTTTAAATGTTTGATTCTGTTGCTTCTTTGTTTTAGCCTTGGTATTTTTTCTTTCTTTATTCATATAAACTCCATTATTCATTGCTGTTATTAAATCAAATGTATTTATAATCGTGTATTGGTAGTTCAGATTAAGTAAGAACCAGACAGTGTAATAATATTGATTACATTGTACTTTGCCATAAAATATCTAAAATCAAAAATTCACAAATGTTGAACCTGATCATTTCTATTAGTGACTAGACCCTCAACTCACTGCATTACAACAAAAAGCTGCATTTGAACTACTTAAATTTTAGCTGTTCGCCATCAGTATTAAAAAATATTGGCCTATAGAGCGGTTTGATGTCATTTGAAATCCAGCAATTGTAAATATGTTTGAATTATGATAAACAGAAGAGGTTGCGCAAAATCAAATGAAATCCAAAATAAATGGGTTCTAATTTTTTTCTGCTTGTATATCTATTGTTTTGTCTTAAAATAAAAATAAATTAGCTAACAGATGTCAATGTTTTTTTTTTTGCAGATTACCACTTTGATCAACCACAAAGACAAGCCAAAGAAGTCGGAGCGGACCCTTGCTGCCATACACCGGGTGGGCCAGGCAGTGAGCGTGGCGGTGGGGAGGTTTGTCGGGGTCGGTGAGGCTATCGCGGCAGAGAACCAGGAACTAAAAGATGAGATGAGCCAAGCTTGCTTCGAGGCACGCCGCGCAGGTAATTAAATAATGTCCATTTCCAAATGTTCTAAACTGGGGCTCTTAGACTGTCAGACATTTTGTACCTGATGCGTTTCGTATTTGAAATGTATTTTTAATTGTATAACTTGTAATTTGAATTAGATTTTAAAGTATCGCCTGGCAGCTTTTCTTTGGGTGTCCTTAAGGTTAGCCGATAAAGCACAAGTCACTGCCTCTTCATCAGCGGTTACTTGTTAAGACAAAATGTGACACTTTGATACAGCGTGAACAAGTTGTACCTCTAGGCTCTCTGGCATTATCAGATTTAAGCAAATTTCCATTTATCTGGGCAGTGCCACTGTCAGGGAAAATTACACCAGCGGACATCCAGAGCACTCTTCTGTTATTAGGTTGGAAAGACAGGTCCAAATGCTGGTTCACCGACCGTTCACCGTCCTGTAAAATTCTACACATATGACATATTAAATAAATACTATATCGACTTCTCATTCAATACATAGCTGATGGAACAATCATGTTTGGGGGCTAATATTTATGGTGGGGACTTTTTCTTTGCACTAGTGGAAAATATTTGGTTATTTTTCTGTACTACGATAAGATTTAAGCTGTAGAGTGTTGAAATACAAACTTCATGACTCATTATAGACACAAACAACTACTTAAGTGTTGCATTCTGTTATTTTTATTGCAGTTTACATTCAAAATTCTATAAAAAATTTGATATGGTGACCGACCTGTTAGAAAGACATTTTGGATATGTTAAAAAGCTTTGAAGACTTCTGCTTTCTTAATAAGGCCCTGCCACTGTGTTGATTGTTAGTCTGTTAAAATGCATAAACAATTCTAAAAACTTACTTCCAAAAGATTAAAATACAGTTTACATTTCATCAAATCAGTAACACAATTGAGCACAATATTAAAAGCAGGAAAAACGTAGGACTTGTGAATACTTTGCACCTTGTCTCATTCACGACAAACAATACAGACAAACAATGTATATGGAGTATTTTCAGCTGATGCCTCTCGCGCGGCCTCTCCTCTCCTCTCCTGAGCTGTGAGTGATGGACATTTGAATTATCAAGCTGTAAGCAGGCAGACAGAGCAGCACTCAGGGGAGGGGGAGGGGTTGAAGGTTGACTTTTCATTTGTCATTTTGAGAAAACAATGTCGAAGGTGTATATCACTCTTGTCTTGTGGGACTATCAACTTCAAACCTAGAGGAAAAACAAAACAACATTTTTCTATTAAGATCACCAAACCCTATAGTGTGAGATAAGGCCCTTTATCCCTCTTGTCTGCCCAACCCTTTCTTACTGCGCTAACATAAATCCTTTATATATCATATTTGTATTCACAGTAATAATCACTTGAATTAATATTGCAGTATATGAATTTCTTAAAGCACGATAATGCACTGGAGTTGCCACAGCTGCCCTGACTCACAAAATTAAGACTGCTAATCTGTGCCAATGGCCTCTCCAACCTCTAGCCAACCAAAATTCAGACTGTCAAAGATATAGACAGTTAAGCATGGTCTAATACAACACATTTTTTGCCTTGTTGCTGAAATCAACCATTTCTCAGCTATGTTCAAACCACTAACCTCCCAGTGATAGGGGAACTACTCAACCATTGACTATAACCCCCTCAGCAAAGATATATTGGCAAGATTTTTTCAGGACAGAAAATGCCTCATTTAAACTCCAATGAAGCAGACAAGGAACACTCACAAGAATTTGGACACAACACCGTGATAATAGCTTTATGTTTAGGAACCCAGCATGAGCAGCAGAGCGTTAAACCCCCTGCTTCTGTGATGTTTAAAGAAAACATCAAAAAGGAAAAAGAAAAAAAGATTATGGGAGGAGTAATTGTGTACTTCTGTGTGTGTTTTGGCCGTTTCTAATATGCAACACCAACTGTGACAAATGCATTCTCACATTTCTACCAGGGAGGTGTCTTACCAGCGCTTTCACACTCGTCCTGACACTGAATTGTTCCAGTGAAAAGGGGAAATGAAAAACCAAAACTTTATTTTTAGATGGTGAAAGTGCAAAAGTCAGTGAAGTATAACGTATAATGGAGTCCACTGATTTGCTGCTTAATACTTTATTTTTCAATTGGAATTCTTAATACCGAAATGGAACGCTTTTTCCTAAAATAAAGCTGTCGTTAAAAATTATGCCAACAGCCGGTCTAAAATTGCATTCTAAGTTTATTTGTGTAATAAACATTGGTAGAATTAAGTAACTGACAAAACAAAACAAAAAAAATGTATAAAATAGATAACAACAATTTTAAAACATGAGTAAAAGGCACAGAGCTCCATATAACTCACACTGTGTTGTAGAAAGCGCCAGTACATTTTTTGGGGGGAAAATGAAAACTAAACTAAAATTGTATGTGAAGTGTTTATGTTTCTTATCCAGTCAAATCATAAGACCTCAAACACATGAACAATAATGGCTGAAATAAAGGCAGCCTGAAAGCAGGGATTAATTAGATGCTACCCATCATCAGAGCAGAGGAGATCTAATAAGGCAGCTCAGTACAGCCAATCTGTGTTGGATCTCTGTCTCTGTCTGTTTCATTTAAGCTCAAAGTGTGACTCCCCAAAACTATATTAATCAGTCTTAGAAAGTTCAGCAAAGTGTAAATAATGTTTCAGTGAAGGCCTTAAATCCACAGTGCATCTAATTATGATTTATATATGTTATGTTTTTGTTAAGTTAACCCAGATAACAATGGCATTTTTTGGTTTCTTGATGGAGGTAAAAATAAATAAATCAATCTTTTTGACCCATTTATGTGAGCCTAATTTACACTGGTTTGCTTCGGAGCAGATCGGTACGGGCCGCTACTGTCTCCGCTGTCAAAAGTGAACTGTACCGTCCCGTTTGAGGGGTCTAAAGTGGACCCTGGGGGGTACTAGCGCCCAGAGATCAAGTCAGTGTTTGGTGAGAAACATAAAATTATAATTTATCACTAAACAGTGACTTGATGTTATGATAAACGGCTGTATTTTCAGTTATGATCATTTAAATTTTGAGGCGACAAGCTCCACAAAACAAAACAAACAGGTGCGCAGGTAACAGCTGTTTCCTGTTTATTGATACACATCAATCGTGTATAAAGATTCAATATATTATATTTCCAGTGCATAATGCATCTTATTAAAAGCCTATTTATTAAGAAAACTTGAGTTATGTTTGTGTGGCAACAGTGTTTTACGGAGCAGAGCCCTGCCCCTGGACCCAGAGCTGTGCCCGGAGCATGGAATCGCTGGAAGGAGCCGCACCAAACAGACCCACTCCGAGGAGGCCCCAAGCGAACCGTGCCAGTGGAATAGAGGCTTTACTTTTTGAAAGGTTTATCAAACTGACTTTTTTTTTTTTTTTTTTGCGAAACTCACTTCTGCTTACATTTGAACCAATAAATATTTTTTACACAAATAGGTCTGCAATTTATTAACCTTTTTTTTCAAACACTAAATTTAACTTCTTTATATCCATTTATAGTGCTTTAAATTGTTCTGCAGTATTTTCTGAGCTTTTCACTGCCAATAAATGAGTTTCAGATGTTCCCATCTACTTTCATTATTTCTTCTATATTTTACTGGATCTGAAGTTGCGCTGCCTTCTTCTTTTCATAGAGATGGTGCTGAGGGAATCTATTGTGAGCCAGGCCTGTTATGTTTGAACTGGTTAGTGTAGCTGGCTCTGAAAGGCTGTCTGTCCTGTCAGTTTCAATCTGTTCACTTAGCCTAAAGGTCCACCCAAACCTAATAAACGGCATGGTATAACTCAATAACGTCATGGCTTAGTCTTACCATTTATTTAGGTATTGTTGGGAACAGAGTAATGCAGTTTAAAGAGTAGCTTAAAATACTGTTCAGTTTGAAATTTCACAAAAAAGGCAAATTTAGGCGACCAGCTGGCATATCTGTAGTACTAGTGTTTATTTGTTGTCTTTCCGGTCTGGGGAAACTGTTCGTCCAAGGTGACAGATTGTAAGAAAAAGATGATTCATGATGAGTTTAAAATGTGCCTTGAGGGTATTTCAAAATGAAGCCATGTACGCTTCTATTTTTGCCTGTGCCTGGCTGCAGATCTCAGTGCAAACACAAGGCAAAGCACCCTGCAGGTTTTTGGTGTTCACTAACACGATTCCTGTTCCTGGGAGATCCCAGAGCACTCCCAGTCCAGATGGGATGTGTAATCTCGTAGCATGTCCAAATGTTAATATTTGTTTGATCTTTCGCAGTTACAACTTATTCTGATGTTAAATAAAAACTTTTCATCTTTTTGTTACAGGTGATGCTATAGCCCAACTGACAGATGTGGGGTCGGCGTCACCTTCAGCCCAAATTGACGCACGGGTGACTGTGTTCAGTGATAGGACAGCCATGATCAAAGCTGCTCGTCTGCTGCTCTCCTCTGTCACTAAAGTGCTGGTCTTGGCCGATCGCATAGTCATCAAACAGATCATTACATCACGCAATAAGGTGAGGTTAAACAACATAAAAAATACACATATAGGGTAAATGGTCAAAATGTCAACGCACTTTACATCACACACACGCACACATTCATGCACCAAGTTACACAGACACTGGGGAGGTTCAGTGTCTTGCCCAAGGACACAACAACAGCATTCAAGTGTGGGAGCTGGAATCACACCACCAGCCGCTCAACCAACGATGTTTATGTCGATAGCGGGGTCAGTTTGGCCACTTGGATATTTTTGTGGATATATTATATGTGGTTGGTCAAGAACATGAGTCAGTCGTGATTCTCTAGAAGTATCACTTTTCACATGTTCAGTACTACAATAAATAAACTGAAATGCATGTCAATTTTATGTTACTTTACCAGTTTATATTTCAGTTGTTTGTTTTTTTTTCCAAATCTCTTGGCTCCTAGATGTGTTCAGAATGTGCATTGTGAACTGAATTTTGATTTTAAAATGTAATTTGAGAATCTAATTGTCATGAAAAAAAATGCAACCTAATAATTTTCCAAAATGGTTTATCAGTGGGTGGCAGTTTGGCAGCTGTTTTGACCAAATGATCCAGCTCTCATAATAAGCACAATTCTCTGTAGCCTGCCTATTAGTGGTCATACTGTTATGGCTACATATAATGCACTCTACAAACAGAAAGGCACACACTTTTTAGTCCAACTCGTGTTTTTCTGGTAGATAAGCACAAGCACTCTGAGGGAGTAAGCTACTCTGGAGGTAATTAACGCGAAGCAGTGCATTTAGCATTCACTTAGACAATACTGCAGAGAGAGCAGGAAGAAGAGCGCCTTCCCAGTGCACCTGGATGTGCCTTTAGCCAGACACAGTGAGATGGATAAAGTTAGAGACAAACTTAGAGCCAAGAATGGAAACAGAAGCTGGTTATCCTCGTTTGGGCAGACAGGCGACAGCCCAGTGCCCTCCATTACTGACAAACACACTTACATTTCATCCTGATTTTGGTCCACAACAGAAAAAAGCTGTTGTTACTACCCCCGTGTCAAGTCTATCCCACATGAAATAATTTATAAAACATGGCATGTTATTAAGAACTCAAATGTGTTTACACCTTTTAGCTAAGATGACAAAATGATTGCATTATCTGAACAGTGTTTTTCGACAAATAGGAGCCTGTTAATATAAATGACATATTAACTGTTTGAGATGTATTCCTTGTGTCTCAGCCATTTAATTTATTTGCTGTTTACTTGTGGTACTGGCAAGTAATTAAAATTGGGGAAAACAAATATTCCACCAGTTTTCTAATAAATGATCCGCATTCAGAAATACTTAATGTAATTGAAACCATTCACAGTATTCTCTATGAAAATCACTGTCTACAAGAAGACAGCAGCACTGTGTGAAATGTATCTATAAGGGACTACTTCAACTGCCAGAATACCTCACCTGCGTGTTACTTATTGATACCGGTATATTTAATACCAGATCAAATGACTGCATAAGACTAAGGATTAGCCGCACTAAAACTGAGACGGGAAAGTCAGATCTTAGCTGTTTTGCTTCACAAAATGGAATACACTTCAAAACTAGACACACTCGGAATTTAATAGTCTGGTAACAAACTTTTAAACACACACTTGCACCTGTTTTTAATGTTTTATATGGAAAGAGCGCCCAAGTGCTCTCTTTGGGTTCCCCTGTATAATTAAAGATAAATAAATAAATAAAGAAACCCACTGAGATATAGATTTAATCTGTGCAATCTGATTAAGGGCATGGACATTAAAAGCTTTGGCATTAAGCATCGGGTTTTTTTCTTATTATTGAAATCAAGTTTGAAATTTTAGTATCATTATAACACTAATTAGCTGTTAGCTCTAATTGGGCCATATTTTCAGTGTTTGAACTCTTCTGTCTCCCTTTTCTCCCTCCAGGTCTTAGTAACTCTGGACCATCTGGAAAGAGTCAGCACCTTCCAGGAGTTTGTTCAGATTTTCAGCCAGTTTGGAAACGAGATGGTGGAATTTGCCCACCTGACCGGAGACAGGCAGAACGTGAGTAAAATGAAAAGCGGTGGGTTCTAATTACAACCGAATCAATGTTGCGGTTTGGTTCTTGCAATGCATAACACTACATGACTGAGTTAGACACACAATAACTGCCTGTGGTAACAAGTTTTATATTATGTTGACAATATGCTAATGGGTATTTCAATAAACATAAACAAGCTTTCATTTGTTTCGTTGACTCAAAATCAGTTTGTTTTATGAAGATATAATTGAGCATGTAGTAATGATGTGAATGTGATTGTAGCAGCAGGTGCAGTGTTGAGCTATGAAGTTTTATTTCATTGTTTTGGCTGCTCCGACAAACACTGGGAAAACTAACTCTAGACTAAAATAAACCTATATACAAATGTTGATGCTCTTCTTCTTGCTGACCTTTAGTAAACACTCTAAACTTTCAACCATACCCCTCTACCGTATTCAAGCAAAACAAACCGTCTCCTCCAGGCTTTGCTCTTAACCCTAGCTTGGGGTTTCCAACTTTGTACTGTCAAAAATCCCTAATCCTCATTTGATGCGTACTGTACATGGTGCAGCTAAAGCGCTTTGCCTGCAGAAGCGGATGTAAAGTGCAGCGGCTGCGATATCTCCAACAGGGAGCCGGTTTCATCAGGGCCCTTGTTTTGACACACACGTCACGTCCCCCTCCAAAGCTACTCATCACCGCGTCTAATGCTCTCACACATTTCCAGTTTTTTATTTCTCATCTTTTGTCATACTTAACTCCCACCTCTCTGTACCAGGCCTCTCCAAAATCCTATCATCTTCATCTGTATAAGCCAGCAACTAAAATAATGACAGATAATCACGCTGTCTTTGTAATCTATGGAGAAGTGCTGCGAATGGAGTGGGTTCAGCTGTCTTTTCACATCATGTATATTATTGGAATCTATTTTACATTTGTTTAGAGGAAAATCGGGTCGTGACAGTCCATAAATTCTGGCATTAAGGAGATGTTGTAGTGTAGTAAAGCTTCTCTGTATCTATCGTCACAATTCAGGACCTAAAAGATGAGAAGAAGAAAGCACGGATGGCTGCAGCTCGGGCCGTGTTGGAGAAATGCACCATGATGCTCCTCACTGCTTCTAAGGTAAACAACCGGGAGAGAGCCAGGGCTATGTTAAGTCTTTTTAAGTTATATTTCTTGCACTTGAATGATTGAGGCGGGCATATTTTTTCAATATATCCCGGAAATATGAAATATTAAGTGAGAAATTATAGTGGAATCATCAAAAGGACAGAAGCCGAAAGCCAACAGAGGCCATGGGCTCTGACATTTTACGTGAATTTTCTTCCAAAGACCTGCCTGAGGCACCCGGATTGTGAGTCGGCTCGAATCAACAAAGACGCAGTTTTTCACCGCATGCGCTGTGCCCTGGAGCAGGTCATTGAGATAGTCACTGAGGCTCGCAGCTGTGGGGACAGCAAAGTCCTGCCTGTCAGCATCTACAATGGGATCAGAGATTTCAAGGTACAAGTCTCATAGAGAGAACACCATTACCAGAGTAGTTCTTTGTAAGTTACTTCATAGCTTTTTTGTACTAATTAAACCAATTGAATTTTGTAAAACTATATATTTATGTGAAACTTTATTCATGCATGTAATCAAAAATGCTTTTACTTGTTTATGTACTTCTTTATTGTTATTTTCATTTTCAAATTCTGGGTTGGGTGTAAAAAGTTTTGGGTTTTTTTGTACACCAAAATGTAAAGACTGGTTTGTTTTTGATTTGTTTGTCATTTCTGATTTCCCCTCTGTCCCTGTTACCCATGTCCAGTCGAGGGTGGAGTGTCTGAGGGAGAACCTGTACTCCTGGTCTCCTCAGGACATGGGCAGTCAGCTGGACGTCCTGGTGGAGCGCACGGAAGACTTCACGGACTCCCCCTACACCAACCACGAGCAGAGGCAGGCCATCCTTGGCCTGTGCCAGCTGGCACGGCAGGAGGCCCAGCAGCTGCTGCAGTGCTGGATCGAGGCGGTGCGTTGGCACAAGCACACATGAGCAGATGCACACACACCTCCAGGATTATTCACAAACACATATGGTGGTCAGAAAAAATGAGTTGTAACTTATGAATGTTGTCTGAAATAGGACGAGGGTTTGATAACAATAACAAACAATTTCAAAAGTGTGAACAACTATTTTCAGCAACTGAGTTGAAACTCCTGTAGGTTTTTAGAATTGATCGGCTTATATAACGCTAGTGATTATACTGCAGTTGAAAATTGTAAACATTTTCTTTGTATACTGAAGTTCTCCTTGAGAATTAAATCACAAAGGTAAGTGTGGATTTTATGATGACATTGACTATATACTCAGTCACTCTATATAGTGCTTTTCTTCTCTCTGTGTCTGTCACAAGCAGCAGTCTGCACATGCCAAACAGCCCCCACAGGACATGGAGGTAGCCATCCTGAAGACGTGCCAGAGCATCAGTGACCTCCGACGTGAGGTGAGCCACTGTCTGTCTCAATACAGAAACTCTGTTACTCTAGAATCGTACTTTCTTTTCCATTTTCTATTTCTCTATAATCTATTTTCCCCTGCTTACTCATTATCAAGCTTTTCTGATGCAACCTCTCCACACCACCAACATAAGCCGAGGCATGTCTTCTAATCTTGTTTTTGCTCTTCCCTCTCAGCTCCATAAGGCAGCGGTGAGTCGGGCCTCAGACCAGCTCAAGGTTCACGGGGAGCAGTTGCCTCTAAGGGCCCTCAAAGCTGCAGGAGCCGAAGGAAACCTAGAGGCAGTAGCTGAGTATTCGCGTACTCTCACCGAACAGAAAGAGCAGCTAGTCGAAGTACGCTGTCCACATACTCTCCTCTTTTCCAGGCTTTAAATTGAAGAACTAAAATACGAAACCCAATAAAAAACACAACCTGACTGCATGGCTTCTAAAGCAAGATCATAAAGTTTTAACTCTATAACGATCAACTTGAATCCCAAAACATATTAACAAAGCTGCATTTGCTGGATACTGATTTTTAATATCAGAGTCCTCTTGAAAAATAATTGTCAGAAAGTATAAAAATATTACAATATGGATGCATTGACACTTATCCTGTTTTGGTCCTGGTTTGAGCTTGATGAGCCTTGGTTTGGTCCTGCGCTAGTCCTGGTTTAGTCCTGCTCTCTGCTTTAGTCCTAGTCAAGTCCTACTTTTGATGTGGTGTGCATCCGAAATACAGTCAGATGACACAAGCACCTTAAACATACAATTTACTGATTATGCATTGGGCAAGAAAATAATTTATAGAAAGACTCATGTAACAAATCTCCAATATGATGCATTCAAAAACTCTTGGTGTCCCCCAAACAGGAAAAGGAAAAAAAAATTGTAAGTATTAATTTATAGCTTTTTTTCAGACGTGCCGATTACTGTGCCATGTGTCGGGGACAGAGCCTCTGGAGATAACCTGTATACATGCTGAGGAGACCTTCCATGTGATTGGCCCACAGGTACCATTAACTTTCACTTTTTGGCTTTGTTAAGAGTAAGGGAACAAGCAAATTAAAACTTAATCAATTCAAGTCAATTAACTATTTTCATTTTATTTACTCTAAACCAAACAGAGTCCATCTTAAGGCAAATTAAAACTTGTTCAATATAAGAAACGGGTACAAGAAAAGAAGTTTGCCATTAATTATCTTGCACTTGCTGTCCATATAGAGCTGAGTACACGCTATTCTCCTCTACCTAGTCCACACTGTCCCACATCTAATATGTTTGCTCTTGGAAACGGTCCATGCCAGTAATTATCCCACTGTAGAATGTTCCTGTCCGGCAGAGCTAATGTCAGGCCCCGCGTGACTCTGCAGTAATGACTCTGCCCAGGGTTCAAAGGTCAGCCAATCAATAAAGCTCCAGTATGGGGCTGATGCTGGAGATATCAGTGTGCGTCTGTCAGAAGTAATAAAGGGCTGACCAAGGGGGTAATTTGCTGTTTAATACTATACTCTTAGTTTTGTTTATAGGTCATTTTTAAAATGGCTATTTCCATTTAAGAACTTGTTGAAATTTTTGATAAAAAAGCCTTCCCAGATATTTTTCCAAGCTAGATACTTTTTTATAAGGAGGCACTAGCATCTCCATGGAGAGAAATCAAATCAGTCTAACTTTATTTATGAAGTACTTTTCATACAAAACTGTAACACAAAGTGCTTTACAGTTATTATGCCCTTCCACCCAACCACGTTACCACCACAACTGCCTGACCTCACACAATCATACAACCCACACAGACAGTCACGGGCACAGTCACTACCACTTATACACACACACACACACACACACACACACACACACACACACACACACAAGCAGCTGGTGTACCCTCTACCAGAAAAGTTACATGTTGATTTGTTATACTTTAACACATTGAATATATAATAAAAACTGATAGCAATGAGTACATATCGTTAGTTTTAGCAGGTTAACTTTTCCATGTTCTTGTAGATCATTTCTGCTGCTCAGACGCTGGCTCTTCATCCATCCAGTAAAATCGCGAAGGAGAACCTGGAGGTGTTCTGTGAGGCCTGGGAGTCACAGCTCTGCGACATGGCTTTGCTCGTCAGGGAGATCAATGATGTTTTTGAAGGCAAGCGAGGTGCGTTTTACTTGACTTAACAAAGCTGTATTGTCTACCTGGCAAATAAAGCGTACACACACAGAGCAGTGAAGAATTAGGGAGCCGCTCAAGCGTTGAAATGGCTGCGTATAACCTTTGTGAATTTTTTTGAAGAACCCAATGGAATTAAAGGGTAAAGAAAAGGCATTACTGAGAAGAGATGTCATGAAATTAATGTTAATGCTGAAAGTGTCACAGAAAACCCATTTGCACAAAGCTATTGTTTTAATTTTTGCATTTTAAAGCTCCTATATTACACAAAATTGACTCTTGTGGGCTTTGAACCATGTTAGAATCCTGTTATCGCTAACATACCTGAAGTTGTGTTTTGTTTCATTCACACATGTTTGAGTAATCCTTTGTTATTAGTCTGTCTACATCTGCAAACCTCAAAATGCTCTTTTCCTTTTCCACCTTGTGATGTCATGTAGTGGTAGATTTTGGTCGTATGGAGTTGGAAACACAGTGGAGCATTTCCTGTACTACCACATGACATTACAAGATGGAAAGGAAGGAAGGAAATAACATTATAACATAGATCAGAAGCATAGAGTAATCTGGGCCCTTTAACTAGATAGAAAAAGAGCATAGTGTATGCATAGATATTTGTTATGGTGAAAGATTTAAGTCACAATCACTGTAATTGTAAATAATGTGCTAAGTGGAGCTGAAATAAGGTTAAAGTACATCACTGTGTTGAATTTCCATAAAGCCAAGCTATTCCCTTAAGTGTTTTAAGGGCAATGTTAAGTCGTTCACTTTTACACTCTCCGAATCGCACTGCATTAAAACAGCATTAAGAGTTTATTGGTTTGATGTGAAAGGATTTGGACAGCTCTCATCTGTCTGAAGATAAAAAGAGCAATAAAACCCAAAGCGTAGGAGTAATCATAATTATTGAATAACGAAGCTTTAACAAATCACATTCAGATTTAATTTCTTGAACTGGAATACAAACAAAGAAACAAAATCTTCTTATTCTGAAATAAAGATTTTAGAAAGGCAATGTATATAAATCTATATAATTTGAATTACATTATAATCCACATAATGTCCTAGCCTTCCCTGTCATAAACAAATGTCATAATTCTTTTGTATTCTGTTTTCAGGAGACAAAAGACCTTATTTATCTCTTCCCAGGCCCGGGGTGGGTATCACACATTCGATCTCATAAATATTCTCCTCCTACATCCAACAGTGCTTTGTGATCTGCTGATTAACACTATTCTCTTTTCACAGAAACATTCGGCAAACCTTAAGACTTCCAAATCTGTCAAGTTAGACGCAGAGGTACTACACACACACCATAAACTGTGACTTGCAGCATAATACATCAACTCATGTCGTGTACTCTGGTGTGACAGCCGTACATTCATCTCTCTGAAAACCTGATGTCACTCACTTGAAAAATTGATGGTGTTCATATGGTAATAGAGTGAAATGTTGCTGGCTTGCAGTTCTGAACGTGCTGCACCGCCTTGGAAAACAGGATTATGCTGATTATAAAGGTTTAGGAAATGTAAGCAAATTAGAAAAAAAATGTTTGCTAATATTTAAAAGAGATCTATTTATATGACAAATTACAAAGTAGTTGCACAAGTCCAGACATTTTGATTCCCATTAGTGTGTATCAGCACAATGACTGTTGGAAGAAAGTACAACTTTATAATTGGCTTTGTATAGTCGGATGGATGGTTTCACTAGCTCCATGCTGTATACTAGTGTACAAAGTGAATACACAACTAAGACTTTCTGGGATGCCTATGCCTTTATTATATGGAGAAACTAAAAAGATAAAACTGTCTTGCATGGCTCTTCCAAGTAAGTTGTGAGTTATATAACTAAAAAAGTGAGATTATAAAGTCCAAGAGGTTTTTTCTGAAATACTTCACACACTCACCGTTTTGCTTTTATTCTTGCCTTTACCATCTGTTAAATTAACTAATGTTTTATGTCTCCAGGAGCAGACATGTATGGCTAAGTTGGGTCTGGAGCTGCGGCTGCTGTCCTCAGATGTGGACACTGAAATAGAAAAGTGGGATGATCAGGAGCATGAGATCGTGCGACAAAGCCAGAGTCTGGCCAGCATGGCATACAACATGTATCTCTTCACCAGGTACATGCTCAATATAAATCATTATCATTCATCTCAAGGCTCAACTTTGTAAAGCCTCTTAGCATCCACACAAATCTTTTCAGGGGCTTACCTTTAATAACATCCTCAAGCCCAAAGTTATCGACAGCAAATTTGACATTTCTACACTTTGACAGTAAAATCGTTGTATATCATCTGAGATACAGTCTCTGTACATTGCTGTGGCTGTATTATTGTTATCGTTCATCCTTCTCAAATGTGTTTCGTTTTCTCATTTGCTGTTTCTCATATTGATTCTTGCAGAGGAGAGGGGCTTCTCAAAACAACGGCAGACTTTTTCCATCAGGCAGAGGTCAGTTTATTTGTATTGTTTATATATAATTCACACTTCCTAAAGCAAACTGGAGGTGAGGATGTCTAGTGTCCACCTTTTCTTTCACTTTTCTTTACCTATTTTAAAAAATTATTAATACTAATACAAATATATATATTTTTTGCTTGACACTTTGCAGGTTCTGTCTGAAGAGGGTCTTCAATTGTGCTCATCCCTTCGCACCTTTGCTGTTCAGGTAAGTATAGGTTTAGAAAACAAAGATATCATCAGGAATTTAGACTGCATATTTGAAACAAAACTACCCTACAAGAGTACCCAACATTATTTATACTATGGCGGCTTTCAGATTCGAGAATGTGATACCATATTTGTAGATGGGGGCATGAGAGAGTTTTCCCCTATTCATTAACTGTACTTTCCCTTTGTATTAAATATTATTGACCAATAGAATGTTTTTTGAAACCCTCCAATTATTACTCTAAACATTCCAATGACCGGTGGGGATCTTTTGATGCCAGGAAAAGCATTATCCAAATATGTAGTATGTTTTGAAGAGATCTTCCTCTGTCTTACTTTATAGCAGTTCACAATAGTGTACTCACATGAACCTTCTCTCTAAGATTATATTGTAGTAATAACTTTCTTTTAGACAGATGGATTTGTGTCTCACTACAAATACACAAAAACAATGTCTCTCTTCCACTGCTCCTTCTATCACACCTGGTTCACCCCCATGACATGTCGTGATCTCTGGAACAGCCCTATAAATCACACAGCCACCGCAGGAAATTAAGACTGTCAGACATTTTCACTAGTCTCTCCTCTGATTTAAAAACAAACATGGCCGCTCTATCCTGTTTCCTGCTGCCCACACCAGATTTCTCTTCAAGGTTGTCTAATTTTAATTAAACTGCTCTTTGACAGTCACTAAACACTAGTATTTATCACTGGCTTCTAAGTCTGTGCACATGTGTGGAAGAGGCAGAAGGCGGGTCTAAGGCTAATTCATAATGAGGAGCTCTTCAACCTGCTGCACGCTTTTTGATTAATTACTGTACATCACAAAGTCATTCATACTGAGCAGCCCTATTTTGCCTCTGTAATTTCTTAGCTCCTTCTTAGCTTGTAGAACACCTGTGCTGGGCTGATAGAAATCATAAAGCAATTCTTGAAGATTACTTCAAGGGTAATTACATAAGGTGTATTAGGTACACAACCTGTTCTAAAGGCAGCTATGAATGAAGCTTAAACATTATTAGGATCACTGTCTTACAGCCTTGATGATTTATATTTAGGGATAAAGTAATGTGACATTTGAAAAAGGACTCTCTCTGATCTAAATCCTCACTTCCTAAACCCTAGGCCATGCAGCCAAACATTATTCATTGCTAGTGCAGACTTTGCAGCTCAGGGAGTAAATTCTGGAGGTTCTGAGCTTTCACATTATTCATGACCTGTCCATATACTGTACTGAGAATAATACAACTTTTTTAAACCAGCAAGAGTGCAGGCTACATAGGTTCCTTTCTGAAAGCTGTCTCCTTATTTCTTGTGCGTTGCAGTTGGTTGATGAGGAGAAGTCCACCGTGTTGACAGAGATAGAGAAACTTGTGGCACTGTGCCAGCAGCTCCAGATTGGGGGAAAGACTCCCGTACAGGGCAAGACTGCCACCTTCCAGAAGGTATCCATATTGCATATTGCATCCTTTCTTATTATTTGTACAAATACATTTTGAATGCACATAATTGGAAAAATGTAAAAACTGCCTCAGTGTTTCTCCACAAAAAGTAAGGCGTTCTTTTAATTGACAGTATAATTCTGTTCATGTGTGATTCACCAAAGGCTAAGATCTGTTCTCCACCTCTTTGTGAGCTTTTCGTTTGTATATTACACATATTTCTTATTTCTCCTCTTTTTCTTATGCATAGTTTTTATTACATTTACCCAGAATAACCTTAGCCCTAATTATTGTAATGGCTGTCCAATAGTAGCTGGCTTAAACATAATTTTGATCTACAGGTAACACCAGTAATGAACAAAGCGAGCAGGCATAATGAATGTCTATGTGGATTTAATGAACATCCCGAGCAGGGCCGAGCTGTAGGTCACCTTGTAATAAACATGAGGTTGAAATCAAAAGGGCTAGATGAAGAACAACACCACCTTGGCTGAATAATGGTGCCCTTTATTATTTATCGTCTGTGTCTGTCCACTCTGATCTTCATCTCAACATTCACCTCGGAACATTTTGAATATCATATTAGAGGTCTTGAAACATGCTTGGAATAAATGAATATTTGCATTTTGATTGATTATTCAAATTTCTTACCATTTTAAGGTGGACGCTTTTATTCAAATAACCAAGGGCATATTGACTGTGGTCCTATCAATGCTGCCATACTGCAACAAGCTTCACAGGAAGGTAAACTTTTAGCAGTTACATTTCTAGACTACAGAACATTTCCCTTCAAATGTAAATCTTCTTTTAACAACCCATATAATGTAATCCAAATTCAAATTGCCATCCACCCTGGAAGTCAGTAAATTATTCTAAAATGTTCTTTGTTTTGGGCTTTGGGAACTACGTGATCAAATAAATATGTTTAAATTCTATGTGCCTGTTTTGTTTGTATAGTACAAGTCAGAGAGGAGCAGCCTGGGCTCTCCTCAAGACTGGAGGGAGAGACAGGACACATCGACCCCTGTCAAAGAGGAGGGCGCTCTCAACGGCAAGAATGGCTCAAATGGGTTCGGCGTCAAATCACTGGAGCAGCACATGGCAAGCATAAACCTACTGGAGAGTAAATAAACAAAGCAAAGCAGCCGTTGTCAGTTTAGTATTTACACAGAGCCCGTACCACATGGGGCTCAGCAGGGGGAAAGTCTTATCCCATAAAGAGGGAACATATGAGGAGGGGTAAATGATTCCTTAGCAACAGTCTGAATGATTTAATTTCAGTCAATTAATATATCTCAAATCCCATGGTACATGATACATTCCACCCAGTCCATGTCACTCCAAGATGGAGACAATCAGCCCACACAAATGTTTTTTAAGGAGCATTGCCTCTCCTGTCACCTCAGCTACTCTAAATGCTTGAGGTTTTAGCCATACATTCATTTCACCAGGTGCCTCTGTGAGACAAGTCTGTGTGCTGTATCTTTCTAGTGTTGCACATAAAGCTGAAACAATACAAGAAATATGTGGCTTAAACACTACTTGCATGTTACCATGAGTACCAAACCCTTGTAATTGAGTCTCCCTTGGTTTGTGAGTCATGCATTTGTAATGTTTACATGTGTAATATGAGTGATTGTGGCACATGACATCCTGTAGAAATGTTACTACAAAAAATGTAAATAATGCCATAGGAAAAGTTTCATATGCTGTGCAATGAAACATGTGCCATGCTAGTGTCACAATGCAAAAAAAAAAATCCAAAGCCAAATATGTTTGTTCTGTTAAGCTTGCAAATATTTCTGAATATAAAGCTTAGTTATTCAGTGTAAACTGCTGTTCTGTCTGATTTACGCTTAAACTGTAACTAGGATGATTTTGGAACTTGTTTGGTCAGTAAAGGAAAGAATGGTGTGTGGATCCCTGCAGATTGCAGGATTGTTATGAAGACTTCCATGTTAAGCTGCCACATGTCGACAATGTATTTAAGATTTATATGGTACATGAAGCAAAGCTGATAATAAAGAGTAAATCCTACAAAGGTACAAGCTAATAGAGGGGCATTGACTGAAATCAATTAAAGAGAAATGCAGTTTAAAAGCTTTGCTGTATTGTATGAAAGTAGAGATTATAGTTACTATAGAGATGGCAAAGAGAGATTTAGTTTTCAACCATCTATTCTTTTGACTATTAAGAGCATATGAAAGTTCTGAAATGAAAATAAACAATATTTTTCTTATGTCAGCCTTGTGTTTTATTCATATTGTATAAAAATAACTACAATGCAACATATATCCTCTGTAGACAAAGCAATTTGGGGCACTAAAGTAAATAAAGAGGAAGTAAAAGCTTGGAAAATATGCAAAACAGCACAGTTTTGAAAACACTGTTGAAATAATGCCAAAAGCAGTAACACAAAACAGTCAAAGATTCAAATCATCCACAAAGAAAAAAAAAAGTCCAAAATGTCTGTTTTCCATCAAGACGGTTGTGATGGAAAAATGTTTCGTTTCGCAACAACTTTCTCAAACTCATCCCTTGTCAGTAGGTTTTCTGTTATGCTCTTGCTCTCCTCAAGCTTTGGCAAAATCACAGCAATGTATCCTTCAGTGAATGGCTGTTGAAAATAAAGGTTTTATATTACTGCAATAATAAATACAATTATTGCCAGTATTGTCAAATTACCAGTTGCCACTTGGTATGCCTCACCTTTTCCAGTAGTAAAGCTGGTGTTTTTAGAATATCCTCATTGACTTCTAGAAGTCTTCCTCTAATGCAACTGAAATGTAAAAACATTTATCAGAACAAGAAAAGTCCAGAAATATAAGATCAGAGGAATAATCTCACCTATAAATGGTGTATTCAGTATCATCTGTGCATGTTATCCTACACAGAGGAGCAAAGTCTGTCAGGAACTGGCCTCCCTAAAAGACAATAGTACACAGTTTGGACTAGATCTAATGAAAAACCTTTATATGCCATAATGTAGCCTTTTTACCCGTTTAGATTTTCCAGACACTTTGTTTTTAAGTCGACTACAACAATCACTAATTTGGTAATTAATGCTTTTGATAGTCCTCCCATTTTGAAGAATTGGATGGGTTTCTGCCAGTGTAACAACACAAATTCTGCAAAAAGAGAAAAAGGCAAACAGTGTAAACATCGCCCATCCTAAACCATAAATAGGCTAATGAACTGGTGTACCTGTTTGAATGCTGCAAAATACAGTGATCTTCACTTGGTTTACCCTTCAAGTCTAAAATATTGACAACAAAGAAACAATATGAACAAAATCAGATCAAAATCAACGTGCATTAATGACAGTAAACGCAGGATCATATGATAGTGTTTTGTAAATTGAGATTGAGACTATGTGCCTTATGCGCGTACATCTCATTATTACAAATGCTAACTTAAGCCCTACCTTTACATCTCATTACTACATAAAATGCTAACTCAAGCCCTACCTTTACATCTCATTATTACAAATGCTAACTCAAGCCCTACCTTTACACCTCATTATTACAAATGCTAACTCAAGCCCTACCTTTACATCTCATTACTACATAAATGCTAACTCAAGCCCTACCTTTACATCTCATTACTACATAAATGCTAACTCAAGCCCTACCTTAACATCTCATTACTACATAAATGCTAACTCAAGCCCTACCTTTACATCTCATTACTACATAAATGCTAACTCAAGCCCTACCTTTACATCTCATTACTACATAAATGCTAACTCAAGCCCTACCTTTACATCTCATTACTACATAAATGCTAACTCAAGCCCTACCTTTACATCTCATTACTACATAAATGCTAACTCAAGCCCTACCTTACATCTCATTACTACATAAATGCTAACTCAAGCCCTACCTTTACATCTCATTACTACATAAATGCTAACTTAAGCCCTACCTTTACATCTCATTACTACATAAATGCTAACTCAAGCCCTACCTTTACATCCTCATTATTACAAATGCTAACTCAAGCCCTACCTTTACACCTCATTATTACAAATGCTAACTCAAGCCCTACCTTAACATCTCATTACTACATAAATGCTAACTCAAGCCCTACCTTAACATCTCATTACTACATAAATGCTAACTCAAGCCCTACCTTTACATCTCATTACTACATAAATGCTAACTCAAGCCCTACCTTTACATCTCATTACTACATAAATGCTAACTCAAGCCCTACCTTTACATCTCATTACTACATAAATGCTAACTCAAGCCCTACCTTTACATCTCATTACTACATAAATGCTAACTCAAGCCCTACCTTTACATCTCATTATTACAAATGCTAACTCAAGCCCTACCTTTACATCTCATTATTACAAATGCTAACTCAAGCCCTACCTTTACGTCTCATTACTACATAAATGCTAACTCAAGCCCTACCTTTACGTCTCATTACTACATAAATGCTAACTCAAGCCCTACCTTTACATCTCATTATTACATAAATGCTAACTCAAGCCCTACCTGTCCTGTACCATCGTGTATAATATCGGTCGATGACTGAAGGAGCCCTCGTTTCTGTCTCTACATGTGTCACGTCGTCGTCCATCAAAACAAGCAACTAAAACGTAGGTCTAAAACGTTATATTAACTCTTTTACGAGATAATGGTCAGTCAGAAATGCGGTCACTATTTTCTGATGCACAGGGTCGGTTCCTCGTTTAAATAATTCCGACCGAAACACACAATTGGCTGAGTGACCTGACAGATGTTGTTCTGTATTTTAATGCCGTGTTTTCACAGCTAAGTTGTTCTTGTACACGTCCTAAACAGTTAGTTATTGAGAAATAATATCAATGTTTAAAATATTTAGAAGGGGTAATCTCGACAGGTAAGAAAAACGAAGTCTATAGGCCTTTATAATGTACCTTGTAAACTCGTTATCATTTATATGTGATCACATTACATTGATTTAGCCTAATTAGTTGCACGTGGTTTAGGTAAACCTATGCACTGTAAATTTACATTTGTAATTGCATTTTTATCCACTAGATGTCAGAGTAGGCCTAACCAGAAAATAGTCATCGTGATCTGTGTCCATTTTGAGATAAATTGTCCACCAGTGTTTAAATTAGGTCTAAGCCTCAGTGGCGTCTGTGTTCATTAGAAACAAAAGCTTTGCAGTCAATCCAAAAGTGTCAATTAAAGGCTGCTTTAAATTCAGCAGGCAAATGATGACATGTACGAAATAAATGGTGTCTTAGTGGCTCTTGTAATCTAATGAGTTCATCTTTAATCATTTAATATAATGGAGGACGTTGGCTGGATCTTTAAACGCAGAATGAGTTTTCCATTTGTCTAATCACCATTACCACGTCTGGGAAAGTTTCCTTCCTAATGAGAGCACATTTTTCCAAAGTTTTTTTATTGCACCACCACATTGCCACCCCTTATGTATTCCAGCTTGAAATACTATACCATTTTTGAATATCTTCTTTTGACACGCATACCTGAAAAGTCACAGCGTTATGAAGAAAATCTAATTATTGTTTAAAAACCTCGTCTGTAACTTGGCCTAGTGGCCTTCTGCTTATATTTATGGAGTCAGAAAAGTTTAATGTCATAATGTTCCAGGCAAGGCAATACAAGCTCCATGAAGACAAGCAGGGTGGGGGCCTACATCACAGTTTTGCACCTTTAATGTTCAGTAGTGCATGCATAATAAGCCTTAATAGCAGTTTGATTTCATTTTTGTTTTGCATGACAGGTCAAGATGGCCGTCCATATAGTTTATTTAACACTGTAATAATATATCTGTATTGGTGAGATCTACCCTCCATTCTCGCCTGTAGGCCGTTTAAAGAGTCTCACATTCATCTCTCACGTGTGCAGCTGCATTTGGCTGCAGTGTCCTGGTCCACGTCAGCCAGTGCAGCAGCTTGAAGGACTGCTTTCCCTTTCCTCTTGTCTTTCCCTTTGTCCTTGGAAGGGGATCGGTTTTTAAGCTAGAGGTCACCCTGATAAAAGTGTTCTCATCAATGCAGTGGTGTGTGGGTGGCTCAGCAGTCCACAAACCATTTCCTGTTTCATGCCACAGAACTATAGCCTTGAACTTTACACTTGTGCAGAAAAGGCGTCTTTGCCATCTTCAGAGCTATGATTCTTTTTCCTGAAAGGAGTCTGTTTCCCATTAGACTCACTGCTGCTCGAAAGTGCAGTGAAAACTTGATGTTGTTTTATCGCCTTTTTTATTTGGATGGGTCTAACTGGGTTCATGGAAATTTGAGCTGTGCGCGAAAGATACTGTCACACAAGAATAGTGGTTCTCAATGATGATTTGCCTAATTTGAACAGAGGTTATATCATTTTCACAGTGTAGACAAAGCAAAGGATTATTAGGGCTCTCTGGTTGTCAAGCTCTCCATGTTTAATCCACATGCTGTCTCTATTGGATACCGGCCAAAACAAAGGATTAGGCTTTTAAAAAAATACTAGTAGTGTGAGAATCAATTTATTTAATAAAGGACCAACCAAATCCTTTTGATGAATCATAAACAGTATAACCCTCTATTAATATTGACAAAAAGGAATTGTATGGCCAGCATCCCGTATGTTTCACTATAACCACTCCCAGCTCCACAAAATACTGGCATGCTATAATTATTAATTATTAATCAGCTACTTAGCTTAATTAGCACTATCGTAAGACAGGCAACAGAATGGAGGACTGCTTTGTCCATGCAATTCTGCTATATATCTATTTTTTGAACTTTCCATGTAAGTTTTTTCATATGATGTACATTGTAAGTGCTTTAGAGGCATGTATATTTTTGCTGGTTCTGTTTTTATTGTATATGTGCATTTGTAATTTGTAATGTGAATGGAAGACTTATGGGCAAGTGGTCAATATTTGGAACCATGATCACTTCAGTAAAGCTAAAGGTTACTAACTATCACACTAAAGGCAGTGTTGTGTAAAAATATATAATAATATGTTCTCTACCTAGCAGCGATGCCATTTGACAAAAAGGTAAAAAAAACCCAAAAAACTAAAGGATGTGGTCTGCATCGGTTTGCTGTTTGTCTCATTGCTGCTGTTTCATTATAGTATCTTTGCACAAGTAGACAGCGTGCATTTGTGGTGCTGTGTAACAGGAAGAGTAACATATTTTTAATAAACTAGATGCATCCATCACCATTTACATTCAAACATCACACATTTTAACATCTTTGACCTGCAGCTCATTTATTCTAGCTGTTCTTTTTGCTGTGCTCTTTCATTTCAGTGATTAAGAAGTGTGCTTGCTTCATTCCTGTTCTCAACCGCTGTCATCCTGCTTGTCATTTCCTGGAGACAAATGGGGTTCAAACGGGAGCTGAGGGCAATGGAAAGAACACTCACTCTGCCAGGTAACTCTCAAAACACTGCAGCCAGAATTAGGGGATTTCATTTTGGATTTCTTCTGGACAGTAAATCCTATTTTTCTTAGTATTCAGTATTCAAATATATAAATTAGTATCAACTTGGGTTATATGCAAAAGGATTTGATTTCGGAAGCATGTGCGGAAAGCTGTTATTAATTATCTATATTTGGAGCCACGTAGCCCACATCTGCTTTTCAAAAGAGAAGAAGCAGTGTTTGGACGCAGCTTTTTCAATGTTATATGAATTTTTGCCAGTGTATTCTAGTGTTCTCTTTTATTTTGTGTTAGAATGACAAGAAGTGCCAAGCTAGAAGGTCATTAAAAGTACAAATTTGAACATTTGTATATAATTCCCAGGATGCATTGGAAGCACTATAAAAATGAGGTGAGAAACCAGGTCTGACTTTAATTAAATCTTAGTCTTTTTCATTAGCATGAAGCACAGAAGGCGAATCTTTCAACATGGTACCCCTGACTTTGGCTTCAGAAAAGTAGAGGGTCCTTCTGCTAAATGTGTTTATATTACATATTAACTAACCGGAACACTTTGTCCATTACTGTACATCTAAACATTACATGCTAAAAATAAGAATAATAAAAGCAATAGAAGATTTGGTTCATCTGATTAATAAAAAAATCAAATTAACTAAATATAAATTACAAAAGCTACACATGAGAACTACATCTGCTCTTTTTACTTTTTATCTTGGTATAACATCAGTGTAACACAGTCATGTTTTTGTGGTTGAACAGTTTATAATGGTAGAGAGTTTAGGGAAGTATTGACGTGAGTATCTGCGCAAAAAAGACTGACCACTAACACGCACCTATACAAATTCACATTCACACTATTTATTTTTTTAAAGCTGTGAAGTGACCAAAACAGGATGTGACAAATAGTTTTAATTTAGTAGGGAGTGAGCTGCAAGGTTGTTTTGACCGAGCAGAATAAACATTTGAGTAGATTTGTAGTGGCTCAGAGACTATGAGGCTTGGAGACTATGAGACTTGGAGACTATGAGGCTTGGAGACTATGAGGCTTGGAGACTATGAGACTTGGAGACTATGAGGCTTGGAGACTATGAGACTTGGAGACTATGAGGCTTGGAGACTATGCTGAATGTCATTTACTAATCATGTGGCCAGATTAGTACATGACATTTTAACACAAGAAAGCCATGGCCACTATGTACCATACTAATTTAACTACTTTATGGCCTTATGACCTTTATGTGGAACTATTTTTTCTCTCTTTTTCACTATCTCCCTCTCTTTCTCTCCCCCTCTCTCTCTCTCTTTCTCTCTCCCTCTCTCTCTTTCTCTCTTTCTTTTTGTTTTTTTATTCTATTTTTTTTGGTTTTTTTTGTTTTATATTCTAGTAAAACATGTTTCACAACAAAGAGACCAGGTAGGCTGGCTTAGCAGTAAATTAAACTAATCTTAAATGTCATTTGATATACAGTTCTTGGAGGAGGTACTTTTTACCCAGTAAAGCACAGAAAACACATATCAGTAGTAAATCATGTTAGCAATGTCCAAACCTTTGTTACTTTCATCTCCAGTTTTTTCCTCAACCTCTTCCACGTCCCAAGAGACTCCCAAACTCAGCCAGTGACTAATGCTGACTGGACAGCCATCTCAGCGTGGTGCACCCATAGGCTACGTCTGTGAGTTTTCCACTTACTTGAACTGTATACGCGTGCACATACAATGCTTTGTTAATCAGTTACATGAAACTATTTTATTGGACTTTAAAAGCATCACATGCAAGCAATCCTGAAGAGAGAACGCTGACATTGTCAGGACACACTGCAGGAACAGTGTAACTAAGTTAGATATAAAATATGTATCGGCCCATGTTAACATTGTGTGATGCGTTTCATTTATTCTGTTGGAAAAGTACAGCAGTGGGTGATTTTGGTGAAAGTAATTTGAAATGTTTCTCATCTGTTTTGCTTGATAATGGTATGTATGTAGAGTGTAAAAATAACTTTAGGTTTTGCTTGCTTAAAACAAGACACATATTTTGAGACTTTTTGGGGTTAGTGGTAAGATTTCATTGTGGTCAGTTTCTAGAAGGAAGGAAACTTAACATGTGTGAGCATGTTACATTTTCCATTTCTTCTTTCATTAACCTATCAACGCATTTGATCATAGAGGCCACTTCCTAATAAAGTGCAAAATTGGTGTTGATCTTACACAACAGGACCTTAATATGGAGTGCAAACATTAACTTAAGAGACCTAGTATAATTAAACAGGCTGAATACACACAAGGTCATTATAATAGGGCTTATTATTATGGTGCAATCATTTAAAAATAACATAACAACATTTACACTCTTTACACTCTGGGATAAAGGAATGTGCCACAGACCAGTGTTCGTTAAATCTTCTCATTAAATTGGTAAAACATATTTTTACCACTCCACTCAGCACTTTTTCACTTCATTGTGCTTTCAACATGAAATACATGGAAATATTGCAGTCTTTCTGAGAGTTGCAGGCAGTATTGCTCTCTCACTGTAGAGGCGGCATTCCTCTAGAAGCTGTCCATATAGTCTGTATTATGAGAGACGCCATAGACTGATTTGCTCTTTTTCTTCCTCTCCTCTCGCGCATCACTGGGCTCCTGGGAGAAGAAGAGGTGTGAGGCGATGCTGTTCCTCACTCCATAGCTCATCATGTTGTCGTTGCAGCTTTCAGGGCTTACAAGCTGAGTCCTGCAAACAAGGGAACTTACTACACAATAGAGGAACATCGCATTTACCACAACTCAATGCAGTTCATAAAAGGGAAGGCTGTTTGTGTTGTAACAAAAAGTGAGACATAAAGTTGCTAATGTAAATGTTATTTAAAAGGCATTTTCCATTGGACAAAATAATCACAAATGGTATTTAATTTCACTCTTATTCCCGCATGACTTGTCTGTAACCCACCTGTCGACTTTGTTCCAGTCAAAGGTGCGGCGCATTACGACCGGAGGGGCTATCGCTGTGTCCGTCGGAGCTATGGTCGTGGTGGTGAGACATGGAGATGTTAACATGCAGCACAGTCCATCTGCAGAATCTGAAAGGTACAAACACGTGTCATTAGTAGTGTCTTTCTCACTATGTGTTTTTATTTAGAAGGCTGATAAGTATGTCTGTGTTATTTTTAGTTTATCATGCACTTGTAATGAGTGTACCAGAGTAGTGGTTGATCATATCTTCAAGACACTGGAAAGTTAGCCGGGGGGAGATGTAGTACCAACTGTTGTCCATTCGGAAGATACGATAGTGCTTTATATTGCTGTGCTTCACCGACAAAGAATACACACCTGGAATATATGCATACAACAAGTGAAATCAACAGTGACATGCTAAACATATGCATACAGCAGATGAAATCAACAGTGATTACACACTTGGAACACAACATATGCATACGACACATGAAATCAACAGTGAGACGCCAAACTACACATTTGCAGTACTGAAGTTTTTGGGGTTTTTGGGTTTTTTTTCCAAGTAAATGAAAGGTCACGCTATTAAAAAAATCAGCAAGTAACAAATTCAAGTTTTTGTTGTTAGAATATGCACTGTAAGTAACACAACTAGAAGCACAATGCAGTTTTTCAGTTGGGGGATCTGCCACTTGCTTTTCGCTAAGCTTTGCCTGGAATATTCCACAGTATGGCCTTAAAGTTATCTTGCATTTTCAGTTGCAGAATAAAGTGCCTTGAAAAACATTTTTATGTTGAGTGGGATCACCACAGCACTGACTTGGTGGTGACCTGCTTATATCCATGCAGATAGATAAGTTTAATGCCATACTGTGGATCATTACAGGCAAATGTCCATGGAAACAAGCAGGTAGCAAACCCTTTACCAAAAAAGTTACACAGTGCAACAAATAAAATGATGATGGAATAGGATACAGGTATACTTTACTGTCCTAATAGTGAAATTTGTCCACTGCATTTGAGAGGGGAGAACCTGCAAACTCCACACAGAAAGGCCCAGGCGACGCAGGGCTCAAGATATAGGGGTTTTTGAATAGTAATATAGCAGCATATATAGTAGTTAATGTGTTTGTATTTGTTTAGATCCCAATTATCAAAAAGCTGTTACTCCTGCATAGTTTGGAGTGCATTCAATACAACACAAATAATTTATATCATCCACATCATCATGATTTGCCAAATTCCATGATGACTATGCATCTTTAATACTGATGCTGGAAACTTGACTTAGTGGTTAGTAATGCTAGACCTGCTATCACGCAAATGAAATACCATCTATTGCTGCAATGTTGGAGTTTAACGAATGATTAAAGTAAACATACAAAAATATGCACCTTTTACAAATATCATAATATAAAACATAAAGGCTTAAGGCACATGTGTCAAACTCAAGGCCCGGGGGCCAAATGCGGCCTACCGTGTCATTTTATGCGGCCCGCAACAAGGTAAATTTAAATGTATGACTGTCTTAAAATGTTAGTTTATCAGGAGTTACGCAGTTACACAGACATGTTTTTTATATCTTTGCAAATTTGAGATGAACCATTTTGCTGATGTGGCCCTCGGTGAAATTGAGTTTGACACTCCTGGCTTAAGGGATTAACAAATATACAGATCACAAGTTTTGTTCATGTGGCTGAATGTGATGCTTGCCCTACTTTCATAATTTTTTTCAGCAGTAAGCACAATTCCTCATCTTCTCATGCGTAATATTTCTCACATCTCTGTCCATCGTAACTTCTCTAAATATTTTACAAAAATAAAAATGTTTTGCTTGTTAAAGTATCACTTCTTACCTCTTTCCTTTGAACTTTCTCTGACCAAAAATGACCCTACACGGTTCACAGGCAACAGCAGCAGCTCCTCTGCTTTCTGCCGCTCCACACCTTCAAACAGCCACCTGGGCACAGTACAGTACATAGTGAAACAATAAAACAATACAAAGAAAAGTGAATGTTAAAACTGTATCATCCTGAATTTACGAGCCCCTTAAAGATGTTGTTAATTTGAAAAAACAAATTATACTGGATGTCCATAAAATCTCTTTATAATTTAAAAAGTTTATTCCAAAGGCAATAGATAAGATATTTTAATTAGATTTGTTCTATTGTACTCAGTGGTTATAAAAGTTTACATTTTGTATTTCATTATTTTGTATTTTATATTTGTATTTCAGGCACCCTGTTAATTAAAGAGGCATCCTTTTGAATGAACCAATGAGAAATGGCTACGCCTTAAGAGAAGGCACAATGTGTGAATGTGATCTTCTTATGGGGCTATGTTAAAGATTTCATGTATCGAACAAAAGTCTGGGACATTCCTGAACTAAAGCAAAAGATAACAGATGTGATTGCAACCACTGATGAGGCTATGCTACAGCGAACATGGCAAAAAATCAAGTATCGTCTTGATGCGCGACACTAATGGTGCCCATATAGATTAAATTCTTACCCATGGTATATTTTGGCTACATGTATGTCAGGTATGTAGTTAATTTTGCCTGTGTTCAGCGAGCACACCTTCCACCAATATACCTCTCTGTCCAAAAAGAAAAAACTATAATGAAGACACTGTAAAATCAAACATTTGCATTTAATCTGATTTATCATACTGTTTAATGACTCGTAGTTTCTCCCCCAATCTGAAAATGGGGTCTGTGATGGCAGGGGGTGGGTAGTCTTCAATCACCACCAGTATATCTTCTTCTACCTCTGCAAATGAATGAAATATTATTAGAATTAAAATGTAACTTTATGATCACAAAAGCCTGTGTTGGACCGAAGTGGTACTCACTTTTTTCAGCATTGTCCTCATAGTTGTCTTCATACATTCCTCTCTTGTCCCCGTTGATCATGCCGCGTACCATATTCCCCATCACCCCGCTGGAGTCTGGACTGGGGTCAAACATACCAGAGTCAACTTGGACAAAATGTTATGTGAAATGTTAGTCCTTCTCCTTTTTTTGGGCAGTGCATTGTTTTGTGACTTCCTACTGGTCACAAATATCTTTAACAAGACATTGGGTGCAGAATGGGGAAGCTAAAGATAGACTATACCAGGGTTAATTTTCCACTGCTGTTGATATGCAAAGTAATTACGATAAATGCATTTAAATTTTGCAATGAATTTAACTTTAGAGCAGTTCTAATACAGTTTTAAACGCGTAGGATCGCATGGACATCAGTTGTTTTTCTGGTTTACTTATTATGTCAACACAAGCATACATACACAGTAATAAATTACTACTACTGTAAAAGAAAAAAATCAAATCTGTCAACTGGACTTCTTTTAGTATGGATCATACTTTGACGACTGAGGGATTACACAGACATTACTACTACTACTATCTGTTTTGTTGAAAAGCCGACCATCCTACCTGTGATCCTAGCATAGATGGCATCAAGTAAGGTAGTCGCTTAACCTCATCATTGCGCTGGTAGTAGAAAGTCGGAAAGAGAAGTGGTCCAGTCACAAGTGTTTACCGAAATGACCTGTCAGAGTGTGGCGACAGCGCTTCATCTGACTGCATACTTACTTCCTGTTTGAAAAGAGGAAGAAGCTTGTGATGCACCAATAGACCCAAAACAACCAGACACACTACAGCCACTGGTTTGTGGCAAGTACATCTTTACACAATGTATCTGAAGTGGTCTGACGTACATTGATGCTTTACTCAATTCATTTGTTCTGTTGTATGAAATGTACAGTTGAGGAAATTATTTTAAGTCTGTGCTTAGTAAAAGGGAACATGCTGCTAGCTTCACTGTAAACACTATTGTTAATTATAGGACTGTGAGTAAAATCTGCATTTTGAGATCCAGGAAGTTAGCGGCTTAGTGGCAAGCTCTTTTGCCACATAACAAGAAGGATCCGGGTGTGACTCCCAGGTCTCCTTGGCCTATCTGTGCAGAGTATGCATGTTTCTCTGGGTGTGACTTGGAGATGGGTCAATGGGTGTGCCATTGCAGTGCCCACTGCTCTTGACAGTTTGCCCCAGTGACATTGAAGGACAGGTGAAATGCAGAAAATACATTTCCCTACAGGGACAATAAAGTGTACCAATAATTAAATAATGATGTGTGGGATAATGGTACAGAAGTTTGGTAGTTCATCTCCGGTGCTCATCAATATAACCTTTTATAGTTTCCTTATGTAAGACCTCACATTCCTAATTCCAGTGACAGCATGAAGCCAGATGTGTGTCAAAAAATTGTTTAATGATTTTTACATGATGCTGATGTGGATGTTCAAAACTCTGTCTTAGAACTCCACGCACAAAAGTCAGCCATTTATCTTTAGTGTCACTTGGTCTTAACTGAGATTCTAGGTCAGTACATTTTGACTTTAATGTCACCACCTTTGTCTAAATGTAGCACAGTGATGAAACAAAAACCACTAGTTGATGCATTCAGCTTTCGGCTTCCTTCCTTTTGCATTTGCGAGAAGGAGCTCTGGTGCAGAAAGATAAATAATCCAGACAGAGGAAGCCCACATCGCCTCATATGTGCAGACTGGACACTGAAAGCAAAAGGCAGTGTCTGGGTTAGTGGCCGGGCTGTTGCTAGGCGAAAGACAGAGGGAGAGAGGGAGGAAAGAGAGAGAGAGGGAGAAAGAGGAGGGGATGGAGCACAATGTCAAATAACAGTTCAGATTAAAATAAAAATCCATGGGTTGATTGTGCTCTAAGTATATTTTAAGTTTTAAAATATAGTAAACTTCTACTTTAAGTGGGTCGATCACCAGTTAGGATTCATAATGCAGTGTGGTTTTTGCACATGGCCTGACCTAAGCACACACAAATCTCTCCCCCAGAGTTTTTATGCTCTGAGTATTTATACCAAAGTGACAAAATGAAAATAGGGTCATATTTGTTCAGTCATATGTCAGTCAATTTTTACACTTGAAGACTTGAGCACTTGTGTTCAGATCAGTTTGTTCTTGTAATGCTGTTTTAGCATGATGGTGGCGCTGTGCAGCTGAACCCTTCCTATCTGATCCACTTGCCTGTCTTCTGTCCTCTGTCCTTTTGTCCTCCCTTTGACCACACATGGCTGTAGTCTCCGTCCGCATGCAGCTTGGTCTCTTTGTGGGTCACAGCTCATCTCTGGAGTCATCTTTGACCCATGTGTCCATCTTCAGGGCTGTGTTTGGGGGCACAAGGAACAGGTCGAGGGTCTTCTAGGTCTGTTCTGCATCAAGCCACACACTTACACTACACTACATTATCTCTGCCTGTGTGCTGTTTTCAAAAACACTTATTTTACAGGAGGAGCTGTAGGTTTTCTTTCCTTAGTTGCACTTTTTGTATATAAAAAAAGAAGTGAATGGCTGGGCTTTCCTCCAAACAGATAGTTTTAAGATGCACGCCTGGACTGTGATCCTTCTCAGATGCTTTTGGTTTGGTCCAGGTGGAAACTTATCTTCAGACCTTTCACCGTTGTGTTTGGTTCTCGTCTTTGTCAGGTTGATGTGTTCCCTGGACAGCACTCTACAGTCACTCTCAGGCTGAGCTTCACCGACATGAGCGTTGCTTTAACTGTTTTTTTTACACCGTTGGATCTTGTAATTAATGGAAACCATTTTCTAAAAGATAACACCAACTCACAATCCAATTTTGTAAAACTAAAACTAATTTTCTAATATTTCCCCAGTTTCGTCCTGAGCAGACATCTGTGCTGGCTTAGGTGTCTTATGCTGTAAAAGAACACTATGGTTAAATTGCAGTTCTGTATAGCAAACATTTTCTTATTGGAGTCTGGACCCTTGTGATCACAACCAGCTTTGACAAGTCCTTCATTTTATTTATCGAGAGCCAAAATTTAGGGAATCTTTGGAAGGACTTGATTTCTTCCTCCCTGTTACAATTGAGGAGGGTTTCTGGTACCAGCTGGACTTTTCTTAGGACATGCATGTCATTAAAGTTACTGCAGTGATGAGACAAAAACACTAAACAAAACAAAATGAAAAGGGCAGAATTAGTCATCTTCTTGTTGACTGCTGTTTACGAAAGGCTCAAAACACATTTTTTCTGATAGTGCACATCCCAGGACACACATGTAGAGCTGACTTCTGTGGTTTCACACACTGCACCTAAGCAGTACTTAAGCAATTTTCTTATTTTTTGCAAATCAGAAAAAACTTTTTTTTTTACACCTTCTTAATACCTAAATTTTTCCTCTTTTGAATTTACTCTCTATCAAGAGACAGTTTCAGGCCAGCTTTACACAACTACACCCATTTGTCTGTTTACAGTTTGTTATATAACTAGAGGTGAATTTCACTCAGTGAATAGAAGTTAGCTGTAGTAGGACTGAAGCGCAGTCAGCACAGCTGGGGACATCACAGAGAAGGGAAAGGGTGTTGTTATTTTGTAGTTTCATAATGGCTTTCAACTGCTTTACTCTTCCTCTGATGATTGGCTCTTCAGTTAGAATCCATTTCTCTCCAGAACCCCTCCAACCGTTGTCAGTCTGATGTGTCCCAGAAGATGGTGTAAATGTAGATGGCTCATGGCGTAGAGAGCTCTCCCATCTCCAATGTTTCCTGTTCTCCATGTTCTCCTATTCGATTGGGTCTCCTCCCATGTTTACTCATTTCATTTCTATCAAGTATGTCCCAAAGGAGAGGAAATTATGAGTGGGGGACGAGCATTATTGATGGCATTGTATGTTTCAGCATGTGTTAGAGTGGCATGGTGCGGCACATATCAGATTTTGATGCAATTTTGTAATTAATAGGCCATTAGGCATGTATAGAGACCTCCATTCAAACTTTAGTGTTTGCTAAATAACACTAAGACCAATAGTAGGCACATTGCCCTTTGAGCATTTACAAGTCTTTTTAAATATATGTTTGATTGTTTTTTATGAACTCAAATGAAACAAAGTATGTGCTGAAAAAACAGGCATGTTTCAAAGTGAAAGTAAAAGTGAGTACCGGTATGTTGACTTCAAGTGTCGGTAGATCCAGAAACCAGCTCACCCTTCTGACAAAAGCATTGTCCAGAAAGACCCCTTAGGGGCCTAAATAATTATGCACAATATAACTCACAATATAACGCACAGTTCACACAGTGTAGTTCAGTAGACGTAGCCAACAAACAGAATCTAACAACATGTTTGTTAGTTTCAGTGTAGTTATATGGGTCCTTCCTTCAGACAGACATATGGCAGTGTCCACCAGTAAGCCGACCAGAACTGAAGCTGCTTGGATGAGCAGCAAAATGTCTTCACTCCAAAACGTTTTGTCCAGTTGACAAAATGTAATTTTTATTACCTATTTCTGGAAATAGTCGTATTTGTCCTGGATGAAATCCAAATTGAAGGTCCTCTGAGACCATTATTGTTGTGTATCTACATATCTTGATGATAAGAATAATCCATCGGTGAAGCTTGGTGAGCTATGAAAAGGTTACCTGGCTATTGACTGGCAGTCTCACAGCTCGCTACTCAAGTCTCTGCTCTAGTATTTATCTAGTATTTATACCAGAATGACAGAACATCTTACATTACAAAAGTAAATATAAACGTAGGTTCTGTTGTCATATAAAAGTAGGGTCTGTCATGTTTTACACCTGAGGACAGGTAAAACTACACAGTGTTTCCTGGAGACTGGGCACAGTTGTGTGCAGAGTTTCACATATGTTAATGACTGGTTTGGGTCTCACATTCATTTACACAGAGACAGACTATGACAGAACTCTTTCCTTCATAAACATTATAACAGCATAAATACTCACACATTCCCATCACACACATCCTCTGCACAGTATGAGAATATGTCAGATTGAACTGATTTGTCTGTAGCAGGTTTTATACTGCCGCTCATAAAAACACTTTCTGTCTGTGGCTGACCCGAGCCACAAGTTGCCTGTGGCTTCTGTGCCGGAGTCTGGATGTGTTTGAACAATTCAAGGATAAGTGACTTCCACGCCCTTCATCTAAAATTACTAAATGCCAACTGAAAGGAATTCACAGCATACTTTTTCTGTGTCTTTATGAAGTATTCCTATGGCCACAAAACCTCTCTGTTTGAAAGTAATTGAATGTTTTTCCTCAGACAGCTCCAGAGTTTTTGCTGTAACACTGTAGCTGCAGCAGTTGTTGTCATCTCTGCCATAATAAGCAGTAGCTAAATGCAGATTCTATGAAGCCTCTGATCTGCTACAAACTGCATAAGCAACAGGGACATATTTCTGTTTAGTTTATGTGGTCTCAGGCCAATAGATTATCAAGATGATAGTCTCTGTTAGTACAGAAGATCATCACTGTCACCTATCTTATGATCATATGAAGTGGTTGCCATATTGATGTAATGGCAACTCCGAATGCAAAGTATTTTTTGGTTTGTTTTGATAAACGCTGTTTCAGTCGGTAATTTTATGTAATATAATTACACAGGAATGGAACAGAGCTGACCCTCAATCAAACATTCAAGTTATTTATCTATAAATATTTTGTATTTGCACAAGGCCCTTCATTAATCAAGGGCAAACAATGATAAGAGCAGAAAAGTATTCTTGTTTCATTTGTTCCAGTCTGTTGAAATAAATAAAACCAAGGCTTAGTGGATTATAAGTGTCCGAAGGAAAGAATTACTCATGCTAATGACATACCAAACATCACACTGAACCTCAGGGGTTACCAAAGAGAAAATTAAAGTGTATGTGATGCCTCTTTAATGGCCTAACGTCATATCAGGTTAAACCTTTATTTGTAAAAAACAAAAAAAACAAAAAAACAAAATGAATCTTTGTCTTTTTATTTTATGTCTTCTTTTTGGTTAATATGATCAATTCTAGTCATAACTCTAACCCTAACCTATTATGAAGACCATAATAATGTGGAAACTGGGATGTAAAATGCATTATCTTCATCTCCATGCAATTTCCACCCTATTAAATAGAATACTTATTCTATCTTCTGTTACTGTGGTACTGTCAAAAACTACTGGAGCACTTTTTTAATACAATGTAATTTCATGTTTTACATTGTTTGTAAAGGGACAATATATATTAATGAACTTAATGGAATGGTATATGTGAGATTACAGCCACCTGAGACATCCACTGGATTAAAAACTGTACATAGTATTAATAATAATCCCTGCTCAGCACTAGTGAAAGTGTCTGGCCAATATCATTAGTCCAGGAGGGCCACACTACCTGCCCATGCACACACACGCACACTCACATACACACACACACACACACACACAAGAGATAATGTCAACCTTCACATTCAGGGCAGGGTAACTATCATTTGTGTTGCCAGGCGGTCCTGCCAAGCCCATAATGACAGTGGATCCAGTGGCTCTCCTCAGAGATCCAGATGGCCTTTCAACTCTATCAGTGAGTCATCAGTTATTACTCATTAATTACCGGCCACTGAGCTATTTTGAAGATGCATGTTTTTCACCGTTGGCCTGTAAAACCCCCACATGTCTTTTTAAGTCCCCCTATGTGAACTAAGCCTATGTGTGCAAGCATATGTTTTGTGACTGCTGATAAGTAGTGTGTGCTTGTGGTATGTAATAAGACAATGCACTATGCTGACACATCTCACCTTATGTGAACAGCAGGTTGTAGTGGTTTGTAGCATACACCCACATAAACAGTTATGGGAACGAAAATCTGTTTAGTTATAGTTAACACTTGCATTTGTAATAAGATCTCTTTTCTAAAGAACAAATTTTCTTAAAGGTTTAGGCCTGGATAATTTACTGCAATGAAGCATGAAGGATAGACTAACATATTCTCTCATGATCCAAAAAATATCCACTGAATTCCTGGTTTCCCAATCTAAACACATCTTCTTCCTTGGAACACTTCTCGCTAACGATCTGGTCAGAAAAGTATTGCTGTTATTTGCACTCTGCAGTCATTAAGTTCAGTGAAGTCTGTGCCTTATGAGGGACATGTTGGGGTGGTCACCCAACCATGTGATTCCTATCATTTTCCTCGTTCCTCAAATGTTTCTAACTGTGGAATTTACCTTGTCATCCTCGTCTGGTATGAGGCCACAATGAACCATTTACATTTCATCATCAGAATGATGGCCAAATATACAACTCTCGGGATGACCAGTCTACTTCTCTCAAGTCAAGGTTATACTGATAATAAAAGTTGAAGACAGGCAGGAGTTTCCTTTACTGCCTGGAACCGGATTAAATAGGAAAGATATGATCTTTTAGCAGCTTGAACCTGACACAGGGTTAATAATAGTCATACTGGAGCATTTTACACGTCCATTTGTGTTATGTTCTGTATGTCATATTTAATTTGATCATATAATGTATCAGCAGTTTCAAGCCGACATAGTTTTCCAGTCGATAAAAATACGACAGATTGTAGACAATATGATTGGCTGGGATGGATCCATGTTAGGAGTTCATGACTCAGTCCAGTTTACTGATGGACCTACTATCAACCGAAAGCAATGTGTTTGTTATTTCTAGGCCCAGATTCAATCAAAATGATGGAATTAGACAAAAGATTAGAAATGATTCCTTGTTTTTGAAAATTAATCTCTGATAATGTTAATATTTCTCAGTGCAGTTGTTGTCAATGTGCTTGTTTTGGTGAGAGCTGTGCATTGCTATGACATTTTTCATGATTGTGCGACAGATGAGATCATAAGATTAGTTCAAGCTTTAAAAATGACTTGCAGAAAGATCAGATAAGGCAGCAGGAATTACCTTCCATATTCATGGTGTTAAGCCCTGTCACTCAGAATTTGGGTCTGGCGGGAGTAGCATAAATGCATTGTGAAGTCTAAAAGGCCTGTCCCTCACTATCCTTAAGTCACACAGCACCTCATGTTGATTCTTGGCTGCACACGGACACACATATCCTCAGCCGGGGACGTTTGAGATAGCAGGTCAGCCAGGATAAACAGACAGACAAAGCATTCCTACACTGGGCTGGGAGGCAATCAAGACCCGCCTGGACCTCAACAAGTCATCCATTCATATACAGAGACTTTCCAAAACAAGAATTGGGTCTCAGTCAGGAAATCGATATATTTGACAATGTTACAGACTTTGACATTATTGTATGCATGTAATTTAAAGAATGTTTTTACAGCTGTATGGAAAAAAATTTATCAATTCATCAAACATGACTGCTACCAATTTCTTAAACTGGTTTACAAAGTGTGTAGAGAGGAATGATATTTTAATAAAGCAAGTAATGCAATGTAATGCTGTGTAAAGAAGTGATACACTACTGGAACACAGAATGGAGGAACACACAATTTATCAGTGCCACACACATTAGGGTTAATAGCTGGAGCTTTTGCAGCATCATTTAAAAGGAGTCATTCTTTTTCCAGGTTCCAGGTCCTGTGTCCAAACTCCAAACAAACGGGCCTAATCTTAGCCATCACTTCACACATACCCACATGAGGTTACACAACAGTGTGGTCGACTGGCACGGTACCAGCACGTACAAGCCCCGGCCCGGACATGAGCAGGTTGATGTGAGGTGAGGAATTTCTGCTTAGTTACAATCACTGACTTTTACCAAGATATCACAAGAGTACACCATTGTTGTTTGAATTCTGTAATCATCATTATATACTTTCACTTAAAGGTCAACTGTTCCAGCTGTGGATTGAACCCAGAACATTTTTGGTAAGGAAGTGGGGCTAATCTCTCAGCGATGAAAACCATTTAGTGCTTCAAGCTATAAAACTAGATTTGACTTTAGATATCTCTATATACAGAACTAATCTGCAATACAGATGCAATTCATATAGAACTACATTGACTTGGGTGTCTTCAAAGACACATTTCAAAAAAATATGTTGTTGTTCCCAAAAGGTGGGATTTCTGAGGAGAAAAGCAGTACTTTTTATATGTTTTTTAACTCACTCAAAGAAAGGAAATGTGTGTTCACTCATTAGTTGTTGTGTTTTCCTCAGTCTCATACTGACCTGGAGGAAAAGTAAAAGTTAGTTCTGGCATGGCACTGTTAGTTTGTAATGTTTGTACAGCATGTTCGGATTAACCACGGGACAACTACACTTAATCCATAAAAGAAGAACCATGTGTGTTAATAAAATAAGGAGATTATTGAAATGCAGTTTGCTGTGAAATAATGTAAACGGCTCATAAAGTATGTGTAAATATACTTATGTTCAAAAAACATTTGGACAGTCTTTCAAATGGTACAGTAAGCAGACTGCTAAGTATTTTGGCGTAGTCCAGGATCCTGGTATTTTCAGTCTGCAGCAGATGTTTTCTCCAATCCTCGAGACTCAGACCACAGCTATAGATAGAGTGTAATTACTGCTCTGAGCAGAACCTGCCATGCCCTCCTTATGTCGACACACATTCACAATTCACCAAAGTAAAGCTGCACTTTCAGTTGGATTTTCTTCTCTCTATATTTTCTCCAAAAATACTAGTTTTGGCAACTGTACAGAAGAATCACTTCTCATAACCCTCCCACTGTCAGTTATAGTATGACTATCATTACTAAAACAGCTTAACATTGAACCGTTTATCTAAAGGCAACAGTTTTGTACTTTTTGCAATGATAATAATTACCTGTCTTATAATGTACATATATTTACTTAATTGGATGGTGAATATGGGTGACGTAATTTGACCAGCACTCCAGCTTTGGGCTCACAGTAAATCAGATTTAGGACTTTTAGGTAATACTACTAACACTATACACTTGGCTTTACTGGTGACATCACCTTTCCTTGAAGCTTTTGAACTGTAAGTACAAAAACACTTCTCCAAGTGGGATTTTAGAAACCAGCGACTGGCTGACTAATCCTTTTCCTTTTATCTACAATCTGAATCATTTAACACCCTGGCTTTGAGTCAGCTGACAAACTTGATCCACTCCATGTGAAAAGTGCACTGGTGCCGCAGAGCTGGCTTCCATTGTACCAGACATATCCTTCAAAGGTAATAATAATGTAAGAACAACATAAAATGTGCAGCACTGACTACCGTTCACATATCAAAGCTCAATAGAAGACAGATGCAGACGGATGTAGCATGAATAATCCCATGTGTGGTCTGTTTCTGTTGGCAGAAAAGACTGGAAGAAATGTGAGAGATTAAGTTGAAATGAGACAAAATCTAAAATTATGTTGATTCAACATCATGCGTCTTCATTTTTCTCATACCAAAATGCCTTGGGTTTGCTTTTAAATTTAGATGTCGTCTCTACGTATCACACCCTTATTTAGGCATTTCAGCACCTGTGCCTCATTTGGTTGTCCTGCACAGTCATTTCCCATTTCCCTCATCCCTGTTACTTAGAGAATGTCTCACGTTTTATTGATGCCACATTTACAATTTTATGGAAAGTACAACTGAGCTTTTGTCTCGCAATGAAATCAATATCTTTTGGGTGTAATTGCCTTCAGGGTTGTAATATGTTGGCACTTGTTACTACTCTCTGTGTCCCTGTGTTATGATGGAGAAAAACTGAAAATCATGTGGTGTTTTTGTTAATATAAAGCTAGTGGATTACAAATAAGAGCATTTTTTTTGCATTTCTCACTGTCTCCTCTGCAACCTAAACATGTATACAAGGTGAAAGTCTAAAGGAGTCGATTACATATGTCACAAACTAGTAAAAGTACAACTGATACTTCTATTCTAGTATACATTTAGGTATAAGGAACAGGAACAGAGTGCATTGGGTTGACTCATCCCAGTGTCAGTGCAGGAGGAAGCAGCTCAGATCTCCTGTTGACGTTGACAGCTCTGTGACATGGATTAAAGGGCCACTGTAAATAATATGGCTCAGAATTTCTCCTCTGTCTTTCTTTCCAGACATATTTGCGCAAGTGGACCTGTGAGAATAGAGCCACACAAAGCTGTTTTTCCTTTTTTTTCCCCAATGGAACAGAATTAAGAGCAATTCTTTTGGAAGGAGCAGGTCTCATTACAAAGCATTTCTCATTTTATTTCTGGGTAAATTAAAAGAAAGCCAAGCAGCAGGTTTTTTTTTTTTTTTTATTTATTTCTCTAAAGTGAATAGCTGTGGTAAAGACTATAGGCGCAATCTGTCTACAGGCTACCAATATGAATAAAGTGAATTCATGTAGACCACGTTTGTGACATTTGAAGTACATGTTTTTGTCGTTCTGCGCACAACATCCCCTGGACAAACTAAAACCTCTAAATTCAGATGATGCACCAACAGACCTTACATCATGTGTTTCAAAACTTTCCGAGCAGGTCTAGTGACATGAACTCAAAGAGGCATGTGCACAGTTTTTGGGTTTCCAGACACGCCCTGCCCTAACTATCAGTGCACCAAAAGGAGAGAAGAAAAAAACGTATAAAGCCATCCCTTCAGTGTTAGTAGAAATATGCGAAGCTCGTCCTTTTCAGGCTTTACGTCAGCCAGTGCGCAGGCTAAAGCGGGCCGCTGGATCACTGAGAGGGGCACACGCTGCGGGGAGAGGATGTAGTACACCTGCGTAAAAGCGGCGGGACGCGCGACTATCGGCACAGACGTGTTGGACTTTATTCTGGACTCAATGCATTTGCACCTCCGCACCAGGGATGAGTTGGCTCCTGTGGTGGACCCTAACACTTGCTGTGATTCAACAGGTGTGTGGAGATGCTTTCATAGTTTTTGGTTATTTGTGTTTAAGTCTACAAATTAGCACAGTTATTCTGATCATCCTGTTGGATTTTAGCTGTATGGTAATTGCATTTAATTATCTTATAATAGGACTATATAGGCGCATAACAGGTTTATCCTCCGTGTTCATTCTCACCAGAATGGATACACTACTGTCAATTAACGTTGACACAGTGATGGGCTCAGAGCGCAGGGGGGACGCAGGCGGGACGGGCTGCTCAGGCGCCCGATGAGCTGGAGTCAGTTCAAATGTTAATTGGTCTGTGTAACTAATAATGCGCAGTCACAAACTTTTTAGTCTGAAGTATGGCTAAGTGTAATGTTAGCTCTGCAGACTTATTTTCATTCTTGGAGTCGTTGCGTCATTACTGTTACTGTCACAGTCGTTATCCTCAGTGGCCCTGGCTCTGGGTTTACGTAACATCTGCTAAAACTTTTATCACACAGACCACACGGTGGCAGGATTGCACTACAAAAATGTGGTAAGTGCGCTGTATTTCAAAAGAACCTGGATAATCCTGTCTAAAGCTTTTTGAAAACGCGCTTTCCGATCAATGTGTTTGGTATTTTCACTCTAATGTTTAATCACTTTGAATTAGTATATTTGGATTCCATCAGACTAAAATCTGTCTGCCAACAGCACAATTTCTATAGCGTTTTGACTGCATTTAAAATGATCACATTTTCGTCCTAATCACTCACATTCAATATATTTGCATCTATTGTATCTTTTTACTCCTTTATTTCATAATGTCATGTGATCCCAGCTGAGTCTCACAAATGTAATAGCAGCTGAAGGCATGTTCAAAAGAGCAGTAGTTTGTAGCATTAGTGCCATTTGATACCACAGTAAAATGGAATAAAGATATGGAAGTTCCATTAGCTGCTGTTGTTACCAACCTTTGTGTTTGGTGAGAAGGATGGACAGCTTGTGTATACAATGTTTTTGTCTATTGGCCTGGGACCCCTCTTATCAGCACTGTATCAAAAACAAAAGGGCTGCATTGATCATATTTATATTTAAAGATATACTATTCCCTGTTATAAAAGTAAGCCTAGGCTATTACAAAATGTGCAGTCTGCTTATTTTACAGTAGTCCGTCTGTGTTGGAAAAAAATCTTTTGTTATCACTTATTTTCATCATTTTGGCAAACTACAATAATAAAAATGCTTCTCTGCTGCCATCTCCAGGTCTACACACAGAACTCCACTGCCATGCCACCCACCACTGCTGCTGTGGACTCTTTTAACCGCACACAGTACTGTAAGTGGCCCTGTGAGTGTCCCCAGGAGACCCCACACTGCCCACCCGGGGTCAGTCTGCTGATGGACGGCTGTGACTGCTGCAAGGCCTGTGCCAGACAGGTGGGCGAGGAGTGCAACGAGGCCGACACCTGTGACTACCATAAGGGGCTGTACTGTGACTACAGCGGAGACAAGCCTAGGTACGAAAAGGGAGTGTGTGCATGTAAGTGTCTCACAGTTAAACAACAAATACGCATACATACATATATTGTTGAGTAATATTTAAAATGGAAATAAGATGCTTGTTTTAATGATTAATGTACCAATAATGCGGTCTCTTCAGTTACAACTGTCTTTCATTCAAGCAGTTTGTCCAGTCATAAGTACTTGAATAAACCAGGGTAGACAATTAGAAAAACAATGATTATACCAGTATTTTCTGGTAAATTTAAAGGGCCCATATTACACTCTTTCCTGATCAATGTTGTAATTCTGTTTCATTATCGAAAACAGACCTGGAGTTGGGTTTTGTTTCATTCACATATGTTTAACACACAAACCCTGCATATTTAGGCTGAGTCCTTCCCTCAGTCTCCTTGTGCTGTCATGTGGTAATACAAGAAATTCTCCACTGTGTTTTTAAACTCCATACACCTTCATTAGAATCATTTTGATGATTTCAGCTCTAGAATTGTCCATCTCTACTGAACTAAAGGCAAAAAGGTAGCTGTTACCTTGAAAACTCCCACTTCATGACATCACAATGTGGAACAGAGCATTTTGAGCTTTGAAGATGTAGACAGACTAATAATAAGGGGTTACTCAAACAAGTGTGAATGAAGCAAAACACAACTCTGGATATGTTTTTGAGGAAGTAACAACACACTAATGTGGCTAAAAGCTAACAAGAGTCTTTTTTTATATACATGACCTTTAATTATAACCACAAATGTGTTTATTATACAATTTATGTACGCTGAATACTGTGTGTCTTGCCTAAGTCTCTACCCTTTGCTCCCTTATTTCTGTTAGATATGGTGGGAACAGGCTGTGAGCATGATGGTGTGATCTATCGTAACGGACAGAGCTTCAAGCCCAGTTGTAAATACCAGTGTGTGTGTGTGAATGGAGCGATTGGCTGCGTGTCGCTGTGCACAGAGTCTCAGCCTCCACGGGTTTGGTGCCAGAGTCCCAGACGGGTCAAAGTCCGGGGACAGTGCTGTGAGCAGTGGATCTGCGATGAACCCAAGAGAGGGCGCAAAACAGCCCCGAGACATGCAATAGATGGTAAGCTCCATATATGGTGATACATCCTCCATTGGTCACACTAATAAACTTCCCTTGTGAGGAATTAAAATGATATGAGTGAGTTCAGCAAGTTGAGTTATAGATTCAAAGTTAACATTAATTGTGTCAGTTCACAGCACAGGATGGGCTTATCTTTTCCTGTCACATGGCTTCCATGCAGCTTTTGGATCAGTTCCCTGTTGTTGCTTTACTATTGGCAATGAAAATAGAAAAGCAAATGAACAATTAACATATTACAAAGTAATCACTCAGTATAATCAGTAAAATAATACTTACAGCTCTTCCAGTTGGGACTCAAAGCTGGCACAAAAACTGCATCACCCAAACTACCTCCTGGAGCCCCTGTTCTAAGACATGTGGGCGTGGTGTTTCCTTGAGGATTTCAAATGACAACGACCAGTGTGAGCTGGTGAAAGAATCCCGACTGTGCAACCTGCGTCCCTGTGAGGTGGACATCACCAAACACATCAAGGTACCAAATACTAGATGTAATTATTCATGTGATAGTTTTGTTGTTTATGATTAATATCAAACTTTCTTCCTCTCAGCCAGGTAAAAAGTGTCTGAACATCTACAGGGATGAGCAGCCCTTCAACTTCACTATCTCGGGATGCACCAGTAAGAAGCAGTACAGGCCTAAGTACTGTGGCGTGTGCACAGATGAGCGCTGCTGCATCCCGTATAAGTCCAAGACCATTGATGTGGAGTTTGAATGTCCCAATGGGGCTGGCTTCATCTGGAAAATGTTGTGGGTCCAAGCTTGTTTTTGTAACCTCAGTTGCAAAAACCCAAATGACATCTTCCAAGACCTCGAGAGCTACTACAGCTACCCAGAAGTCATGGACTAAAAGGTGTCACTTGCATGATTATCTTGTAATGTTTTTTCCTATTGGAAAATCTGTAAATAAGAAATGTGTTCATGTATTTAGAATGAATTACTTAAGCATGGTGAGCATTGTACTTGTATTTAATATGCAGTACTGTTAAAATATGCAAACAAAAAAAGTTTAATTTATATTGCATTATATATTTGTTTAATTTATATTGCCTTTTGATAATATACACAAGAACAGACTTATATATTTTGATCACAGGGATTCAGTTGGTAATGTTAAACTGATGCACCAAATATTTCAGTAATAAACCACACAACCAGGAAACATGTTATACAGTTTTATTGTATTTTTTAATAAATACAAACTTGTGTCATTGTAATGCATTTCTACAGCATTAGGCAGATGAATATTGCATCTTTACAAAGCCTTTTTTTGTTGTTTTCTACAAAGCAAATGTTGCTTTAGTGCAAGTAATACATGTGGGAGTACAAGATGTTGGGCAAGTTCTACTGCTATGTTCTTAAACATGTGGACATATCAAGTCCCACGCCCAGAAATCCACAACCAGATCAGAGCAACTCACCTAAAAGTCAACATATCATGGCACATCTTTGTTCCTTTGTGCTTAATTGCATAGAGACAGAGAGAGAGAGATCACCACAAAAGTGAGGAATGTCTGAACCATAATTATCAAAATAATATACTGTTTAATGCAAACGTTTTCTCTAAGAACCTGTAGATTTCTGAAATCATTAAATGTCATCAGGTACAGGATTCATTAAAATAACAGGTGTAGGATGAAATTTGCTGTATACACAAGATATTAGTTTTATCCCTTCAAAAGATATATCTTTAGTATTAATCCATGTGCCTCCAATTCAGTCTCCACATCTATACATCTGCTTCTACATACAAACAATTTAACCTTAGACTTAAAAGTAAAAGATTGGGTAATCAATAGCAAACAGAACAGGACATTTACAGTCATGTGTGGCTGAGAAAGCTGTGCCATTTAAACACATTATGTCAAATGAATATTAGAACTCCAGCCACAGCTTTCTCTGACATTCACTGCTTCAGTTCTGTGTCCCCACATGCCAAGATGCCGCTAACTGCACTGGATCTCAAGAATCACTGATTTAAACTTGTTTTGCCAACAAAATCCCTCTTCTGGAAAATGGCAACTCAAAAAACAGGTATCCAAGGGCAAATCACTTTATATGAGGACAGTTGTGCGTATTAACAGAACTAATCTCTGAAACTCCACGTCTTGTGAACCATTGTGAATGACGATGTGCAGTTAGGGGCAGCGCAGCACCACCTTGGGGAACTTGGGAGAGGTTTCTGAACTTGTCTGGGGAGCGTATGGTTTAACAGGACACTTCGGTGGACTTGGGCACAGATTGGTCCACGCCGTCCACGGCACCGTCTGTTTGAGAACGCCCCCTCTCGGTCGTCTGACTGCGACTGCGGCCCTCGTTGGTGTGAGAACGTGAGCGGTTACCATCATGTGTGTGAGACCGGGACCGGTTTCCTTCCATAGAGGCAACACTTGAGCCCGAGGCAGTGCGGGAGCGGACCAGACGGGTCATACTGGCAGAGGGCACTGTAGGGAGAGAAAAACAATTTATCAGGTCACAAAATGATGGTGAAAGAACTTTAATGCAATAAATAAATCAACAAATATAAAAAATAAAAAAAAATCTAAAATGCTTTAAAGTGGTCACTCGATATTGAAATTGCCCTTTGGTATAAGGAATTATAAACAATTCGTTTTATGTACATGTCCTTGAAGACTTTTCACCATGTTACCTAGTATGACCTTGAAGTTGAACTGCAATGATTATAGGAGTTACTCAACAATTAAAAAAAAAAAAAAAAAAAAAAATTTTACCACAAGGGGGCAAAAATTCCCTTTTTGTCCCATTCATCAAGCTTTTCCTCTCTTCATTTAGTAAATATAACAATACTCACTGTATCCCATTCCTTGGATAAAGTACTTGAATGCTTCAGTCAGCTTGGCAGGCTGCAACAAAGTACAGACAATTATTAGCTGGACTGACATAAATTAAAACCATGTGTGTGCACAACAGTGACCGTTCCCCAGTCTCATCCAAAGTGTATTGCTCAGGTTTGTGATATGACAGCTGTCATGAACAGGTGTGAAGTGCAGAACAGAGGATTACAACTACTTGTTAATGCTCTTAACAAGTAGTTGTAATCCTGCAACCTCTTTACACTATCCATCCCTTTAGTGATTACACAGGTCTAGCTCAATGTCTTGAAAATAAAATGCCTTGAGATTTGTTCATACACACCTGATCAACCTGGGGCATGCCTCCACAGTCGGCCATCTGGGTTAAAAGGGAGAAAAATGGTTGTCATTAGGATTAGTCCAGTTTTACATTTATGCGACAGCAGACACATCATTACATTCAACCAGTCTCCCTGAACATGCCAAACACCTTCTCCCGCTTAGCTCCAATCAGTGTTCATCTACAACATTGACTGTTAACCCCAATAAAGCACGCCCGCCGAGCACAAACTGCTACTTGGACGAAGATGTGCATCATAAAAGGCAGCCATAGGGCAACACAAGTAGGTCACTTGCAACAGATTGTGTCCCGAACAGCAACATGCATACGCACACTGCCTCTGAGGACACATCAACGGTCCTATCTGTGGTTAATTAGTGACCAGGTAAATGCTGAGCCATTGGAAACTTATCAATGCGTGCTTTTCCACCAAGGCCATTTTAAAATAAATGAGAATATGAGACAAATGGGAGTGAAGGGGGCTCACCTTAAGCAAGGTAGTCTTGGTAGGGTCCAGCTTGGTGTTACACTCAACCTGTAGTTACAAATGCCCATTACAAAATGTTCAAAAGTTTATTTTGTAACAGATGTATCGGGGTTATGTGAATATCAAATCATTTGTGGTACTGGAAATAAGATACACAATAATTTAATTCATTGTAGCTAATTAGGTTAGACTGCCTTGATGTAAGGGTTTGTGTTTGTTTAACAATTTGATTTTCCTTATCCTTGAAAAGGTTTCAATGAAAAATGTGCTCAACCAAAAAAAAGTATTTTTTACTTACAACAGCCTCAACAGCAGGAGAGTTATCACCAACCACCAGAAGAGAAGGACATCTGGAAAACACACAACATTAATCTTCATGTAAATGTATCAGCAAACTGCTCTCCTCAAACTGCTTTTTGTCAGTGAAAACTTACTTGAGAGTTCTAAAATTGATTCCAGGGACAGGTCTCTCAATTTCCAGATCTCTACGACTGTAAACAAACAGATTTTGCTCACAAATTGAGCTATTTTTACAGTCAAACTTGTTTGTGACTCACCTTTCGTATGACTTGACAAAAAGATGTAGGTTAAACTGGTTCATGTCATTGAGAATATGGTGGCGGTACGTAGCAATCAGATCCTGGTTGTTATGGATCTCCTCCTATGGTGACAATTATAATCAGCACTTTTGACCAAAACACTGGGAATATATTTACAAATGTAGAAAAGCACTATGTAATACGAGGCAGATCAGCTGACCTTTCCAAAGAGATGGGTGATGATCATGTCAGGCTCAGCATGAGTCCAGCCACTGATCTAAATATAGTTACACAAATTAGATGCATCATAAATATTTATCTGTGAAGACAATTGTTACAGTTGACAGACCTTGTGGGCAGCCCAGTCCATCCAACCCTCAGCACATGGGTTGATGTTGATGAGCAACAAACCCTCCACCATATTTGGATAGTCAAGCTAAAAAAACAAAGCAAAGGTTTGAATGTGTTATGGAAATCTTTACCTACAGTGTCTTTCTTAATTTGACCAGTTTGTACATTTGAGATTTTGTAATAGGTTACATTTCACTAATGACTATAAATAGTTTTGTGTTAATAGTATTTTTTGGCTTCATCAACAAAAGGGACTCCCTATAGATCACAATGTTAGTCCTGCATTGGGACATTCCTCAGCAGGCAAAAGCAATAGGAAGTGCAACTTCGCCAAGATCCACAGTAACAGCAATGCATTAGGTGCCTGTGCTAATCCCAAATTGATTAAACCCAAAGACGAATTATGAAGTCTGGCTAAAATGTCAAGTGTGGAGGCAACTTACAGCAAATCGAGTCAAAATGTAGGCCCCTGCTCCAATGCCCATTCCAATGACAGTCTTGAGCCTAGAGTGCACAGACATACAAGGATACTGTTAGAAAACGGATTAGAAGACATCTTTAACAGTGAAAAGAACAAGTGGACACTAAAAAGTCAAGTTACCCAAAATGCTTGAGCACCAGGGGGAGGGTCTCTGCCAGCTGGTCCATTGAGGGGTACTCATATCTGTTGGTAATTTCAATAAGTTATTGAATGACAGTAAATATTGTGAGTATCACTCTAAGTGGGTCCAGGTTCAGTGACATGAAGCAATGGAGAGATTAGAGTCAACAGGACAAACACCACAAGTGCCCTTGATAAATTAAGTCGCCTTAAGTATATCCGCTGTGATCTTCAAGCTTTAGGTCAAAAGCCAGGGACTACCTGACACACATCAGGTTTGTGCGTTTGTGTGAGTCTGGCTCACCCAGTGGAAAAGGTGTTTGCTCCTTCATGTTGCCCAGGAGCATCCACGTGACACACAGCGAAGTGCTGCATAATCTCTGACATGTCCTCATGGTTAAAAAGTGTGTCCCAGCAGGTTTTGTCTGGGAAACAAAACACAATTGTTCATGAATAAAAAAAGATACTCACTATGTAGATTAACAGTGTGAATAGAGAGGAACCAGAAAAGGCTGTTTTCCTTTCTCTTGTTTCAGGTTTTGCACGTCATAAAATCTGCCCTAGCCCCTGTTTTACATATTGAGCATTTCAACTAGAAAACATTAGCTGTGGTATCTAAGATACCAATTTGCTTGGATTTAGTAAAACCTGGGGGGAAATGAGTAGAATAAAAAGCTGGACTTACGGTTGAGTCCAACATCATGGTAGGTGAGAATAATTGGCCTGTCACCCTTGGGAACCCCCTTCATTGTACAATGAATCCTTCCATATGGAGTCTCCACATCATGCTCCTGTTGGAAAACACAGTTTCATGTGAATAGTAATTAAATGCAATAATCAAACCATATGAAATGTAGCTTTTTTGTTGTTTTGATTAACACATTTTATTTCTTGTTAACAGAAAAGTATCCCACACAACTTTCTTTTGGTGCATCATCAAGCAGACATTCATCTCTGAACCACAATAATTTACTCACAGACACTTCAATTTCTGCCACAATCATCTCCACATCAGAATCCTCCAGAACCATGTTTGCGGCTATCAATCCCAACAAAAAATGACAGAAACACAAATTCAAGTAGCCGTTAAGCCTATAAAGTTACTGAGCCCAACTGTGAGAGCTGCATTTTATACCCCTGTTGCTTACCAGGTGGCCTAAGCTCTTTGCCTCCCATGGTGCATTGCAGGCTGGTCAAAACAAGCTAATTCTGGATGAATAGATCCTTAAATTGGATCAGCCAATGTCAGACAGAGATGCACTGCCTAACGAGCGGACAACATAAGCGCAAATAATAATTATTCAGCTATATATAACAGCTATAACAGTCATTAGAATAATGAGTATAATATAATTTATGTTTATGATGTAGAAAACTGTATTTGAACAAAATTATGAATGTATTAATAATAATCTTCAATAATTAATAATAAAGGATTGCCTAATGCATATTTTTCACCACTATGTTAAATTAATATGTTAAATTTCATAAACGCTGTTTTGTTGACAGCGCTGCAAAACTTTGGCCTTCTCTCAATGAGCTTCATTTTAGTTTCCTGAAATGGTTTTCACTTCACAGCTGTGCCGCATCAGGATCAAGAAATTAGTGCAAAGCAGTGACAAAAGCAAAGAGGGGTGACTCTGAAGAAGAAAAACAAAGACCTATTTTTAGGGGTTTTTTTGTTTGTCACATTCTGCATGTGTAATTCATAGCTTTGATGCTTTCAGTGATAATCTACAATGGAAATACAGAAGAAACAAATAAAGTGTATATTTTAACTGGCAGTATATGCATTTTAATTAGCTGCAATGGTGAAAATCCTATTTGATCTGAATCAGATCATCACAGATTATGACAATAATGAGATTAGTAGCTAGTCAAAATATGACTAAACCAAGACAAACAAGTCATGGGTCAAGAGTGACATGACCTGTTGGGCGTTTCCTAAACCAATTTCAATGGAAAGGGATCATCACTAGGGACAACCTAGAAGTTCATTTCCAGGACACACAAACAACTTTCCACTGCTGCTGTGATTCAAAACAAACATTGTAAAAATACACTGGCACGTGTTCAGTCATACAACTCAAAAAAGTAGTGTTTTTATAATATATACAGGCTTTGTTAGCAGTTTGTCTGCTGGTATATGGTCAGTTGGCACTGGCAGCAGATCAGCTCAAGGGCACATAAGGCGACTTGATGACACTGTGATGCCAAACTGGCAGACAGTGCAAGACATCCTGCAGAGACTGTGACTGCGCAAACTGTCCTTAAAATGCAATCACCAAACAAACATGTTAATACTTGTGTTCAAAAGTACTCTGTCCAAGGTACTGATATGTCCTAATCAAACACAGAACAAATCATACTGAGAAATTTAAGTTTGACAGAGTATTTCATCACTTTTAACTGAATTAGCATGATCCAATTTAGATCATTGCTTTTATGACATCAGTGACACGGCCATCAGTGTGATACATGAGCCTCAGCTCCTAGTGCATGGATCAGTGTGTTAGCATCGACCACTAGGTGGTACTAAAAATTAACTTTGACTGGATAAACGTTTTCAGACTAAACCAAAATCTTAGCAGTTTAATTGTAGCTTATAGAGACTCACCTTAATAACTAGCTGCATTACAGCCTCTCTCAGGCCCTGTGAAAGGAAGAACAGTGATGAAAACACAAATCTAATGCAATTGTAACATGCTCTAATCCAATAACCAACAGGCTTCATCCTGTCCACATCTACTGAATGACCAAACATGTCTTGTACAGTTAAATAATGCACAAATACTAGAAATATAGTTAACAAACAGAAAAATGTACTACAAATATACATAAAATAATATTTTGATCTGTTATTACTAATAAACTCATTTTCAAATTCACCTTTTATTATTTAAGGCAGCACTTACCGGGAGCTCCCTGTCGACCAGGAGAGGTTTAGACTCAACAGTCTGAATATCATCCATGTTTGTTGATGAGAATCTGTGGAAATAAAGTAAGCAACGATTACTTTGACTTGACAAAGTTTAAATATGCACTTGAGGTTGGCTGAATGAAAAGAAAATGACGAATGCCTTCAAGCTGGGTGTGTGTCTTATCTAACAAAGTGTGTTAAATTTACGGCATGGGAGCATGTAGCAACTGGCACAGTTACCTGCAGTTACAGGAGAAAAACACACCCCAACATGGAAAACTTCACTTGCCCCACCCCATCTCTTACACACTCAAACTTATCCAGGGGCCAGAGCATAAAACAAGATAATGTGAAAACACTGCTGCAACAAAAATGCCTGCAAAAAAAAACTTTGACATAATAAAGAATGATTTCAATGGGTTTCTTTTCTGGGAAAGTGAACTAGTAAATACAGGGGACACAAATACAAAAGGGACGCCAAGGGGCTAAGAGTAAAAGAAAAATGGTCTTGTGTGGAGATGCCAGGCATTAGTTTGTTCTGCTGATCCTGATGCTAAGTTGGAAGAGTGTGAGCTAGCAGTGGCTATGCATGTAAATGGAACCAGCCAGTCAACAGAGGTCTTTGTACTATGGTCCCTGCACCATCCTGAGAGCCAGAAGCGGGTTTAGGTTCTAGACTGACCAATAGAAATACAAAGTGCACTTCCCCATCAATACACCCAAACATCTTTTCAATACCCCTCTAGATTAGCACCTATAGCTTTTCACAGTTTGTCCCTTCTTACTGCTTAGTTGCAGTGTTGCCATGTTTGCCGTTGCCCCATTTCAAGCTTTCTATTCATGCTTTGCACATAGGACCAAGCCAAACCTGTCAGGATTGCAAGGTATTTAAAGGCCAAAGATTTGTAACTTGTTCAAATTTGTGCCCATATGACAGAAGGGTGGAGTATACGCCCTAGACACACATTGGCCCTGTATGCACATGCTTGTAGACAGCACAGACCAGATTAAGCTGGCTCTGACAATAGCACAGGGAAGAGGAGTATCACACAAGTTCATTTTTCTGCAGAGATCTCCAAATGCATGGTCATTTCAGCACTGTGGGATCTTTGTTAGAGAACAAGGGATCAGCCCCCACACAGATTCCAAAGACATGTGATCACTTTATGACAACCAACATAAAAGGACGACATATTGAGGGAAATGCCTGTTACTAAATAAAAAAAAGTCCCAAAGCAAATGTCACAAGAGAGATGCAAACTAGGGATGGGATGATAAACAATAATATCATTTATTGTGATAAAAGTGAGATTTTATATAATTGTAATCATTGTCAACAAACATAAATCAGCATTGTATCACCACAATGTGCAGAAAAAAGCAACTTAACCACAGGGGAGTCGCCGTGGGGGCACAGGGTCTTAGGGGCCCAGAGTTGTGAGGCTTCTAGACCCGGGCCACCAAATTTCTGTCGAGGGCCCTGCTTATCTATAATGTTCTCCACTAGATCGTAGTTGTTGTCATCGATAACAAAGTACAATTAAATAAAGGCTGTTTAAACATGGAACTTATTCATAACAAAATTTAAATTAAAATTATTAATATCTATACAATTCAAGATATAATCATTAATCACTCTTATTCTGGCCGTGATAATTGCAACACAAAATGTCAATATCGTCCCATGCCATGTGCAGACTAGTAAAGTTATAATATATTTGACATCCACTTGGCCTCCATGGTGTACTAGCACAGTGCCAGATAGGCTCTCCACAAACTAGGTCACATGATAACCTAGAGATGTTCCTGAGCTAATGTTTAACTTGTGTGAAGTTCAGTGGAGGTGGAATCAACAGGTGATCAGCCAAACCTTATGACCCCTGTTTCCCCTGAGTGTTTCTGCCACTGTCTAGTCATTACGGGTGAAAGTGCACAGGTGCAGAGATGTTTGGGTTGCTTTTTTTTTACTTGAAACCAGTCCAAATGGTGTTATAAACATTGTCAAAAACGAGTCTTCTGAGTTTTCTATGAACTAGCACCAATCACACTTCAAATCGATATCACTGCGCTCACAGATGCAGGTCCAACCACTTTTAGCATGATCAGGATAACAATTTGTTGTTTAGTATAAATTTAAAAAATGAAAAAAGTAGGCAAAAGAGGCAGTAGCTGAACATTTTGACCCAGGCAGAAATGAAACTATGTTGTGCAATGATTAACAGGAAATAGTGGGAGGATATCTGGGATCATCCAAAAAGAATGACTGAGAATTAACTGGAATTTTTAAACCAAATTAGCAATCACATTCATATATTAATACTACAAATGCCAATAGTACATGTAGCAAATACGAATACAATACTTGCCTTATTTACTCAACTTTTGTGCACAATTCCTCAAATGCAAAAGGGTTTGTTTACACTATGCAGAATCCTAATATGATTTAAGCCATGGACCACTGGCTGATGCTTTGCTCATGTGTTTTGCATGAGCCCTTGTTTTTCACACTAAGCCCTGACACACTGCTTTAAGCCAGAGCATCACAGTTACAAAAGAGTGAGGAGAAAACTGTGAGAGTGAAGAGAAAACTGTGTGAGAGTAGGTTGGCATACTGTGAGATTAGATTTGTAAAGCAACTCAACTATTTTAGGGGAGGGGTAGAATCAAGTCCAGGCCATGCACATGGTGTCTATACAGTTTTAAATCCACAAGCCTGCATCCATCTGTAAAAACAATGATTGCTTCCCTAATCTTTGGGAACTTGTTTAATCTGTCAAATCAGCGTGGCAGCAGCAGCAGAGCAAGCTCGCTGCAGTAAGCCGGCCTACATTTGGAACTGAAAAACATATCAAAATGTTGTAGAGCTCTGTAACACAGTCTCACTCAGAGGGGGGGTCTGTCTGTCGGATAAAAAAAACAAACACTTTCAAACAACATCCATGCTGCCGGTGTTCCCACTCAACCTGGCTCTTCTAGTCTAGTCAGGTTTTACAGCAGGCTATAATGTTTACAGGACTTGGGGTTTAGGGCATGTCTGAACACTTTCTGTAGTTGAACAGAATATGCAAGTGCAATAAATAATGTAAAATGCATTTCACTCATTAAATGTATGAATGTATTTATTCAGTGTGTTTATGTTGCACTTTTTCACCGAAGCAAGTTCCTAGTTTGTGAACTGTGTTCACAGACTATGGCAATAAAAGTCTTCTGATTCTGAAATAGATAGGCCTACATAATACAACCTACAACTTGCTGAATTAATTTGTTCGAGTCAATTCCCAACTTAAAAAGTCAGTGTATGATGCTCTGTTCTGAGTGTATATGTGTCTGAGTGTATATGTGAGTGTATATGTGAGTATATGTACACCCATACACATATGTGTCTGAGTGTATATGTGAGTGTATAGGCACATATAGACTCATACACACATATATGTGCCTGAGTGTACATGTATCTGAGTGTACATGTATCTGAGTGTACATGTATCTGAGTGTACATGTATCCGAGTGTATATGTGTCTGAGTGTATATATACACTTATCCATATGCATGTCGTCCTGATCTGATAAAATGTGATGCGCGTGCCCTACAATAACATGCACGTAATGCAGCTTGTAAAATGTGTTTTGATCACATGCAAACTACACTAGGTTTAAAGAACACAGTATTTCCTTAAAAGTCCAATTTAGATGATTGAAATGGAAACGTACCTGTGAAACTTGATTGTCCTGAGTAAACACTTCCTCAAACAGCCTCGAACTAAACTTTCCCTTGTGTCAGATCGCACACTCTGAAAACGCCTTACTTTGTTTATAAGGTGAAATGCGGATGTATGGGGGGAATTTTATAAAGCTTGGGGGCGTATGGCCACGCCCACTCTCCTCTCCATTGGCCCGCTGCTCGACCCGGGACTGGGTACGCCCGCAGGACGAGGACACTCTGGGACTTGTACTTCTCCAATCTTGAACAGTTTAACTAACAATCATTTGTTTGATATTAGCAACAAGATAAGACTGAGAGAGAAAAATCACGTTAAACCCTAAAAATATCCTCTGGCAATTACAAACTCTCTTTTCCACACAGATGATGTCAGTTCTGTGGTTCTAGGCGCATATTCTCGTAGGCTCTGTTTAGGTGTGGAGCGCATTTTTTGCCTTTGTTGCAAGTTGTTGCTCTGCAAGACATAAGGGGACTGGAACGCTGCCAGGTTTGTAACCTTGATTTTAGGCCAAGTGAAGATAAGTATGTACAAAGGGTAGCCCTTCCCTGCTCTGTAAATCATACTATTCCCCCAATAACACAGTAGTGTTTCATCAGAGTTACTTTGACCATAGATTCTTCATTATGAACTTCGTTTCAGAATAGTGATGGGCAAGTACTTTTACCAATCTCACAGACAGAATGTACCTTTAACATCTCATCAGAAATACTGTATTCAGTAAAATGCAGAATGAAAACTAGGCCAGTAGTGTTTAGTTTCAATCAAGAGCTAAGGATGTGAGATTCATTGTTTCATTTGAACTGAAATGTATTTCCCCAAAAAGCTCCCCATTAGTACAGAAGGGACTTTAAATCAAGATTGGGCCATTACGGTTCACTAACAGGACAAAGTGACACGCACCAGAGTTTGGATCAACTTGTTCTTTTGCAAGTCCCACATAAGTCTCAAGTCTTTGGCCTCAAGTCAAATCCCAAGTCAACGTCCTAGTTGAGTCCACGTTCATTGCTTTGAGCTTCAAGTCATTTTAAGTCTTTCAAAAAACCAAAGTACTGAATACAGCTTGTATTTTTCCAATACATAAGCTTTTTAGACTAAATTGTGCTACTTTTTAAAAGTCATGGTAACAGTATCCAATGCTGCTTTTTCCTTTTTCCTTTTTAAATGAAAGGAAAAGTATTCAGATTTCCCAAGTATTCGGATTTAATTTAAAAGATCTTAATAACAGTTATTTCTTCATGTAGTGTCAGTGAAATGGAGTGAAGGATCATGGTCTATAGGAGCTTGTAATGCAATTTATTGTGATATATCCAAATGTTATTATGAGATATTTGATGATATAATATCACAATATTTTAGCTACTGTCATATCCTTAGTAATAAACAGATAAGGGGAGAGGGGCATGTTCCAGTTTCTTCAAGTTATAAGTCTTAGTCCATTTTATCAAGTCAAATCTCAAGTCCTCAAAACAGTGACTCAAATCTAACTCGAGTCTGCCCCTCTGACATGCACACATCTGTGTGTTGTTCATAGAACAGTTCTTTTGCTCATACTTTATAATACAAATTTCTCAATGGAATTTTCCAACATGCTGCTGCCTGGCTCAAACAGCGTGAATCTGACCAGAAGTGCCAGAGCATGGTGAGTGAAGACCTTGTCCGGATACAATAGACACTCTGTGAAAGCGTAATGTGAAGCCGTCAAAAGGAACCCGCTACAGACAATAGTCTCATTTGAGGGGAAATACAAAAATTGAATGTCACTTGAGCTCCCTATAATAAAATAATTCATGATATCTTAAATAATACTTCACAAAGGGAATGTAAACTCTTAAAGGTGCATTTATCAAGTATTTATTCAACTACAGGTGTTTCTATCACTAAAAACCCTTTGAAAAACATTTTGAATTGAACAAGATTGCCTCGCCACAGATCAGACCTGTAACATGGCCTATTGGTGCCACCTACTTATTTCCATGTAAATATTCAGGAAAATCTCCATGGATACAAACATGGCTGATACTCCAACAAAAAAGTTACATATAGTATAAGATTTCATTTTAAAGTTCAGATTTGCTTTTATTTATTCTAATCAACTTAATTCATTCTTCTCATTGTAATATGATCACTGATTGAGTTTTTTTTTTTTTTTTTTTTTTTTTTTACATGTTATTCTGACTAAATGTTATAATTACTTTCATTATGTCCGTTTTTTTTGCTCTATAGTATTACTCAGGACACACTCACATCTCCGATTTCTTGTTAGCTGAAGCGTGACACAGCTGGATAAAACCAGTACTCACCACACATAATAGTGTTGTAACGGTGTATGGTGATTCATACACACATGACATGGAGTGTATCTGTATGGTCACGTAGCTGGATGTGAGTAGTAAATCTGTTACTACTGTCACAACAAGTCAAAACAAATATCAGGTAATGACAGACAGCTGACACCGTGTAACAACATAAGTTAAGTTTGTGTTATTTGGTGTGCAAAGCAGGGGCGGCGCCAGACATTTTTGTTTGGAGGAGCTATGGGGGTACTAAGTTCTTTAATGAGGTGCTCACTTAACATGTCGATTTAGAACCTTTTATCGTTGTGAGCACACATTTTTAGTCAAGATTTAATGTGATATGAAAATGGAGCAAAAATCTTTGGGGGAGCTATGGAGGTGCATTGACCATTCTAGGGGAGACTAGTGTCCCCCTCAAGATCCAGCCTGGTGCAAAGGCAATGAAGGCAGGATTAATTTCTTTTTTAATTATTGCATAGGCCTGTCATGATCATACGTTTGAAGTGTGATGTATTGCTACTAAAAATATGACAATAAACAAAATAAAAATGAACCTACTTTATGCCACTAATATAAAGACCCCAAAGCCAGATATATGGAACAGTACTTAGTATCTATAATTAGCCAGTGAATTTACTTATTGGAATTTACAGCTAAAACGTATGATACTACAAACATAACATACATTTCCCCACTATAGTTCAAAGAAAAGGCAGACACAATAAATACTATGACCTCCAATATATAGTTTCAGCTATAATTTATTAAACACTGATATAGTTATTATAGCTTATGTTTTTATAGCACAATAAGAAGAATCATTATATTTAATTAGCTATAACATGTTTATTGCAGTTGTTTGAGTGTAACATTTTCATGTCTGACCTCTATTATCGCACTGCTATGATAAGGGCGCTCTATTTACCTTGATGTTGATAAGGTTAGTTATAGAGTGACCAACTAGGCTAAGCAAATAGTTAATGATAAAATACAAGAGAGTGGCTAAATGAAGATTCCTTGCTTGTTGTAACACAGGTCAAAGGTTAAACTATTTGGGCAACCTACATCCCCTCTAATTTAAAGCCCCACTGTATAACTTTTTAGACACTTTTTTTAAAACCATTTTTGAATTTTGTAAACGTTTTTTATTGCACAGAAAAACATTTAAAAACATGTGTCTGTAAGCAGACTTACATCTCCACAAATGTTTCTCCTGCTCGTTCAAGGTTTTGTCTGTTTCCACAGAATCATTCAGGTGATGTGGCAGCTTCAGAAAGTTACATGATGTCACTTTAATAAAGATTACTTGGAAATTGAGAATAGATACAGTAAATAAGACCATGGGTTAAATCCAACTATCTGTCACAAGGTTTCTTATAAAAATGATGAAAGTCAAAACCACACTAAACATCAGCTGACATTTTATCAAAAGAAAGGAAAAAAAAGATTCTCAAATTATTGAGTGCAATATAAAGCTTTTTTTTGGTTCAAAGCAACAAATCGTATTAAGACATAGATGGAGCATACAGCCATGGCTGTGTGCACCAGATTCTGACTGTTACATAAGTTTACAGGGTAAACAGACACAAGCTTACCTAATCCTCTCAGATCCATGGCCACTGTTCATGAGGTTAATCACAGAACTAATATGGGAGGCCTCTCAGTAATGCAACACTCATGTGAAACAAATTATTATCTCACTAAATTCTCTCTTTTTTTTTTTTTTTTTTTTACCCAGCAGCAGGTATATTTCATTCCAGCAGCAATTGTCCCTGCACACACAAGGTCAGGATGATATGATGATGGACAAGACAGCTCAACACATTAAGCCTTTTTATGTCATTGTTTTATAGGGCTATTGTAATCATTTTTCCCCCTGATCTATTTCCTATTTAAGATAAATGTATTTAGTGTCCTTATTGCTTATATTTCCTTTTGTCATTCAATTCAAAACCATGTATTTCTTTCAAAGGGGCCATTTTCCACTCATTGTACAATGTTTTATTTTGGAGTAGAGACATTTTTCCCCTATCATTCTATTTTTCTGTGGCTTATAGTAATATGTACTACTGTATTTCAACTCTGGCTGTGCTGCAGGAAGGCCCTTGTTTTCACTCGTTCTTATTCAGGAACAAATTGCACTAAAAACAACAAACGCCTCAAACAGGGGAAACAGCTGTTGAGTGCTTGGGATGGGGAGTCCCAATAGAAAAAAAATATTCCAAAGTTAACTGAGAATAAAAATAGGAGTGAGGTAAACACCTTATATAAACATAAAACTGCTTTGAAGAATGGCAGATTTCTGGAAAATGTTTTGACCACACAGTGTAACATATTAAAATCAATTATTGAAAGTCTGTGTGAAAAGTGGGACATAAAAATAGTACCCCGTGATAGTGACCGGTTAATTTATAGGGTGGCTGTTAATGATCAATAGACCAGGCCTATTGGTGGTGGCCTGGATATTGCTTCAGTTAATAACCTCCTTTGTGAAGCAGACAAACAAACTTATCGAGCAATAAAATGCAATAACACTACTATGAAAAGCAAAGGTCATTTACACAGTGTAGATTAAGGAAGCTTTTTTGTCTATTTGTTTTTTAATCAACCTCACTTATCTTTTCAATACTGAGAAATGCGTGTTGAATCCAAAATAATAAGTCAAATATACGAAAAGAATAATAAATAAATAAATATATAAGGTTGAACTCTGAGGATGATCTAAACATGGGTGGGCGTGGTCACGACGCAGCGGACGAGCGAGACGTGACTAGCGTACACCGGAAGTAAACATGACAACGCAAACAACACGTAGGCCACACCTTTAGGACGCGCGTGAGACCACATGCAGCTTACACATCTAAACTGACACTACTGAAAAATGCCTCTAGGTAGTTGGGTTGGGTTTTTCTGCCTTTGTGGCGCAGGTATATTAGGATCAGGGTGTGCCTTAACCGTATGGGCGTCTGAATTGCTAGCTGCACTGTACAAAGTATCTCCCAAGTGTCTCTTAACCTCGAATAAACACGTGTCTGGGGATTTGACTGCCACAAGTTCAATAGTGAAAGTGTTCCCAAGTTGTTAAAGATAAAACGGGGGAATGTGGGCCATCTGTAGGCTATTTCTGAACCAGATACTAGAGTACACACAAAAGTTTGACTGTTGTGTCTGGAGAATACACTGTGTGTGACTCAAAGATTATGAACTTCCTTAGTGACTTGGCCATTACAGCCCTACTAATCCCGTCTTGCATTATCATCTCCCAACAAAAGTCAATGGAGCTACTATGCAACTAGAGAAGCACAGAATCAAGGGGGTACTGTAACACACAGGAATCTAAGAAACAAGCGATAAATGCTTTTGTGTCTTCCCCCAGTGTGTCACATGCTCTGCAGCTGTGTGGCCGTTTGCTCAGTGTGTAATCTGTTGACTATCTGATAGAGGGAGGGGACCAGAGGGAAAAATACAGGGCAGGAGGGCTGGAATAGCAATCTAGGTCGTCCAGCAGTAATCCCACACAGGGAGAGAGTGGGCATCTGATGTCAAAGGCTCAACAGCTCATTTTAGTTTGGAGTCTACAAAGGAAGACACAAATCACTTGAAAGAGTCACATATGAAAACAGTGAGACAGTTGGCTTGTTAACTGCAATTCTGGCAGTAAGTGTGCTCATAATTATTGATCAAGTAGGACGTGCATTGCAAAACTGCTAATTTATGCAGTAATCTGAGTCTGGGGTGAAGGTGAAGGCAGTGGACATTGTAGCTCTGGAGAAGAGTCAACATATGTAATCTGCTACAGTGGTCAGTGAACTCTGCAGTCTGGATTTAGGTGTTTTACAAAAAGAGCATGGATACCATACATTGCATCATTTCACACTTTTATGCTAGTCTTTGAACTCACAGATTGTCTAAAAACAACTGAAACTAAAAATATGTAAGACAAATACAATGCAAAAAACATATATAAATGCTACTGCCCTAGACCTATGGCCCACAACAAGCAGGGTTCAAACAAACAAAAATAAAAACTATTTTGGGAGTGGCCTTTTTGAGGCTTGATTATCTCTTGATTATCTCACTTGCATTCCCAATCACCAGTTGGGCCAGTTCCACACAAAAAACTGGTGAGACAGTCTAAATTATAGACTAAAATGCTGCTTGGCGTTTTAAGTACTGTCATAGTCTGTATCGGTGGGCATCGTGACACAGAACTGGTGCAGAGTAAGTGTTGTAACTGCTCTGTGGGCTGCTGAAACAGGGTCCAGAGCTGGATCTGCTGGTGTTCATGGGGAATGAGGGCTCACTGCTCACGCGCTTTTGCTGCTCCAGGTAAACAGAGTCCGTGGTGTGTGCTGCCCTCTACCGGCCACATGGGGGACGGGTCAAATGAACTGTCAGGCTCCTCTGTGTCCCAGTTGAAGGTACTTTTTACCCTCCCGTGAGAGAATCCAGACTGCTGCTCTGCTCTGATCAGGACAGTGGATAGGGGAGAGGGTGTGGGGGTATAGATTCAATTGGAAAATAACTGCTACTTAACTTAACTTCACATTTGACTTTGCAGGCAGCTTCAGGTGAACAGATAGAATTCCTCTTCACTGATGGTCGAAATCGAGTTTGGTGTTTTGGGGCCAACTCAGGGAAGAACTCCAGGATCCTTTTGAAGTGGAACCGCACCATCTTCTCTGTGATCTGCTGTATGTCCAGTTTCCAGTAGTTCTTTTTACTGTTCTGGGACCCAGGGATGAGTGGAACCTGTACAACAAAACACATATGACTCCCTCTGTCCACAAGTCACTATAGTGTACAAATGATTACCTTAAAAACACACTTGTTGCTGGAGAGACAGACTCTGATGTTGCCTTCAACAAATTTTCTATCTTCAGTGGTCAATCAGTGGTCAAATCTGTAACTCAACTGACCACATAAAACATGTTTTATCTAAATGTAAATGCAAAGAGACACTTATTTAATGTGAAAGTTCACCAAATCATTACCTGACTAAATGTGAGCATTTTGTCTGGGGCATCTTGCAGAGTGACTGTGATCTTTGCCAGATAAGTTGTGCATTTTGAAAACAGAACATGTTGAATGTGAGAAACCGAGAAACCAGCTTCACTGCTCTCCATCTCACACCTTTGTTTCTTAAAGGGGTCAAATAGTCCTGTGTGAAGGCCTGAATAACAGAATGTTAAGAGATATTAGATTTCCATATAAATGAACATGAATTCTGTCATGTTTTAATGTACCAAAGTTTCTTTAGTACAATAAGCCATATGCCAATGCCCCCGTCATGTCAGAAACAGACCATCATGATTCAATTTGTGGTTTAGCTGAAAACATTTAACAATATATATGAAAGTTGTTAGTAGGTACATTTTAAGTAAGGTAATCTGAGGCTGACTGCAACAAAATAAGTCTAACGAGATCAATCACATTCCAACAGTTAACACCTACTCAGTACTCACCTATTTGAATTGTAATTGCCTTTGCTGTACAGTTCCCACTGCATACATTTACATGTTGAATTCAGAATCCACGTCACTGTGATTGAGGGAGTGCCCTTCACTTTTGGCCTGTCTGTGTTGTTAAAGTGACAATAATGTGCACATATAAATAGTTTTGTTTGTGTAATTCCTCAGTCTTCCAGGTTTGATCCATAGCAAAGGTCAATTTTTCATTTCGCTTCTTTTGTCCAGTTGAGAGAATAACATTTTTTCTTTGCTGTATCTATAGTTTTATTCTTCTCTTGGTTTGCATACGTTGACTCTGTTGAGTTAAAATAATAACAACTCTCTAATGCAAACTGGGTAATTACGCTTATGATTTTGTGAAAAACTTATAGTATTTGTGTAGAGTAAAATGTTATGAAAAATGTTACTTTGAAGCAAAGGCTTGAATTCGGTTAAAAGGAGCTAATATGTTGTCTGTATTCGTGGTTACAATGTTTAGTTTAAAATGCAAAATAATTCACTGCTAAAATTTGAATCATTTGTTTTGATCAAATACATTAGAAAATAAAATAATATCCTGAAAAAACTTTATGTTTGCCTTCATTATCCTGTTTGGTCCAGGGCTTTATATACACGATCAAACTGTATTGTGTGTATTGTTGTAAAATCTACACTTATACAAATAACCAAGGAAAATACCTTAGCCTATAATTCAAGTAACTTCTCTTTGGTGAAGTTTGTTTGCCTGTATTGAAGGGAATCCTTATTTACAGGGTTAAGTTAAACCTAATGATCCTGCTAATCTAATGCAAATGGATCTGACTGCTCAAACCACTGACCCCACCTTTGCATTTATGGCCCATCAACTTCTGAAGAGAGTGCTATTACACAGATAAACACACCCCAAAATCTATTGTCCCGACCAGGTATAAGAGCAGAGCGGTCTTAGGGTACACAGGACTCAGACCCCATCAGCCTTCATTCTACAAACAACAAGCAGGAAGATGGTGAACTTGGGATGCCAGCTGCCCATCCTTGTCCCACCTGGTGGCACTGAACACCAAGGTTTTCTAAAAAGCACGACTTACCTGGCGAAGATTGCTCTTATTCTTCAAGGCGCTCCAGACAAAATGCTTACTTTCAACCAGGTAAGAGAATGAGAAAGGAACGTTTACATATTTATTGTTTAATTACTTGTATAATACTAACTTGACTGTTTCAGTTGATGTACAGGCTGGCCCCACTGATCCCTGATAGAAAATCTGTGGAGGTCAACATCAGAGTCTGTCTCTCCAGCAGCAAGTGCTTTGTTAAGGTAATGTATTTTTCTAATAATTTTGTGCTATTGTAGCCTTGTGCTTGTAGACAGAGGGAGTCATATGTGTTTTGTTGTACAGGTTCCACTCATCCCTGGGTCCCAGAACAGTAAAAAAAACTACTGGAAACTGGACACGCAGCAGATCACAGAGAAGATGGTGCGGCGCCACTTCAGAGGGATCCTGGAGTTCTTCCCTGAGTTGGCCCCAAAACTCCAAACTCAAATTCAACCACCAGAGCAGAGGAATTCTGTCTGCTCACCTGAAGCTGCCTGCAAAGTCAAATGTGAAGTTAAATTTAGCAGTCCTTTTTCAATTGAATCTATTCTAAGGAGGGACAGTCCATGTGTCAGGACCCCCACACCCTCTACTCTGTCCACTGTCCTGATCAGAGCAGAGCAGCAGTCTGGATTCTCTCACGGGAGGGTAAAAAGGACCTTCAACTGGGACACAGAGGAGCCTGACAGTTCATTTGAACCGTCCCCCATGTGGCCGGTAGAGGGCAGCACACACCACGGACTCTGTTCACCTGGAGCAGCAAAAGTCATCAAGAGGAAGCGCGTGAGCAGTGAGCCCTCATTCCCCATGAACACCAGCAGATCCAGCTCTGGACCCTGTTTCAGCAGCCCACAGAGCAGTTACAACACTTACTCTGCACCAGTTCTGTGCCATAGCATTTTTAGATCTTGGGTGTAAAATTAATTGCAAAATTTCTGCAGCACTTTTTTTTGAATAAAATGTTTCAAAAAGCGTTACAGCCTATTGTTACTGTACATTTCTAATGTTAGCCTCAACTGTACGTAGCTAAAGCTAAATAAATAGCCAATGCAAGTAAATCCAGATGTCACAGATTTACAGCCTGTATCCCAGCCTAAATCCTCCCCAAATAACTTAAATCTACTGTTTACACTGTTTCACATTATAGTGACAAACATCATACATTAGAGTTGGAATAAAAGTTGAGACAATTGAAATAAAATGCCTTTTTATTATTCAGCCGTGTCATAACCTCGTCTCCAGAACAATCACAGCAGGACTACAACTGGTTCATCAACCTAGCTATCCTCAATAGCACATAAAACTGTTTTATTTGACCACCAGTGATAGCATTTAAGATTTTTCTATCAGACATCCAATGAGCATACAAAATAGTTAACCTACAAGTGATACTGTATATAAAACACTTGTCTCTAGATTTATCCCTGACCCACCCCCAATTTCACCCGCATCCCCTTTAGAACATTTGTGACACTGACATTTTTATGCTTAAACAAGCACATATTAAGAATGCATAATTCTCCATTTTCAGGATTATAAAAAAACTACACAATGTTACACTTTAAGTCAAGAGTACATTTAACTGATTATTAGTGTTCTACACATTCTGCCATAGACCAAAAGAACTGTATAATATCACTATAACTTAATACTAAATGCCATCTACGTAAAAAAAAAAAAAAAAAAAAAATACAAATGTTTTTGATTAAAAAGATAAAATGAAGATGGCGAGAGCAAAGGCAAGCTGGGTCGGTACCAAAACAAAGTGAGTAATACAAAAAGAAATAAAAAAGTATAAGAAACAAAAACTGATAATACAGGCAAGGCTAAACGTATGTATGTTTCCAACTTAAAACCACCTTGTGTGCATCAAATTTGAACCTGCTTTAAGCCTTCTACAGCAATTCCTCTTCTTGGTACTCTTTTCTTGTACAATAATACAACTTCCTTAAACATTCCAGTGGCAACCATCTTTGTCATGTTTCAGGCACTTTCCAAGACCCCTCATCTCTTCATACCTTCAACAACTCTTCAGGCCATTTCTAATGCTCTTTTAGATAATATGGGCCAACCACAATGCAGGTTTTACTGAATAAAACTGAAAGAAAGGATAAAAGATTTGATTAGTATAATATAACTAAAGGATGATTTGAAGAGTCACTGGTGTAAGTTTTACCAATTCTACAGGTCGGTGTCAAACCAGGCCAGCTGGTTGCTGTCCATTAGGTCCTGGGTGTGTCCCAGATCTGGCAATGGATCAGTGTGGTGGCCCAGGTCTGGCAGAGTCTCAGCGTGATAGTCCGCACCTTCCATCATAGGGTCCAACAGGGCGTCCTGACCATAGGGGGCTGGATAGGCCCGGTATGCACCATCTAACACAACAATTAATGGTCAGCATGATAAACAGTAAAGACAATGTTGGGTATAAATAAACTGATGCGTACCATCTTGTCTGTAGGCCAGTGGATCTCCTTGAGCTCCAATGTCCAGTCCCAAGTCTCCAGTCTGCCAAAATGTCTCAATGTTAGCATGACGTGTACACAATGGCTTAATACTAATAAAGGCCCTGTACCCATAAGACTGTAATAAGTTTTATTTTGAGGGGAAAGAACATGAAGACATTTCTTGGTAATTGATAAGCCAATTAGGGAACTGGAATGAGAAGAGAAATTCACAATAGCAATAATAATGCAGACCCATTTTTACCACAAACCCAGAATGGAGTTGTTGTGCTGTGTTGATGACGAAGGTTAACCCTACTTGTCAGGTCACAGTGAATAGTATGCCTTTTAAGTCACACTGTGATGTTGAAGGACATGCTGTGATTTACTTTTCTCTTTTCAGAGCTGTAATCCCCCCCTGCCTGAAAGCTGTAAAATGTGCAAATTAATTTATGCACTTAAAGAATCAGGTTGTGTGAAAGGACTTGTGGCAGCAGCTGTCACCATATTTGATTAGTTTATCGAGGTAAAGTTATTAAAAACTTAAAATTAAACATACCTCATTCCACGCCATTGGTTCGGTTCTGAACAAAGAGCTTGTCAGTTCAACTGACAGTCGTTTCTTATAATCCTGTGGCTTGTCTTCAGACATACGGAATAGGACAGCTGCAGCATATGTTGCTAAAAGGAAAAAAAACAAAACTACTTTATAGCTGCAATTGAATAAAAATTAAATTGTCAGTGATATACAGTACATGAACTTACCAACACCCTCGTTTCTTGAGTGAAGCAGCTCGGTAAGTGGAGCAGTCGCTCCTTCAGCTTCTATCGCCTCTGCTGCTTCTTTGTCCTGAGCCAGTTCACAGAGCACACCTGCCGCCACACGCTGAATGTTCTCCACTGGAGAGTAGAGCAGCTTCAGAGGGAAAACAGGTCAGAAAATTAACTTTTATAAAAGATGTAACCCTTAAGCATTAAAACCAAACTGCTCACCTGGACAAAGAGTGGAATGGTGTTAAGTCCTCTGATGACAATTCTGTTATGGACATCCCGAGCCAGAATGTGCAGGGCACCTGTGCACCCCTCCACTATTTCCTCCATACGCACTCCCTCCTGTGTAGGAACAAAAAAATAAGCAAAAGCACATGCACATAGATCAGAGGTACAAAACCTTGAGACATTGAAGTTTAGAAACAGACCACAAACTGCTGTTGGTTGCCTCCCATGCTTGTGCGCCTCTGGGTGTCCTGGTGTGCCCTCACCAGCAGCTGCACGAGTCTGGGGATTGCTCCCTGCTCACGCAGTGCACTGTGATTGGCGGGACAAAGAGCGAGATTGCGAATAAGTCCAACAGTGGCCTACAAGGAAAGAGTGAATGTTTTGTTAGAAGTACAAATTAAAACTCAAGATTAATTATAGTTGCATACATGACTGTGACAGTGACCTTGATGAGAGGCCAATGGGATGGAGGGTGCAGTAGTTTGACCACAACTGGCAGCCCATAGTGAAGGCGTACAGCGTTCTGGGCCATTTCAGCGTCCTGGTGGCGTGAAGTGAGGTGGCGCAGGGCACACACAGCAGGCTCTGTTATGTCCTCCCTGTCACCAGCACGAAGCACTGTTCTCACCAGGGCCTCAATACCTCCAACCTTTACATTACAAGAGAAGTTTCAACTACAAATCTGAAATTCACATCTTCATACATTTTTTGTGTTTTCCAAAGCCTACCTGGCACACCATGAGTTTGTTGCTGTAGTTGTTGCATGTGAGGTTAGACAGGATGCCCGCAGCACAAGTCACAACATTGATGTCATCGCTGCCCAAAAGCTGTACCAGCGTTCCCAAGAGACCTTCCATTCCCTCCTGTGCATAAAGGGATTAAATCAAGAATGGAATATTGTGTATTCACTACATGCCATCAGCACACTGCCTGTACCTGTTTAGTGGCAGCATCAGAGAGATTCCTCAGAGTCCAGAGGCAGTTCTGAACTAAACGCTGACTGGGATCTGTCAGGTGGAGCCCCAAGGCCTGCATACCCCCTACACAACAAAACATCAAATAGTAAAATATACAGTATGCATAAGAAACATTTTAAAGGGATGGGTACAGAATCCTAGAATCATTGTGGCTACTGAATTGACAATCTCTATTCGGTGCGGAGAACTCACAAAATGTCACACATTTCTGCACTTTAGCTGATGTGCCTTAAACCTAGTGTAAAAGCTTTTAAACTCAATTTCAATAAGTGAAAAGGCTTCAAAACAGGCCCATTTTCATTAAAAAAGTGGGAATAAATTCCATCTAAAAGTATCAGAAATTTAATTATAATTGTAAACGTTTACATTTTATAAATGTTTTGGTTTACGTACTGATAAAAGTACTATTAAAAGACTGGATAATCAATACAGAATATGAGTAAGACTAGTACAATCAATATAACCTTGTTACCCACCCCTAATTAATTCATATTAAATATGCCATTGTACATACCAGCCTCTACGATAGCAGGCTTGTTGCTGGAGCATACAGACAACACTTTGAGCACTCGACTGGTGGTCCACAGCAGTTTCTCATATGTAAATGTCCTCATGATGTTGACCAGAGCCTGAGGCCCACCACTGGCCAGAATGATCAGCTAAAGTTAAATCAGATTTTATAATAAGTTTCTTGAATCATTTATGAAAGTCATAACCAAAACAAAAAAATAACGTGGGTAGGGTACCTTGCTTTCCTGATTGCCATAAGCCAGAATCTGGAGGCAGTCAGTGGTAATAGCCAGGAATTTGACATTTGTATTGGACAATAATGCAACCATTTTCTGCAGTCCTCCAGCCAAACGAACTGCCATTTTTGCTCCTTCTTGGTGCAGTAACAGGTTGTGAAGGGTGGTGATAGCATAGAAAAGCACACTGTCTACAGGAGAACTGAACACATGGTAAATGCATTAGAGATCAAGTTGTCAAGCTGTCATTGCTAATTGAGGACATAATCACTTACCCGAGCATCTTGACTAAGGCCGGAATGCCTCCAGATTTGAAGATCGCCAGCAGCCCCTCGCGATGATGAGAGAGATTGTGCAGGGTTCCAGCCGAGCAGCGAGCGGTCTCCACATCACCAGTGTTTTGCATGGCACGGACCACCGCAGACACCATCTGTGGAGAGCGCATCAGGGCATGGCGGGATGCCTCCTTCTTTGATAACTGGTGTACCATCACAGCCGCTTTGTTCACAACCACCTGTAATACATAACATTTTAGGGATTCTATATATGGCAAATGGTTAGAGACAACTCTGTTACCAAAACATTTTATGATTTTCACCTGATCTTCGTCATTGAGGAGTTTAGTGAGCTCAGGTATGGCACGAGTTGCCAGTTCTGCATCATCTTGGTAGTTAATGAGATTGACAACAGCATGTTTTAACATCTGTGAAGGCTCAGCCAAGCGCTGCACTGCAGTGGGGTGGGCAGCATCCAGCTGAGTAGGAGGGATCTGAAGGCCCTCCTCCAGAGTCTCTGGGAACATGGCGGCCCTCACACGCTGAGCCCGAGTCATGGCGAAACCCTCAATATCTGAAAATGCAGAAGAGCTTTAATTGTGAGTCCCTCAGATCTCCTCTCAGTCTGTGAAGCACCCACCTGTGGCCTCTGGGGTGAAAGGCTGATTAAACTCCCAGTCGTACAAAGTTGGGTCGTCCTCTTCAGCATCTGGGTTCCCCTTCCCACTCAGAGAGGGGGCCGTGGTCGTCACCCCAGACTGGATGCCTGAGTCCAGATAGGACTGCTGCTGCCACTGGCTCACAGCCACCTTACTGTCTCCCATGGCCATGTCCAACTCCATCAAATCAGCTGGAGTAAAGTCAAAAGATTATGGGAACATTATTAATACAAGTACTTCAACAGTGTATTTGTAAATGTAATAGCTGAATTTCAAGTATCACACTAAACAATCAAAGAGTAAGTATAGTAGTGTAGAAATATCACTTTAAACTACGCCCGTGTAATCAACTTATAATAATTCAATCAAGATCATTAATTGTCAATCATCGGCCCGGGACTTTTAATCTGAGAGATCTACAGTCAAATCTTGTAAGCAGTGTAAGCAGTCGGGAGCAGGGGGATGTGACTTTTTTTTTTAAGTTAACTAGCATTGATTAAAGGCCTTTGTTTACATTGATTAAATTGTTATTTTTTCATATTGCCCAGCCCACCTTTATCCCCTCCAAAGAATTTTTCTTTCTTTATTTAATCAATTTTTATTACTGCCCTTTATAATAGATGATAAAATACATAAAAGCCAGATTATCACATTTTCACTAGATATTTCCCACCCCTATCCATGTCTGTCATGATCTATGTCACTACCAGATAAAGTGCTTTTATTGTGGATTCAATCAAACCTCAAAGTTGCAATATAATCTCCTTGGATAATGAAGCGCTAACTTACACTGGGTAGCCATTGTTCTTGCTGACCCTCAGCCCGTACAGCAGATTAAACTGGAAAAAGAAACAAAGAGAAAAGTTGAACACTTTTTTTTCTCCAATGATTGATTTGCATTTGAAAACTGTCAAGTGTCTCCACCACTACCTGGCTTGCAAACGTACAAGTGAGGGGAAATGCCACCACCTCCAGTCGAGAGCAAAGCAGTGGGTATTTCCAGGCCAGCATGAACACAATTCACCATTCAGCAGCAACCAACATCAAAGGCATATTTCTGTCCCTCCCCCCACACGGCCAAGGCCCGACCTCAAAGATTGGGTTTCCAATGAGAGAAACTACTTTCTTCGCCTAAATCTTTTCTCATCAGAAGGAGTCCATCGTTTCACAACATCAGTGAAGACGACAACTACTTACTTTAGTCATATAACTGTAATTAAACATTAGCTCCATATGAATTATGTGATCATTATTTCACAGACTGCTGCTATATGAATGCTCAAACTGCGATACATTTATCAAATTTATGTCTGTATGTTTGTTTAGTAAAGCTTTTCTATTTATTTAAGTACATTACTTAAGAAACTCCTGTTTTTATATTAAATTATTGTTTAAAAAAAATGCACATTAAAGCCATTTGAATATTTTATAACTACTTTTAACAGTACTAACAAGTGTTATGATTTTTACTAAATTTGACTAAGGTGAAGCTAAAGTGATGCCCCCTTGAGGACATTTCTTGAGTGCAAGAAATAATTTACAAAACACCACATTTAGCCATGGTTCCTGCCTCATACTGATGTAATTTCTTTATATTACTAAATAATTGTAAGCTTATTTTACTAATCAATTTGTTACGATGAATTTGAATAGTTACCACTCAAGAACTGTAAGTTACTCATATTTGTTTTATTCTACAGCTGCTGTTTTTTGTCAGTTTACTGTTGCAACACTGAAATGTCACAATTGAGGTACAAAGGTTCTCTCATCATACAAAAAGTTACTTTTTAAGGCTAAGTGGAAAGTCCCCACTTCCCACTATATTCCATCTTAATCATGTCACCGTTGTATTATTATTTTTATAAGATTTGTTCTTGTAAGTCGAGCACTTGGATACACTTTTATGTTTAGTATTGTTATTGTGGCATAAATTCAAGGGACACAAGTAGTACAATACACGTATACAGATGTCATCTATCGATGTGTAAATGTGGAAGAAATAGTTCAACTGAGCTATATTATTCGTTTTGCCGTGGGTTTTGTTAAGGACTCCAGGAGTAAAGGCATGCCATGTTAAAAAACGGGATCTTATTGGGTAGCTAGGTGTTCTCACATAACATGAATGTTACTTCTTGCCATGCATTCATCGTGGGATTATCAGGGATGTGAAGCTACACTTATGAAGCTACACTTATTCTCAGCTACTTCAACTTCAATTAACGGGACTGTGCTTTAGCCTTCAGCCTACCTTCTTCAACGTAAGCTAACCTTGCGTGCGTAGCTAAGCACTAGCTTTAAGTTGCTAACTAGCTAACATAAACAAACCTAGATTCGAGGTTCGTAAACACTACAAAAGCAGGACGACATTTGTCATATGACTTAGTGTAAAGTATAGCGTTTAAATGATGCATGCAAAGGAAAGACAGTGACGATACATCCACATTTACACTGACTCGGTTAGCTTAGCCAGGACGTATGAAAAGTAGATCCAACAAGCCACCAGCCAAATCAGAAAACCCCACCGGAGCCCACTCCCTCGCCAAAGATGATTTTCCTTCGTGAACCAGACATTGACGTGTTCCAAGCACAATCGAGCGTTAGTTTAAAACACCGTATCTTTACCAGTATTGAGTGGTTCCTCCGTGGCTCTTGCTGGGATTTTTTCCTCTTTTACTCGACTGAAATGGAAAAGGACTGCTGTGAGGTGAACCACCCGTGTCGAGTCCTAACCACACCCGCCGTAGCTCCACCGAAGATGCTGCTTCCGCCTGTAAAATCTAACGACAAGATGGCGGAAGGAGACATTACAATATTCCGCCGCACTTGATAAAATAGGGCTATATTTTAAACTAGTTGTTTAACTATTGAATGAACTAAGACACAATAAAAGAATAATCTGAAACATTTAGGATTAGGAGTAATAACAACAATCTAATCAGAGGACAAAGGATAGTGTGGTAGTTTACTGTAGTGTATGCAAAAGTACACTGGATTCATTAGTGAGGAATGTGCTTCATGAGCTGGTACAGTAATGGGAATTTGGGGGTGGGGGATTTGAGAAAAAATAAGGTACAGTTGACTCCGAACCACAGATGCTCATATTCTGACGTAACAATGGACACATAGTTATTCTCTTGATCTAACTTGATAATTATAATACAATAAATATAATTGCACAGTAAAGGAAGTAAAAGGTCTCAAAGGATATCAGGTTGTGAACAATGTAGGTACCACTGCCTTTTGCAAAAAAAAACATAAGTCCGACCCCTCATCATTCTTGTTAGCTACAATATAATGGCAACTATTTGTATGTGTTTTGCAATGGCACAAATAATGGTCATTACTTTAAATAAAGTCTAGAAGATACAGAAAAGCACTTCAAGGCTGGCTTTTAAGGCAACCGCTTTTAATAATAAAAGCAAAAATTGGAAGGTGGGTTGATTAAACAAAAGTCAGGCAAAGCAATCCGAATAAATACACCTTTTATTTGACTGATTAACAGATTTGATTATACAAACGCCAACACAGAGCTCTGAAATAACAGGACCAATCAGCATGACAATGACTGTACATTCTTGAGGTGACACTCCCATATTCTGAACCCCTAAACGCCGGTATTTACTACAGAATCACTAGTGTGTCTTTCTGTACAAATAAAGCTTAGCTATTCAGATGCAGCACAACCGTTGCAGTGCATTGTCTGTTTTTACCAGTATGGATAATAATGGATACAAGTGGTGGTTTGCCCAATATAAAACAACATTGTAAGGGGTGTTCTGCATGGATTAGTGTATGAATACATTTATTGGCTTTTGTAGTCAAACAGGCAACCTGTTACAATTAGTGTATTGGCTCCAGTAATGTTCTGTAATTTGGTTACAACTGAAAATCTCATATCAACATATTAGGTCTACAATGAATCAATTCCTTCATATTATCTACATGTGCCACATTCTCTCTTGGACTCACACAAAAGAACACACACACACACATACACACATAAAATACTGGTTTGCTTGTCCCTTTATCTTGCATTTCCAATTACAAACATTTAAAGTCTGTAAGCAATTTAGTTGTAGGCATTTTTGTTCTGTTTATCCAAAGAATACTGACCAAATGTGACCCATTTCATACGTAACATATACATTCACACAACCTGGTCCTATAGTACCTAAGTGCATTTTTTTCAACATGCGCACTTAAACCCTAGAGTAAAAAACAGTAACAAGTCCATCACGATGATGGATCTCTCCACTCCAATCAAGTTCAGATATAATCTATCCAAAGAGGCTTCACACTCCAACATTTCCCTCTACAATGGCCCCAAATGCTTGTTTTTGAGAAACAGACAGCCTTGAATGTAACAGTGGCAAATCACCATCCTCCGCATAACAGACAGGAAGATAAAATGGAGCAAGAAGAATGTTTCTGTAAGGTTTTAAAGGAGGACATCAACTTCTTCTCATTTAGGACAAAGTGAAAAATGTTGTGAATAAATCTGTCCACTCTGACCCCATTTCCTTGCCCATATTTCTCTATTCTCACATCTTTACAATGAACAGAGGAAAATGGGAGGTGAGGTTGAAGAGCCAGGAGGTGACTCAGAGGGAAGGAGTGACAAAGAGGGAGGAGTTTGATGTGTGTTGGTCTTCATGTGTCTTGTCCGTCATTGGCGGGGGTTTCGTTGGCATTGGACAAGTCTACTTCAGTGTCGCGACTGGATATGCGGTCCAATTCTGCCTGTACATCACTAATTCCAAGCTTTGAACCTGTATCAAAACATATCAATTTACAAACATTAGACCAAATGCTTTTTTTTATTTGCATGATTGGAAAAAAAATATATATATATTTTTTTTGTGAATTTAATATGGTGCAAAAATGCAACTTGCAAACAAGCATGGTTTTAATTAAGGCTGAACTCAAAAGAAGTATAAGCTTATGCATAAGATGCACTTTTGTCACTGTAGTGAATATAACAAATGTACAACTGTGTAGTGTTTGATAAGAGATAAAGCAATATCTCAAGCAGATTTTTGGAGCTTAAATGTCCAGCCTAGGCTGATACTTTGTTTTGGCCGACCACCGGACAAAGTAAAATACAAGTTTGCTTGAGGAACACCAGTTGATCAAAAACCGGCGCTGAACTTGTACACTTCTGTGGTAGAGGTTTATAGGGGCAGTAGTGGATAGAATACAGATATTATTCCTTATTGTATTTTTCTTAGCATTGCAAGTAAAGACAGTAATTTAGTCCATAGTGATAATTTGGCTAAAATTGTGAAAATAAAATACAAAAAAAAATTATAAAAAGAGAATGACGCCTTCTCCTGGTCCACGTTCTCAAAATGAATACAATCCATCAGAATATATAAAGCCTCTCCCTCATCTGCCCATCACCAAAACAAAGCAGGAGTTGGTTGTTGACCATTAAAGTTAAGAATAAAAACAATCCCAAAAAGTACCATGTATGCAAATGATCTTCAAAATACTAAATATTGCAAGTTTACAAGTGTATACTACAATATTCAGCCTTATTTAGACCCACATGCTGTGTGTTGATTGCGGGCTTTAGCCATTGCAGATGTAAATAACATGCAAAAAAAAAATAAAAATAAAAAATAAAAAACAGGGCAAATTAACAGTAGTGGGTGGGCCAAAGTGTCTTGCCAGATTTTTCCCATGTTGGCACAATAACTAATCCAGTTGACTAAATTCATATTAGCTAGTACTTATGCTTCAAGCATTCTTTATTGCCTCAAAGCAAACAAAAAATACATAGAAAACATTGTTTTGCAATGCAAGAATATTAACAGCTTGTACAAAGGGTAAACAGAAGGGTGATAAAATGATGGATGCTTCTGATTCAAGACTCAAGTAGCAGTGACTGTGATGTTACTCTCACACACCTCAACGTGGCCAGCATCCTCTGGCTAGTGCATACACATACACACACATGTGAACGGTGGTTATAGTGAGACTGTACAACAAATGTTATGAGTGTTATGAAGAAAAAGTGTGACACATTTTACAACACAAGCACTGGTGTGTATGAGGGGGAAGAAAATAAGCTAAAATCTGACTTTCTATTCCTAGGTTCTCTGTGGTTTATTTTACAGTAGAATTTGGAATGTGGTAAAAATATTAAAGTGTTGGCAAATATACTGAGCATATTCATGTTTTATGTAAAACAATAAATCAGAGGAACTGAAGGTCCACCCTCGGAAAAACTAAACATAACAGATATAATTCCAATCTACTATATTTTAGATCATCAGTCCGTTTCCTCCAATCTTTCATAATACAAACAGCAATAAACATAGGAACATGCATTATGCACTATATATTTATAATGTAATTTTACTTTTCTCCAAGATTCAATGATCAAGATTAAGCCATTGTTCATATATTTTTATTGTCCTGTTAAATAGTGGCATGGCATTAATATAAATGGGTATATTCTGAGTTCAACTATTGTCAGTGGTTGCCAGTGGAACCCCAGCCTTGAGCTGCCTCCCTGGGCTCCACCCCTGCTGTCCAGCTCCAGTTCACATTGGAGCGGGTGATTGGAAGTTTCTGTCCACAATCCATAGAACACTTGACAGGAAATCTGATCTAGAATTTAATGTTGATCAATGGTAACAAAAATCAGCAGACATTTTGTGCTAAATACAGAATGCAAATTAGAGTTTTTTTCTTTTTAATGGAAATGATTAAAGGTGTAGAACACTTTTATAAATTGTTTCTACATTCATTCCATTAAATTCCTTGATTTCCTACTTTTATTGTCCACGCTCATTAAGCATGCATCATATGCATCATTTGCACCGCATCGTAGATGGGTACACATTGTGCTGCATTGCACAGGAAACCTCCCATCTGGACACTAGTTTCTTGCAGATCATCACTAACAAATAACTGTTTGTTAGTGGTGTTAATTAGCTGTGTCTATGGACACAAAATCCAACCTTTTTGAAAGCTGTAGGTACCCTGTAAGCCAAACATCTGTTGTTTGTTTTTACATTACATTACATGGCAAAATGTTTTCTGGGTTGCACAGAATTTTTTCCAATGGACTGGCAACTAGTCCAACTTCTGACAAGTTTAAGCTTAAAAAAAATAACCAGATATTTTAAAACATCCATGAGTAAGGGTTAAGTTAAATGTTATTACAATGTTGTTACATTGTACTTAGTGAGCTATGTGCACGGTATTACGGATATTGAGGAACAACACTGTTACAGAAAATGATTATATCGTTAGCTATCCAGCGTCATTGAAGTAGAATGGAAACACTTTATTATTACCAAAATAAATGTGTTGAAGAACTACACAAACCTGATTTCCGTACTGTTCCAGGAGTATTGTTGCCACCTGTCCCAGGAGGCCCACTTCCAGCTTTTTTTGTCAGTAGACTGTTAAAGAAGTTTGCCAAAACACCCTCACTAGTCTGACCTGAAGCATAAAGTGAAAGTTAAACATATAAGTCTTTTCAGTAAAATTAATTATTTTGAAATGGCGTACAAATAAAAACTTTTTACCTGCTTGAGGCATGGCATTAGCAACATTGGCTGCTGCTGAGCGGTTACTCGTCCTTGGAGAACCTGTGGGTGCTCTGCTGGTTGTGTCCTATAAACATACACAGTATATTTTAAGGTCTTTGAAATTGAAGATAAGACATTTAAACAGGTCACATCCAACATAAAAAAGTCACTTACCACTGGCCGCCCTGTGGTCACAGCAGGTTGCTTGGCTAATAGTGACTGCAGATTTCAGAATAAGATACATTACAAACAAACTGGTACATAATAAAACCAAAGCCTAAACATTTAGTAAAAATAGTTGCCAGACCTGAAGTTTTACCAGAAAGACCTGGTCATCTTCAGCTTGGATCTCCTTTTCATGGACGATCTGGTTGGGAAAATACAATTACATAAATACAGTTAATTCATTTAAAAATAAGGTAATGTAAAACAAAGCCATGTTAGATTTAATGTAAATTTAAAGTCTAGCACATATTTTATATAAGACTGACGCAATACCTTTCTGACAGGAGGCTTAACTATTACATCTTCAAAGCTGTCATCTGCTTTTACTGTCTGAAAATTCTCATGGAGGATTGCAATCTTTTTCTCATTGTCCCAACCTGAAGGACTAAAGTTGGCAAAAAATTATTAGATTCATTAGCATAATTCACTCAAAGCTATTTTCTTAAACTTACATGAAAACAGCATCTCTTTCCACCACCTGAGCAGGACAGTGGAAAGGAAAGCCATAAAGACGGTGAACCAAGTATTTATAAAGCACATCCAAATTCTTCATCTCCTTTACTGATGTATACACAAGAGAAGCCCCATCTGATAGGCAGTCAAAGATAAGTATATCCAACCACTTCATAGAAACTGAAGCATTTATGTACTCAGTTTACACTAGTATCAAGAAAAATATATTTTCACAATGAAAAAAATAGAGTAGAATATTACTCTAAATACATTTAGAAAATAAAGTTTTGTGCTGTTAAACACATTTAACAGAAAAGTATTTCCAGTGAAGGATACACTGTAGACAGAAGTGTCTGACATGGGACTGAATAAAGTCAAGGTGTTCGTCTCTGTAGTCGTGCTCTTTCTCCAATGTGCTGATGGCATCACACTGGGGAAGGACAAGACACAGTCAGAGATAATTGATTGTGAATGCAAATAGCACTCATATTTCTCATCTTATCGTATAGTACACAGCTTCCTAAACAATAATATAAACTAATAAAATGCTACCAATGTAAAACAAACCTTGGTGCAGACCACCATTACTGGTATTCCCAGGTTATGTGTGAGTGTGTTGTCCCCCAAGGGTAGAAGAATACTTTCTTCATCTTCATTCCTTCTTTGTGGTGTACCATCCTCTCCACTGCCTGGTTCTGTGTATTCCTGAAACTGCTTAACAACTATCATAGGAAAAAAAAAAGTTTTGTAAAATGTACTGCTAGCTAGTATAAACTTAGTTGTGAAAAGTATTAAGAGGCACATTCTTATAAATTAGTCTACCCACTTTTGTGTTCTAGCTCTCTTAGTGTTTCTGGGGGGACCCGTAGTTTGTCAATGTGTTCCCTTGCAACAGCCGCCCATTTCTGCAAAGAGTCCAAAGCATTCCACGGCCGTGACATGTCAACTGTTATCAGCAACAGTGTGTCACTAAGCGCATCCACAGGTATTGCTACTCCCTGCAGACCTTTGTGATAGAGGTCTCCATCTAGAACCCAAGCATTACATCTTGTGTGGTCTGAAGACAAACAAAATAAAATTAGAACATATTCAGGTGTCTCATCAGCATAACAATATAATTTTACCATCGATGTCGTCGTCATGAACACTGAAGTAGAGGTATTCAAGGCCACGCCCCTTCATATACTCTTCAACTCCTTGCAGCTTGGCAACTAAGGTGGTTTTTCCTGAGCCCACCTCACCTAAAAGATTAAATATAATTTAAGTCCTTGGCTTGAACATAACAAACAAGTGCATCTCATTAATGAAGAATATCCCCACCCACCCACCCACACCCACACCAACACACACACCCACTTCATTAATGAACAATACAAACACAAAATGTTACAGGTGCTTTTAAAGGTATAAAATTGTATCATTCAATGAGTTTTTAAACACAGTGAAACATTACCCTACATAATTTTTCAAAAGAATCATTCTGTCCTATCTTATGTAATCCATGTGAGTTTGTTGAACTTGAATATAAAATTATATATTTTATGTATATATGCCATATTAGACCATGCCGACAGGGGGACTCGTCGCATTAAAAACAAAGCTGTGTGGATGTTGTGTATCCACTACAACTCAGCTGGTGTGGTATCCACGGTTTTGCCATGTACACGAACAGGATGTACAATGTGTTTTATTCTGGGCCAAGCGAGACAGGGGGCATCACTCTGCATTATAAAACAACCTGTGCCCGTTTACACACCCTGATGAGTCGGCATCAGCATCCTTCTGTCGCTGCTGCTAGCATCCCTCAAAGCTAGAATGACTTGCACTGCATTGTATCGTGTGGCGACGCGTGCCTATATGCCAAAGTAAAACACCATGCATCATAACATAACTAGATCTGCCTATTCTTATGAAGAAACGAGTAAACATGTGCCAATATAGCGCATCATTAAGCCATGCTGCATTACAAGACTAAAGATGCTGCAGATTCTTGACTCCTCAAGCTAACGATGTCCATTGGTTAGCTAGAGCATGCAGACACAACACAGATACCCACCCATGACCAGGACATTTTTGCCAGCCGGTAGTTTAGATCTTGAATGGGTTGACACTTCACTCAGGATAGTGGACCTAAAACACACACCATACGTGAAATTTAATCCCTAATTAGCCCGTTTTGTAAACAAAAAGTAACGACTGACAGCGTGAGGCTAATACAAGCTAGTGCTGCTGTATCTATTGGCCAGTGCCTGGTCCTGATGCTAGCTAGCTTTATTAGCAGGCTAGCTGTCAAACCAGCATCATCTTTGTAACAATGGCCACTCCATCTCCGTTAACTCAAATTACAAGATCCAATCTTGGGTATTCCCACGCTCACCATAGATTTTGTCCATCATCCTCCTCTGGGTTGGAGTTTTCCAATGTAGTCTTAGGTCCAGTGGATGAGGAGGATAATAATGCACTCCTCCCTGAAGTCGCCATCTTCGCAGGGTTGATAAACCGAGCAGGTCGCCCGGATGTAGCAGCGCTGCGCTAAACCAAAGCTAGCCCCGTGTGTGTGTTTGTGTGTGTGTGTGTGTGTGTGTGTGTGTGTGTGTGTGTGTGTGTGTGTGTCTGTATGTGTGTGTGCTCCACGGGCCGGGGCGTGGTCCACCGGGTCCATCGCACACACCACTGTCTCTGCGTCCAGTTCACGCTCAGTTAAGTAGCACAACAACTGTTCATTTGATTTGTCCCGAATCAAACCCACTTAATGTTTTTTTATTGCAATGTATCGCAAGAAACATTTAGGGTTTAAGACCTCTGGGGTGATGACAATAACGCTGTAATTGTCTGATAATTAGGTGAAGAGGAGAGGCCTACATGGGACTAAAGTGGTTAATTAGCTAGTTAATTCTCTAGCTAATTAATTGTAGTCCCCACAGTTATTTCCAATTTCTCCCAATCAGCTGATCGATATGTCTAATGTGATGTGCAAAGTTAGTTTTAAATAGGATAATGAAGTCTAAGCAAATTGGCTAGTTTGTGGCATGAATTGTCTCTGGTGAATCTTGTTGACTCTGACTGGCACAGCGTGAACTTTAAATTAACTGCTGTTTGGTCTCAGGTGTGCGGTCAGCGCTTATTATAAAACAACTGAAGCGTATCTTGGCCAATCAACATCGAGAAGCGGGTAAATAACTGTGAGCTCTGTTCACAGGTGCGGACACAAGATGGCGCTGACACACTGTGCGCACTGGACACTGGTCCCTCGGCTCGGCGCGCTCTCAGCGGCCCCCGATGGAGCGAGAGGATTACAAACTCCTGTTAAGTGGTGCACCGTCTTCCTCCTCCCCATCTTTTATCCAGAGTAGCCAAGCGCACGGAGCTCATCCTGATCGTAGGAACTAGATCCAGCTGGAGACAGCGCGCAAGCAAGCTGCCATCTGCAGTGTTGTAGATTAGGAAAAACAGTTAGACAAAGAGAGTGAGGGAAGGGAGATGGGTCCGGAGGCGGTGAGGTATCCGTGATTTTCAAGTAGCCTATACCGGCGGTGAAGTTCTTTGCGCTGCTTGTCTTCAGGTCGTTGAGGTGAGTTTTTTCCCCTAAGGGTTAAGGAGCCTCCAAAGCATGCACACCTTTTATCATGGTCTTAACTGACTGTGGTATTGCAATATTTTGCCAATTCAGGAGCTTTACATTTTGTCTTGGGTTGTTAAGGACCTATAGATCTAATGCAAGGGGGAAATGTGCTATTTAAAACAAATTGACAGGAGTTTTCATTCTTTTTTTTAAAATACCAGACCATGTGTGATAATTTCACATGTTCATAAATTTTCACTCACCTTTTCCTCCAACACCATCTCCCACAACCTCTAATTCCTTTTCTATAATAATCAGACTGTTTCACATCTCCCTTCTCTTCCAACCCAACTGCCTTTCTGTGTCCACCCGTTTAGCTCAACATGCCACTGTCACCTGTCATTAATACTACCTTGTTTGGTGTTGTGTGTACTGTACCATGCATGACCAAACATACCTTTACCTGCCTCCTTTACTGTTTTTCTGATAATCAATATGTGAATGGCAATTACAGTAGGGGTACTTGTAGACATCATTAATGTCACACCTGGCTGTGTCAATTTACATCTCCAAATGTAGGAGAAATTCATGATACACTCTATAAGGTACTACTGTGGATTTGCTCTTTGAGGGGTGATTTATTCCCTGTTTATATAAACTGAACTGTTGACAACTAGAAGCCCTGGAGTGGGCTAGATATGTCTGACATTGCCCCCAATCAATCACTGGAATTGTGGGGTTATGTTGGTACATTATTTTGATTTACACAACAATTTCAGAGCAAAGCGCCTGTTTAGTTTAAAAGCAATCGGCTTGTTGTTCAGTTGTTAATCTTCTCTTAGCTTTGCCATCTAAATTATCCATAAATGTTTAAGGAAAACGTGCATATCCATCATATCCAAATTGATATGAACTCAATTTGTGTTTGACAGTAGCACAGATTTTACATACAATATGTATGCAATGTTAAAAAGGGCCATCAACTGTTACAAGTGATTGCCATGGAAGTTGCAAAAATCACAAAAATATATTTTTATTTTCACACGACAGCATAATTGGTAATAGGTATGTCAGCACAACAGTTCCTTTGAGACTGCAAACCTTGGTAAAATACTGCAACACAAGGCCTGGGGGCATTTAAATTTGCAGCTCAGATCATTATAACATATAACTATTTTTGCTAACCATAATTATTTTTAATGAAGACGTGGCCTGTTTGATCTAAGTTAGTCTAGAAATAAGGCATGGCAACACCCTGTGACAAGGTGTAATCTGAAATGTCATCGTTAACAAAGTGCGACCCACGTGCCGTCTGATCTGATCTTAAGTTCCAAGATGGATTCTGCAACAGCTCTCATACAGTTGCTCAGGCCGTAGAAATCTTCCATAGCCCCCGTCACTACCACTGTCATCTGCTGTCAACCGGAACAGACAGGCATCTGCGGCTGCTTGCACACACACGCAGTCATACACAGGAACAGGGCAACAGAATCTCTACACCTCCAAACAGGCTCATTGTATGTTGCACACCTGCTCTGTGTTCACCAGTCAGCTCTACAATCATTCAGGGTACTTCTCTAAAAATAATCACCGTGAAGCAACACACACACACGTTGGGCATGAATTATGGAAGAAAGAGGAGAGAGAGAGACATTCAGGTCAGAGTCAGACCCAGTTCTAAGAGCTCTGTTCCCTAAGGATGATACTACTAGACCGCTGCATTAATATTCAGTTTGTACCATCCAGCACATCAGACCTGTGGTTATCCATTAGTTTGAATTTACTGAACTTGAGGATTCCCAACCAATTGTTATGATACTGTGTTATAGAAAATGAAAGAAAGGATAAAGATTAAAGAATGTATTTTCATATTACACTTGTTTGGCTTGACAGTGTCTCTGAGCGAAATAGCAGTTGTTAAAGAAATGATACTGATAAATATTGCAATCTGTTATTGTTTTACTAATGGTAGGATCTGCATACACATCTCTATGATTTATGACATTTTATAGTTTTCAGGGTTCGCTCAGCAGTCACAGGCTAAGCCTTGCATGGTAATAACAACAACAACAACGTTCTGGCAACAAACAAAAAAAAGCGTGCAACATTCTCTGAGGCAATTAATTAGGCAAAATAATTATAATGGACCTTTGTGGGCAGATGACGGTGACATTTACATATTTTGCTCGCTTTTTGTCCAGAAGTAATATGAGTGTAATGTGATGAGTTACAGGGACTATAAATATAATCAGGGAAAGTTACATAAGTAGATAGGGTTTCTTTTGAACAGTCTCTTTCTTTTTGTGACCATTCTGTAAAACAATCTGTTCTGTGGAAACCTGAGCAGAAAGACTGCGATTTGTTCATTACTCAGCACAGTACACTTGGCCTCTGTGGATACGCCTGTTTGTTTCTTGTGTACAAACATGCATGCGTGCACAGATTACGAATTTGATCGTTAATCCTAAAATCCATATTTGTGCACATAATAGAGTATAGTGTTTTGTTGCTATGTATTTGTGCGTATGTGAGGACCTTCTCCAATATTCCCTGGCTCCAGAGACCTGACCTTGGAGTGTTGTCTGCTTAGTCAGGGCCACTGCATCTGCCCAAGTCTGTGCAAGTCACTGCAGTGCTCTCTGCTCTTACCTGGGCATTGCAAGGTACATGATCCAGCAGCACAACCTATATATAACCCTGTGTTTCATGTCTTTCGTTCTTTCAGTGGTGATTGTGTGTTCAGCATGAGTAACATCTACGAGTCGGCAGAGGCCACGCTGGGCTTCATCAGCTCGCCGTGTCTGACCAAAGTCGAGCTCAGAGTGGCATGCCGGGGAATCTCGGACCGCGATGCCCTCTCCAAACCAGACCCCTGTGTAGTGCTAAAGATGCAGTCACACGGCCAGTGGTTTGAGGTACGATAATGCTAATGGTTTTACATAAGGGCACAGTGTGCTCTTCACAGGTCACACAAGCAGAAAGGAAGATCCAATTACACGTGAGTGGGAGTGTTAATTGTGTGGAAATATCCCGCTGACCCTCATGAAATTGAGTGAATTTATTTTAACAACTGAAATAAACCATGTTCTACTACAATATTATATTTCAAGTCAAATCTACCCACTGGACACTAATGGTTTCTCATTTCTGGCATTTTACAGTTTATTTTAAATAGCACTGTATTGCAAGCAGGCTGTTCGGTTCAGCCGTCATTGTTTAGTTTTGCATCAATTATTACATATTTTTAAGTGCTGGTCTATATAAATGACAGCTTGTAGATTGTATTTGATTTCCCTCTGAGTCTGTCCATGACCCAATAATATACTTGTCACACTGGAAAGGTTGCTGCATTGACTTTTACAACCCAGTTTCAAATGATATTCTCAAAGACAAGCTCTTACACATTTCCCTGCTGAGAGCGCCCAAAATGATTCAAGAACATAACTTCATTCACGTCTAACGCAACAGTGAGCGACTGTAATCAACGACCTGTTGTCATGCAGAGGTGTGATTGTGTCATTTCTCACCTGCGCCCCTTTTCTCTGTTTACATAATGGATGCTCATTGTTTTAATTGGAAAAGCAGACTGATTTTTGAAATTAGATTTTTCAAATGCATATTGAAGCCTGTCCTTTTGCTCTCCAATCCAACAATCCAAAGTATATTTAAGTGAGAAATTTACTATGTGGAACAATTACTCTGCATGGTTTGTTACTGTAACCTCTGCAGAGTACTCAGAAAACTGCAGGATTATTCACTCTTTGAACAACTCTAAACTCCTGAACTGTGCTGATCTAGGCTCTGTGGGCATGTTGATGATAAGCCTTTGTACGAATGTGGAGAGGGATAAATGCTATCAATGTTCATCAGATTGTGATACTTTTAATGGGATAATTGTTGTGTGTTTGTGTGTGCTTCTTTGTGTGTTTAATGAGGAGAGATGTGTGTTATTGATGTGACTGGCTTGTGGAGTTATGTGGCACTTGCTGGTGTCTTAGAGTGAACGGCTTATCAACAATGAACTCGGACTGTTGTTTGTGTTGGATTTGTTTTGATGGCGCCGCTGACAAAGACATTTTTGTAGCCTGGATTTTCTGTGAAGCAGTTAGCAAAATCTGAATCAATGTTGCAATTATAGTTTCTTTTTGTGTAGTCAAACAGCTTATGCGATTTTTGCCATCAAGGAAAATCTATATTCTCGATACTCAGATTGAGAAGTGTAAACAATGTGGTAATGCCATTTAGGGTAATTGCGCCGATGCTATTGAGATCTGCAATCAATGCACACTGGCAGTGAGTGAGATGTTTATACTTTATTATTCCACTTTTGAAGAATTGAACAATTGATTGAAAGTCAAACTGTGAAAATAACAACCACTTTGGCTGTGAAATTGTTTGTGAAATGTATTTTTGTTTTGTAGGTGGACCGAACAGAGGTGATCCGCAGCAGCAGTGGTCCTGTCTTTTCCAAAATCTTTCTTGTGGATTATTACTTTGAGGAAGTCCAGCGCCTTCGGTTTGAACTTCACGACATCAGTTCTGGAAACAATGGCCTTCGTGATGCTGACTTCCTGGGATCCATGGAGTGCACACTGGGACAGGTTAGTGCTCTCCGGAAACAGTCAGCACTTGGCCTGATGGGAAAATGTATGTGATGGAGCCTGCTGGAAATAGCTTCTCCATTTGGTGTTACTCAATCCGTTCAAGGTAACCGTGTGTAAGTGGTGCATGCAAGTACATCTGTACTTCCTATTTATATGCTATATATAATTTAGAGAATAGAGAAGTGAAATGTTTACGTTTCATGTCCATCATATTTAGTTGTCTCTGCTGGGGGTTAGACATGACTGAGTTCTCCTTCTCACCATAGAAAATAGAAATCTGATCATAGCAAAAGCATTAACCAAAGTGCTGGATCCATTTTATGTTCATTATGTTCTTGTAGTTCCTATAATGGGTTTAATGTAAACAATTGGATTACAGGTGCATTATGTTGCTTTTCTGGCACAGGATACAACAGCTGTTTATCTCCATGGATATGTTATTGGTGTGGTCCTGGAGTGTCCCACACTATAGCATTAAACTTACAAACAGGTGACCACCAGGCCAATATACACATCAGATCAGTGAAGGCATGCCCACTAGCCATAAGAATGCATGTTAATTGAATAAATGCATAATAGCTCAGTTTAATGCCATACTTTTGAACTTCCATGCAAATCAATTGCATCTCAATTGATGTAAGCCGGTAGAGGACGCTACACCAGAAATGTTACATAGTACATACCTTTAGAATAATCTATATAGGATATAAAAATGTCTTGGGTTCTAGGTGTTGAGAGCAGTACAAAATCTACCCAGACCATCAAAAGGGCTTTGAAAAGTAAGTATATTTAATCAGTTGTAGAAATATAGGCAGAGGGTTCATCCAGAGGGGTGGTTTGACATTTTGACAGCAAAGGACAACTTCACATGGAATGCTTATTTGATCAAATATCATCTGCTTTGAGTTCCGTAGCTGCTTTATATTCAGTGTTGAGATAACTCAGACAAATAACCTTAATGAGCACCACATTAAAATGCAAGTGTGACTTGTTAATTAGCATATAGTCATAAAAATCACATTTCAATTCACAACTAATCATTTCAGTGGATCATTTTTACACAGAAAAACAAACATATTTGACCCAGTGCTATCTTTACATAAAAATAAAATTATCTTTTTATCCTACATCTGCGTTATTACTCACAAATCACAGTTTCTTCAGTGCTCCCATTTCATTTATTTTAAGACTGAGACAAAAGATAGGTGTAAAGTCAAACAACCAAAACAAGTGACTCACAGTATCTCAGATTCTTTGTTCATTTGCTGACATTTCTAAGATTGAGTTTTCAGTTTGTCAATACAACAGAACTAAAGACCAAAAAACAATTACTGCATGCTCCAAACCATTCCCCTCTCCAGGAAGATGACTGAAAAAGGGCTCGATGTTTTAGAGGCTGACAGGATGTACTTGTGATGAAAGGAAATAAGAATAAAATTTGACAGGTGCTGAGAAAGGTGATTGCATGGTTTAGTTTTTTTCTGTTTTATGTCAGGTGTTGGGCGAGGAAAAGAGCTGTTATACCAGTTATTTTCTTGTCTTTTCTTGTTTTTTTTTTGTTTTAGATTGTCTCGCAACGGAAACTGACCAAAGCCCTACTCAAACAAGGCAACACAACCGGAAAGTCTTCCATAACGGTAACATTCTGACGCCCCCTGGCACTTCATAATTATTTGACGGTGTTGCCTGTTCAATTTGCTCTGTTCCTAATTTCCATCTCATTTTCTTCTTCCTTCCTTTTGACTTCTGCCACACTGTGCCCCACCTCCACCTTTCCCTCTGTGAAGGTGACAGCCGAAGAGTTGTCTGGTAACGATGATTATGTTGAGCTCTCCTTCAGCGCTCGCAAGCTAGATGACAAGGTCTGTGCGCTTATGAATGAGCGGGAGCTGTAGTTCCTGGTTTAGACACAAAAGACAAATTAATATTTAGAGATAGGCGTTTTATGTGCGTCCCATGAGTGTCCGTCAAAGAGCGGGGGTGGAGGGCTTTGGGATTTAGTGATGAAGTAACTTGCACACTATTCTCCAGTACAAGGTTGCTTATAGAGATAGGTGGGCACTCCCTGTCTCCCATTTCTAAGTCCTATCACAGACCCCTCGACCCCCCCCCGGCCCACCCCCACACAGATAACTTTATTAATTTTCTTCCTCCATGCACACACACATGCACACACGCAGCTACGGATGACTAATCTCAACACAATGTGCCGTCGGGGGGAAAGATGGTAGAGAGAAAGACAGCAAAAGTGGAGTGGAGCATGTGGAGAGGTGGAAATAGAAGAATAGAGGAGGGACGTAATAATTTTGTTAGTGCATGAATGATTTATCGCCATCAAAGAAAGTTCTGAGGCACTGGGTTACTTGCATGTTTCTCCTCCTCCAAAGGACTTCTTCAGCAAGTCAGACCCCTTCCTGGAGATTTTTAGAATAAACAATGACGGCACAGAGTCACTTGTACACAGAACTGAGGTAATCCAGAGTAAATTCACTAACTATTAGACACTGCTTTGTATGTACTTTACTTATGTGTGTTGTATATGTGCACAGACGGTGATGAACAACTTGAGTCCAGTCTGGAAATCCTTCAAAGTTTCCTTGAACACATTGTGCAGTGGAGACCAAGAAAGAGCACTAAAGGTGAGTGAAAATAGCATCTTATTACTGATTACACAGTCATTTTAAAATTTTGTCTAAGAACAGTTTGTTAACTTCTCTCTGTGGAAATCCTGCGTCATAATTTCGTTTTTTCTCAGAGATGTACGTCTTCAAAAGAGGGTGAAAGCAGTACACTACTACTGACGTGTGTTTGGGTTTGATCCAGAATATAACGTAGAGAAATGACATAACAGCACTTACTCTCAAACTATGTTATGGTCCTTTTGCGGTCCGTGTTGGTCACCTATTTGGGTTATTTCTAGTTTAATTTGATTTAGCTCTAGTTGAGACCTGGCATAGTCCTCTTGAAGACCTAGTTTAGATATGGTGGTACTCGGAAAGCCAAATATCTTCTTACATACCAACTTGGGGTGAAAAAGTTTAAGAACCACTGAGTCAGCGAGTGCATTGCATGTGCACTTTGTGTATGCATATAACATGAGCTTAAATGGTAAGCTTTGCCTACTCACAGTTGATCTGAGGTCAGGCGCTGCTCTATCGGAAGACAGTGTGATATTTAAAGAGCCAAGCACACGTGAAAGGGCTCAGTGGTTGTCCTAAAGGCCCACCTTTACTCTGCAGAAAAGATTTGTGTGTAACGCGTTAAAGCTGTGACCGCACGTCAGATCTCGACAGTTATTCTTTTCATGAATAAACATGAGCTTGTTCATTAAATATTCAGAGGCGTCTTAACTCGGCATGGCTCCTGACAGCAGGAGAAAGGGCTCACACACACACACACACTCATGCCAGTGGCTATGGTTTCCAGGGCTACCTGTTTGAAGGATCAGAGCTATAGTGTGAAATGGCAGAGCTGAGATTTCTATTCAGACCAGAGCTTCCTCTTCACCAGGCTCTTAGCTGGCCAATGCATAAATGCATTACCCCTTTCTGCTGTGTCTGGCTGTCTCTCCTTTGTATCGCCCTTATCAGTATCAACCCTTCACTACTTTTCTCTTCGGCCACGTGTCCATCTGTCCATCTACTCCAGCTCTTAGTATTCAATGAATGAAAGCTTCTTCATTAGACTCACTCACCCTGCTACTTGGAGTGTGCAGGGCTGTGAGAGGGGGACTGCCCTTCACTCGGCAGCTGAAATTACTGTCCAGAAACAAAGCCCAAGTGATGAGAATGTGTACACTTCAGGTGAAGCCTCTTGGAGCCTGAAGAGGAAGTAGCAGGATTACAGTCTATTGAGATTTTTAATCAAGGCCCAGTTCAGATCATTGGTCCCTGCCATGACCTCATAAGAGAAGGTCACAGAGCTCTACAGTGTAATGACTCATTGACTGCCATTAAAACCTCAGTTCCAGAGCATTTTTCTATTTATTCATGTGTTTCTCAAGATGACATTATTGACTAGTATTGATTGTAGAGGCTCTGTGGAGCCGCTTTCAATATTTGTGCCTTGTGTCACTTTTTGAAATTTATAGTTTTTATGCTCCCATCAGCCTTGGCCTTTTGACCAGTGAATTTTATCAATGATTGAGACAATTTATCTTGTTTGTTGCTCTCAGAGGAGATACCAAACTATTGTACATAAACTGGGACCGCCTCCTCCTTCACACACAAAGCTGTCGCTTAAGCTGCGTTTCACTCAGCATCCTCAGATTAATATTTCACCGCTCTATTGCCCCCCCACTAACACCTCTTTATCAATCATTCAGCATGGCATTTCCCTGCATGCCTTCAAGTTCATGTATGTGTGTCGAGGTGACAGTGTTGTAGCTGCTCTAACTCTAATAATGGTTGGAATATGCACATGTATAACTCTTGTTCCAGTGCACCGTGTGGGACTGGGATTCAAATGGGAAACATGATTTTATAGGTGAATTTCAGACCACTTTCAAAGAAATGAGGGCAGAACAGGAGGGCAAACAGGCAAGTAGACCAGTGCTGGACACAGGAATGACTCAAATGCATATTTACATTTTTAAAAACATCTAATCTAATAGATCCAATGGGAGTGCATCAATCCAAAGTACCAGGTGAAGAAGAAGAATTACAGAAACTCTGGCATGGTCATCCTCAATCACTGTAAGGTAAAAAAACCAGATCATCTTTTCTTTCAAGAACACTCCACAAGAAGAAGCTACTATGAATTTAAAATCATGCTTAGATAGATAGATAGATAGATAGATAGATGGATAGATATTAATGATGTGTTTATCTCATAGACTTCAGAATAAATCGTCTTTACATCTGCATATTTAGGTAGTATTAGTCTGTCAGGGAGTAGGGCTATGCAGCTCAGCTCCTCTTTTCTCCGCTCATGTTAAGCAGCAGTTCACCTTCACTATGTGCGTCCTATGGGATCTTCTACACACATGAAACATTTCTTACTCATCAAAGGTGGAATAACAGTTAAATGACACACTGTGAATAATGCATGAATGTATTGGAGTGCATTTTGATTTCACCTGCATTAATTGTTCACTGATTTGTGAGCCCTATGTATGCACCTTTATTGCCCCATGTTAAATTTAAGATTTGATTCTAAATAATCCATGTGCTATTTGGATATTATTTTGACAGCAAAGCTCCAAAGAACAAAGACAATGTTATGTTTTGCCTTTGGGATTATGAGTGACTAATTAAAGCATATAATGGATCTCATAATTTTCACTGTTATACATGACTGCACATTGTTTAACTATGACACATTTCTGATTTCCATGCTTCTCCCAACAGATCATCAAAATGTACTCTTTCCTGGATTATATCATGGGAGGCTGTCAAATTCAGTTCACGGTATGTTCCCTCCAATGCAATCCCAGCACATGTACATGTTTTTTTCTATGCTCACCCATGCTGCGTGACTACATGTGTGTGTGCGGCTATGTGCTCTCCATCCCAGGTGGCCATAGACTTTACAGCGTCCAATGGGGATCCCAGAAACAGCTGCTCCCTCCACTACATCCACCCATACCAGCCCAACGAATACCTCAAAGCGTTGGTGGCTGTAGGGGAGATCTGCCAAGACTATGACAGGTTTGAAAGTGCTCCCATCAATCATAATCCACATTCACACATTTCCAACCTAGATATCCTCAGAAGAGTGTCCCTTTGATGGAAAGTCGTGATAAATCACTCAGTTTATCTAATAAAGTCATAAATATTGCAACTTTGGTTTAGCCCTCCTTTTGTGTCTTTCCAGTGATAAAATGTTCCCAGCATTTGGTTTTGGAGCGCTGATTCCACCTGACTTCAAGGTAGGACATTGGCAGTATGACAGGCTGTCCACTTGTTTGTGAAGTAACCGCAAGAGCTTGAGCTGGAGTGTAATTCAATATTTTAAGTTTTATTTTGAATGAAGCCACAGCTTGCTTTTGATCCAGATGAAAGGCAAATGCATCTGTCTACCTGTAAATTGGACTGAATGTGTTCTTGATGTATTGTAGGTTTCGCATGACTTTGCTGTGAACTTTGACGAGGACAATCCCGAATGTGCTGGTAAGGTCCACGCACATTCATTCATTTTCACTATTGTAGACAGCCGCCTGTGCCATTTTTCTCCTTCTATACATCTTCCCCCACTCACAGTTTGTTGCTGTCTGGCTTCCAATCCACACATACAAACACGCTGCTCTGTGATCGTCACTAAGCTGCAGGAGGCATTTGGGGCGGCTCTGAGATACACTGAAACATAACACTAATCTCTATGTGTGAAATGGGCTTCTATGCTCTTTTCCCAACATAGCTGCATAGTGTGTTTTTTTTGTAACTGCCCAGTCACCTTGGAGTAACATCACATGCAGCAGATGCTATTTATTTTTGCATGTAGTTTTGCACGTACAGGAGCCTTGACAGTGCGAGGTCAGCATTTCGGTTGTACAGTACATAAACAAATGACTCACAAATAAAGCTTACTGTGTCTTCTCATAGGAATCCAGGGCGTCGTGGAGGCCTATCAGAATTGCCTTCCTAAGATCCAACTGTATGGACCCACCAATATTGCCCCAATCATACAGAAAGTGGCCTCTTCTGCCTCTGAGGAGATGCACACCAAGGAGGCTATGGTAAAGCAGACATAGGGAATACAGGAAAAATCACATGGCATCATTATTGAAGGCTTTCAACTGACACAGAATATAATTGCTACGCTCAATGAATACAATGCCACCAAAATAAAATGTTATACAATGGAAGCTATTGGATGCGACAGAAAAGATTGTTCGCCAATAGATATTAATTAAATTTCAGTCACCAAATTTGTCTGTCTCTTTTAATACCTTCCGCTTCCCCCCAGTTCTCCAGTGGATTAGAATGAGTTTTATTCAAATTAGCTTCTCATAGTCGCTCAAAAAAATCGAACCCCATCAAAAATCCAACAAGTTTCCTTTTCCCTCCTCTCCCTCCAGGAATACTTTATCCTATTGATCCTGACAGACGGAGTGATCACAGATATGGCGGATACACGGGAAGCCATTGTGCATGCCTCCCACCTGCCCATGTCCGTCATCATTGTGGGTGTGGGCAACGCGGACTTCACCGACATGCAAATCCTGGACGGAGACGACGGCATCCTGCGCTCACCCAAAGGAGAGCCGGTCCTGAGAGACATCGTCCAGTTTGTCCCCTTTAAAGACTTCAAACATGTGGGTGTTAGCAATATGACTGGGTTCTATGGGAGATTTTGTGTGGAGCTAATTTCACAAGGAAATAATGTTGAGAAATAGGACAAGCTAAAAATACTGGCAATTTAGCAAAATGTGTCAGCGCTGTAGAGGATTTTTGTATGTAGCTATTTTTCACTGTCGACATGCACAACAAGTGTACCAACTATAAGCAAAACACTAGATTTATCACTTTTACTCCATGAACTGGAGTATGAGAGATATATTCTGTAAAATGTACCTAAAGTAGGTCACAAGTTTTGTTTTGTTTTTTACTAAATCGTTTACGGCTCTCACAACTATTACACATTGATGACTAAATGAGGCTAAACACTAAAATGTTGTATTTGCTGTAGTGTTTCACATAGCCATGACTGTAGTATGTACTGACATAACATTAACGTTGCTTTCTCTTATTATATTAGACAAAAGATATTTTCTTTTGCCTCATGAAATATGTAACACCATGAAGGAATTTGGAGAGCTATATTCACTTTCAAATTTGTGTGAAGTTACTGGCACAGACAAACTAGCCCAAAATACGGACAGGCTACCAGCTTTAGAAGTGCTTCCGCTGTGGATTTGAGCTGGTGTGTGGGCGTATGTAGGTGTCTGAGACATATTTTGTCTTTAAGGAGCGAGTATGTGGGTGTAATATGTTGGATGTGCTCATCAAAAGAGATCAACTATCAGGCAGATGCCTGCGTGTGTCATTATGTGTGTCGCATGGCTTTAATTCAGTCTGTATTTGACAGCCTGTTTGGCTGAATTTGTTATGGTGCGTTTGGTTTGTGACAAGTTGAGAAATCAACCAATTACAGCGGGGCTAAACAGGACGCAAGTGTGAATTTCCTAACTAAATGTCATCTAAAGTACAAGCAGGGTGTAGTGAACAAAAAGGATGAGTTCAGGAAGACAGAATAGAGCCTGTGTGTGGCTTGGAGTGGTCAACAAGAGAGCTGAGCTAAAGACAAAAGGGAGAGGGGGAGTGTGTGACAGAGGTGGAGAGGTGATTTTCTGCTCTGTCGTTTCTTTTCAGAAGGGATTAGCAGGACGACGCTACTGTGTGACAGGCAGAGAGGGGGATAACAGGTAGATTGAACTGAAGAAGGAAAGGAAAGAAGACTAGGAGAGAGGAGAGGGGGGCTGAGGGGGCACACGATGCATTGTTTCTGAGAATAAGTAGAAGAGTACAACAGGCTGTGGCTATTTTAATATTCATTTGTAGCCTACATTTATGTAGTTGGGGTTGTACATAATGTTATAGAATATTATTGCCAGTGTAGGACATATGTTGGATAGGTAACTTGCATTTACTACCAACTTTATATATCAAAGGTTCAAGCAAGCAAGATGTTACTTTGTAAAGCAAAGAGTCTCCAATTTCAGGCACTTTAAATGTTGCTTAAAGGAGTTAACTTGTTAGTTCATTAAATCTCATCAAAGTTGATGTGATGCATGACAAATGCATAGTAGTAGTGCAACTCTCCGTAATCAGAATGATGTTCCAATCACATTTTGTCATTTGATAAGCACCTATAGGAACCAGCCATGCTTCTAGAGGACAAAAGGGTGAAAGAAGGGATGTTCTTAGGATTTATCAAATAAGTGTGTCCAATTACATCACTCTGGTCCCATCGCATCAGAGGATGAGGCTCAACAGATGTGTTATGAAGCTCTGTGTGACCCCAGTCTTTCTCACCATGTCTTTCTCTGTCTAGGCCTCCCCGGCTGCTCTGGCTAAAAGTGTTCTGGCAGAAGTCCCAAACCAGGTGGTGGATTACTACAATGCTAAGGGCATCAAACCCAAGTGTGTCTCAGACTATGAGACTACAAGAACCTTCAGCCCATGACAATGGACTGCTTTCACACACACAAATATAATATCATATATATACTGTACATTGATGTACTGTATAAGGAATATACAAAGCACAAACATACTACATACAGTAGTCTAGCTCAGAGATTAGTTTGTTCTGGTGAAACAGTTTGAATTATTCCATTGATGACTATTGCATGCTTGGCCTCAATGGCATCACATGGGAAATATTAAATACTAATTACTGTTTATCTGAGAAATGTTTATAGAACCAGGGGCAGTATCCTGGACCAGCATGCACTCAGACTATTAGCCCACCCAAAGAAATGACGCTGCTACCTTATTTAGATAACTAGCAAGTACATAGAGCTAAAGTTGTGTAAGTAGGCAAACCCAAATAACTGCATCCAGACTGCTTGGAATTAGCATTGCAAATGTTATTTATGGGAATAGTAGTGTTCCTAATAGTGTACTGCATAACTGCATGCATAATTTAGTTTGGCTAATATCCAATCTCCTGTTGCAGCTTGCTAGTTATAAAATAAAGTAATGCTGTCATTCGACATTCAAGATTGTCTTGGATGTTTGGGTTCTTTTCTACAGATCCAGTTCAGATGAATTATAATCTGAGCAACATGATAATTGTAATAATTTCTTAATCTTCTTATATTGTAAAGAGTTTTGAGAGGTTAGATATGCGTGTGTGGTAGACACTCAAAAGTGAGCTGAAAACTGTTTTATGTATTATGCATGTTTATTATAATAAAGGCTACTTGATTTTCACATCTGGTGTTGTATGTATTTTGATGTATATTTATTGAAAAATATGTAAATTGCTTCAAATTTCATTTGACACATAAAGCTACTGCAAATATTTGTTTGCATATTGCTTTATGGAGATGAGCACATGGATAAAGAAAATGGAGGAGGCAGGTGGCAGCCTTACAACTAGATTTATTTCTCTCTGAGCCCCAATGGATACAATTTGTACATGCAGATCCCCACTGAGGACAAATCCAGGCAATCTCTGACTCGCATGGACGGCTTTCTTATTTAAAAACAAAAAACAAAAAAAACGCTAAGAAAACATTTCCTTGGTGTGGTTTGTGGTTGTGCACTTGGTTACATCATCATAATAATTGTATTTAAAAAGTGTTTTTTGGCAAATTGAATAATTGCAATGCCAACATTAAGCTTTTGTCTTTTTAGTTATAGTTTTCAGACTTTTAGCTGATCACGTTTTAAGGATGTTTGGCCATTGAAAAGATGCTATCTTTCTTGCATTTGTGTTACTGCTGAAAAGCAAAATTGCATTCTTGATGTGGCCGACGTGGCCTCTCCACAGGCCTCCCCACAGGCCTCCTGCTTGTCCCCATGTCCGGAGATAGATATGCTATAGTTTAATGCCATACCGTGGAACATTCCAGGCAAAGCAACAGCACTACCCCTGAGAAAGCATGCCAAATGATTTTTTTAAAAAGTACATTTTATTGAAAAAGTTACCCAAGAAGGCTTGACTGTAGAAATGATATTACCCACCTCTAAAATGTCTAATCGCCAGGGTTAAAATTTACTAATACAGTTTGTGAAACAAGTCCAGGTCTTATATGGTATTTCTTTGTGCGGAACCTTAGGAGGCAAGCTCTGAAACAGTGCGGACATTATTTTAATACGTACCGGAAATAGCCAATGTGACATTTGTAAACGAAGGCATGGGTATCAGAGGTTGTTTATATTTTGTTTAATTTGTGTGAAGATTTCTGACCACAATGGCTGGATGGACCTGTCGCTTTCTTCTTCAGAGAGGAGCTCGACTTCTTTCTCCCAGAACTGAAAGGTGCTAATGCTACACACAGCTAGCCCTGATTCCCCTTAATAGCTAAGCGCGATGAGGCTCGTTTTTGTATTTGACAAGTTGTATTTGATTATAATAATTTTGCTTGCACGTAGACTTGATATTAAACAATTAAACATGTAGTCCGTACTAAGCTTTACAACACAGCCAGCATACAAACATGTGTCGTGTAACTACAGACAGGAAAAAACATGAGTTGTCCTATGTGTTGTTTATTTCATGTCAACATGTCTTTTATTCGCCCATACAAAATTATAGCATAGTATATATTAGTAACTGTTCAAGTGTTAGTAGCCTATATTCAGTCATTTTCAAATACTAAAATCTATCCTTGCTTTTCAGTTCCTTGTTTATAGCTTGTAGACGGACAGTAAAAACTACAACATGGTTTGAAGAGCACCTCACAGAGGATAATCAAGAATATATGAGAAAGATTGTTGGAGAAGATTATAGAAAACTGACCGCTGAAAGGCTCAATCCTCTCAAAGATGAACCTTGGCCTCGACATGAGTGGACAGAAGGTAGAGGTCGTCCTAAATTCACTTCACTATTACATGCAGTGGCTTGACTTTTTTATCTGTGTCTGGCTCAGGAAGCAGAAGAGTTGGTCTTATTGCTGTGAAGTTGGGCATGATTCCTGTTTGGACAAAAACAGGAGAAAGACATGTGGCCACAATGTTACAGGTAACTAGTGTATTTTATTTTGTATTGCTTAAGTTTAGCTAGGGGATAAACGTATTAAATGCTGAAGTAGAAAAAGGCTATTTTAATTGCAAATCAAGTCTTAAAGTAAAATTAACGGTATATAAAACCACATTTATAGTGGAAAGCAAGCTAAATGACCACATATCAAACTCAGTGTTTTTGTTTATTTCTTTTTTAGTCAAGACAAGGCTCAACGTCTTTCTTGTGTTCTATTTGTGCCACTCCAGCTTCAGGTGTTCCCTAGAAATGCCAGTGTGTATCTACCATCAATATTGCAGATAAAATATGCAGTTTGCAAAATTAGATCGTTCTATGGTGCATGTGCTGAGAATAATAAATATTAAACACTTAATAATGGCTTACACTTGTAATGCGCTTTACAGCCTCTCAAAGCTACACTATAGTCATTATTCAATCATTTCCACACTTGGTGATGGTAAGCTGTTATTGTAGCCACAGCTGCCCTGAGACAGACTGACGGAAGCGAGACTGCCAATCTGCACCAATCTGCACCTCGGACCACCACCAATCATTCGCACACACACACCACTTTCATAGTAGGCAATGTGGGTGAAGTGTCTTGCCTAAGGACACAACAATAGAGCTCGATCCTCTGACCTTCGGGTTGGGGGACCAATACTCTAACCACTGAGCCACCTTAAAGTCTCCCTTCACAGGTAATTCGCTTATTGCTCAGCCCCAAGGCAAGGTGCAAACAGAAGATACCTCAGTAGTTGTGATTTAATCTCTGTCTAATCTCCCCATGAATAATTTGTAACCAGACAGTGTTCACCAAGTATTCGCTCTCCTCTTATTGATGGTGACATAATGTGGTGGATAGAATAATAAATGTTAGGGTAAGATGTGCTAAAAACCCAGGCAGTTTGTCAATGGGTGTCATCTTGTGATAAGATTCAAGGCCAGACTAAATGTGTTTAGAAAGTCATATCAACTCCTCGTTAATCAATTCCACTTTTCCCTTCAGGTCCAAGACTGTCATGTATTAAAGTACCTCACCAAAGACGAATATGACGGACGCACAGCTGCCTTGTTGGTTGGTGGAAAAAATGTATCACCCTTCCATGTAAGAGTCTTTTTTTATTTTGATGTCCTAAATATACTTTTCAGAAAGATTTGTTATAAAGTTCAAAAGGAAATTATAAGTAAGTGAGTAATTAACCTGAGGTCGTGTTGTGTACCTTCTGAATCTTGATGAGGACACAAGCCAAAATATCTCGGCCTCTGCAGTGCCAACTTATCGCCTCTGAGTGCCCTGGTGTTATGCAAAAACTGCACTGAATCACCAGAATACTAATTGATGAATAAATGTTTTGCCTCAGGTCTAAGTTTAAAAAGAAATGAAGAAATCCACAGTAGCAGAAATACTTGCAAACAGCTAACTGTTGCTCTGTTTGTTTCTAGATCTCTGGATGCATGCCCTCAATTACTAAATGTTAAATCGTTTGCACTCCCTTTCTTTAAACTCTACAAGTATCTGGAGTCTGAAAACCACCAATAGCAAACAGTTATGTGAAAAAAGAAAAAAGACAGCATTTTGTAAAATCTTTCAATTGTTTGTGAATGTTTGGATTTTTTGTTTAATTTGAGTTGAACATTATTATGATGTAGTGTAGTGGTCCTTATAAAGTAGTAGGTTAGTCTTGTAAACTATGCCTTACAACCAATACCCACTCAGACAGCTTTCATACAATTACTTAAATTGTTTGCACCCCCTTTCTTTGAGCTCTATAAATATCTGGGGTCTGGAAAATAATATGATGTGGTTTAGTCGTCCTGATCAAGTCGTTAGTCTTGTAAAGTACGATTTACAACCTGCCCCAGATTAGAGCAAGTAAACAAATACTAACAGCAATCACACAAAACTTTTTAAAGTCGTCATACAAAACAACTTTTCCATTTTACATGACTAATTTCATTTATATTATAATTTTGTAATCGTAGCTACAAATCATAGATGTGCCCATCCGCCTGTGCATGATTAGATTTACATTACTTCTACTCATCAGGAAATGATGCTTGCCCACAAACCTCCAGTGACTTTTATTTTCTCTCTGCTGTCTAAACAAATGCATCAATGAGATCTTTATTGCTGCTGTGTTTCTCTAGCGGTGACAACCCCACTTCATCTGAAAGTAACTGTGATGGCCGTAATCAACTCGAGCTCCCTATTCCTGACTACACTGTCTATTGGTGGAGACAGGGAATGCATCAGCTTGTTTAGTCACTCTATCAGCAGAAGACAATACACTTTTGCTATTCATCTCCAACCATCAATTGTTATAGATTAAGGTTTGATTTATTCATTAGTACTGGACAGATATTTAATGCCTGTGTTGAGATTTCACCCTGAATGCCTCTCAAAGCGCACTTCAGTGGGAGTTTGTCAGAGTGAGGCTCTTTGGCAGGCAGCGTTACAGTCAGCAGAAGGGGGAGAGAGAAGAGTTGGAGGGGGCTGAGATGAGAAGGAGCTGAGTGAAGGCAAATGTCAGACGTTAGCTGCCAAGTGTGCGTGCGCACTGTTCTAGCGTGTGTGCTCCTAACAGACCTTTGGCAAATTTTAAAATGGTTTAGTCCTAGTGGTGCCAGATGCTTGCTTGTGTGTTTTTAAATTCCCATCCATAACTTGCCTTTATTGCTTTTGACTGACAGAGGTCGGAGTCGGAAATGGAGATGTTTAGGAATGCAGGAGTGCCGCCAAAACAAAAAGTCAGCACCTTTAAAGTCTCTGATAATGCCATCATCAAGCCAGGTATTTACACAACCTGACAGCATCAAGCATGGCTGTCCAATGTCAAACAGTGACTTACAATGCCCTTTATGTACACAGGCACCCCTCTGTATGCAGCACACTTTCGTCCAGGCCAATATGTGGATGTTACAGCAAAAACGTAAGTAAGTGGCCTTGTGCCAGCTTGCCTTCTGGGCTGTCAGATTTTCTTAGTGTTCTTTGACATTATAATGGGACTTCACTGTGTTCGTGCAGACCTCTGTAACTTAATGAAAAACTAGACAGTTTCGCCTAGACCACCATAAAGGTGATTTTTCTTTTGTTCAACTCAGTTCTTATTTAGTTCACTTAAAACCATATTTCAATAATCAATCACAATAATCCATTGAGGTAATTATTGGTTATGGCAACCCATTATGTCCGAAGTTGGTATTGTTGACCTATCCTGCAATCATAAATTTTATTTCCATAATATAATATAATATTACAGCTTACTTAAATTATGCCCACAAACAAGCGATGCAGAACCAATTATGAAGTATTTTGTGTCTAGGATTGGCAAAGGTTTTCAAGGTGTGATGAAAAGATGGGGGTTCAAAGGCCAGCCTGCGACCCACGGACAAACCAAGACTCACCGAAGGCCGGGAGCATCAGGACCAGGAGGGGTGAGACACACACATATTTGTTCATGTTCTTGTAAAGAGCTTATCCCAGCCTGATATGAACAGTTGGCTTCCACTAATCCACAAATTTGTGTGTTCGTCATCTGTGTCCAGGATCCAGCCAGAGTTTGGAAAGGGAAAAAGATGCCTGGGAAGATGGGCAACATCATTAGAACAGCCCACGGGCTGAAGGTACGTGCGCCTGTGCTTTTGAACTTGTGGTGTCCTTGATTGTAATTACTATTCAATATTCCCACATGTGTCTTCTTTTAACTCTCCCTACAGATATGGAGGGTCAATACCAAGTATAATGTGCTTTATGTAAACGGCTCCGTCCCTGGACACAGAAATTGCTTAGTGAAGGTAAAACAATAATTATGCAAACTCCAATTGAAGTTAAATGTCGAAGGCCAATCCATGTGCTTAGTGTTACAGTGGAGACAGGTGACCTTGCACCCCTTTAGTGCCATCCCACCTAAGGCAGTGTGATCCATCTTTATCTGCACTGTGCTGGATCAGCAGCGTGTGTGGACAGTAATGATCTCAGTAATATCCCAGCATCCATCTCCATACTTCCCATGTGGGCCTGGACCTTTATGCACGTGCCAACAAAGTTACTCCAACTATGATTTGTTTTCTGGACAACTGATAATGAATACAAATGTGTATTGCCTTTCACCCACTCGGCTTTTCTAAACATGTCATTTTAGTTTTGTCAGTGTGCGGGACTTCAACCTTGATATTGTATTAAATTTTGTTGAGTCACCCCTAGCCACAAATGACTAACCTTAGCGTAACCTCGAAACTCTTAACGCTCAAATTGAATGATTTATTACATGAGGACGTACCATTGTTCCCATAAGAGAGTCCAGCTCCAGAAGTCATCAATAAATAAACACTGCTTCAACATATGTGCTATGTATGACCAGTACCCATTATCCATGCATTTGTATAAAAATATATATTTTTTATGTTTGTATGTAATGCATTTTTTATGTGTAGCCCATATTATTTAAGTGTATTTGAAATAATAGGTTTGGTAAAACTATTTTCCTTTTTTTAAGGCTCAAAATCTTTCTTCTTCTGCTCCTACGTTTTTCTATGGTGTGCTTCAGTTAACTGTGTTATGTGTAGTTACGTGCAAGAAAATCACATTTGCGCCCTTCCGCTCAGAATTGCTTCATAAATCATCATTTTAAAGTTGAGTTGTATATTTATATGGTATATGTGAAAATATGACTAGTGCAGGCTCTAATGGGTTTTTATTTGCTTCCACAACTTGGTTTCAGCAGTCTTGCATTCTATCACATACAGTCATGCTACATTAGTAAAGCAGTGGAAGGGTTATAAGCATTTTGCAGATGAGTGCCATTAAAATAGTAATTTAATTTTGAACATTTGTGTTTCAGATACGGGACACGACTTTACCACTCCGCAGTGCCAGTATTCTGAACCCACCATTCCCCACATACTTCACAGAGGAGGAAGAGGATCTCGCCGAAGACCTGTATGATGAAAGCTTGTTCGTTCACACAGAGCCATCGTTAGCGCTCACATAGCCACACACACACACTGGCCATCTGTTTTATAGCTCCAAGTGTCTCTGTCTCATGTAATTAAAGTAGTAAAGTAAGTCTTTGTCACGTTTTGACTCTTCTCTGTGTGTGATGAAACGGTGCCGCTTCTCTCATCCAAGTGGTTATCCAGTTATTATAGCCCCCACTTTTGCCGAAACCATGGTAACTGAAGGAGTGATGATGTCACTAGAGGATCCCCAAGCACAAAGAGAAAGGCAGAAAGACATTGAATCAAAACAAGGGAGTGCCTGATGTGTTGTAAAAATGTGCAATATCTATGCAGGACACAGGCTTGGAGTTGGTTGCAGGGAGTTGTAGTGCGCTGTGTAAAAAAGCTGTGAAGGTTGGGGTGCGGTCATGAAGGACCAGGGGGTACAGGGCATGAAAGCAAAAAAGAGCTTGTGAAGGTTAGGGGGGCAACTAAAGGGGAAAGGAAGGATGGAGGCAGACAAAAGGTTGACATTTGTGCATAAGAGGATGAATAAGGACATTAAAGTTGCAGCAGGAACCACTGGGCCGCTAAGTCTGTTTGTGTTGAGCAGTTGCATGGAAAAAAAATCTGTCTCTAGGGTGGGAGTAGAGAGAAATGGCAATAATGTTAATATTAATGGGCAGCGCTTAATCAAAGTTGAATCGTGTACAACTTGGCTATAGATATGCCAAGTAACTGACAGAGAAAACAGGAGTACCGTTTGAGACAAGCTGTGCGGATGCCTCACAGCAAATCCACCCCACCAACACGCGCACACATCGATGCCTTTTCACTAATTACAACAACACAGCACAGGAGGAGATGCTCATAATGTAGTTTTGTGGTTTAGATAAAGATACATAAGATAATGCACTTTGCCTCATTCATACATGCCACAGCTCAGGGGTCCATGAGGCAGGAGCAGCTTGTTTGAAATGGTAATGATATCTTTTGAAAGTCCTGCTCGCCGGAGTCTGTACATCATCAGGCAGTTGGGGGGGGGGGTGGGCGAGGGGAGAGCAGAGAGCCAAGAAGAGGGGGGTAAGGGTGGACGCCGCCTGTTAAAGCAGCAGAGCAAAAATACAAGACGATGAGGGCAGCCTGTTCCTCATAGTACTACTTTTATTAGACTCACACTTCAGATGGGAGTCTAATGGTGTGAAGAGAGAACAGTGGACTGCTTATGCAAAGAGACACACCCAGAGATTGAACCAGTTTTATGGAACACATAAAAAACAAAATATAAAATAATATATAATATTAACTGGCCTATTGTGTCTTGGTCAACGAAAATGTTAGTCGACAAATTGTTTTGGGGGAGGGGTTTAATGTATTTATATTCACAACAGCAGAAGGGAGAGAAGAGAGTTGTCTTGAGATTTGAAAGTGAATTATGAATTTAATTTGCTTTTGTACACAGCTTTCTAGTTAGTTTTTGTGAATTTTTCATAGAGATGCTTAATAAGTTTGAGTGCTTTTGCCAGCACCAGCCACACCCCCTTTTAGTCAATGCAAGGCAAGTTTATTTGTATTGCACAATTCGTACACAAAGTAATTCAAAGTGTTTTATAGAATAAGATAGACATTAAAATCACAATATAAACAAATCAAAACGTAAGTAATCATCATTAAATGAACACTAAAAGAGAAGAGTGCAGAATAAAAATCTTTCAGTCATATGTACAGGTAAACAATACTGTTTGGGCCTGGATTTAAATATTGTCAAAGTAGAGGCCTGTCTCACATCTTCAGGAACACTGTTCCAGGTTTTAGCTGCATAAAATTGAAACGCTGATTCCTCCTGTTTATTCCTGACTCTGGGCACCAGCAGGAGGCCGGTCCTCAAATTGTGAGATGGTTCATATGGCACTAATATGTCGGAGATGTACTTTGGTGCTAGGCCATGGAGAGTTGTACACAAGCAGAGCTGCTTTAAAGTCAGCTGATCAATTGACAGTATTTAGTCCTACTCATCATAGTATTTAACATTGACAAATAAGCTTAAGTGATATGCTGAAATAAACAACACCAGTATTTCATGATTTCATATTTTTTTTATCACAGTTCATGCTAGATAGTATTTATGCCATTAGTAAGTAACTTAAGCCATCTGCTGTTTCTGAGAGGTCTTACCTCACTGTGATTAATTAAATTCACCTGTCACTCACTCAAATCAAGAGGTTGACCAATAGAAAAAGTGGGGAAAAGGCTGTGTTTGAGCATAGAGCTGCATTAAACAGAACCACCGTGATCATCAAATCAATTAGACAACTTGATTTCATTTGGATGGGTTCATGAGATTGGCATAAAATCATTTTGTTTTCTTGGGGCTGACAAAACAAATAAGTGCCTAAAATACAACATGCGTAAACATAGGCTACTTCTATACTGAGTGTGATTATTCCTATAGCAAGACGGGGTTAGTTTCTTCTTGATAAAATGATAAAATGATGACCTTGGATGTTGAGTCACAGCTTGCATTTGATGAAAGAACTCACTGTTGGTACAGACAAATAATCTATAGCCATTGAGGCTGGATATATGAAAGATGTGCTCAGATAACAGAGCCGGTTTAGTGAGTGATTTTAATGAGCTCTGTCTTCAAACAAAGTTCTGATTCATTCACAGCATTTCAAACTGATGCCATATGCGCAAAAAAAATTCAATATGGGTTACTTATCGCCTCAATAGTGTCAGCCTTCGCTGATATTCTGTGTCCACACTGTCAGGTCCTTTTGCTCAACAGGGAATAAGACACTATTGCCTTTGGCTTTATTTATAATGTCTATAATGTAAACTGTACCCTGCAAGAGTTAAAGGTCCTACATTACACAAAATGAACACTTGCATGCCTTAAGCCATGTTATAATGTTTTTACCTCCTCAGAAACATATCTGGAGTTGTATTTTTTTTTATTAGTCTGTCTACATCTCCAAAGCTCATAATGCTCTGTTCCAACGTGTGATGTCATCAAGTGGTAGTTTTCAAGTTAACAGCTACTTTTTACCTTTAGTTCAGTAAAGATTGGAAATTCCAGGGCTGAAATCATCCATTTTATTCTAGTGAAGGTGTATGGAGTTTAAAAACACAGTGGAGCACTTCCTGTCTTACCACATGACATCACAAGGTGGAACAGAGTGTTTTTCTGTTTGAGAGAACGACACAGCCTAAATATGCAGGATTTGTGTGTTAAGTGTGTGTGAATGAAACAAAACACAACTCTAGATATGTTTGTGATGAGGAAACAACATTATAACTTAGATCAGAAAATGGTGTAATATGAGCCTTTTAAAAGAGAATGTAAGTGTGGAACTTATTCATAACGTTGAAATTATAATTATCCACATGATTATTCATATAGGAAATGTCTGAGGCGAGTGAAGTCTGTGAATCCCTGCTTAGACAGCTAATCGTGACACCAAATTTCAACATCTTCTTATGCCTGCAGCATAGTAAAAAACCCTGCTTCATCCTATGCACAGTATAAATTAGGTGGTTTATAGCTAGCCAATGTTCTGGTGGTGTGTTCTTGTGGTCAGGAGGCTTTAAGTCTTCTTGTCGTATACTGTTGTTACTCTTGATTAGTGGTCTATCTGCTTTCCCTAGTGAATTACTGACCTAATTTTAATTAGCAAAAAACTCAAAAGAACTTCCACCCACATTTGTGTTCCATTCTTGGCGAATTGTCCTTTTGCTGATCATCACACGCTTTGCATTTCTGATTAAAGAGCTGGCTACGGTTCAGCTGAATCTAAACATTTGAAAGAGAAAATTACTTAAGGACCCCGCGTTCGTGCGAAGTTGGGCCTTCTCCACTGACCCCGGACTTGACATGATGGATCTACTGCAATTCAACTTCTGCTGGCTCAACACACAGAGATCTGATTTCCATTAGTGGAGAGGACACACGTAAAGCTATATTGGCTTCCACATACACATGCACACACATACAAACACACTTCTTTGATACAACTATAGCAAGCAATCACTCTACTCCTGGCTGGCTCTATTTTGTTGTTACTTACTTGTCAAGTTTACACACAAAAAGCTGTTGCCCTGACCTCCATAGAAGCACACATAGATGAGAATGTGCGTGTGTGTGTGTTGTGTTATGAATTATTGAGTGTGTTATTTGAGGGACAGCTGGCTCTTGAGCACATTAACTGCTTCAGTCAGACTTGTAGTTATAAGTGTGTAATGAAAGTGTGTAGTAAAGAAATCTAACATTGATTCATTTGACTAGATAGAGCTATTTCCAAACAGCTCATTGGTTCTAATCGTAGACAATATAAAGAAGTAGAAGAACAAAACTGTAAAAGAAGAAGACTGTGTAAAGATTCATATATACAGTCCATGCTTCTATTAAATAAATTACTGCATTTTGCATTGGAACAGATATAATTCACAAACAGAAGAACTAGGATTGACACTTGTCATTTCAGCATCTTCAGTAAACTAAATAACCTTGAAACAGACTGAATTTGAGTCTTTAAAAAAATCTTAACCAGGACTAAACAACAAAACCAGATTAACTATGAGGCCCAAAAATAAGTTTAAAATGCTATATAAAATGTTAAAACACACACACACAAAGTCTCAAAACCAAGAAGAATGAACCATGTGTCACAACTAAGCAAAGTAACAATCAAAAAGAACATTTCAAGAACGAAACCTGGGATTAAATTTGCTCTGTTTATGTTAAATCGGAAGTTGATCTGCTAAACTAGTATATGTTCCACAAATGACTTCAACAGCTCCACCAGTTAGCCCTTCAGTCAGTGCAGAGTGATCTTTGAATGTGCTCCTGTTGGATCACAGCACAAATCTCTAAGCCATGCTGCCGGTGGTCCTGCCGCGGTGAGCCCCTCCCGGCCTTGAGCACCTGCGTCTCCCGAGTGTCTATTTTCATATGTGATGCCCCCCACCCCCAGATATGCACACACACCACACTAGGGTAAATTTGGGCTCCTTCCTCCCAGCACCACTGAGTGAGAGCAGGGTGCAACGTTAGGCCCCTACCTCCCTCTCCACATGTGGCCCTATGCCCTCTGCCAATGCCACTCTTTTTAACTGACTATTCTGACATTATAAAGACCCCATTCCTGCAGGTTATTTTTCACCTTTTTCATGAATGGACAGCATTTCTGGGCACCTTCTGCTACAACCTGGTGCTGTGTATTTTTCCTTTTGTTCAGTGTTTAGTGTACACTGTGCCTGTATAAATAAAAAAAAAAAAAAACATGCCATACCATTCCAAGGGGACTTCGAATCCTGCTTCTATCTTTATCTGTACCTGGAACCTATTCTCACTGAAATGCAGACTTCTGATGAGAGGTGAGGTGATGTAAATGTACAAAATAACAAAAGTTCAGGTTAAAAATAGACAGTAAAGGTGCACTGTAACTTTTCTGGTGGAATTTACGTCACTTACTCTCCATGGAGATGTGAATGCTTGCTCTAGACTTTTCCAGTGGAGACAAACATGTGGTGCCATCAGGCCAAGTCACAGGTCAGATCTGCTGAGAGGTGACCCATCTCACATTAAAAACCTACGCTTTTCAAGACATTTTTGGTACATTAAAAACATACGACGGATACTGCAGTCACCCAACCGCTGCCTCTGATGCAGTTCATCACCTTACCAGTGAATACCCAGTGCTTTTTTGTAAAGTTTAAATGAAGCAGTGATAACTAGGGGGTAAATGTCAGTGGTTTTTCAAGCCGGAAACCTTCGCCACAAGAATGTGACCGCAGGATATCGAGTAAATCAATATGGAAGCAGAGGGAGGATGAGAGGTGGGTGGTGGGCGAGAGGGAGAGCAGGGAACCAAACTGAGACTCTAGAGGTGAAAAACTAAATTGGCAAAGTGTGGCTATGAGCATGAAAGAATGACAAAGACAGCTGGGTGAATGAATGAAATGAAGTCATCTTTCGACCTTTTACTTTAACAAGACAATAACACTGTGAAAAGCATGAGTCAATATTTTTACATAATCAATTTACTCTGAATGAATGAGGTTACTATGGTGGCAACTATTAAGAGAAAATAAATTAGGCCTAGTGCTCTGTGCAGAACTAGAAATGGAATAATGGGCTTCAAATGGTTGAGGTTTTGACCCTAATGCCTTTTCCTGTACAAAAACACAAAACATGGTGACATTTCTCACTTGTGAATTGACGGCAATGTGAGGAGCAGACACAAAGGCAACAAGAGGAGAGAGAGAGAGATGGAAAGATGCTTTTTATGAAATTGTGAAGAATAATGCGCAACATTTTAAACCTTTCCCCAAAAAACTCAAATAAATAGTTGAATTATGTATGGGAGCTTTTATTCTGCATCAGAGGTAAATCTAATACTTTCGATCTATTATCAGATTTATAGCAGTAAACAAACCTGAATCACATTTGTCACAAATGACTTGAAGTTAAATTGAGTTCTGTGTGAAAAGAGACAGTCACTTGCCTGCACTGTGTGGGTATGGCACTAATTATAAAAACCTTCATAAGCGAAGAAGGCATCTCTAGAGAGGAGGTGTTGGAGGGGTTGGGGAGGGGGTGTTGTGTGGGCATATTAGACACAGAAGGAGGGAGAGAGTGCAGGGGAAACAAGCAGAGAATTACATCTGTTTTGGGTCAGCAAAAATCCTTGAACATCTTCACAAAAAACAGAAATAAAAGATTTTTCTGTACTGTGGAACTAGCAAGTTAACTGTATAACCCGTGTTTTAGCTTCCTTAGCTCATCTTGGTCTCATATCAACCAAGACAAGCTCTTGGATCTGGAAATGGATATACAGTACATAGCTTAACCCTGGCTTGTACCTAAACACTATATAAAGAATATCATGTTCACATAGCTGTATTTTTATTAATTATCAAAACACAATCCCATATCAGCACATGTTTCTGTGGATCTTCTGTGGATCTTCTGTGGATCTTCCCTGACTGAATGCAAATGCACACTCCGATCAGCATTTTAAGTGAACTGTCTTCTGTACACCAGTATACAGCAGGGTAAGTCTAGTGCTGCTGCCTTTTAGACTGTGGAGCAACACTGACACACTGTGGTAAACTGTGCTATGACTGATTAGTACTCACTTGAAAGAGGGTTGAACAAGGTAATGTCTCAAAGGATTACAGGGGGAGCCGACTGTGAAATTACTGTCTTACAAACAAAACACGTGCAACAACAATAATGTGGACTGTAATGGCAACTTCTCTGTTTCCCTCCCCTAAACTTTGACCAGTATGAACTAATGAACTGTTGAAACTCTTACATAGGCCTAACTGAGGCTGTGACTGACCATTTCTTCTTGGCCATGTCGAAAATGCAATATGCTCTGTCTATTAACTGGAATTTAATCTATAATCAGACTGTACGCAGACGTTTTTTCTTCTAATAATGGTTTCAATAGTGCAATGGCCTTCATGAATGCTCAATAACATCACAGGAGTCGTGACTACATCTAAAACTTCTTCACCAAAGTCTCACTGTGTTTTATCAGATTCATTTAGTGACAACAGAAACCTTTTTTTGAATTCCCTTTGAAAACAACCAAACCCACTCACCCCCATTTTACGTTCCTGTCTGCCTATTTTGTTGCATAATCAGTGAATAAAAACATTTCACTGTAGTGTTCAAAAAGCCTTTTACATTATTGTCTGTTATGGGGGCTCTGTAAAATATGAATGTTTTTAGTTAAAGAGAATAAAATGGAAGCATGTTTAACTGAATGTTATGTTCAGTGGCAAAGAATGTCGCCCTTTCAGTGGCATTTTATGTTTCTGTCTTGCATAATTTGATTATTCATCCTAAAAGCAGCTGTTGTTTTAAAATGCAATATGTAGCTTTTC